>NC_092877.1:285402936-286059436 GCF_028372415.1 Notamacropus eugenii
CACACACACACACAGAGCGTTAGGACTCCATAATTCTTTCTCGGGATGTGAATAGCATTTTCTTTCATGGGTCTTTGGAATAATCTTAGATCATTGTATTGCTGAGAATTGTCTATCACAGCTGATTATCAAACAATGTTGCTGTCTTCAGTGTTCTCCTGGTTCTTCTCACTTCACTCAACATCAGTTCATGTAAGTCTATTCAGGTATTTCTGATATCAGCCAGCTCATCATTCTTATAGAATAGTATATTATATTCATTATATTCATATAACACAACTTGTTTAGTCATTCTCCAATTGATCAAAGTAGGAGTTCTTTAAAGAAAATTCTCGTTGATGATATCACGAACTCAGTGAAGCAACAAGCAGTCATATTTTAACTTGATGTCTTCTTTTTAATCTTGGAAAGACTCTCACAATAGCTAGGTACCTCAGTTTTCACAGTAACACGTTTACTCTGCTGTATTTTCGCAATTTGCAGGGGGCAGAAGAGTTCACAGAACACCTCTCCTTTGGTACACTTTACCTACTTTCTATTATAATAGGCAGCATATGGGCATATATTCACCCTGGCGATATTCATAAGGTTGCCCATAGAATACCATTCTTTCCAAACTAAAGTTTTAAGTAAACCAAGAAGACAATAGAGAGGAGAAAATTCTGGGAAGATGATGGAGTAGTTTGGAAAATTTCAAGCTCTACAAATTTTCCCCACAAATGAGATAAAATAGCATCTTACGGCTAACATAAACAGTAAAGATATATATGAGTAGGGCAGAAGCAAGGTCCTCCTGGGGCAATTAGAGAAGATCTGAAGGACAATCCCAACATAAGGTTTGGTCCCTGTGAAGAATAAACAACTCCTGTCTAGTTCCACTTAAACAACAAGTGGTGAGCCCTGGGGTTAGCTGGGTTGGGGGGCTGACTTTGCCTTAGCCACAGGAACTTTTACCCCTGGGACAGTGGAAGGAGTGGGCATCAGACCTGGGTAAGAATGAGAGAACCTCTGTTGACAAAGAATGTCAGTTCCAGTTGTGCTTCATAGATGAGGCCCTGGAAAGAAGGAACCAGGACATACCTGGTGAGTATAGAAGCAATGGGGCAGGGATACCTTGGCTGTGGGAATTTACTGGAGGCTGGAGGTCTGGGTCTCAATTCCAGGTCAGAGAGGAGAACTGAAAGAGGATTTGAGACTGCAGGCACCATCCTTCATCCCCAAGATGAGAGGTGATTAGGAAAAATAAACTGATACAAATTTTTAATAAAGGCAAAGGAGGTAGAATTCAATCACAGAAAGTTACTGTAGGAATAGAGAAAACTGGCTTCATCGTCAGAGAAGAATTCCAAGGCAAAAAACCCTCTTTTACTTCAAAGAGTAGCATCAAATGATCACCTATCCCATAAGAATTCATAGAAGAAATTTTAAAAGACTTTTTTTATTTTTTTATTTTATTTTTTTAATTTTTTTATTTATTTAACTTTTAACATTCATTTTCACAAAATTTTGGGTTTCAAATGTTCTCCCCTTTTGTCCCCTCCCCACACACCAAAACTCTGAGCATTCTAATTGCCCCTGTCTGCCAATCTGCCCTCTCTTCTATCATCCCTCTCTGCCCTTTTCTCTATCCTATACCCCTTTACCTTTATTCTTATTTCCTAGTGGCAAGAACAGTACTCGACAGTTGTTCCTAAAACTTTGAGTTCCAACTTCTCTTCCTCCCTCCCTCCCCACCCCTTCCCTTTGGAGGGCAAGCAATTCAATAAAGGCCAAATCTGTGTAGTTTTGCAAATGACTTCCATAATAGTAGTATTGTGTAAGAACTAATTATATTTCCCTCCATCCTATCCTGTCCCCCATTACTTCTGTTCTCTCTTTTGATCCTGACCCTCCCCATGAGTGTTGACCTCAAATTGTCCCCTCCTCCCCATGCTCTCCCTTCCATCATCCCCCCCACCCTGCTTATCCCCTTATCCCTCACTTTCCTGTATTGTAAGATAGGTTTTCATACCAAAATGAGTGTGCATTTTATTCCTTCCTTTAGTGGAATGTGATGAGAGCAAACTTCATGTTTTTCTCTCACCTCCCCTCTTTATCCCTCTACTAATAAGTCTTTTGCTTGCCTCTTTTGTGAGAGATAATTTGCCCCATTCCATTTCTCCCTTTCTCCTCCCATTATATTTCTCTCTCACTGCTTGATTTCATTTTTTAAAGATATGATCCCATCCTCTTCAATTCACTCTGTGCACTCTGTCTCTATGTGTGTGTGCGTGTGTGTGTGTGTGTGTGTGTGTGTGTGTGTGTGTAATCCCACCCAGTACCCAGATACTGAATAGTTTCAAGAGTTACAAATATTGTTTTTCCATGTAGGAATGTAAACAGTTCAACTTTAGTAAAGTCCCTTATGACTTCTCTTTGCTATTTACTTTTTCATGCTTCTCTTCATTCTTGTGTTTGAAAGTCAAATTTTCTTTTCAGCTCTGGTCTTTTCATCAAGAATGCTTGAAAGTCCTCTGTTTCATTGAAAGACCAATTTTTTCCCCTGAAGTATTATACTCAGTTTTGCTGGGTAGGTGATTCTTGGTTTTAGTCTTAGTTCCTTTGACTTCTGGAATATCCTATTCCACGCCCTTCGATGCTTTAATGTAGAAGCTGCTAGATCTTGTGTTATCCTGATTGTATTTCCACAATACTTGAATTGTTTCTTTCTAGCTGCTTGAAATATTTTCTCCTTGATCTGGGAACTCTGGAATTTGGCCACAATGTTCCTAGGAGTTTCTCTTTTTTGGATCTCTTTCAGGTGGTGATCTGTGGATTCCTTGAATACTTATTTTGCCCTCTGGTTCTAGAATCTCAGGGCAGTTTTCCTTGACAATTTCATGAAAGATGATGTCTAGGCTCTTTTTTTCATCATGGCTTTCAGGTAGTCCCATAATTTTTAAATTGTCTCTCCTGGATCTATTCTCCAGGTCAGTTGTTTTTCCAATGCGATATTTCACATTATCTTCCATTTTTTTCATTCTTTTGGTTTTGTTTTGTGATTTCTTGGTTTCTCACAAAGTCATTAGCCTCCATCTGTTCCATTCTAATTTTGAAAGAACTATTTTCTTCAGTGAGCTTTTGAATCTCCTTTTCCATTTGGCTAATTCAGCTTTTGAAAGCATTCTTCTCTTCATGGGCTTTTTGAACCTCTTTTGTCAATTGAGTTAGCCTATTTTTCAAGGTGTTATTTTCTTCAGCATTTTTTGGGGTCTCCTTTAGCAGGGTGTTTACTTGTTTTTCATGCTTTGCTTGCGTGTCACTCAATTCTCTTCCCAGCTTTTCCTTCACCTCTCTAACTCGATTTTCAAAATCTTTTTTGAGCTCTTCCATGGCCTGAGCCCATTGAGTGGGCTGGGATACAGAAGCCTTGACTTCTGCATTTTTCCCTGATGGTAAGCATTGTTCTTCCTCATCAGAAAGGAAGGGAGGAAATGCCTGTTCACCAAGAAAGCAACCTTCTATAGTCTTATATTTTTTCCCTTTTCTGGGCATTTTCCCAGCCAGTGACTTGACTTCTGAGTGTCCTCTCCACCCCCACCTTGCCTCCAGATCCACCCAGCCAGCACTTGGGGTCTGAGATTCAAATGCTCCTCCCCAGCCTCAGGGCTTTGGGCAGGGGCATGGCTGCTGTTCAGTGTGAGATTAAGTTCAGGTGCTCAAGTCAGGGCAGGGCTGCCTCATGGGCTCCGTTCCCTCAGGGAGTTTATGCAGAGACCTTCAACAATGGATCCAGGCTCCTGCCTGCTTGGGGAGCCCTGGTCTGCTCCCGCCTCTGCTGCTGTCTCCAGAGGGGGCCTGAGTTATGGGGGCACCCCACTCCCCTCTCGACCCACCAAAGAGACCCTCTCACCGAACCTTGTCACCTGTGGGTGGGGGACCCCTGCGGCCGCTGGAGATTCTGTCCCTGAAGCCTGCTCGGATCCATTCCTTTACGTGCCGCGCCGCCAACGCAGGGCTGGGCTGGGCTCTGTGTCTACAGAGCGACAGACCTTTTGCAAGAGGTTTTCAGGCTCTCTGGAGCAGAAATCTCATCCGCTCTGTTCTGTGGTTTCTGCTGCTCCAGAATTCGCCCGTGGTTCTTTTTGTTACAGGTATTTTGTGGGCAGTGGGTTCGGAGGTAGCATATGTGTGTCTTTCTACTCTGCCATCTTGGCTCCGCCCTAAAAGACTTTTATAATAAAATGAGACTGGGGAAAAACTAAAAAAATAATAATACAAATAATCCAGTGAAAACAAGATTATGAAAAGAAAGTCAACCAAGTACAAAAGGAAAGACACAATCTCTAGAAAGTAAAGGACTCCTCAAAAATCACAATTGGGCAAGGGGAAGCCAGTAAAGTCATAAGAAGCCAATAAATAATAAAACAAAATATAAAAAATGAAAAGTTGAAGACAGTGTGAAATATTTTGTGAGAAAAACAATAGATCTGGAGAATAAATCAAGAAATTATTATAAGAATAATTGGATTACCTGGTTTAAAAAAGCAAGCTTTTATACAATAAAAAAAGAAAGAACTGAAGGAATTGTACTGAAACATTAGAACAAGGAGGAAGAGTAAAAATGGAAAAAACTCACTGATCACAACCTGAAAGGTATCCTACAAGGAAAACCCAGAGTAATATTATAGTCACATTCTGAAACCCAGAGCTCAAAGACAAAATATTACCAGCAATGAGAAAAGAACAATTTAAATGTGATGGTACCACAATTAGAATCACACAAGACCTAGCAACTGTGACACTAAAAGACTATTGGTCTTGGAACACTATAAACCAAAGAGCAGTAGAACTGAGGCTCCAGCTGAAAATAACACAGTCAGCAGAGCTAACCATAATTCTGAATGAAAAAAAAACAAAAAAAAAAAACAATGGACACTTAATGAATTGTCAGTCAGGACTTTGTTCTTGTTTAAGAGAATTTAATGCAAGATTTGATATACAAGAATCAAGAGAAATAAAAGATATAAACAAAAAGCTGATCACAAGTGACTCAATAAAGACAAACTGCTTACCTTTTTGTATGAGGAACTGTAAAACATATTAAGTCTAAGATTGTTATTACTAATTGGGTAGTTCTTGAGAAGGATGAGGGTAGACCTGAATATGATGTGATCTAAAAATGTAAAACCATTTAGGGACAGCCATTAAGAATCATTATACAAATGACATTTGAGAGGAAAAACAGACACAGAGGAATTAAATGGAGAAGCAGGACTGGTAGTTATGGAAATCTATTTGCATCAGGAATGGGTTCAAGAGGGATCAATATGTACATATGTATAAAAGTCTTCTAAATTCAGAAAAAAAATAAAATGCTAAGGTGATGGGGGGAGAGGATAAGGGAGGGATATTTTTTTAAATATACAATTTATTTTTTTTTCAGTTTTCAACATTCACTTCCACAAGAATTTGAATTCAAAATTTTCTCTCCATTCTCCACACACCCCCACCCCAGGACAGCATACACTTCATTCACCTCTTCTTCCAGTCTGTCCTCCCTTCTGTTACTCCCCCTTCTTCCATCCCATTCCCCTCTATTTTATAGTAGGGCAAAATAGATTTCTATTACACCCCATTGCCTGTACATTTTATTTCCCAATTACAGGCAAAAACAATTTTTAACATTCATTATTAAAGCTTTAAGTTCCATATTCTCTGCCATCCTCCTTCCCACCCACCCTCATTGAGAAAAAAAGCACTTCAAAATAGGTCAGACATGTGTGGTCATGCAAAACACTTCCAAAATAGTTATATTGCAAAAGACTAATCAACCACATTACCCTCTGTCCTATCCTGCCCTTCATTTATTCCTTTCTCTCCTTTGACCTTTCCTCCCACAATAGTGTTTGCTTCTGATTATCCCTTTCCCCAATTTGCTGTCCCTTCTATCATCTTCCCTCTCCTGTTCCCTTACCTCCTGTCTTCCTGCAGGTTAAGATAAATTTCCATATCCAGTTTAGTGTGTGTTATTCCCTCCTTAAGCCAAATCTCATGAGAGTTATGCTAATTTATTCTTTTATCTCACCTCTCTTCCCCTCCATTATAAAAGCTCTTTCTTGCCTCTTTTATGTGAGATTATTTACTACATTCTACCTCTCCCTTTATCTTACTCCTAGTACATTCCAATCAACAGCTAATTTTATTTTTTAGGCATTCCCCCTTCATAGTCAGCTCACCCTGTGCCCTCCATCTATGTATACATACATACATACATAAATACACTCATGTACACATATATACCTACACATATATAATATACACATACATACATACCCACACACCTATATATGTGTATGTATATACATAGGTGTATATATATACATAAATATTACCACTAATATATATATGTATATATATGTGTATATATATATATTCTCCATTTGTTATAACAGATGGCTCTACGTGTGGATGGTGTGGTGGTGGCTGATGGAGCACCTGTGTTTTCTTTGTGTAGATTATTAAGCCAAAATTAGCACAGGCAGCAGAGAATTGATCCATAATTTGTTACATCTTGATTTCAGAGGCTACAATGAGTGCACAATAATCTGCAAACAGAAAGTCATGCACTAGCACTCCCTCCACTTTGGTCTTGACTTGTATTCAAATTGAAGAACTTACTATCAGTACAGTAGTTGATCTTGATGCCTTGTTCATCTTCATTGAAAGCATTTGACAACATGGCTGAAAACATCATGGTGAAAAGCATCAGAGCAAGCACACTATTTCGCTCCATTCATGATTGGGAAGGCATGAGAGCATTTTTCACTATCCAGAACCTGGGCAAACATCATGAAATTGACATACAATGTTGATGAACTTCTCTGGGCAACCAAATTTTGACATAATTTTCCATAAGCCCTCACGACTAACAGTGTCAAAATCCTTGGTCAGACATACAAATGTTGTCTATGGATCTCTGTTCTGCTGCTGGCATTTCTCCTGGAGTTATCAGGTAGCAAACACCATATCGACTGTTTCTTGGCCCTGAATGTTGTGGATAAGTTCACTTACCTTGATAATGTACTTTCCAGGGATGTATACATTGACAATGAGGTTGACACACACACTGCCAGAGCTACCTGACTCCTGGGACATGGGTGACAGTGGCACAGGACCACTCAACATGGCAAGCCCACATCAGAAAAGGTGCTGGGCTGTATCAGCAAACCAGAATTGAAACAGCACAAAGGAAATGTAGGTTGCACAAATTTGGAGTAACCACCCCAAATGTTCACATGGACTCTCTGTGCCCAATATGTGACAGAGAATCTGAGCTCATATTGATCTGATCAACCACAATCATACACATTGAAACTTCACTGTATCATGGTGATATCATTTTGCTCCTCTTCAAGAAAAAGGACAACAACCAAGCAACCAACTATGCATATATAGAGCTATCTATCTTTTATCTATTCTCTCTATTCTAACAGTGAAAAGTGTCTCATGACTTATAAATATCATCCTTCTGTTTAGGAATGTAAACAGTTCAACTTTAATAAGTCCCTTATGGCTTTTCTTTCCTGTTTACCTTTTCATTTTTTTCTTAATTCTTGTATTTGAAAGTAAAATTTTCTATTCAGCTCTAGGCTTTTACACAAAAATGCTTGCAAGTCCTCCATTTCATTGAAATTCCATTTTTCCTGAAGTATCATACTCAGTTTTTCTGGGTAGGTGATTCTTGGTTTTAATCCTAGCTTCTTTGACCTCTGGAATATCATATTCCAAGCCTTTCAATCCCTTAACATAGAAACTGTTAAGTTCTGTGTTATCTTGATTGTATTTCCACAATACTTGAGTTTTTTCCTTTCTGGATGTTTGCAATATTTTCTCCTTTACCTGGGGACTCTTTAATTGGCCTACAATATTCCTATGAATTTTCTTTTTGGGATCTCTTTCAGGAAGTGATTGGTGAATTCTTTGCATATCTATTTTACCCTCTGGTTCTAGAATATTAGGGCAATTTTCCTTTATAATTTCTTGGAAAATGAAATCTAGGATCTTTTTTTATCATGGTTTTCAGGTAGACAAATAATTTTTAAACTTTTTCTCCTGGATCTACTTTCCAGGTCAGTTTTTTTTTGAATGAGTCATTTCACATTGTCTTCTATTTTTTCATTCTTTTGGTTTCATTTTATAATTTCTTGATTTCTAATAAAGCTCCATTCTAATATCTAAAGAACTGTTTTCATCAGTAAACTTTTAAACCTCCTTTTCCATTTCACTACTTCTGCTTTTCAAGGCATTCTTCTCCTCATTGCCTTTTTGTATTTCTTTTGCCATTTGGGTTAGTCTATTTTTAAAGGTGTCATTTTCTTTAGCATTTTTTGGAGGGGTCTCCTTTAGTATGCTGATGACTCGTTTTGAATGATTTTCTTGCATCACTCTCGTTTCTCTTCACAATTTTTCCTCCACCTTTCTTGCTTGAATTTCAAAATCCTTTTTGAGGTCTTCCATGGCCTGAGACCATAGCATATTTTTTCGGAGGCTTTGGATATAGGAGCCTTGACCTTGCTGTCTTCTTCTAGTTGTGTCCTTTGGTCTTCTGTATGCTTTGCTCTTCTTCATCCAAAAGGTTGGAAGAAAATATCTTTTCACCAAGAAAGTAACCTTGTATAGTCTTATTTTACCCCTTTTTAGACACAGATTTCCTATTTTTCTCTTTTTATTAATTACTTTAGCCTTAACTTTGTCTGAAATCATGATTACTACCTTGGCTCTTTTTTCTCTAACAAATCCTACTTCTGATCTTTATTTTATGTTTGTTCATATCTCTAATTTCCTATCCCTCCAGACTCCTCTATCTTACTTTTACCTATTACCTTGCCCTCCTACTACTTAAACTACTCCCACACAAGGATCCCTTCCCT
The DNA here is from genome assembly GCF_028372415.1 of Notamacropus eugenii. NCBI lineage: Eukaryota > Metazoa > Chordata > Mammalia > Diprotodontia > Macropodidae > Notamacropus > Notamacropus eugenii. The sequence continues at coordinate 285,411,849 of NC_092877.1, forward strand.
GTCCTCTCATTCCCATTAGTCTAAATACCCTTCTATACCCCTCTTAACCTGTTCCATCACTACCCCTATAAAGATCCCTCTCTTCAACATGGTAGAGTAGAATCATGGACTTGCTCAAGGTCTCCTCCAAAACCCCTTAAAATGCCTGTAAAAATTACTCTAAATGAATTCTAGAGCAGGAGAAGTCACAAAATGAAAAAATGAAACAGATTTCCACCTCAACACAGCATGAAAGACATTTTACCAGCCAATTACTTGACTTTTGAGTCCTTTGTCAAGTGCAGGGTATACTACCCCAGGCTTCAAAGGTTTTGTGCAGCTGTTTCTACATATCTCTAGAGATCTGAAAGTTTTCAGTTCCTTCAAAGTGGCATAGTCAAGAAAGAGGTGTTTACTCCTCACCTGGCCTGTACTCTGATCTTTGAGCAACAAAAAGCACTTTTTTCTTTCCTGCAAATAGGATTCCCTCTTCACAACCACCACCAGCTTTGCTATGCCAGCACTCTCCTCACACCAGAACCACCACTCAGGTCTGAGACCCAGATCAGCAGCTCTATTCCCCTACTGTTTGTAAGCCGAGAGCTCAAGAAGTTGCCACTGCTGTGCCAGTGGCTGCAGCTATCATGGAGCTGGGACTAGGGCTGGGACTTGACTGCTCTCCCCTCTCACCTAGGTGGAAAGAACTTTCAAACTGATCTTTGAAGCTGTCTTTGGTGTTTGTGGGTTGGAAAATATGGAAACCACAGCAGCTGTCTGTGATTCAGTGTCCTGAAGCCTGCTCCAGTCCTGTCTGTGCCAGCATGGCCCATGCCTCCCTGCCAGCTTTTCAGTCTGTCTTGAGCTGGAAATCTGCTTAAGTAATAGGAGGGCAAGGTAGCAGATAGAAGTAAGGTAGAGGAGTCTGGATGGATAGGGAATTAGAGATATGCACAAACAAAATAAAGATCAGAAGTAGAATTTGTTAGAGAAAAAGGAGCAAAGGTAGTAATCATGATTTCTGATAAAGTTAAAGCTAAAATAAATTAAATAAAAAGAGAAAAATAGGGAATCTCTGTGTCAGCCACATTCATCAATATTGTTTTGGACTATTTAAGACAACTAGACAGTATAAAGATGGAATATGGATGTAGTATAGGAAATGACAAGTTGTTAGATGCAGAAAAATATGAAAAAACTTGGACTTATGAAGGAAAAGGTTAGTCACCTTCAAAAAAGAGAAGATAAATAAGGATAGTTCAGTCTTACATAGATGTATATGAATGTATATACATCTACATTTGAGTATGATTATAGATACCTAAGTATATGTATATATGTGTGTGTGTAAGTAAATGTATGTGTATGTATGGGTATATATGTGCACTGTATATATAGTTATACATATATATACATGTGCATATATATTTGTGCCATATATGTATATGCATACATAATGTGTCACATATGTGTGTATGTGTGTGTATCTGGGCCTAATTCCAGCCCTTTGGTGAGGGAAGGAGGAAAAAGAGTAAAGTAAAAAAGTATATATCAAAAACTAAAAGAAACCTTACAAAGAAGCAAAGATGGACAGCTCTCAACACAATATTTATTACATAAGCGTTCCAGAAATGGAAATGTATTGCTGTATATTTTGAATACTCTATCACATTCTTCTATGCACCCCCTTATTTTGTATTATTTTAGTTTTATTATTTAAGTTTGTTTCTTTTTTATTTTGTATTTACATATTTTTTAAATTTCCAAAAAAGAAGACAATAGATATGTGCATGGTGAACATAAATAGATTGAAACATATTACCAAGAAGGAATTGTGCAGCTATAAGTGATACTATCAGATAACATCCACCGAAGAGATTGGTTAGAGATAGCAAGAACAAGGATTAACCACTGTCATCCAATGACATCCATACAATATAAAGAGAACAAGAAAGCCCTTAGCCTGTTGAGTAGACTGCCTGCAGAGGATGTGTGGTAGGACATGAATGTAAAGTGGGTGCTAAGACAGATTGTGCACTATTAGGAGCATCTATGTACATGAGATCACAAATCCACTGAAGTATGAAGGTGTATAGATATTTTCCCCATAACAGAATGAAAACCTGCTGTCCTTCATGTCTAACTAGCACCATAACATAGAGCTTAATATTTACTGAATATATTGAATTTAATAGCCTAGAATATGATACTGCTATAAAATATTACCAGAAATCATGAAGTATGTCAATTTTTACAATTATAATCACCCAAGTCCAAAATATGTGAAATTTCTTAGCAAAAAGCATTCTGATAAATTATATCTTGCTTGTGATGAACCAAAAAGAGAACTTCCTTTCTGTTATCTCTTCAATGATCCTAACAGAATAGAGAAATATATTCTATATCACTAATAAAAATATGTAATCACCATTGCAATCAGATCACACAATAGATAAAGGAACTCAAATTTGAAAAGCTCTTTGAGGTTCAGCAGCACTTTCTGTCTTTCATCAAAGCACTTTATAAATTAAATATGCCTAATGTTTGATCCAATAATTAAATAAACTATCTGAGTATAACTTAGGTTGTTCACTGTTTGATCCAAGCCCCTTGGTAGAAGATCAGATATGTGTATGGTTGGTTCTAAACAATGTATCTTCCTTTATATAATTTCCTATTCTAATGTCAGTTCTTTTTCATTTGACAGCTTTCTCTGCAATACATATTAAATCAATAAGTGATTATATGCATGGGTGACATAAATGATGTTCCATACTTTATTCAAAATCTAATAATCCAAAGTGGTTTCCATGTGTTTTTTACAAGTTAGATTTGACTTAACATTGCATCCCATTTGTTGTTCATTTAAGAAACAATGATTTTTAGAAGCATTTTAAAAAGAGCTACCCATATTAAACATTGGTGAGGATTTTTATTAAAGAATCATAATCTTGTCCCAATGAAGACAAGTTGGGCTATACTGTACCCATTGTGCCTATCTTAATAAAAGAAATAGTAAAACTTAGGAATTAAATGATATAGATAATTTATCCATATTTATAATTTAAAGCCAAAGTGACTGTGTAGTTAAAAGATTTTTATCTGTCTTTAATTGTTTAAACTAATTCAATATACATATTAGATTCATTATAGAGATAATATGACACAGAAGGTAGAGAGATGGCCTCAAATCCAGGAAGACCTGGCTCCAAGTTCCACTCCTAATACATCTATGTGACTCTGAGAAAATAATTTAACCTTCCAGTGTTCCAGGTAATTCTACAATAATGTAAGTTGTCAAACTACATTTTAAGGGAGGGGGTATAGATTTCTTCACCCAAGAGTCCCGAGTGGCAAGGAAATCACAGGTCCATGTTGGTAAAATGAACAGTCTGATATGGTTTATGTGTTCATTTTCAGTTAGTATAGCATGTTTTCATGGGCTTAGTATCAGGAAAGCCTGGGTTTAAAATTTTCCTCATATACTACATAGCTATGTCACCCTGGCTGAGTCTATTATCCTCAGATTTTTCTTTTGTAAAAGCAGGTTAATTTATGCACCTAACTCACAGCTTTGATGTGAAGATAAGTGAAATAAAGTAGGTAAAACATCTTTAAAACTTAAAATGCTACATAAATATGAAGTATTATTATTAAATATTATTATTAGGGTGTTCACAATACAATGCGTACAGTGACATGAAACAATTAGCTCATGACTGATTTTTATGTCATTATGACAATAGACTCAGAGGCTCATTTATACACTTTTCATTCCATATATGGATATGATCTCATCCTAAGTTCATTGTTTTCATAAATATGACTGATCATATGAATGTATAATTTGAATATTCAAAACTTAGGTAATATTAGATATAATTCAGTGTATCCAATGAAATAAAGAAAGCTAACTTAAGAATTATTTTTAAAGAATGTTTTCTTTTCCAACATGGGAAATAACCAGCTTTAACACATACATGAGTTTTGTGGGCAATTACATTGTTAGAAACATCTTTTTTCTTCTTTCATGTTTAGCTCACCATTGTGAATAATTTTAATCATTGCTCAGATTTTGTCCTAATCTTAAAAACATGAAATATGGAAAATGAACCTAGGTAATAGAATGAAAGCTGGGAAAAAATCCTCAGAAAGCATCTATTACAACTCCCTCCCTTAACTGATGTCCATCAAAGTTATGTAATTCATATGAAAAATAGGATTAGAACCTAGGTGCTCTAATGCTTTTGTTTCTATTTATTCCTGTCCATCCCCTATTCCTTCACCTCATCACCCTTGAATTGGAATGAAAAAAGAAAAAAACAGAAATGTAAAGACAACACTGAATTTCCTGACTACCAAATAATCAATTTTGATGTGAAATTGCTTTACTAAACAACAAAGAGAGGCAGCATGGCATAATACATATTTATATGATGCTGAGAAGATCAATTAGACAGTTTGTTTGGGTCATTGAGAGAATAGGAGTAAGTTACAGAGCAAGTGAAAATCTGTGTTGGTAGAAATTGTCACTGAGTTTCTTATATCATTGAAATCACAAATCTAGTATCTCATGAAGGAGCAAAGAAATCTATTCTTGAAGAAGAGTTTCTGGCTGTTGTCTCTTTGAATCCAATCTCCCAATGGGCAATGATAAGTGTAATTCAGCTTCTACTTTTAGAACACTAGTGATGAGAAAGTCACTACAAATTAATATCTCATTCCATTTTTGGAAAGCTTTAATTTCATTCTTTGATTCTGGATATTGTCAAATAATGGTTTTATTTGATTGTTTTATTTATTTTGTTTCTTCATGAAGAGCTCAATGCTATTTGTTGTTAATCACCTTTCTATTATATCCTTCTCTGATAATCTTAGAAATGAATTATCACAAATACATATCAATATTTATTAAATACCTACTGTGTGCAGTATGCTGCACAAGGAACTGGGGTAATCCAAAGATGGATAAGACTCAGCCTTTTCCTTCAAGAAACTTACAGTATAGTTTTTGTCTAACTTTCAAAGTGAAATACACCATAGTCCTCTCTTTTCCTCACTCCTCTCATTTGGCTTTGGAACAAGATAAAATTTCAACATTTTTTTTTGGTTGGGTTGGGAGGACAACAGAAATTCTTGTTCTGTCTCTCCTTCATTATATTATCCTCAATACCTGAGTTGTTCCTAAAAACAAAATAGCATTCTTTCTTATTGAATGTAGGATAACTATAGTTTCCTTAACTATGGGAATCCCTAAGATCACTGTTTTTTTCCTCAGTAATTTCTACTGCCGTGTTCCACATATATGGTTATATAACAGTAGCTTTGCAAGTAGTTTGAAGTAGTTATATAATATTTCCTAGGTCATATTATTAATGATTTCAAAGAATTATTAGTTTGAAAGGATTTTTGACTAATACTCTAGAGATGGGTAAACAAAGCATTTTCATTCCTTCCTTCATTTTTTATTGTTTTATGGTTTTACATATAGAATACAAAATACAGAGACCTTAATTTCTTTTATTACATTAATTTATATATTTTTAGTTTTCAACATTCTATTCCACAAGATTTTGAGGTCCAAATTTTCTCCCCATCTCTTCCCTCCACCCACCCCAAGACACTGTTTATTCTGATTACCCCTTACCCCAATCTGCCCTCCCTTCTATCACATCAGAAACATTCACTTTTGACTTGCTAATTGAGAAATGGTACTTATGACTATATGCGGTGCAGTTTGTGAAGCTAACCTAAGCCTTACATTGATTTAATATTTTAGTGTTTCTTATATCAATCAAAGGTAGCATACCAGATTTTTAGAAAGAAGAAAAAAAGAAATAAAAAAGTTTTCCTTCAGAAAATTGTAGATTTCTACTACATTCTAAATTTTATGCAAAATATGCAGGATTATCTCTCCTATGTTATACTACTAACATCACAGCAGGACATGGTTTGCCTCTCACATTTCTCTTCTTTCACTATTTTACAATTAAATTTTCTAAATTATCTCTTTACTATGTTGGAGAACTTTTCTTATGAGTATCTTTACTGCTATGGCAAAATTTCAAAACTGTGGACTACTATAACCAGAGAACCTTGGTATTTGTAAATCCACAGATGTAATTGATAAAGCATTGTAAAATATTCCAATAGCTCTACATTTGGATAAAAATATACACAATCATTTGTTTCCAGTATTCACCTTCTTAAAGATGATTCCCCCCACCACGTTTTTCTAATTCTACTGTTTTCTGAAAATTTCTATTTTATCATGTGATTTACTTTTGCAACCCATGAATTAATGTATTTTTCACATTATTTCATGTATTTAGTTTTTCATCTATCTGTTTTGTCAACTTCCTTACTTCAAATGCCATTTTAAGATGACGATTTCTGTAAACATTTGATATGATCATAATACTGTCAAAAAATAAATAGAAAATGACTTGACTTCATTGCTAAATATCTTACTCTACACATTTCAGCCTTTACTAGTCATCATTTATACAATGTCTGTTTCCAAGTTTAGAATATGGGCCATGTAGGCAAGGATCACAACTGAGACTATCACTTTATCTCCTTTGATTTAGAAGGTGTGAAGACTCACACAGTGTTAAGAGACTGCTAAGAATCAGATTGTAGATCAGCTGTAAATATTAACTTAGCTGAGGAAACTCTGAATGTAACTTCATTGTCCAATGACAAATGACCTACAAAATTCTGCTACTATTGATAGTCATTACATAAGTAAAATGAGAAGATGTAAACAGATTTTAACCAAATAGAGAAGACAAGAATTGGAATAGTTGGATTCACTCTTCATTCCTATTTTAAATACTTGGTTAGACTAGACCATTGATCCCATTGATCTAGGGAACTCCAAATGACATCACTTCTTTCGGTATAGATAACCTTCTGCTTTGAAATTTATAGTCTTAGAGAATTGCATGGTTTAGAGGTTTAATGACTATTCCAGGATTGCAAATCAGGATATGTCCAACTTGAACCCATATCTTCTCTAAGCCAAGGCTCATTCTCTATCCAGTAAACCATGATACCTCATGAAGTACAGGAGCATACACATTATTGAATGTACTGAAAGAAATAATTCCTAACCAAGTTGATATTGATTATCCTGATGATATATTTTAGCTTGGTAAGGCCCAATTCATATAGTTTTTAGATTAAAACATATATATAATCTCTGTAGTAAGAGACTAAGTTCTTCACTTTTGCAGAACTTAGCTTCTGTAGCTGATCTGAAGGAGCACAAACATTTCCTCATTTCTCAAATCTGTTACCCTCTGTGTCCAGCGAAGCCACATTCTGAGCTTAGCTCTGTGTTCAGCTAAATTAATATAACCAAGACTGCAAACACATATTTGTTGATTGCAACAAAAGTTGAGCAGAGGGGAAATCAGTGGGAAAAAACTGGAATATGAACTATGAAGTAATGAAAATAGACAATGCATTTTAAATTAGTTAGAGGCTTCACCCATGTATATTATTCATATTTTCTGCAACAGAAAATTTTGAAGGTACTGGACATGGCAGGAACTGAATAACATTATTAAAAATGAAATTGATGGCAATTTTAAAGGCAATAAATCCCTATTCAATGTAGCGAGAACTATTTTAGGATCAGATTCTGTGCCAAATTTCACCATCGATAGTTTTAGAGGAAAATTCAATATCAACGCAGAATTCTAAAGAAAAGTAAAGGGGAAAAGAAAGCTTTTAACAGTACCTATTCCAAATGAATCTATTATCATCATTTTTAGAGAAATATAGTCATTGAAAAATATCAGCTACAATAAGGAGGAAAAAGCAACCAAAAAACTATATTAACCACATATTAAAAATCTTCATGGTGAACAAAAGAGATAGTACTGAAAAGCAAAACCAATTTAGAATAAAATATATTTTCCAAAATATTGTGAAAGAATATGGTTGATTAACAGCAACATCATACCAACAAACAGTCAAAATCTGTGACTATTGAAAGCATTCCTAAAACAAGGCTTGGTATAAGGCCCAGTAAAGCCAGATGTACAAACGAGCAATTACATTATGATACCGCAGAAAGGGTAACAGGCAAAATGGAACTGATCTGCTAATATTTCTATAGGAATCAGATAAAAAAAAGTAAAATCACCACTTCAGGAGTCTAAGTTCTGTTCTATGAGAAAATGACAATGCGACTTAAGGAGGTGATGTCAGAAAGAGGGACCAAGAAGAAAGCTGTCCAAATAATTTTGAAAATGCTACAGGATAGATTTTTCACATGTTTCTAATATGATCTGATTTAAAGAAATGAAAAAGCATGAAGGAGAAAAAAGAGAAAGAAAAAGGCCATATTGTCAGTTCATCCCTCCTTTACATATCATTCCCTACTTCTTCTTTCTCTATACATTTCCTACTTATCTGATGCCATCATGGCCCATGGCCCATCAGCTGTGTATTACTGGGAATAGTTTCTGCTATTATATCTCAGATAATACCTTATTTGATGAATCATATTTATTCCCTCCACTTTCTATCATTCACCTTGATTACATGCTCATAGTAGATGAAAGTTCATGAATTTTCCTATCTCTGATAGTTTTTTCTCTTTTTAAAAAGCAAGTTCATTATTTATAAATTATTATTTATTTTAAATTTTAAAAATAGTGAATTCTGAATTCTTTCTCACCTAATCCTCCTGAACCCACTGAGAAGGCAAGCAATTTTATTTCCTTTGTATACCTGAAATCATGAAAAACGTATTTCCATTTTAGCCACATTGCCACAAAAGAAAGAAAAAATATATATGTATTCACATACACAAACATACACACACACACACACACACATTTCAACTTGCACTCAGACTTCATCAGTTTTCTTTATGAGTCCTTTGGAATAGTTTTGGATAATTTTTAAGCAATTCAGTTTATCATCATTACAATACTGTTGTCACTGTATATAGAGTATTCCTGTTCCTGTTCACTTTACTTTACCTAAGTCTTCCTATAGTTTTCTGAAAGCACTCTACTCATCAATGCTTCTTTTATTGTTGTTTAGTCATTTTTAGTCATGTCTGACTCTTCATGACTCCTTTTTGGGCTTTTCTTGGCAAAGATATTGGTGTGGTATGCTATTTTCTTCTTCAACTCATTTAACAGATGAGAAAATTGAAGCAAACAAGGTTAAGTGACTTATGCAAGGTCACCTAATGGGTAAGCTTCTGAGGCCAGATTTTAACTCATTTTCCTGACTCCAGGAACTGTGTCACTCAGCTGCCAATTTCTTATAGCACAATAGAGTTCTACCACAATCCTTTAGCACAATTGTTCAGCCAAATGATAGGCATCTCCTCAATTCCCAATTCTTCCTCACCACAAAAAAATAGCTACTATAAAAAAATTTAATATATGTCCTTTTTCTTTTTCTTTAATCACGATGGGAAACAGAGCTAGTAATCAAATTGCTGGATCAAAGAATATGAACAGTTCTACAGCAATTTGTGTATAGTTCCAAATTATTCCCCAGAATGTTTTGACCAGGACACAACTCCACCAAAAGTTTGGTAGTGAAATTATTTTTCCACACCCTCTCCAGCACTTTTCACTTTACTTTTCTATCATGCTAGCCAATCTAGTAGGTGTAAAAGGGTACTTCATAGTTGTTTGAGTTCATGTTTCTCTAATAGTGATTTATATAATTTTTTTTTCAAATAACCATAGATAGCTTTGATTTCTTCTTCTGAAAAAATGCCTATTCATATCCCTTAACTATTTATCGATTGGGGAATGGCATTTTTTTAAAAATGTAACTTAGTTTCCCATATATGTGATGACTGAGCACTTTATCTGAGAAACTTGCTATAAAACGTTTTCCTAGTTTTCTGGGTTTTTTTAAAATTTTAGCTGCATTGGTTTTGTTTGTATAAAAAATCTTTTCAGTTTCATGTAATCATAATTATCGATTTTCCTGCTTGTGCTATTCTCTGTCTCTTGTGTGGTAATAAACTCTTCCTATTGTCATAAACCTAACAGATAAATTTGTCCATACTCACCTAATTTACTGATGATATTATCCTTTGTGAAGGACAAATCATTTACCATTTAAACTTTTTTTTGTATATGATGTGTGATGTTGGTCTCTGCCTAATTTCTGCCAAGCTTCTCTCCTAATTACTCAGAGCTTTTTTTTCAAATACTTATTCTTGTCTCAAAAACTTAGATCTTTGGGTTTATCAAATCTTAATGTTATAGTCATTTAAGACTTTTTATTATGTACCTAACATATTCCACTGACCCACCACTCTATTTATTAGTCATTTCCAGTTTTTTGATCATTACATTTCTGTAATATAGTTTGCTATTGAGTTCTTTATGATTCTTTTAGTGTTTATCTTTTAATGCTTCTCCCCAATATTGTGTTTGAGTGTCATATTTTCTGTTGAGCTCTGGTCTTTTAATCTGAAATGGTTGAAATTCTGTTTAATTTAATGTCCATTTCTCTTCAAGTGGATTATATTCAGCTTTGCTCAGTAGGTTATTCCTCATTGTAATTCTACTCTTTGCCTCACAGAATGTCATATTCTGAGTCCTCTGCTTCTCTAACATGGAAACTACCATTTTATTGTCATACTGACTGTGGATTCATTTTATTTAAATGATTTCTTTTTGCCTATTTGTAACATGTTCATGTTGGCCTGGAACCTTTGGAATTTGGTTATAATTTACCCAGGAATTTTCATTTTGGAATCTCTTTTAGTAATTAGTGGACAGATTCTTTCAATTTGTAGTCTTACATCAGGATCTAAGGTATTGGGGCAATTTCCCTTGATAATTTACTGAAATATGATGGTTAGGCTCTTTTCCTGATCATAACTGTCAGGTACTCCAATAATTCTACAATTATCTCTCTTCAGCCTTTTTTCTAGAACAGTTGTTTTCCCAATGAGATATTTCACATTTTCTTCTATTCTTCTAAAATTCTTTTGACTTTATTTATTATTTTTTTATGTCTCATAGAGTCAATATTTTTCATTTGCCCAATTCTAATTTTTAGTAATCATTTTCTTCAGTGAGCTTTACTGCTTCATTTTCCCCAATTTGACCATTACTGCCTTGTAAGGATTTCCTTCCTTCAATGAGTTTTTATATCTCCTTTTTCTGCTTATTCTGCTTTTTAAGTAATTCTTTTCTTCAGTGAATTTTTATGCTTCTATTACCACTAGGATAATTCTGTTTTCTAAGGCATCATTTTCTTTAGTATGTTTTGTGCTTCTTTTATCCCTCTTTTCATAATGTTCTTGCATCACTCTCATTTGTTTTCCCAATTTTTTATCTATCACTCTTATCTCTTTCTTTAACATTTCAAGGAATCCTAGTTGGGCTGGTGTCCAATTAGTACTTTTCTTTGAAGTTTTGATTGTAGCTGCTTTCATCTTTTTGTTTTCTGACTTTGTCTTGCTTCTCCCTATCACCTTAGTAACTTTTAATGGTCGAGCTCTTTTTTTGTGGTTTGCTCGTTTTTTTCCAACCTACTTCTTGGCTTTGACCTTTATTTTAACGTTGGGATCTGCTAACCTTCATGTAGTGAAGGACTGTCACAAGCTTCAGGCTTATTTTATATGCTGCTGTTCAGAACTAATTCTTGGGCTGTTCAGTGATTCCAAGGTGTTTTGATCCACAGAGGGTTTGGTCACTGTTCTCCTGGTCTCAGCTCTGGTCTTTACCAAAGAATGTGCCCTGTTACTTTTCTGTTTCAAACAATATTGCTTCTCTTGGCCCTGGAACTGTGACAAGGTTCTCTGCTGTCCTACAACTTGAAGCACTAGCACTTTTCTCTATCTTGTTACTGTGGTCTGGGCCCCTGATACTTTGTGATGGACAACAAATACTTCTCTCTACTCTGGAATTGAAACCCAGAACTGTATATGGACAACAGAGCTGTCAATCAGTGCCAGCTAAAATAAGTGCCAAGAAAAGGTATTTTATCATCTCTTAATGACGAGTAGTTTGAGCCTTTTATTGTCTCTGGGATGAGCTTCTGAAGGTACTCTACCACTGAGTGTACACTAGGCTGACCTCCATGCCAATGTTACAAACCTTTCCTGCTGACCTCCTGTAAAAGTTGCCTTAGGCTATCACTCCAAAATTGTATTTGAGGAATCGTTTTAAAGTTATTTGGAGTGGAGTATTGGAAGAGTCCGGCTGTTTTGCTGCTTCTAATATACCATATTGGCTCCTTCTGCATTTATTTTAAATGGCATTCATCTTTCTATATGTTCTTGCTATGTTTTGTTAGTAATACATAGAAATGCTGATGATTTGTGTGAGTTTACTTTATATCTTGCAGTTCATTATTTCCTTTTTTTGAATATATACTTTATTTATTTTTCAGTTCTCAACATTCACCTCCACAAGAATTTGAATTAAAAATTTTCTTCCCATTTCTCCCTATCCCTACCCCAGGACAGCATGCACCCCATCCTCCCCTTCCTTCTGTCTGTCCTCCCTTCTATTACCCACCGTTCTTCCATCCCCCTTCCCCTCTATTTTCCTGTAGGGTAAAATTGATCTCTATACTCCATTCAAATTTGTGTAGAAGTGAATGTTAAGAACTGAAAAATAAATCAATTATATTAAAAAAAGAAAAGAAGAGTTCAGAAGCAGTGGGGCAGGATGCCACTGGCTGTGGGCATTTATAGGAGGGCAGAGTTTTGGGTTTCTATTCCAGGTCATAGAGGAGAATTGAAGGAGGATCTGATACCAGAGACATCATCCCCCATAACTTAGGACTAGAGGTGATTACAATAACAAATTTCTATAAATAAAAAAGGGTCAAGAGTCAAAGGAGAAAGAACCCAATCATTAAAAATTACTGTGGAAATAGACGACTGGGGTTCATCTTCAGAAGAGGATATTTAAACAAAAAATAGCCCCTCTTACCACAAAGATCAACATCAAATGGTCACCTGTCCAAAAAGGATTCATAGAAGAACTTTAAAAAATACATTAAAACTCAAATGAGACAAACTGAGGGGAAAAAAAGAATAATCCAAGAAAAACAAGATTATGAAAAAATAGTCAACCAACTAGAAAAGGAGATCCATAATCTCAAGGAAGAAAATGATCCCTTGAAAATAAGAATTGGGCAAAGAGTAGGCAGTAAAGTAATGAGACAAAGAAACAGGAAAACAAAATATAAAGAATGAAAAATAAGAAGAGAAAATGAAAGTCTCATAAGAAAAACAATTCATCTGAACAACAGATTAAGAAGAAAAAGCATAAGAATATCTTATTCCCTGCAAACTATAATAATAAAAAAAGAATCTTGATACAAGAAATAATTAAGTGAAGTTGCCTCAAAGTGTTCTAACAAGAGGGGAAAGTAGAAATAGAAAAAAATCCACTAAACACTACTTGAAAGAGATGAGACAAGGAAATGTTATTCAGGTTCACACCCCTATACCTAGCATAAGAAAATGGATTTCTTTATGTCTTCACTGGAGTCATAATTAGTCTCTCCCTTTAATCTTAAATTTCCTTTCTTTTACTGGAGTTTCCATTCTATTTTCATCAATACATAACTATTTAAGCAATATCCCCATATGTCTCTGAATTCTTCATATTCATATTTGATGTTTCTTATAGAGCAATCTTATTCTGCCAATTTTTATACCATAATCTATTCAGTCATTCTTTGCTTGATCAGCCCTTATTTTATATTCAAATTTTTGGCTACCACAAAAATTGTTATTAAACTATTTGGAAATATGCACAATTGTATGTATATATGTATGTGTGTGTATACACACACATACAAATCCACATGCATATGTGTGTTTATTTAGCTACATATATTGTATGTATTTTATTTATACTATATGTACACATATATGTATGTATGAATGAATGTATGTATGTATATATGGACTTTCATACAGTCTTTAATTTCCTTTGTGCCAGTTTTCAGTAGCTGCTGGCTCAAAAGACATGAGTAATTTCTCAAACTTTTGCAAATAGTTCCAAAATGCTCTTCCACAATTCCAGAAAAATGCAATGAGTTCTGGGATTGCTCCAGAATTTACTAGTATGCCTTATTCCCTGTAGAATTTCTATTGCTAACTGTTTCTCTATTTTATCACTCTTGCAAATGCACGAATTGAGGTAAAATCTCAGTTGTTTTTAAACTCTCTTTCAAATTATTGATATTTATTGCTTACTTTTGCTTTTATATCACTTTTCTTTCTAAGAATATTTTCCCCAACTTGTAAACCACCCTCCATAATAAAGAATTAAAAAAAGAAAGAAAAATGAAAAGCAATTTAGAAAAACCTAACCAAAAAAAAATCAACTCTGACAACAATAGTCTAATTTCATATTCTACAATATGTGCAAATAATGCATTTTCTAATTCCATCCTTGAAGCCAGTCTTGGGCATTATAGTGAGACAACATTTAAAAGCATTTTGTTAATTTTCTCTTTGTTCTTCTTTCTTCTTTTTTTTCTTTTTACTCTTTAGATAAAAGTAACAGGTGGCACAAAGGCTAGAGCCATGACCTTGGAGTCAGGAATATGTGAATTCAAATCCAACTTGAAGTATTTGTTAGTTTTATGAATTTGGGAAAGTCAATTAACCTCTGTATTCCTGTCTCCTCCACTATAAAAGAGTAATAATAACAAAACCATCCTCCCAGAGTGATGAGGAACAATGCAATGATATTTGTAAAGTATTTAGCATAATGCCTGGCCCACATTCAAGTACTAGATAAAGCTAGCTCTTCTTATTTACGTTTATTTTTCTTTTACAATGTGTACTTTATGTCTTCCTCATTCTACTGTCTTCACTTCAAATGACTGAACATTACCATGCTTCGCTGAGCCATCCAAACCTATCTGCTTTTAGAGTGTTGTTTCATTACATTCATTTACCACAATTTGCTTAGCCACTCCCCAATTGGTGGGCATCTAATTTGTTTCTGTTTCTTTACTACCACAAAAGTACTGCTATCAATAGTTTGTTGTGGCTGTTTTATTTCTTTGATGTCCTTAAGATGTATATCTATTAGTGGGATATCTGGGAGAAAGATATGGGCATTTTAGTTCTCCCCCTTCTTTTTACCATAATAACAAATTGTTACCCAGAATAGTTGAATCATTCCACACATCCACAATTAATATGTTAATGCATCTCAAGCTTTTTTTCTTCTTATAATTGATGATTTGGCATCTTTTCCATATTGTTGTTGATAGTTGAAATTTCTACTTTTTGTTTGATTTTTTTTGCTTGTATTTTGTTGTTTTTGCTGTTTTCACATTCTTTGAAAGACTATTAGATAACAAATCTTAGTCATACATGACAACTCCATATATATCTTAGATACTGGCCTTTTTAAAAAAATCTATTTGATACAAATAAGTTTTCTCAATTCTTCTTACTCTGTTTGAATGGTAACTAATAATTTTAATACCAATATTTTCCTGGCAATGGCAGGGTCATTTTGTCATATTTTATTCAAACATATATTTTCTCTATAAAAATTTAAGCAATGTGCAAGAGTTTATGTGTGTGTGTGTGTATGTGCATGTGTGTGTGTGTGTGTGTGTAAAATCATTACATATTTGTCAGTTCTTTCTCTGGATACAGATAGCATCTTTCTCCATTTGTACTTTGTAGTTAATCTGGGTATTTAAAATAATCAAAATGACTTATTCACACAAAGTGGTTCTTAAAACAATATTACTGTTATTTTATACAATGTTCACGTGGCTCATTCTACTTTTCATTATTTCATGCAAGTCAATCCATGTTTTTTTTTTTTTCTCTAAGATCATAAATTTCATCATTTCTTATATCACAATAGTATTCCATCACAATCATATTCCATTTGGGAAATGGTAAGAATCCCTACAAATTCCAGCTCTTTGCCATCACAAAGAGAGATGCTATAAATATTTTAGAATCTATCTTTGGAAAGAGACCTATTAATGGCATTACTGGGTCTAAAGAAGAAAGGAAGGAAGGAAGGAAGGAAGGAAGGAAGGAAGGAAGGAAGGAAGGAAGGAAGGAAGGAAGGAAGGAAAGAAGGAAGGAAGGAAGGAAGGAAGGAATGAAAAAATAGTTTGACTTCAGGTTGCATTCATTAAAGGGAAAAATAGTAGGCCCCAAATTACTAGGCTAATCTGTGCTTGGCCAGAAAAAAATATTCATAATATTGCAGTCAAATTTTGGCAGTCAGATTTTGGCAGTCAAATATTTAATGAGAGATACTGGCAAACCGGAACACATCTAAAGAAGTGGAATTAAAGCGATGACAAATTTAAGTCATTTTAACTGAGAAACAGTTTGAAGAATTAGAGATGTATAGCTCAGCAAGAAGTTTTAGAGGAATATTTTCAGTATCTTCAAATGTCTGAAGGGCAGTCATATGGAAAAAGGATTTCAAAATCAGAGTCTCAGAAAAGATCTTAGCAGCAGTCTATTGTAATTGACTCTTGCATGGGAAACATCTCTACAACATCCCAGACAAAATATCTTCCAGCCTTTACTGCACAACTTTTATGGCATCATCTCCAAATGCCTCAATTCTGGCCTTCTCAGTTGCTATTTTTTTTGAAAAGGTGGCAAAGCAAATTCCAAAGTAGGATAGTACAGTACTTTTATCATAGCCCTTGTTGGAGAGAGCATTCATGCATTTTACAGAAGAGCAGACCAGTTGATTTCTAGTGTCATCTTGAATTCTTTGATAGTTTGAGTTTTTAATTCTAGTTCCAACAAATAGCAATCAAACCAAAAGACAAATAAAACTTATTAGTAATTCATTCTCCAATTTTTCTCATTGTCTTGCATTCATTGAATTTATTTACTTAGACATTTTATATGATGGAAATATATCATGATCACAGATAAAAGTGGATTTTTTTAAAGTCATTTAATGTAGTACTTTGTTTTTTAGCAGAGGAAACTGAGGTCTATAGAGGATAAATGACTTGTCTAACATCAGGCAGCTAGCACGTGAGAGGTGGGATTTGAACCTAGGATCTCTGACAGCCCTAGTGGTCAGATAATTCATGACCAACATTCAGTTATATGTTGCCTTAACTATGATAAAAATTATCATAGTCAAATGCCTATGAGAAGAGCTGGCTCAATATTTACTATTTCAAGAATTATTTTATAATAAGATTATTGATGATAAGTTAGTAATAACTTCTGAATGAAACCCAAATATCAATTTTATTAGACTGGTCAAAGTTGCCAAAATTTTGAACGAGTGGTAAAATTGAAAGCTTGAAAACCTAAGAATATTAAAGATCCCTCAGTTCCCACTTCCTTGACGAAATTCAAGTGAATAATAATGTTCTCTACACCTCTATTTTACTCTCAGTTTCTCCTATCAGTTAGTCTACCTGGAATTGTTTGCATAGCACACATGTACAGTGCTAATCCATTGACTTTCTGGAATGATAGTATATAACAAGCCTCAAGAACGTATTTTTTTGTTCTTTTGAGAATATAGGTATTAACTATAGGTATTATTATAATGACTATTTAAACTCACTCTAAGAATGACATAAGTGCATTTAGAATTTAACTGGACATTAATTCTTTTCAAGAAAAATTGTCAATAGTATTGACAACAAGAAGGGTATCAGAAGGATTCTCCATGGTTTCTCTTGCTATGTATCCAGAGTTAATTTAGATTTCAAAGAAACAAAGCATCTTGAAGAAGACACTTTACTGATGTCAAATGAACTCCAAGGAAATCAACCATAAATAAAACTCGGGGTTAGAAATTTATTAATGTCATTACCTTGGAGAAAGAAAAAATAATGCCTCAGGAAAATTGCTAAATATAGGGTAAATCAAAAACATTTTTTTTTAAATCACACACCAGAGAATTTGAGATCTAGGAGGAAACTTCATAAGATCATAATCTAATACTTTCATTTTACAGATGAGGAGACTGAGGCTGTGTGAATTTGAATATTGAGCAGCAACATAAAGTCACACAGACGTTATGCCTGTGTGATTTTATGGCAGTTATTCAAACAATCTAAGCCTCAGTCGCTTCATCTATGAAATAGGGACAATAATCCTAGCACTAACTACCTTCCTCAGTTATCATTAGGTTCATGAACCTTAGAAGATTTAGAAGTGTGAGCTGGTCTTAAAAGACAGAGCAAGCCTAGGAAGATTACACACACCTTTTTCAAATGGAATCTAACTTGATTTTCCCTCTCAAGCTATTAAACTGACATGCATTTAATAGATGTACAACTAATCCACTTCTTCATCATTGGCCATTTGTAGGGGTCTTTGCCCAGCAGCTGAAATGGGGAAAATTTTTATTTCAAAGAATACAACAACTTTTTTATAATTTCAAATTTAGCCCTCTCTCCTTCAGACTATAGTATAGCTTTGTGAGGGTTCAAATGAAACTTATCTCATTTCCAAGAGAAAATTTATTTTAAGTCTCAGCTGGCTCTTCACTGCTGCTTGGCTGTGCTTTGTTCAATGCTTATTGATCCACTTTCACATTCACCATGAAGACTACTCTAAGACTATTATTTTTCTCTTCAGTTCCCCAATCCCACACTAATATGCATTCATTCATAGAAGATGATATCTTCTACCTGAAGTAAAATACTATGCATAATGCTCTTTTCTATGTTCACTCAGTTCCTTTAACACCATTTGAAATTTGCTCCTACAGAGGCAAGGAAAAATCTACATTAATCCATCTGCCTTCGCAATGTTATTCAATAAAGGCTTGAATAAGTGAAATTGAAGGTATCAGACAATAATATAGTCTGCTGAAAATCAAACAGCATCAATTCCTGATGAAATGTGACTGCCATTCCTAGTTATCATTTTCTTGACTATATCTTAAATAGATAGGGACACATAGACACATGTACTATAGTATTCATTCACCTTGACTTCTCCGTAGCTTTTGAAACTTTTGACTGTTCCCTCTGTATTTCTACTTTCTCTTTCAATAGCTTCAGAGATATCACATAATTCTCTCTTCATACCTCCCTAACCACAAATTCTGTTTCTTTCGCTGTTCTTTCATCCTCTTCCTGGCTCTTGTCTGGGTCTCAGTCTGCCATTCTTTCATCTCAGGCATCTTATTTAGCAACACCCCTTCAAGCATTACCTCTATACAAACAGTTTTCAAATCTATATCTCTAATCCTGACTTTTCTCCTAAACTCTAGGCCTGCATCATTAAATACAACATGTCCAAAATAAAACTGAACCACTCCCATCTAACCACCCAGGTGTGACTTCATTCTTATTGACTGTCATAATACCATTTACACGTGTTCATTATCTTGAGATTATCTTTGACTCTTTCTCTCCCTCCAAATAAAATCATATGCCTAATACTATTGATTCTGAGTATGTAACCTCTTCCCCTCTTCCACAATTAAGTTATCACCTCCATCCCCAGTTTAGATTTTCATTGTTCTACTATTTCTTTTTTTTGTATTTTATTTTTTTTAACTTTTAACATTTATTTTCACAACATTTTGGATTACAAATTTTCTCCCCTTTTATCCCCTCCCCCCCCCCCCAGACCCAAGCATTCTAATTGCCCCTGTGACCAATCTGCTCTCTCTTCTATCCTCCCTCTCTGCCCTTGTCTCCGTCTTCTCTTTTGTCCTGTAGGGCCAGATAGCTTTCTTTACCCCTTAACCTGTATTTCTTATTTCCTAGTGGTAAGAACATTACAGTTGATTCTAACACTTTGAGTTCCAACTTCTTTAGCTCCCTCCCTCTCCACCCCTTCCCTTTGGAAAGCAAGCAGTTCAATATAGGCCAAATCTGTGTAGTTTTGCAAATGATTTCCATAATAGTTGTGTTGTATAGGACTAACTATATTTCCCTCCATCCTATCCTGTCCCCCATTACTTCTATTCTCTTATGATCCTTTCCCTCCCCGTGAGTGTCGACCTCGGATTGCATTCTCCTCCCCTGCCCTCCCCTCTATCATCCCCCCCACCCTGCTTGTGCCCTTGTCCCCCACTCTCCTGTATTGTGAGATAGGTTTTCCTATCAAAATGAGTGTGCATTTTATTCTTTCCTTTAGTGGAATGTGATGAGAGTAGACCTCATGTTTTTCTCTCGCCTCCCCTCTTCATCCCTCCACTAATGAGTCTTTTGCTTGCCTCTTTTATGAGAGATAATTTGCCCCATTCAATTTCTCCCTTTCTCCTCCCAATATTTCTCTCTCACTGCATGATTTCATTTTTTTTTTAAGATATGATCCCATCCTCTTCAATTCACTCTGTGCACTCTGTCTCTATGTATGTGTGCATGTGTGCATGTGTGTGTGTGTACTCCCACCCAGAACCCAGATACTGAAATGTTTCAAGAGTTACAAATATTGTCTTTCCATGTAGGAATATAAACAGTTCAATTTTAGTAAGTCCCTTACGACTTCTCTTTGCTGTTCACCTTTTCATGGTTCTCTTCATTCTTGTGTTTGAAAGTCAAATTTTCTTTTCAGCTCTGGTCTTTTCATCAAGAAAATTTGAAAATCCTCTATTTCATTGAAAGGCCATTTTTTCTCCTGAAGTATTATACTCAGTTTTGCTGGGTAGGTGATTCTTGGTTTTAGTCCTAGTTCCTTTGACTTCTGGAATATCCTATTCCATGCCCTTCGATCCCTTAATGTAGAGGCTGCTAGATCTTGTGTTATCCTGATTGTATTTCCACAAATACTTGAATTGTTTCTTTCTAGCTGCTTGCAATATTTTCTCCTTGACCTGGGAACTCTGGAATTTGGCCACAATGTTCGTAGGAGTTTCTCTTTTTGGATCTCTTTCATGCAGTGTTCTGCGGATTCCTTGAATATTTATTTTGCCCTCTGGTTCTAGAATCTCAGGGCAGTTTTCCTTGATAATTTCATGGAAGATGATGTCTAGGCTCTTCTTTTGATCATGGTTTTCGGGTAGTCCCAAAATTTTTACATTGTCTCTCCTGAATCTATTTTCCAGGTCAGTTGTTTTTCCAATGAGATATTTCACATTATCTTCCATTTTTCCAATCTTCTCGCTATGTTCTGTGATATCTTGCTTTCTCACAAAGTCCTTAGTGTCCATCTGTGCCATTCTAGTTTTGAAATAACTATTTTCTTCAGTGAGCTTTTGAATCTCCTTTTCCATTTGGCTAATTCTGCTTTTGAAAGCATTCTTCTCCTCATTGGCTTTTTGAACCTCTTTTGCCAATTGAGTTAGGCTAGTTTTCAAAGTGTTAATTTCTTCAACATTTTTTGGTTCTCCTTTAGCAGGGAGCTGATCTGCTTTTCATGCTTTTCTTTCATCTCTCTCATTTCTCTTCCCAGTTTTTCCTCCACCTCTCTAACTTGATTTTCAAAATTCTTTTTGAGCTCTTCCATGGCCTGAGCCCATTGGGTGGGCTGGGACACAGAAGCCTTGATTTCTGTGTCTTTGCCTGATGGTAAGCATTGTTCTTCCTCATCAGAAAAGAAGGGAGGAAATGTCTGTTCTCCAAGAAAGTAGCCTTCAATAGTCTTATTTCTTTTCCCTTTTCTGGGCATTTTCCCCAGCCAGTGACTTGACCTCTGAATATTCTCCTCACACCCACCTCGCCTCCTGGTCCTCCCAGCCAGCGTTTGGGGACTGAGATTCAAATGCTGCTTCCCGCCTTAGGGCTTTTGGCAGGGGCAGGGCTGCTATTCAGTGTGAGAATTAAGTTCAGGTGGTCAGGTCGGGGCAGGGCCGCCTCTCAGTCTCAGTTCCCTCAATGGGTTTATGCACAGACCTTCCACAATGGATCCAGGCTCCCGCTCGCTTGGGGAGCCCCTGTCTGCAGCCACCTCTCAGTTTCTACCTTCCGGGGGAGCCTGAATCATGGGGGCACCCCACTCCCTTCTCGACCCGACAAAGAGACTCTCTCACCGACCCTCGTCACCTGTGGGCGGAGGAACTTGTGCTGGAGATCCTGTCCCTGAAGCCTGCTCGGGTCTGTTTCTCTTGGTGCCGAGGCCGCAGCAGGTCTGGGCTGGGCTGGGGTCCGCATCTGCAGCGCGACAGACCTTTTGCGAGAGGTTTGCAGGTTCCTCTGTGGGTGGAGGGACCCGCGTGGCCGCTGGAAATTCCATCCCCAAAGCCCCCTCAGATCTTTTCCTCTCAGTGCCGCGGCTGCTGCTGGGCTGCCCTCTGCTCCCAGACCCGGCACCCAGTCCGCAGCACGAAGGACCCCCCGCGAGAGGTTTGCAGGTCTCTCCGGAACAGAAATCTCCCTCGCTCCAATATTCCGTGGCCTCTGGGTGCAGAATTCACCGTGAGTTGCTCCCCTGTAGCCAATCTGTGGGTTGTGGGTTCGGAGCTATGTTTATGTGCGTCTTTCTACTCCGCCATCTTGGCTGCGCCCCCTGTTCTACTATTTCAATGACCTCCTAGCAGATCTTTCCACCTCTACTTTTACACAGCCTTATCCTTCCTTCAAGCTGTTGTCAGAGAAATCTTTCTTATAAGTATTTCTCCTCTCAAATCTCCACTTAAAAACCTTTAGTAACTCCTCATTATTACTGGAAGCCTATTACATATATGCACGCACATACATGTATGTATATGCATACACATGCAAATATACTGATATGTGTATGTGCATATGTGTACATAATACATACACGTATATATGTGTTATGTATATGTGTGTATTTACAACAACCTTGAGAGGCAGATGCTATTATCATCTCCAATTCTCAGAATAAGAAACTAAGATTGAGAGAAGTTTAGTGACTTACCCGTTGTCATATGTTTTAAACAGAGGTCTTCTTGATTCCCATTCCAAATTCTGTTCTCTCTTTTCACCCCGTCTCTGCTCAAAAGTATTTATAATTACCCCCTTCTCCCATTTGCCCTCCCTCCTACCATCCTTCCATCCCCTACTTATCCCCTTCCCCACTACTTTCCTGTAGTGCAAGATAAATTTTCATAACAAAGTGAGTATGCATGTTATTCCCTCCTTTAGCCAAATCCACTGAGAATAAGGTTCACTCTTTCCTTCTCACCTCCCTCCTCTTTCTCTCCATTGAAGAAGCTTTTTCTTGACTCTTTTATGTGAGATAATTTGCCCCATTATATTTCTGCCTTTCTCCTTCACCCTATATATTCCTCTCTTACCCCTTTATTTTATTTTATTTTTTTAGATACCATCCCTTCTTATTCAACTCACCCAGTGCTGTCTGTCTATATGTATATAATCCCTCCAATTACCCTAATACTGGGAAAAGTCTCAAGAGTTACATATATTATCTTTCCATGTGGGAATGTAAACAGTTCAACTTTAGTAAGTCCTTTATGATTTCTCTTTCCTGTTTACTTTTTCATGCTTCTCCTGATTCTTGTGTCTGAAAACCAAATCTTCTATTCAGTTCTGATCTTTTCATCAAGAATGCTTGAAAGTCCTCTATTTTGTTGAATGACTATTATTTCCCCTGAAGTATTATACTTAGTTTTGCTGGGTATGTGATTCTTGGTTTTAATCCTAGCTCCTTTGGAATATCATATTTCAAACCCTTTGATCCCTTAATGGAGAAGCCACTAGATCTTGTTTTATCCTGATTATATTTCCACAATACCTGAATTGCTTCTTTCTGGCTGCTTGTAATATTTTCTCTCTGACCTGGGAGTTGTGGAATTTGGCTACAATATTCCTAGGAGTTTTCCTTTTAAGATATCTTTCAGCAGGCAATTGGTGGCTTTTTTCAATATCTATTTTCCCCTCTGGTTCTAGAATATGAGGACAGTTTTCCTTGATAATTTCATGAAAGATGATGTCTAGGCTCTTTTTTTGATCATGGCTTTCATATAGTCCAATAATTTTAAAATTGTCTCTCCTGGATCTATTTTCCAGCTAAGTTGTTTCTCCAATGAGATATTTCATATTGTCTTCTATTGTTTTCTTTCCTTCAGTTTTGTTTTATAATTTCTTGATTTTTCATAAAGTCATTAGCTTCCTTCTACTCCATTCTAATCTGAAAGGAATTATTTTCTTCAGTGAGCTTTTGCATATCCTTTTCCATTTGGCCAATTCTGCTTTTTAGGGTATTCCTTTTCCTCATTGGCTTTGTCAATCTCTTTTGCCTTTTGGGTTAGTCTATTTTTTAAGGTATCATTTTCTTCAGCATTTTTGGGTACCTTTTAGTAAGTAGTAGTTCTCTGCTTCCAGTGGGAGTAGGAGGGTATACTGTTAGCCACTTGATACCTCCACCATCTGTAGGCCTAGAGCTCCAGAAATAACCACTAAATTTGTCCCAGCTGTGGCTTCTTCAGGCTCCTCCACATTATTGTCCTAGGGCTGGGGTAAGACCACTCTACTCTCTTCCAAGGTTCCCACAGGTTTTTTCCATTGACCTTCCAATTTGTCCTTGGTGTTTTGGGATTGTGAAGTCTGAAAACTGTTACAAGTGCAAGATATTCTGTGCCCTAAAAGCCCACATTCAACTGTGCTCTGCTCCCATCATGACACAATAGACACTTGCCATGGACCTTCCAGGCTCTCTTGGGCTGGAGATTTGCTTCACTCTATCATTCTGTGATTTCTGCAGCTCCAGAATTTGTTCAATCATTTTTTACAGGTGTTTCGCTGGGCTTGAGAGGAGAGCTCTAGCAAGGCTCTGCTTCTACTTCATCATCTTGGCTCCACCCCCAAAGTTACAAAAATATTCAGAGGATGTGTTGTCACAGAGATGGTTTTTGAAATATAATTGGATTTGATGGAAACTAAAGTCTCTTCCAGCTGCTTCTTTTTCTTCCTCTTCTTCTTCCTCAGCCTCAAGAGACCCTTTCTCCATTTTGGATAATTATACCCTTTTATGTGGGTACTATAGCCAAAAGAATTTAGCTTCTGGTTGTTTATATTTTGTAAGAGATTTGGGGGACCTATTTTTTAAATTTTCTATTTCTTTTCAAAAAACTGAGATGATTTATTCTTTGTCTAGTGATGTTTTCATTTATGAGGTTCTGAAACTTAGCTCTGAAAAAAAAAACAGGTTTGGAAATGCCTATTGTGATTTAAATGGACCTTTTAGACTAGCCTTTAAAACCAAATCACTCTGGTTTTCACTGAATGGCCAGTAATAAGGTCCCAGCCCAAGTCTCTGTTGCTACTTCTTTAGATCTTGAGGGCTTTCTGTACAGTGAATAGAAATAGATATAGTTTTTTTCTGTTCTGACCAAAAAATTTGAGGTTCTTTCCCTCTGAGGGTGATACCTTTGTAATGGTAAACCAGGGCATCTTTTGTCTCAATCCTTACCTAATTCTTAGTCATCTCTAATGGGCTCAGACAAACTGAGATGTGGAAAAGGACTTAATTTTAAAAGGCCAAAGTCATCCACTACATCTAGGTCCTCACCGTTTGTCTTGACTCTGGTCTTACCACCGCACTCAGGTGACTGGAGGAGAGAATGAGGCTGATGACTTTGTGTAGCTCTGCCTTATCCCAAACTTCTTCAAGACAAGGGGCCATCTGGTTCACTCCATTCTCCAGTTTAGTAGACAAGGAAAAGAGGAATCAGCAAGGTTAAATTCAAATAGAACACAAGAATTTATTAAGTACCTACTGCGTGCCATTCACTGTATATGGAATTAGGATACAAGGGAAAAATAAAACAATCCCTGACCTCAAGGGGCTCCTCCTGGGGGAAAACAATTGATTAGTAAACATAAAATATATGCAAAATATTGGCAGGGATATTACTACCTTGGAAGGGTGGGAAAAAGAAAAAGCTTTATTCATGCAGTTATTTGTTTGAGCTTCCCTGACCTAGAATCAGAAAGACCTGGTTGCCAGTTTTATGTCTCTCCCTAGAGGATTTAACCTTTTACCCCTAGAATTACTGCCGTGGTCCTCCACTACCCTGATTGCTAACTATTTCTGTACTTCCTTATATCTATCCCTGATTCCAGTCATGTTCTACTTCACTTATCTTCCTTCCCCGAACATACACACCTATCTATCGTTCTTATCTGTACAAGATATTTGTTCATTTTAATAGACTTGACACCTAAATGAGCATTTCCCTCCCCTCTGTCCAACCTGGCCCTCACTTCCCAGCTCTGGAAAGCCTTCAGAAAGGGCATGCCAATCTACTCCCCAATGGCTTCATGCCCCATCCTAGTAACTTTCCAAACCAAAATATCTCATTGCAATTCAAGATATCACCCTCATGATGATGCCATTGGTCCAGTGCACCAAGAACAATGAATAATAGCAAACAGATAAAAGAAAAAAAAATGAAGAAAAGATCATTGAAGCATTTTTTAAATACGTAGAAGATAACAGAAGGAAGGCCAGAACAATATAAGACAAGCAAGAAACCTTTAAAAGTTATATGTTCAATTCATAATACATTTACAAAGAAAAGCAAGCTACACATAATATTCAGAGCTTTTAGCATAATTATCTTTTTTGTTTTACATATAAGAAAATGTTTCCTTCCACTACTAATCAAAGAAAATGAATTTAAAATAACTCGGAGGGTTCAACTCACACTTATCAAATTGGCAATGATCGAAATTGGCAATATACTGTAAAAAGATATAATACACTTTACTAAAGCAGTAAATTGATATAAATGTTTTATAAAACAATTTAAAATTAGATGAGAATTATCAGTATCAATACCTTATAAAATGTATGAGTCATTTTTTCTTGTTTGAGGCATACTGACTGAGGAGATTAAAGATGAAAGGAAAAATCTGAATGATAAGTAAAATTTCTTGAGGATACTTTTTTGTCTTAGTGACAAACAGAATAAAAAAATGCAGGTCCATTGATGGTGAATTAACTAAATGAATTATGATATATATAAATATTATAGAATATTTCTGTGTACTAAGGATCAATGAATATGAAAAATTGAGAAAAAATATAAAAAAAGCTTGTAAGAACTTATTCAGAGGGTAGTTAACATTTTTTGAAATGGTCCTTATAATTCTGAGTGCAAGAATAATTTTTTCTCCTTTCTTCTGTATCTCCCAGTGCTTAAGTTGGCCTATGGTAATCACAGAAAAGAAAAATTCTTGTTAACTGACTAATTGACAAAAAAAAAAAAATGCTAGCTACCTTTGTCAAACACAGATATTGTCAGTTGCTTTTGATTTAGGGTGGGGCTTAATGAGAGAAGGAATTCTAGGAATGACCTTAATATAAAAAGGTGATGTAGTAACACAGTTAATAAAAAAAAAAAAACATAAAAGAAACATAATATGAAGAAGAACATCAGAGGTCTAGGTCCTATCCTGTCAGTCTTTTTGCATAGTCAGGTTCTTATAAGAGAAATTGGCCTTCATTTATTTCCATCTGTTTCAAATTTCCTAACCCTAAACCACCTCAATCCAGGAACAACAGACAGCAGTTACAAAGAGATAAATGTTGGTCTAATGTCAGGAAAAATCTTCCTAACAATTAGAAGGGTCCAAAAGTAGAATGAACTGCTTGGAGAAGTGGTGAGTTCCCCTTCCTTGGAGGTCTTTAAGCCAAAGTTATGCAAATTTTGGATGGGTGAGTTGGTATGGAGATTCTTTTTGTAGTATAATTGGATTAGATGAGGCTAAGGTCCTTTTAAACCCCAGAATTCTGTGACACTATTTAGTCAGGAGAGCTGGTTCTGTTACTTTTGTTATGATCTCATATTGTTTCCCTTCCCACACTGGTCTTCACTTTCCTCATCGTTAAATTGAAAAGTTCAAACCAGTTGATGCTAGGGTCCCATTCAATTCCTCTTCCTATGATACTAATAGGTAACAGAAGCTCCAGTTACAGCTCAAGTGGACGGCAGAGCTATGAAGAAATAATGCCAGGTAAAAGTCTAATAGAAAAAGACAAATATGGAATGGAAGGATAATTCTTCATCCCATACTTTTACCATCTAATATAGCACAGAATGTAACTAACTCATTCCTCTTATATGAAAGTAGAGTTAGTTTGAATGTATAACATTATCATACAGTCATTTATGTATTTCCCCCAAGGAACTCAAAGCATTATTCAGGGCTAGCTGAAATCCTTATTTGTGGTTAAACTATAGCAGTAATGAATATAATTATCTTGGCAAACGATCAAATTTTTATTTAACAAACACAATGGGAGAGCTAATGGAGTGCAAAGATTGCATTTGCATGTTATTTTAAGTATTTTATAGTGAGCCTGAAAGCTGCCAGAAAAGCAGTATTGATTTTGAAGACTGTTTCAAATGATTCCTGGTAGGAGAAAATATTTGCCAATGTGACATGGCAGCCTTATGTATGGAAAAGTACCTCTAACCCAATTTAGATTGTGTGAAAAAATACATGCTGTGTCTTATTTGTTTGCTGCTTTCTAGTACTCATGAAAAAGATTGAATTCCTGGAAGATTTTATCAATGTCTAAGGGTCAAGACATTCAAGACATTTTCTACTTATCTGACATGCTCTTGATATAGATGTAGTGAATAATATGCATATATAAACAAATGTACGGTTCAAGATAGAACCATGGTGCTACAACCAACCATTCATAAATGAAAACAAAACTAGACAAAGAGTAAATTTTCTCAGCCTTTTGAAAAAAGAATAGAAAATTAAAAAAAAAAATTAGACCCCCAAACTCCTGAATATTTTACAAAATATAAGCAGCTAAATGTTGCATAGTTTTCATTCATGATTTTTTGAAACATAGCTCTGAAAAAACAGGCTTTGAAAAACTCCAGTGTGATTTAACTACATCTACTTGACTTATTAACCTTTAAACCCAAATCACTCCAGTTTTCACTAAATGGCCAATAATAAGGTCTCAGCCCTAGCCTCTTCGGCCAATTCATTCTCAAAGAGGACCAATGACATCACAAGGGTGATATCTTTATTGCAAGTGAATTGGATTAAAGTGAGGCAGACCTCCACATAGACATCAACTTCATTCTCTTCTCCAGAGTCATCTGAGTCCAGTGACAAGAAAAAAATTTATGATAACTGCTCATGACCAAGGGTGACCTTGGTCTTCTTAAACTAAGTTTCCCCCACCCCTACCTCCCCCCCTACTCAGGTGTCATTTTGTTTGAACCTATTCTGTGATTAAGGAGTAGGTAAGAATTGAGACAAGAGATGGACTTCTTTGCAAAAGAATTATTCAGAGAGGGAGAGATCCTCAGAGTTTCTGGCCAGAAGAGAAAACAATTGCTGTTTACACTCACTCTAAGATCTTAAGACCCAATGGACAACAAGAGATTTGGCCTGGGTCCTGTTATTGTCCATTCAGTGAAACCCAGAGTGACTTAGGCTATTTATGATAAGTTTAAAGGCTAGTCTAGTAGCTCCATTTGAATCACAAGGGGCTTTTTCGAAGCCTTTTTTTAGTCACATTTTAAAAAATCATAAATGAAAGCTATGTAAGACAATAAGATAATTGTCCCAGCATTTGTAAAAAAAAAATGGTGATGAAATAAATAGACCATTTAAAAAACCTGGTCCCCAAACCCCAGGTTATGTTACAAAATACAAAATATCTTACAAAATGTAAGTAATCTTGCAATGACCCAGTCAATTAGATCTATTCCAGTGTGCAGTGGGTTACATTACCAGATAAAGTTTCCTTCACTGGAGGTTTTCAAACAAAGGCTGGGGATATTTTTTTAGGAGATAACGTAAGCCATAGAGTTATTCTTTAGGTAGGACTCCACAGTGGGTAATTCAGGATGACCTTCACTCAAGAATTAACTTGAGCAGTCTTCAGTGCATATCTTTAAATCATTTATTTTTTGTTAACTACTGAATGACATACAAATATTTTATATTGTTCAGTTATCAAATGTAAACTACTAAGGGACTGACCTGAGTCAGGTTCAGCACAGAATAACTTTCAAAGAAGGAATGGGATAGGAGATTGTTGTGAACAACTGGATCACGTCTGAAAGAAAAGGTACTAAAATCCGGGAGGTATAGTTGTGTCCCTCCCCTGAAAATAATCTCAAAACTGTTTAGGGCAAAGCCCGAGGCTTTCCAGAAGTACATTTCCAAACGTGGGAGGAAGTTGAGGTAACCTTATATTACAATCGGAGCTAAACCAACCACCACAAGAGCAATTCCACCTAAATCTAAAGGGCAATAACATAAGAAAACCAAGAGTAAAGAATTCTACACAGGACATTCACTTAACAACCTTTCCCTACCAGGTTACATACAGTGCACAGAAACTGACGCATAGGCTTGTGCCTTGAGACTCACTTGGGGATTTACCTCCTACTACAGAGTCTCAACCAGTACATCCCACCCTGCCCTTCCCCTAGTATTGTGTTGCTGCAATCATCAGGCATGCACTCTTTACAGCCATATGAGGAGGACGGTGAACTACAAGAAGAGGGAATTGGGTTTCCTGCTGCCTAGGTTGGCTGATAGGTTAGAACACATCACTGTTAGACAGACAGACAGAAAGATAGATAGACAGATAGATAGAAATACAGCTACACATATGTCTGTGTATATGCACATTATGTATATATAGGCTCTGCTTACTTCAAATTCTGTCAGTATATGTTTATACATATATACAGATTACATATACACACACATTCATATGTGTATGCATGCATACATATCTGATTAGAAATGACTGTCATATAGATCTCAGGTCCTCAATTTTATGTGAGCAAGAGCAATTAAAAAAATTTCATTCACATTTCTGACACATAACCAGCTGTGTGATTCTAGTTAGTGCCTAGATGTCCTCACTGATAAAATAAGCAGCTCGGACTAAATGGACCTTCAAATTTTCTTTCAGGTTTTTAACTATGATAGTATGAATAAAATATAAGTATGTAATTCAAAATATTGAATGTAGAAAAGATCTTTTTATTTCTTTTTATATAGTCCTAATGAGCTATTTGTTGAGTCTTTCACAGGAATGCAAAATTTTCACAATTTCATTTTATTTTGTTCAACACATGGTTTTTGAGCTATACTCCTTGAGGGAGATTTGATTCTATTGAATTCAATATTATCTAAACATCTAGGACACATCAATTCCAAGGTTCATCCATATGTTCATCCATACAGAATGTGGAGAATCTATTGTCTGCCCACATGGAACTTTTTAACCTAGTTATGCATGGGGGTATGGAGAGGCAGCTAAAATATAGATAATGCCAAACACAGATATCATCAATTAGTCCATTAGGTAAGTACAAAACAAAATACAATGACATTACAAAATGCAATGAAATCTGAGAACCATCAGGAATAATAATTTTTTAGGGCATTGGGGAATAGTCAGAGAAGACCACCTAGAAATGGTGGTACTTTGAATGAGAATTTAAAGACACTGGCCAAATAATTTCATATGTTTCGGCCTTGATTCCACAGTGTCTAAAATGAGGGCATCAGAATGAATCATCTCTTTAAATCTGTGTTCCTATCTATCCTTTCATTGTTGTTGAGAATTTTCCATATGGAAATTTCTTTCATCAGTGTAAAACTGGAACTCCTCTGTAACTATTCTTAGTGAGTTAACTGGAATACTATGGATGATTTGCCCATGGACATACAGCGAGGACATGTCAGAGGCCAGATTTGAAACTAGTTGAACCGAGGTCTTCCTGACTACAAGGGTGGCATATGCATTAGGCAATGCCTAATTTATTTATTTTTTTATTAACACTAAAGAGAAGAAATTGTAAATATACTAAATATTGATACTAATTCAGTGCCTGTGGTACCATTTGGCTAAATACAGTTTTCCTATTTATCCTTTTTAATTAGTATTATTCTTGTGGTTGCCTTCTCTGAATTCATAAGATCTACACTGCCTTTAAAAAATTCAACTAAAGCATAATAGATTTTACTCCAGTCCTCTGAAGCTTCAAGTACATTTCTTATAATTGTGTTATTAGATTCTATTTTCTAACCCATTCAACTATCTTTTGTCTTAGTGGTGAGTTCATTACATTCACACTCATAGTTTTGATCATAACTTTTTTTCATTACACAGGGAAGGTGAGAGTAACATAAGATAAATGGTTGTTAATTGGAAAAAAATGTTTTAAGGAAATGGTAGCCAATTCTTAATATCAATAACAAAAAGAAACATCTAAGCAGATCATTCCAAAAAGAGCATATGCTTTTAAAACTTATTTGGATTTAACAAAACACATTTTTAATCAATTGCCAATTCACCCTCCAAATTATATTTTCTTAAGTTGACTTTACAAAATCAAAGTCACTAAATTTTAGAATTGAAAGGGACCTTGCTATCTGGTTCAATGCATACCCAGAGACAAATTCTCACCATAGATATAGGAAACCCACTGGTCACTCAGGCTCCACTTGCGGACACCCAATGAAATAAAAACAACTAAGAAAGTCAATTTTTTTTCAAGATAAGTCTAATTATGAGGATTTTTCACTGACATCAGCCCTAAATTTTCCTTTTTGCAACTTCCACCCATCGATTTTGATTTTGCCCTCTGGGTATTAATACAACAATTTTAATCCTTCCTCCTGATATCAGTCTGCTTTTCAAATACTTGAAGACAGTCTTCTCCATGGTAAACCTCCCAGTATTAAAAATTATTTGGTAGTTCCTGAGCATATCCTTACCGATGAGAGGCAGAAGTGCCCATGGCAGGGAAAAAAAAAAAAAAAAACCTAAACAATTGTAGACCTAAGAACTGGGCACAAATTGACATATATTTGAGCACTGAATATTTGTCTAAAAGGAAAATTAAAGAATTGTTCCTACTAATTCCTACCATAGTTAATTCTAGATATTTTAGAACCCAGAATGGCTTAGCTCTTTGAAACTATAATATTTTCTACATTCACATTTTCCAAGACAGGCAGTTGAATGCATGTTTGTATAAACTTATGTTTCCCACATACACATACCTATGCATATATGCAATACATACATATGTAAGTGTATTTATACATGTTTATACACATATTCATACACCTATATTTATGTGTGCATATATACTTACACATGCATATGAACACATAAAACATATATATTATGTAATGTCTTGCACATATATGTGTATGTTACATAATGTGTTGATGCTCTAGACATTTGACACACCCTGTAAGACATTACAGAAGGTGCTTAACCTCTTTGTGAAAAAAGTACGTTTCGAAGCCTAGTGGATGTAGATGAGTTGGAAGGTTACGTCAGTGAAAGAATTTATAACACTGGTATCTTCCCCAATTGGTTAAATCCCAGGTCCTCTCCTCCCAAAAATCTGACTGTCTGCTTAAAAATAAAGTGGTTTATTTCAACAGAGTCCTCATTTGCCCTCCTATAGAAATGGAACTTTATGTCACACTGTGAAAAACAGAACATAACCTACTGAGTTTAAAGTATTCATTAAAAGCAGCATTTTCCAGTGGAAAATGCATAGATTAGGAGATTTCAGTTCTAGTTTAGATCTAAGCAAGTCCCTTCTCTTTTATGAGTCTTAGTTTTCTCCTGACTAATGGGAAAGAATGAGACCATATGTTTTCTAATATCCCTTCAAGTTATAATATTGCATGATAGACAATTCAAAATCATGAAAATCGGGTATATGTTGGAGGAGGGAAATGAAGGGAAATGGTACAATGCTAATTACAAATGCTAGTTAAAAATGCTTATGTAAAAAGAAGTTGCTTCTCATTCATGCCGAGATATTTCTAGCTAAGAAATGCATTTCCTTGAAAGATACATACAATTATTTCCATTATAGTCATTCATGAAACTTGGCTGCTGCTGAATCATAGATTTAACACGACTTTCATAACATAGATTCTTAAAAGAATCAAGGATACACTGGAAAATTATTCCTTATCAAAAAGATTATCTACTAGAGATTATAAGAAAAAGAAAAAAAAACACATCCCTCTTAAGCAGTCCAAAATGAGCAAATGACCAAGAGAACTATTGCTGGGTTGGATCCCACAATCTTACAACAACCTTTGTCTAGATATGGTTTTTACCATCTTCACTTCCTTGGACTGTGTAAATGTACATTCTGGTGAATACCAAGGTGAAATAAGTAAGTAATTTCCTTTGCACAGACCTGAGCCACACATATGCTATTTGCTCATATCAATCTTTTAATGTCAAATTGCTTAAACGATAGCAACTAGCGGAGGAGGACTACAGCCAAGATAAACTACCAGTTGGTACAATGGGGACCAATCCACCTTATGTACCAGTTTAGGTAATTCTCTATCTTTGAATGTCTCACCAGAGTAAACAATATTGAAATAGAAAATGCTCATTTTGGGCCATCATATTATACTCTGGGATTTGAATAATGTCTCTTTGTGTTTTCAGTGGGGTAGAACATTATCTTTTTAACATGCCTCAGAATGCCCTCAGAAACCAATATATGGATATTGCTTTGATCTCTAACTTGGTGTGACTGGTGCTTCCATAAGAATACTTTCTAAGCAGTTGTCCTGAGCACCTGCCCCTTTTACCTTTTGCCTATACAGATTTCACACATCACTGCTACAACATGAGAGGATAATGATATTTCAAATACCTATTTAAACTGAGTGATAATCAATAGTGCTACTATCATCTCATGAAAGTGAAGAAAATGACATGCATAACTTATGACAGCATCCCAGGGTGCAGATTGTTTTAGAAATATATTACAAGAGTAGACAGGATAAATGACACAAATCACCACAGCTCATAAGTATCTAAAAATGCTCAAGAAGACAAGGAAATTGAAGTCCGTTTTCTTTGAGGACAAGATCTGCTCAGAACTATCCTTTAGGAACACAAAACTGTCAAATAAATTAAGAGCACTGCTAAAATGCTTCAGTCATTATAATACATTAAAATAGAGTCTGTGGCTAAAATTAATTAAATTTTTATCAAAGGGAGACTAATTAGTACAGAACCAGTACTTGTTTTAATGATAAATGTGTTTTGTAAATAAATTATCATTGCATTATTATTCATTAACCAAAACTACCATTTTATAGTCAATTAGTTTTTGTCTTTTTTTCCCCAGCTATATTTTCACACAAATGATTAAATATTCATGAGTCAATGACAGACAATTATGGTATTTACATACAGTCTTCTGCAATAGTAATTTAAATGGAAAGATCTTTCTCATTCATTAATAGGCCCATATGATCTGTTTAAATCACCTGGAAGCCTAAGACACATGTGGTGGGAGGTGCTTACTGAACAGGAAGCATGGAACAGAATTGGGAGGAAATGAATGAGCATGGTCGGAGTAGAGGGGAGGACACAGTCAGCCAGGCTTGCTCAGCAAAGCTTGGGCTCCTGAGTGTTTGCTTGTGAGAAGGCCTTGGCTGAGTTGAGGAGGCTTGGGAGGCTTTGCCCCCTCCTGTGATCATGTTTATTAACTTCTTGGTAACCATGATGGATTATATTTTATAGTTCTGGGCTTTCTGGTGTCTAAATAAATGTTTTTCTTCTGCAGATTTCTATATGGAGAATCTGTTATACTTTGTGACTGAGAGCTATGCCAGCATATTCATAGTCACCACCAGTGCTGTGAATATTGCCATGGTGATCAGAATCACAAGGTATAAAATCTCTGTTTGGAGGAAGAAAGGATTTAGAGGAAGAAAGTAGCATCCCAGGTTGGGACAATTTAACCTTTTTGTCACTAGCCAGAGAATGGTCCTGTGACCTGTAAAAACTGGGAAGCGAGGTTACAGTAGGGGGAACCTGGAGATTTGGAAAGATGTTTGTAAGGAATACCAATAAGACCAGGGAGGGAGTTGGCAGGGGTAAGTAGGAGGGGCTGGATTATATTAATGGGTTACCATATTATGTATAAAAAGAGAAATGAACTGCTTAAGGAAACAATTCAGATGGAAAAAGTCAGTTAGTTTGCCTGGGAATTCTCAATATTCAGGTTCTCTTTTACAAGAGCAGTCTGAGGGGGGTGTCAGGGGGAAGGAAAGGATGTTCATTTAGCTCAGAAGAATCTGAAGTCTGGCAAAAGAAATGCACATATGATCTTTGTACAGATCCAGCCTAGTTGCCACAGTGACCAAGGAAGTGAAATAATTTTAGAGGGAGAAGTTTTTCAGGGAGAAGCACACCCAATAGGGGGGCAGAAACAGGAAAACCAAGGAGATAACACAGTGTTTAGGGAAATAATTGAGGATTTTACTCAGCAGGAGGTCACAGATATTTTGAGTCAGTGAACCCAAAGGATGAAAGAATCTTTAATATCTTGGATGGTAAAAATCAGTGATGAGGGGTCTGGATACTCCCTTTGCAGTTTACCATAGGAATATAATAGTGAAGATGGCTATTCCTACTTAAAAGCACTTGATTTTGACTTTAATAATTGGGGAAATAAGGCACCCTCTTTCGTAAGTGCTGGACAAGATTTCACAGTTAAGTGACTTAGGGGACTGGGGAAAAGATAAAATTCCTAGAGAGAGAAGAGTAATAGCCAGTGGATTCAAAATCAGAATAAATTGACAGGGAGAGAATTGTTTACTGCTTAATTGAGATCAGGGGTAGATTTTGGAAGCATAGATGGTATTCCAACTAATGAATTATACAGAATGTACTGAAAAAAGGGACTTTAAACTAGACAAAATAGAGTAGTAAGAACTGCCCCTGTAGATCCTGCTGAACCCATGTTTCCAAGTTTGTCACACCTTCAGGGAGAAGAGGAAGTTAGACAAACCCCAGCACAGATTAAAGAAATACCAAGACAGGATTGCAGACCCTATATCAATTTGACCATAGACTGGAAAAATAGATCAAGCACTTTAAGTAGGGCATTACTAGATACTGGGGCAGAGGTCTCCCTTATATATGGAAACTTGGATAAATTTAAACATGGAACCCCTATCACCATCTCAGGATTGGGAGGGGCTGAAATATTAGCCAGACTAGTCCATGTAACGATGAAAATTGGACAACTACCTAAGAAAGAATACACTGTGGTAATTATACTCATTCCTGAATACATCATTGGAATAGATATATTGAGAGATATGACTTTAAAGTTATGTGAGGGGAGAAACCAGTTTGCAGTAAGGAAGATAGGAATTAATAGAGTTTTAGTGGATAAAATAAAAATAGACCCAATCAATTTACCTGAACCTTCTTAGATGATTACCTTAAAGCAGTATCATGTGTCAGGTGGAGAAGATAAGATTACTAATACTATAAAGGAATATGTTGAGGCAAGAGTGTTAGTCCCTACAACCACTTGATGTAATAATCCTGTCTGGCCAGTACAAAAGTCAGACGGGACATGGAGGATAACTGTGGATTATAGACAAGTGAATAAATCCCCTCCTCTTTGTATGCTGCTGTTCCAGATACCATAACCATAATAGGAAAGATCCTTAAATATGATGGGACTTGGTACAGAATTATTGATTTAGCCAACACTTTCTTTACTATGCAAATAGATTCAAAACAATGGGACCAATTTACTTTCACTTGGCAGGGCTGACAATATACTTTTACATGCTTGCCCCAAGGATATCTGCATAGTCTCACTATTTGTCATAGGATTGTGGCTGAACATTTGGATGAATTAGAACTATCTGGCACAGGCTTACCCACTACAGAGATTATATTACGACGCAGGGGAAAAAATGTAACAGAAATTGAGATGAGTGTGATGTTTTTAATTGAGCATATGAAAAGCAAAGGGTAGGAGATTAACCCTGCAGAGGTTTAAGGGTCAGCTCAAACTGCAAAGTTTTGGAGTATACAATGGAATCAAGGACTGTGAGAGATTCTCCCACAAGGCTGACAAAAGATTCAGGATTTTCCTATCCCCAACAATAACAAAGAGGCCCAAAAGTTTATAGAATTAGTTGTATATTGGCAAAAATCATATACCACATGCAGGGCAAATTTTGAAACCCTGATATAAAATTACTAGGAAAAAATAAGAATTTAATTGGGGAGTTAAGCAGAGTAAAGTTTTTGAGGAAGCTAAGGCTGCTATACAATTGGCCCTAGATTTATAGTCTATGCAAAATGGCCCAGTGAAATTACAAGTGACTGTACAGGGTGCATATGCAAACTGGAGTTTATGTCAAAAACAACAAAGTTGAAATGTACCTTTAGGATTTTGGTCTAGGAAACTCCCTTCATCTGGAGCTCAATATATCCCTTTTGAAAAGCAGTTGTTAGCTGCGTATTGGGCTTTGGTAGAGACTGAACAGTTCACTTTAGGCCATGAGATAATACTATAGCCTGGAGTTCCAATTATGACATGGATAATGAAAAACCCATCTTCTCATAGATTTGGACAAGCACAGGAAGCTAGCATAATTAAATAGAAATGTTATATTCAAAATTGATCTAAAAAGTGGAGTTTCTGCTTTACATCAATCTATAGCAAACATAGATCCACTCTCTGAATGAAAGCAACAGGTATTAGTTTTTGGTACAATGGAATGAAGGATATGATGGATTAACTGAAGAACAAAAGGAACACGCATGATTTACTGATGGGACAGCAAAATATTTGGCCCACAAAGACATTTGGGCCACAAAAGACACAAAAGCCCATGATCCACATACTAGGTAGATTTTGGAAACTGCTGGGACATGTGCAAGTAGTTAATATGCTGAACTTATGGCAGTACATCAAACTATCAAAACAGAACAAGGAAGACAGTGTCATATATTCATTGATTCATGGGAAGCAGCTAATGGGTTAGCTGCATAGATGTCCCTGAGGAAAAATCAAAATTGGGAAATTCATGGCAAACAAGTATGGGGCAAAGAATTATGGGAAGATATGTTGGACATGTTTTTGTTTACTAATTTGTCAGTTTTTCATGTAGATGCTCACATGGCTCTCACCAGTACAGAACGTGAGTACAATGCAAATGCTGATAGACTAGCAAAGATTGCTACTCAGCATATTGTCTCTACTCTGACACCAACTGATCATCTGATACTAGCAAAATGAGTCCATTTAGGGGTCCAGGGCACACACGAGTGGACACAAGACCAAGGTATCAGTATCTCTCATTCATTCTTAAAACAAGTAGCCAAAGAATACTATATATGTCAGTTGGAAAAAAGAATGAACTGTTCCTCGGGTAGTAACTGGAGAGAGAGCAAGGGAGAAAGTACCAGCCCAAATTTGGGAAGTATATTATATTGGACCCTTACCCCAAGACAAAGGATGCAAATTTATATGTACTTGTGTTGGCACCTATTCAGGTATGCTAGTGGCTTGTCCCTACAAGAATGCAACCCAGAAAAACACCTATAAAACTTTAGATATCATAAATCTATATTATGGAATCCCAATGCAGATTTAAAGTGACAATGGGTCACATTTCAAAGGTAATGAAATGAAGAGATGTTGTGTATTAAACAACATAGAATGAATATACCATATTCCATATTATCCACAAGCATCCGGGTTAATTGAAAGAATGAATGGATTATTGAAAGAACAGTCAAGGAAGTTTAGTTCTAATAATTCTTATCAACATTGGAAAGGCAATTTTTTCATTGCTTTACATAATTTGAATAATAGACTGTTAAGAAGAAGTACACCTCTAGCCAGAATGATGACCCCAGATCTGCAAATTAGAAAACAACAAGCATGTAAGATCATACATGTTGAGTATTGGGCTGTGAGGCCAGATGTTTCAGCACTATATCCAGGGACACCTGCTTCAACAGGATATGATTTACATTGTTTGCAGGACTTTTGATTGGATAGGAAAGAAATAAGAACAATCTCTACTGGAATATGTATGAGAATCCTTAAAAATCATTTTGGAAAGATATTACCTAAATCAGCAACTCAAAGCATGCATGTATTGGCTGGAGTGATAGATTCTAATTAACAAGGAGAAATTTTTGTGATAATCCAAAATTTAGATGATAAACCCATACAGTTTTGTAAGAATGATGAAATATTTCAAGAGATTATTTTTCCTTGTGAAACAAGACCACTTGTGAAAATTGACCCTCCTTCTGAAATAACTAGTAGAGGAACTGAAGGATTGGATTCTACTGAAAGAATAAAATTGGAAGCTAAAATAGGGGTAAAACAGAAGCCAGACAATGTTCCAAAGACTGTGGAAATTATAACACTTGGGAAAGATAATACTGTAACTGTTGGTTATTCAGGAGAAATGATTACCAAATTGTATCCCTAACTCATATATTCTACTGTGAATGAGGCTATGATAATGGATTCATGGACTCCAGAACCACAGATGACCCTATATCTAATCTAGCCTGTTTTGGGTTATTTTTTCTTTGTTTTTGTTTTTTGTTTTTTTTTTTTTTTGCCTGTGAAACTTGTTTGCTAGATTTGTTTCTTATGGGCTTAGTACCCTCCACCTGCAGATGCCTGATCACTTAAGCTGGATGTCACCCCCTATCCATGACAATGATGTGTCACCTCTGGACCCGAAGCTGACTAAACTCCAGATGCCAGCTAAAGAACTGATCTCTCAAATGGGGCCTCTCGGGCCAGGGACAGCTCCATGTCCAGTCTCAGGAGGAAATAATTATGGAAGAAGAGACCTTCACCAGTTACCCCAAGATTTTGGGCCTCATTTGCTGAGGGAGGGATCATGTGCTCAAATCCCACCCTAAAGTGTTGTTTTATGCGCTCATTTTGTGTGATCCCTGTTATATTGTAGTAAAGTTCTGTTGACACTAGTTGCCTAAGATATTGTTTTACATGCTTATTTTCTGTTATCCTTGTTAAAGTTCTGTTAATACCAGTTACCCCACTGACCTATGTGATGAATATGAAAGATGTTGGGGTCAAATATAATAGTAATTTAAACGAAAAGATCTTTCTCCTTTATTAATTGGCCCATATAATCTGCATTAATCACCTAGAAGCCTGTCACATGTGGTGGGAGGAGTTTACTGAAAAGGCTGAACAGAAGGGTGGAGCAGAACCAGGAGAAAGTGAGTGAGCATGGTTGGGACAGAGAAGAAAGAACGCAGGAAGGCAGGCAAGGTAAGATTCAGGCTCACGGGTGTTTGCTTGTGAGAAGGCCCTGACAGAGGTAGTGGAGAGGGTTGGGAATGGCTTTGTTCCCTGTGGTGATCATGTTTATTAACTTCTTGGTCACTATGACAGATTTGACTTTCTGGTTCAGGGATTTGACTTTCTGGTATCTAAATAAATGTTTTTCTTCTGCCTTCTCCAGGAAGAGTCTGCTATTCTTTATGACTGAAAGCTACTCTGGCATATTCGTAGTCACCAGCACTGCTGTGAATATTGCAGAATCCTAGGATCTCAGATTGCAAGAGAACAGAAAGCATCCTAGGTTCCCTGAAAAATAACACATCAAACAGTATATCATCCAGTCTTTACAAGAATACAGATAG
Organism: Notamacropus eugenii; assembly: GCF_028372415.1. Lineage (NCBI taxonomy): Eukaryota > Metazoa > Chordata > Mammalia > Diprotodontia > Macropodidae > Notamacropus > Notamacropus eugenii. The sequence goes on from NC_092877.1 coordinate 285,453,178, forward strand.
TAAGGAAAAAACTCATTAATTTCCAAGAAAGCCCACTCCATTTTGAGACATCTCTAAATATTAGGACATTTTTCCATCCACCAAAACTAAATTTGTCATTTTGAAACTTCAGTGTATTTTTCCTTATTCTGTGCTAAGCACAGGTTTAATAATCCTTCCATTTGGCAGACCTTCTGATATTCAAAGGTAGTCTTCCTCTGCCTCCCCTCAATCTTAGTCTATTTCAGGTTAAACATTTTCAGTTCCTTCAACTGACCCACCTTCTCAATGGACATCTAAACCTGGATGTCCAATAAGGAACTCCAATTCACCATATCTGTGATAGAACTCATAATCTTCTTCCTTAAACTCATTTCCACTCCATGTTTATCTATTCCTGTTACAGAACCACTATGTCACTATTGACCCAGGTTTGTAGTCTGGGAGTCATCTTTCAAATACTCACTTTTCCTTGTTCCCATATCCAAACAGTTGATAAGTCTTGCTGATTCTATATCAGTAACATCTTTCATATATGCTCTATTTTCCCAACTCATATAACCACCACCCTGTTTTCAGGTCCTTATCTCCTCTTATTTAGATTGCTACAATAACCTCCTAACTAAATCCACCCTCTTGTCTTTCCAGTCCATATTCCATACACCTGATAAACTGATATTCTTAAAGCTGAAATCTATTTGTTTATTTTCTGCTCAAGAAACTACAGTGACTTCCTATTCTTTTCCCTCAAAGCTTCAAATTCTTCTGTTTGTCATTTAAAGACCTTCACAATGTGGCTTCAACCTATCTTCCAGATAAATTTCACATTACTCTACATTGTGTGGTCTATGTTGTTTCAAAAATGACCTAATGTGTGTGTGTGTGTATAAATATATATGTATATGTACCCACACATATGTATGTAATATATGTATATGTAATGTACATATGTAGTATGTATATGCATAGAGTTTGTGTACATATATATGTGTGTGTATGTGTGCTTATAGTATTTCCTTCCCTACTTTCATGTCTTTTAACAGTCTATCACCCTTGCCTAGAATATTTTCCTTCCTTACCTCTACTAAGAAATATTCCTAGTTTCTTTCAAAGCAAAATTTGAGTTTCATCTCTGAGAAGGGGTCTTCCCTGATTCCTTCCAGTTATTAGTTCTGCTTCCTTAAATTTGAATTTACTCTGCACATATGTAATGGGGAATTTTTGCCTACCTACACTGCTTAAGATGTTGTCACCCACCTGGAAGACTCTAGGGGACTTGCCCAAAGAACAACAGGAGATCAGTTCTGCATTGCCTTAGCATAAGTTTAGGAGCAGACTTTATCCATTGATTGGGTAGCTAGAACTATCTATATCTTTAAAATTCCTGGACTGAAAGACTAAGGGATTTTTCTACATTCATATGCACATTCTTATTAGAGGGTAAAGGACTTCTCCATTCACAATAGAATACACCATGTAGTGAAAAAGAAGGGTCAAAGATTCCCATTCCTTTCTTCATTAATAATGTAGCCCCCCAGAAGTGGGCCTACAGCAGCAGTGAGGAACCCGCAGCCAGAGGCCACATGTGGCCTTCTGGGTCCTTAGGTATGTATGACCTTTTGACTGAGCCCAAGTTTTACAGAACAAATCCTTTTATTAAAGAGTGTGGAGTGTGAAGTTTGAATTCAATCAAAGGGCTACACTTGAGGACCTAGAGGGCCACATATGGCCTCCAGGACACAGGTTCTCCACCCTTGGAGTTTTTCCCTTTTTCATTTTTTAAATTTCAGTGTATGGCTCAATCCCCTGAGTGGAAAAGTCTACTCTCCTCACCTAAATCTGAAAAGAATAAGCAAAAAAGTTTATACCCCATCAAAGATTGCTCTGCAAAACTATGCAAATAGAAATATAAGTTGTCATAAACAGCCGTAGAGGGGGAAGAAAGGTAAAGCATTTCCTTCACAAAGCTAACTTTAGAGAAAACAAATTTCTTCTTCCTACATACAAAAATAGTTTTAAAAAAAAAAAAAACCTGTTTTCTTAGTGTGTAAAAAGTCGGCTATCTGGTCCATTTGGGAGTTTGGGTGTCAGGTGAAGGACTCTGAAATCATCTTCACATTCATGTGTCTCTGAATAAACTTTGTCCTGACCTGTTATCCTAGGTTTTATTGTTGAGTTGTGTGTTTTTACCCCAGTGTAGTTGTCCTCAACTCTTGCCTGCTTTGATCACAAAGCAACGATTATTCTAAATAAGACTACTGACCTCCAGGTTACCAGATATTTTTCTTAAACATGCCCACCATGATGAATCACTGACTCTGTAAAGCCAAACTTCACTTTTGGATTGTTTCAGAGTCCAGAATATTTAAACACCGGTAACAAGCAAGGACACGGCCTTGAATCTTCCCTGGTTCTATTCTCTTGTATGGGGAACTCTATCTCATCATTGTTCACTTTCTTCATTGATACTATTCTAAATTGGTCTTTAATAGGAGTCTCATGAACCTCCCTGACCATTTCCTAATTTTGTGTGTCATGATATTCCCACAGAGAAACTAACTACCTCATCTCTCATGTTGATATCTAGAATCAAAGAGTAAGTAGCATCATTTCTAAGATATTTTTTGGGAGTACAGGATGTTGCACAGTCTTCTTAACCAAGATCACTGCTTTGACATACCATTGAGCTGTAGATTTTAATTCTGAAACTTATTTATCAGGGTCATTCATAATTGAGTTTTCTCTCAATTAGAAACTAATGATCTTGAGCTTACCTAATTTGAAATGGTGATTGTCCATTATTTAAACAATAAGATATGGACATATAATTTGTGTAATGAAATTCCATTTTGGAATGTAAGTACTTTCATTGTTGCAACCAGTAAGTTCAGTAAAAGGTCAATATCTTCCAGTTCTCACACTCCAGGGAAGGAAAAATTTTAAAAATTCATGGCCTGATGAATAAAAATACACAAAAGACTAATATCCTCCAAAGAAAAGAAAGATATGGTACTTCCATGATAAACTCTGATACTAAGATCTAATCTAGAAGGTTTCCCACTGGATTAACCACATGTATTCCAAGTTATATGGTCACACACATGCTTCAGAGTTTGAAAATTACTCTAGGACTGTATCCCAGAGATCATGAAAATGGGAAAAAGACCTACATGTACAAAAATATTTATAGCAGCTTGTTTTGTGGTGCCAAAGGACTGGAAATTGAGGGGATGTCCATCAACTAGAGAATGATTGAACAAGTTGTGTTATATGATTGCAATGGAATACTATTGTGTTATAGGAGATGATGAGCAAGCAGACTTGAGAAAAACTTGGAAAGACTTGTATGAACTGATGCTGAGTGAAATGAGCAGAACCAGGAGAACATTGTACACAGTAACAACCACATTCTCAGATGACTGACTTTGAGAGACTTAGCTCTTCTCAGCAATGCAAGTATCTAAGACAACTCCAAAAGACTCATGATGGAAAATGTTATCCACACCCAGAGAAAGAACTATGAAGTCTGAGTGCAGATGGAAGTATACCATTTGCTCTCTTTTTATTTCTCCTGTTTCTTATTTCTCATGGTTCCTCCCATTAGTTCTAATTCTTCTTTACGTCATGACTATGTTTAAGGAGGATTCTCTTATTCTTCTTAGAGTTAGTTTCTCAGGATCCATGACCATGGGAATGTCCAGTTTCCAGGTGCTAGATAATAATTCCCAGAATAGCCCCCAAATTCTTAGAATCATAGTGATAGGCAATCCTACTGAGGCTGTGGTATAAGATATGGGGTCACATAGTTTGTATTTATTACACTTGCACTGAATGACGATATTGCTAAAGTTAACCTCTGAGGTCATTTTTGGCAAGATGCCTTCTTTGTTTCTTACCCTATAAATCAAATGGGCACTGGTAAGTGAGTGGGGAAACCACGGGGAGCCCATAAGGGAATTTATGTGCCCCTTGATTGGCCCCCATCAAGGCTTGAGGGGATTTAGGGGAGTAGACAAGCTGTGCTTGTCTCGACTGACCCCACTGAGATGTAGAGATTAGTTCCTCCCTCCCCCTTCTCTCCAGCCCCTCCAAAAAGGGTGATTAGGGAATGCTATAAGAGCTGTTTCTCCCATCATCAGCAATCTTTCTGAGAAGACTAGACTAGAATAGAGCTGATCATGAACCCTTCTGAAGTTGTCTGCCTATCTGACCAGATCAAGAGTGAACCATTAGAGGCTGGGATATGAAACCTCCAGTGTTTCCTGTGCATTATCTGTAAAACAATGACTGATGTGAAAATATGTTTACTATGAATGCATAAGTAGCACCTATATCAGATTGCATGCTGTCTTGGGGAGGGGGAGAAAATCTGAAACTCAAAATCTTATGGAAATGAAGGTTGAAAACTAAAAGTAAATAAATATATTTTTTTAAAGTCTGAAAGACACTATTACTATCTAATATACTTACCTCATGAACTCTTAATTCCTAGATCCAGAGAAACTCCATCAGAATGTTGTATCACAGAAATACAATGAGAAAGCTGTATAATGAGGAAGGATCTCAGATTTTATCTAATCCAACCCTCTCATTTTACAAAGGAGGAAAGCAAGTCACAGAGACAATAAAAGACTTGCTCAGGCTCATACTGCTAAAAAGTGTTTGAGGTCATATAAAACATTAGTCTTCTTGACTCCAAATCCATAACTCTCTTCACTCAATTGAGTGTAGCTTGGTCCAGATTAAAATGTAACTGGAAAATAATTAACACAATAAATCAAAATACAATAGAACACAAATTATGTTAATATGTAGTTTTCTAATTCGATATGTGCTGCCCCGTCCAACCCCTATTTCTATTTGTTTTTGACACAACTGCATTATATCATGCTACATCTCATGACCACACTGTCAGATACTTTATTATAGTAGGTTAAGCATGCTTAATACTGACTGTAAAATTTAGTGATTCTGGTTTCATTTCATGTTTAAAAAGGGTTAATAATACATGTACATTCATAATCATAAATGCCAATGTGTTTTTCACACAGTAGTGTTTCATTTTTTATTTACTGGATGATCATTGGACCTGCAGAATTCCATAGACATCAGCTTTGTGAGAATTCAATGCATTCCCACTCTTTCTAAGGACACCCCTCTTCTATTAGATAGGTTCACTATGGCTTTTTCCTCCTCAAGATGGACCATTGTCCAAGACTGGACATTGTAATTGCAATATTTAAATAATTTATGTATCTTAAATTGGTGATAATTCAAATACTACAGCTCTCCAAGATCTGGGCACATAACAACTTTAGGATTCAAAATCAAGATCTTAGTCTAATCCCTTTCTTACAAAAAAACCTCCTGTATAGGTCTTGCAAAGGAGGCACTTGAATGCAATTGGAGGTGGTGGGGAAGGACTCTGGTTCTACAATCAGAGGACATTGATTCAAATCTTACCTCTAACATTTACTACTTACATAATATGTAATTTTTGGCAAACCATTTAAACTCTCTTGGCCTTAATTTCGAATAAATGTCTTCTAAGTTCCCTCCCAGCTCTAGTTTTGTTACTGTATTATTCTAAATGGCCAAAGAAGCACAAGAACAATATGGAGTTTTAGTGGGAAAAGAACTAGAGCAAAAAAAGAGACAGATAATTATATTTAATTAGATAGTGGCTTGATGGTAATTGAATTCCTATCTGAAAATCTCATGAAGTGAAATCAATCAACAAGCATTTATTGCATGCTTACTATGTGCAAAGTAATGTGAGAGGCACTGGCAATACAAAAGATAGAAATCACAGTCTACTCTGAGGAAGATTATATTCCATCAAAGGAGACAGGTACATATTGAATATATGCAGAATAAATACAAGACAAATACATATTAATTTAAGGAGAAATGGTATTACCACTGGGGGAACAAACTAAGGAGTCAGCTACAAATATAACTAGGGAAGCAATAAGGATAGAAATTATGAAGGTCAAGATAAATTCTTCTTAGAAATGGGAACAGGTTGTTTGGAAGTAACTTGTTTCCTAGAGAGTCACAGGATGCTGTAGTCATGGCATCTTGGAGCCAGTGACTGACTTAGGTATGATATATTTCTCTTTAGTGCTTATACCAACCCTTTCGATTTCCCTGCCAAATATGGAATGATGATGATGATGATGATGATGATGATGATGATGATGATGATGATGATGATGATAGCCAGCTTTTTATACAATCATTACTATGGGAAGTACTTTGCAAACAATATCTAATTTCATCCATAAACAACTCTGGAGGTCGATGCTATTATTAATCCTCATTTTATAGTTGAAGAAAAGGAGGCAAAGAAAAGTTAGGTGATTTGCCCAAAGACTCAGAGATAGTAAAAGTCCAAGGCTGGGTTTCAGCTCTGATCTTCCTTTCTTGAGGGCCAGCATTCTATCCACTATACTACCTAGCTGCCTCTTGCTAGCAACACAGATTGTTGGGGTCTCCCTAAGCCCCTTTTCTCTTTCTGCTGCTCTGACTAGAGGCAAAACCTGGAAGCAGACCTAGAAAGTGGAGTCCAGAAATCTCACTTCTCAATTTAATGACTTTCTAGATTTTCTAGGCATCCAGAACAAGGACCCTTGAATATTCACTTGCCATACTCTCAGGACAACAAATCTTTAATAGAAGATCCCATTACCAGATTTGAGAAAGTATGCACCAAAGGCTGAAGTCTAATTTGAATCTCAACTCCATGCCTCAGAAAACATGGATAGAGTTCAAGTTTCTCTTCTGGGAACCTAACTTGTCTCATCTCTTCAGTAAAATGTCTTTATTCCACTACCACCACCACCACCACCCCCAACCCCGTTCACTACGTACTTCTCTGCTCTTTAAAAAAATTGAGAAGACACTCTGCCTTCTCCTTTCCTTCTTCACCCAGAGTATATGGAATGCATGATGCAGGAAGCCTTTACCAACACCCCTTAATTCTAGTGCCTTCCCTCTGTTAAATTTTTCCTATTATCTGTATAAATATGGTTTTGTATGTATACATGTATACGTATATATGTATATATGTGTGTATGTATATATGTGGCTTTGTATATATTTATTTGCATGTTGCCTCTACCATTAGATTATAAGATCCTTGAGGGTAGGAAGTGTCTTTTTTTCTCTTATTGTAGTCACTTATCACAGAGCCTGGCACTTAGGAGCCTAATAATTGTTAATTAATTGATTGATTCATTAATAATGCTCCCCCAGGCTCTCTCCAGAACCCCCTAGAACATACAACTCTAATTCAAACATAGGGAATTTCTCAACCCCAAAGCCAAAAGACAAGCTGTATCTTGCTCCCCCTCCCTGCCATCAAAAACTAATAAACACTTGCAACCCAATAAATAACAGCTACTGGGGGGGGGGGGGGATAATAAAAAAAACTAAAGAGCAAATTTCCTCTAGCAGTCCAAGTTGAAGTATTGATGGGTACGATGAAAGAATAATAGTGGAAAAAGTAAGTTAGACAATAAGTATAGTAAAGTATAATGAAAGCACAATAGAAATAATAAGTATAGTTAAGGAATTACATATAGGAGTTAAAGAACCCTTTTGTGTTCACAATAGTTTCAAAATCAATTGTTTCTACCCTAGGTGTTAACCAGTGTTTTTCTCTCTCTCTCTCTCTCTCTCTCTCTCTCTCTCTCTCTCTCTCTCTCTCTCTGTCTCTCTGTCTGTCCCACATACACAAAGAAATAAAGTACTAGAAAAATGGCATACATACTTAAGGGCTAAAAAAAAAAAATCTGTGAAAATAGATAGCAATGAATGATTTCGAATACAATTGAAGAGCAAATCTTCTACCTCCACCTGGATGTCCTATCCCAGTCTCAAAGTTTACATGTCCCAAACTGAACTCAGAGTTTCCCAATTCTATTTTCCTATGTGGTTACATATTGCATTTAGATCATTACCCTTATTTATTCAGGTTCAAAACCAGGGTCATACATTATTCTTCTGCCCAACTCCCAGTTCATCATTTACCAAGAAAATCAATTGCATTTTCACATTAATCATCATCTCTTCCATTTTTTCCACTTTTCTTCAATTACTACTCTACTATAGATTTGTCAAATCTACTACTCTAACTATAGATTTGTCAAATGGCATCCATACAATGTAGGATCTAAAGAAGGGGTCCTCTGCATGTTTGGGGAACTTATAGATGGTTTATTGAAGGACACAGGGAAGAACTGCAAAGGATGGGAAGGCATGGATGTTTCATCCTGCATCATTCGAAGGAGATAAAGTTGATAAATTAAGGAATACATTGATTCCTTGGAAATCCTTGGAATTCATTGATTGCAATCCACTTATCTGCCTATATATCTACAGTTATTCTTTATCTGCTATAGTACTTGGTATTTACCAGTTGTATATGTATTGACTAATTAACCATGTCACAGTCTGATTATTTGATCATGTAGACAGAGTTCTAGTTTAAAAAGAAGACAATGGTTAATAACTGGGCAGAAATTATTGATATTTTAAAGTCTCTGAGAAAAGCATTCAATTTCTCTTCCAAGGCTGAACTGATAGTTTAGCAAGTGTACATAAAGTTTCTGAAAAAGCTAAAGTAGGATATTAAAATAATTTTTTAATTTGCAATTTCAGAATTTAAAACCACTGAAAGTATATATATATATATATGTATATATATATACATATATATATATAATTTAAAGACATCTTTGAAAGTTTTCAGATCCTAAATCAATTATCATATGATATCAGAAGGAACATTTAAGAGACATATAAATTTAAATTTGGAAACTTGGGAAGAAACAACTCTACCTTTTTCCTAGATATTTCGTTGTTCTGATTCATTAAAATGTCATTTGAATGACAGATATACAATGTGATCCTTACCAGATTCTCTAAAGAAAGAGCAGCTTGAATCTCTTAATGGAAGTAGAATTAGAGGATATTTTTATAGTAATGGCCCTTCTTTCTCCTTCCATGCTTTAAGACACTGGGTATTGATTGCTCTGAAAGGTACATTGTGTCAAAAGATTTCAATATTGTGTGGGAGAGTCAGACATGATCAAAGTCTAATTTTGAATGCAGGGCTATGTAATTATTTCTGGAAAGTGGTATTAGGTAATGTTTTTAATTTGTATTTAGGTCACTGTAATGCTACCTATATCTATTTTAATAGGAAAAAAATGGTGGCCCCATTGAATTTTTTGCTGAATGTTGAAGATGGAATATAGGCCCTTGCACTTACTGTATTAGGTTAATATTTCTTTTTTTTTAATTTCAAACTACTTAGCTCAAATAAAAATGCTTGTGTATATATGTGTATATTATATATACATATATAATCACACATATGTATGTGTGATTATGGGTGCTGATAGATAGATAGATAGATAGATAGATAGATAGATAGATGTGTGTGTGTGTGCATTTTTTTAAAATTTAAATCTGTGTCTGTAATAGTCCTTCAGGTTATCATGACTGGTAATTTTTTTTTTTTACCAATTTCCTTAAGGTTTAAAGTAACCTGAAAACTTTTACTCTTGGTTTTTCTTGTACATGAAATTTTGTGATTGATAGAAACAGCCCTGGTAGCAAATGACCCGCTGAACTGAAATTCAGAGAATAGGTCACTTTCCTCAATTGCTTTAAATAATTGGGCATTTCTCTTGGAGTAATGTTATTTAGTAGTGACACAAAATCTGTGATTCATCATGAACATACTATATTTAATAGGAAGACTGGCTATTCTGTTAGGTTACTGCTTATCTTGTCAGAGGGGCTCAAAGATAAAGAGGGCTGATGGATGTTAGAGTTTCCAATGAATGCATATTGACTTTATTACACTTAATCATGGACAGTTTGAGGAAATTGTTTCCTCTGGAGTATTAGGGTTTTAAAAAATGTAATGTTTAATGTGGCAAAAACACTTTGCTTTCCTTTAGTTGCTTTCTCTGTTATGCATTGGAATGAAAGAAATGCAAATTATTATACTTTATCCTTCACCAACAACTCTTCTGAACTCACCATTTAATGCCATCATTAAACTGTGTGTGCAAAATCAGGCATGTAATTGAATTACACCTGTAACTGGTTAATTGATGGCAGAACTGGGTGACTGTGTCATCTTAGGAGAACACAAAGCTAAATGTGCATAGTATGAAAAAGATGATGGACATTTTGTAATGTGAGTTTTTTATACTTCCTTAGGAAATGGACAATGTAGAGGTCTGGTACAATCAACTTAGTGTCCATTATGCAAAAATCTGCTCCTCTGGGGATTATGTCAGGTACAATTCTCTTACTTAGCTTGAAAGCTAGCCATTAGTATGTAGGGAGGAAAAATTAGAAAACAGTTCAGATTTGTGGTCAGAAGACCTGGGATCAAGTATAACTTCTTACCTTGAGCAAGTCTTGGCCTCTCTGGGCCTCTAAGTTTTAGCATATGTAAACAGAGATAGTTGAATTAGATGATCTCTATAAGTTTTTCTTATTTTAAATATATTAATTTCTGCCTATCTATCTATCTATCTATCTATCTATCTATCTATCTATCTTTCTATCATTTATCCATTTTTCTGTCTGTATGCATCCTCTTCTCTGAGAAAAGAAATCAATCAAAGTTTTATTCTGATGCTTCATTTTATATGGATATATGTATGCATGTATACATTTTGTGTGTGTGTATGGGTATGTAGGTTACCCTGTGATCTTCAATATTGTTAGTGATGATGATGATGATGATGATGCCAATGATGATGATAATGATGATGCTTAGCATGTTTCTCATTGGAGCATATGGGATGTTTAGTGAGGATTAGCACCTTGGGTTGTTTAGCCCAGCCCTTTTCAGGGCTCCTTATTTACCTTCAGTTTTCATCTGCCATCCAGTTCTCACTTCTGGCTCCAAGAAGCCACAGCATTTATAGTGACCACACCTCAGTAAAACTATCTTACCAGACAGACTAAAACCTCAAACCCATTAATGAGTTAGAGGTATGTCTACCCCAATCAGGTGAAAACTTCCCTTGGAAGAAAAGGCAGATGAGAGCAATTTGTACTAATGACCATGAAAGCGACTGAATCAGGTACTGTGAAATGCTTGGCCAGATGTGGAAGATGCTAAGGTCATCTGCTGCATTCCAGGCCATCATCAAACATCTTGAGTTTTATTCTATTTCAATAATTTTGGAAGAGACAGTGAAGCTGGTGACTTTGTGCAACTCTGCTTCACTTAAATCCAATTCACAAATAAGTCAAGATATCACCCTGTGATATCATTGGTCCTCTTGGAAAATGAAGAACAAACACAACAATTAGCATTTATATAGAACTCAAAGGATTGTGAAAGGTTTACATATGTTCTCTCATTTGGCCCTCACAACAACCCTGTAAAAAAAGTACTATTATTACTGCCATTTTACAAAAGTGGCAATTCAGACTGAAAGATATCAAGTGACTTGCCCAGAGTTATCCAAGCAGTATGATTAAAACTTGCATCTCTGTGATGCTTTCCATTGTGTCACCTAACTGCCTAAGATATAATTAGCAGAACACAAAGGTATCAGATATCCTGTCCAGCTAGGAAGTGTTCAAGTAGAAGTAGGTCCTATTACAGACTATACATAAGTCATCTCCCATACTTAATTGACTCTAGTGGATTCATATTGCTTCTATATTGGGGGGAGGAGAGAGAGACAGACAGACAGACACAGACAGAGAGACAGACAGAGACAGAGAGGCAGATAGAGACAGAGACAGAGAAAAGGGCCAATGATATTAGGAACTGTCCTTTACCATTCTTTTTATCTTCACTGTATACCCAGGATATAACCAGTCATTACAAGTTCTAATGTATCAGGCACTATGCTAAGTTCTGAGAATACAAAGAAAAGCAAAAGGACAGTTCCTGGTTTCAAGGAGTTCACAGCCTAATGGGAGAAATAACATACACGCAACTATGTACAAAAAAGCTACAGGTGGGATAATTTGGAGATAATCAACAGAAGAAAGACACTAGCCTTAAAGGAGAGTCATAAAAAAGCTCTCTTGTTGAAAGCATGATATTTAGCTGAAAAATAAAAGAACCTCCTCCATTAAGCTTTGAAGGCTTTCTCCAAATTGGCCCCAACCTATTCCCTTAATACCACAGGAGCAAATTCTTCCTCCCTGCTCTGGAGCTCAGACAAACTAACAATATCTTGTTGTTTTTCACACGACGTCTCACCTCCCATACTCATACCTTTGCATTACCCTTTCCACATATCTAGAAAGCACTCCTTCCTTGCCTGTATCTCATAAAGTTCCTCTTTTCCTTTAAAGTGCATATAGTTCAAGCATCACCCTATGCAAAATTTTTCATGTTTCCCTCCGCTACTACTACCTGCTTACACCAATTAACCAACCTGTTATACTTACCTATTTTACATATATTCTTAATTATTCAATGTATCCATATAGTATACATACACACATTTATTGATAGGTATACATAGCTACGTGTACTTGTATGTATACACACACGTATATGTATACCTGCATACATATGGGAATGCACTTAAGCCAGTTCATCCTGGTTCATAAAAGGTGATTGCAAAATTTTCAGTTAGTACATCTCAAAATTAGGAAACAGTGCAAATCAGATCATAATTTACTGTTTTGTTGATTTCCAAACTTAAGGAAGTGATAGAGAAAATGTTAATAATGCATATTAAACTTTAAAAATACATTATGCATAGATTTTTTTTTCTGGAAAGACAATTGTTAAATAGTTACCAGCACACACTTACTAATATATATATATATATATATATATATATACATGTGCATATATATGCATTAAGTAATGTATTTATATTTATGCATTAATGCATGTGTACAAAACTTTTTTTATGTGTGTACGTAGATAGGTATATGCATGTTTTTATGTATATGTATGTACACATATAATGTATGCACATATATACATACTGAGTTTCCTATGAATATTTAAACTTTCATTTCAACCTCAGATTATTTTAATAGTTGTTCTTGTGTCTCCTACCCAATACAGTGCCTGGCATATAGTTGGCAGTAGGTATCTAATACTTGTTGATTGATTTAACGAGGACCAGACTATGTAATTTCATAGAGATTCATTCACCAGAGAGTTGGAAACCAGGTGACAAACTCATCTTTGGTTTATATTAATTCATTCAGTTCTTTGCTAAGTTGTGGGGTGGTTTCAATTTATATTATTTAGGTAGTAATAATCAGGGCAACAGTTAGTATTTATACAGAGCTTTAAAGTATGTGAAGCTTTTTACATGTTTTCTTATTTATTTTGATCAAATGATGCACTCATTTGAATTAAATTTGCATTTATTAAATAGAAATATTTTTGATATTTGTAGTATTTATGCATTTTAATTGAGTTGGAGTTTTGGGGGGCAGGCTTATTATACTGTTAGGTGGGAGGCAGTAATAAATGTTCAAATGGTACATATTCCTTAATGATTATTTAAACATTACAGATTTCAAAAAAAAAAAAAAAAAGAAACCAAGTGCTTTTGGTGAAAATTGTGTGATGAAGACTTGTCAAAATTTTATAAAATAAAAAATGATAATGAGCCTTAAATTATCTGAATCATTGATGTTTGTGTGTGAGGTGAAGGGACCAACAAGCATAGCATAGTATAGTATGATGAGTGCGTCATTAGGATTTGCTTTATGTTCAGAACCTCCAATCTTGAATTTTTGGTATATATTGCCCACAGCAAACTTTTAAGAAATGTTTTGTCGGCTACAGAGTTTCTGAAAAAAGTTCTAATTTTCCTTTTCTAATATAATTGTAGAACTATCACTTGGTTTTGTTTTTTTAGAACTGAAAGTGACTATTGTTGCTTAGCTGTCTTCAATTGTATCCAAATCTTTATTATCCCATTTGGGGTTTTCTTAGCAGTGATAATGACTTGGTTTGCCATTTTCTTCTCCAGCCCATTTTACAGGGGAAGCTGAGGCAAACAGGATTAAGTGACTTGCCCAAGGTCATGCAGCTAGTAAGTGTCTGAGGCCAGATTTGAACACAGAAAGATGAGTCTTCTTGACTCCTTGCCTGGGTACTCTATCTACTGTACCACATAGCTGCTCTAAAAAAATGAAAGTGGCACAATGTTCCAAACCTTCCCAGATTCTCCTATATATACTGTTGATATTTTTAAAACTCTTGTTCTAATGTTCTTAGCTGGGATCTTTAAAGATTATTTATTCAGTGCTCAACATTAACTATTATAAATCTGTACTGATTATTAGCAATAAAATGTAGAAAGGTTTAAATCCATATTATACTTTTATAAGCAACCATCCTCATAATAACACCCTTTATCTGAGCCTTAGTCATATGCTACCTTCCCCTCACCCCTATCTTACCTACTTCCAACACACTGGCAAACATAAAACTTGGCAAATGGTCTTTCCCTTCTTTCTTTAGCATACAGAGACTTAGAAATGGATGCAGTGGGACCTCAGCATTCTATTGAAACCAATTTAAAATAATGTATTCTGAATTCCTTCCCCAATTTGTAAATTAGGTTTCAGCAAAACTCCATATATTGAGTTGCCTTATGACAATGGATTCCTATTCAGATTTGGGCAACTGATGACAGATGGCAAAGTTCATTTAAGTGAGGACCTGAAATCAATGGGAAATGATGACAGGAATAGGTGTGTGCAGTGCCTCAATCAAGATAAATCTGGCATGCTGGCAAAACCAGCTACATGAATAAAAACTGATTGTGACAAATGATTGGCTACTTATGCAGAAAAATTGATAAATCTGCTTAACAGGCTTTCAGAATGCTCCAGCCTACACAACATGTTCAGGGTAACTATTTTCTCAACCTAGAAATTGTGCCCAACAAGGGTACAGCAATGGAATGCAGTGACTTCTATACCACTAAGAAAAATGCAGTCCCAATGTGGTGAACCATACAGAGCAAGTTGTCGCTTTTAGGAGTCATGTTTCCATAACTTTTGATTATCACAAATGGATGCAACTTGTCAGCAAAAAAACTAGCAAAACGTATCAGGGCAGCTGTAAATTAATATGTCTACTATTGTCTCCATTACAGATTTAACTCCTTGAATTTAAAAGTGTTTGCACTGTCACTGCCTGCGGGTGTGGATAACCTAAAGAAGATATGTGCTGAAAATTGCTAGGGGGATGGAATGTTTCAGAGAAAATATTCTTACTTGGGAAAAAAAGGTAGAAAATAATTCAATTCAGTGAACGTTTATTAAGTACCTACTATGTGCCAGGCATTATGCTAAGCACTGAGTATATAAAGAAGAAAAAGAAAGACAGTCTTTGTCCTTTAGGAAGTTACAATATAATGGGGGAAGAAATGTCAACAACAATAACAAGAAAAGAATGATGAAAAATGGGTCATCAGGAGTTGCGTGGCGCAAGACCATGATATTCTATGGAGTGAAAATTCAGCAAAGCTGCTGATAGCAAAAGGAGAGTTACCTGGAAAGATGTGAAAATTCTGAAGACCTCTGAAGGAAAGCTTTGGGAGAAACTTATTGCTCCACTCTTCAATCCTCCAATCAGAAGGGACAGGCAACTGAAGGAGTTGAAGAAGGTGTGGAGTTTCAACAACTGAGTCAATCTGCATAGAGATAAGATTTCAGGTAATCTTCGTAATAAGGGACAAGGAAAAATATCATGTTTTGTGTAATCTACACCAAGCAATGCTACTGATTGATAATGGAAAGTTACCTGTATTGTTATTCAAACATATTTTTTCATGCAAAAAAAAATGATTGCTGTAAGTTTATTTTGTATAACTTAGTTTGGAGGATAAAAACATTAAGATCTCACTGTGGTCTTCAAGAGTCTTACTACCTAATAGAAGACATAAGACAAGTCCACAGAAACAATCTAATGCTAAGTTGTATGTGATAAATGTTAGAAAAGGGATGGTATATTCGTTGATAGAAGGGACTGTCTTTTACCTTTTCATATCCATAACTCAGCATAGTGCATAGAATGCAGTAGTTTGCTTAATAAATTCCTGTTGATTGTCTGTCAAGTACTCTAGTCTTCAAGAAGAGAGAGAACATTATCCAAAAAGATTATTTAAGTTGCTGCTGTTTTGTCTTGAAACATGGGTGATATTTTTTGGGGGAGAGATAAGCACATCTAGGAATGACAAAAGGTTCTGAAGTGGGAAGGATAATGTCTGAGCTATGAGAAACAGAGTACACAAGCTAAAAGAAAGAACATGTGTAGGCAATGAATGGGAAAATGTCTTTAAAAGGTAAGTTGAGAAGATATTACAGATATCCTTGCATGCCAGACTAAATTTAGACTTTATTTGCTAGCTAATAAGAAGACACCGAATATTTTTTAGCAAGCTATGCTTTAAGATTAATCTAGTGACAAGATATGAAACAGATTGGAGGAGAAAATACAAACAAAAATGGTAGGATAAGAGGTAGCATAATAGCCCAGATATTTTCATAGTTAACCCACCAAATATCCAAAAACATATTTAGACTTAACAATGATGAGGAATTCTAAGAATTCACAGTGAATCATTTTTCCAGTCCAAGAACATTAATTTAGCCCACTGGCAAGTGACCAGAGCAAGAAGTGTTGAATAAGGATAAGCATGGAGCTCTTTTGCTCTTAACCAAAAGTGATATTGTGGATTTAACCCTTGGTGTTGACTGGGAGGAGGTCTGTCATACTGATTCTATCACCTTGGAATTACAGCTAAGACTTGCTCCAGGGGTTAGTTACTAGAATAAGAAGGTAAAATATTTTCCAAATAGCTAGCAGGGTTTGGGGCTACCAAATTTCTACTGGAGCTTTATCCAAGTTCAAAATGGAGTTGTATTGCCTAGGTGGAGTCTAGATCCAGGAAAGTGCAAAAGGTCAGAAATTTGATCAGAGTATGCCCTAGATAAGAGATGTCAAACTTGTAGCCTACAAATTTCTCAAGTATGACTTGGAACAGATTAAAATATATTGGAGAAATATTTAGCAAAATAAATAAAAATACGGTAACACAGAAAAGGTCAATTTGTGGTTAACTAAGTCAATATGCAGGCCACAGGGATCTTTTTCTATTTTTGTTTGATTCACTGCCCTAGTACCCGCTGAAAGTTTGCAGCTACTTAGTGTAAACTGTTCCTGTGATCCTTGGAGAACACAATATTCAAAACCTAGAGCATATAGCAACAGTATCCCTGATAATATAGAGTTATCAATGAGTCATTTTTTCAGTCATGTCTTACTCTTGGTGACACTATTTGTGTCGTTTTGTTTTGTTTTAGTAAAGATACTGGAGTGCTTTGCCATTACCTTCTTCAGCTCATTTTACAGATAAGGTTAGGGATGAAAACAGGGTTAAGTGACTTGCCCAGGGTCATACAGCTAGTAAGTTTCTGAGGACAGATTTAAACTTCAGAAGATACAAATCTTCCTGACTCCTGTTCAACCTAGCTGTTCTGATAACACAGAGCATTAGTACAAAGTCAGACATTCTCTCCAGAAGTCTAAAGAGCCTGACTCTAATACAAAACCCTCATCCAGGAAGTAGGATTCAATAAATGAGTAAATAGTAAAAGAGTCCCACCACAAAAAACTATTGCGGTGCCAGAATTACAAAGACACCAAACCAGAAAAAAATAACCCCCAAACACCTGCAAGGAAGGTCTCAAGGGAAAGCATGTCTTCATATAAAATAATTTAGAATTCCTAGAATAAATGAAAACAGAACTGTTTTTGCTTGTAATGAGTTTAAAAATATATTGTGAAAGCAATAGTTGAAAGAAAGAAACCAAACGAGAGATTTTAAAGAAAGGACTAGAAGAATTAACAGGTTAGTTCAGGGGGTGAGTAATTTAACTCAAGAAATAGACTGCTTGAAAATTAAAATGGACCACACTGAAATAAATGACTCCCTAACAGGAGAGGAAATAATAAATTAAAGCCAAAAGGCTGAAAAGAGAACAAAATATAACTTATCAAAAACTGACCTAGAGAACTGATCAAGGAGAGACAATTTAAGGATCATTGAACTACCAGAAAGTCATGACAGAGAGAGAGAGAGAGAGAGAGAGAGAGAGAGAGAGAGAGAGAGAGAGAGAGAGAGAGAGAGAGAGAGAGAAGAAACTGAGAATCACATTTCAAGAAATAATGAAAGAAAACTACCCAGATTTATTAGAATTAGAGAGAAAAGTGAAAATAGAAACCCCTGGTAACTTCCTGAAAGAAACTCAAAAATGAAAACTTCCAGGAACAGTGTGCCCAAAATGCAAGGTTTCCAGGTCAAGAAAAAGAATACTGCAATCAGTCAGAGAGAAAGCAGTGAAGATGCACCATCAGGATCACAAGATATACCAAGCATTACTCTAAAGGACAAAAAAATTGGAATATGATATTCCAAAAGGCAAACAATAAAGACTTGCAACCTAAAATGCCTTGCCCAGCAAAACTGGGAGGGAGTGGAAGGCGTGAGCAATGGAATGAATCTTTAATGAAATAGTGGGCTTTCAAGCATTTCTGATGAAAAGACTAGAGGAAAATAGAAACTTTGAAATATAAACACAGGAGTCAAAAGAAACATAAAAACAAGATAAATACAAATGAACAACTGAAAAGAATTATAAAAGGATGAAACATTTATACTCTTCTAAAGAGATGACAGAAATGCACTCTCAGAAATTTAATATGATTAGAGGCCCTAGCATAAGTTAAAGAAGATAGAGGGTCTGGGAATGGCTTTGTTATATATTAATGAACTGAAAAATAGAAAAGAAAGTGAAGGAGAAAGAAATACACTAAGAAAGACAGAAGAGTGGTGGTTGCAGAGTACTTACATAATTGAGTTATGCACCTACAAGACTAGACAAATGTAAAGGAAATCAAGGCTTAAGCAGGCATTGCTCGTGCTTCATTTTCCTAAGAACATATAGGATAGAAGGCATACACACCCACATACATATGCGCATGTGCCTAAATAGTTTGGTATAGAAATAACATTCAAATCAATAAGGAAACAAGAAGAACTAGGAAGAGGGCAAAGAGGGAAGGCATATTCTGGGATGGATTATTCGTAAAATAAGTTGCAAACTCAAAAGATGATTGTGAAAATAGAGTTTAAAAGGAAGGAAAGAACATGTAAACTGTGATTGATGGCCTAGGTGAAGGTAAGAGAAGAGAGGGAGGGGAGCTAGAACTAATTGAAGCCAAGAGCACTAATTCTGAGAGCACTGAATGCTAGAGTGCCATAAGATATGACTTAAGAGATGAGTTCTGGAGGCGACCCGAGGGGCCCGAGAGTGGCGGGCGAGACCAGCGGAGCAGGAGATAAGCCAGGCCGAGCCAACGATATCAGCGCAACAGCCTTTGAAATCTTCAGCCTAAAGACGGGACTTCAGTGGCTCACTACTTGAACATCCAGAAGCTGGGATGCCGGAGTGATCAGTAAGTGCTCTCCCCTCCCCCCCGATGACCGTGAGGGAACCATAAAATTCTTCCCCAGATTGATCCTGGATCAGTGGGAGCAGCAGAAAGGGGCGAGTGGTCTCGTAACACCAGAGGCTGGAGAGGTGGCAAAGGGGGATTCTTCCTACTGTGGTGGAGGCTGTCTGGAGGGACAGACGACCCAGGGCAGAGAAAAATTCGCACTGAGACCCAAGCAAGCCTCAGCCCGGGAGACGAGCCCCAGGAGGGGCGGGAACACGCATTAGCCTCTAGGCGTGCCCCAGCCCTCCAGGGGAAAAGGGAAGACAATAGGGAAGCTGGGATCACCATCCCCCTGGACCTTGCCTTTGCCTCAGGCCAGCTGAGGAGATAGCCTGAGACCAGACCACACCTCCCACACACCTATCAAGCTAAACCCAGGGTTGATCTGGGAAACAACAACAACAACAAAAAAAAAAGCCTGCTTTTAGCCTAGACAAACATCAACTCAACTTAAAAGATCTATATCTTCTGACTGAAAGAACCAAAAGCTACAACACTCAGCCAACATCATGAATCGGAAAAAGCAGACGAAAAGTGAAAAAACCATAGAATCTTTCTATGGGGATAAGGACCAAAACACAAACACCAAAGAGGTCAGAGCTGAGACTGTACTTCCATCTGAAACCTCAGATGGGACTATGAATTTCTCGCAAGCACAACTAGATTACCTGGAACGTCTGAAGAAGGATATAAAAGAAAAACTGGCCAATGATTTTAAAACCATAAAAAAAGAATTCACTGATGAGAACATCAATCTGAAAAAGAAAATTGAAGAAATGGAAAAGGAAGTTCAAAAATTAACTGGAGAGAATAATTCCCTAAAAGGAAGAGTTAATCAAACGGAAAAGGAAACTCAAAACCTAATAGGGAAAATTGATCAGATGGAAAAGGAAACCCAAAACCTAACTGGGAAAATTGGTCGAATGGAAAAAGAAGTACAAAAATTAAATGGAGAAAATAGCTCCTTAAAGGGAAAAATTGGCCAGATGGAAAAGGAGATGCGAAAGCTAACTGAAGAAAACAATACGATCAAGATTAGAATTGGGCAAGTAGAAACTAATGACTCAATGAGGCAACAAGAGTCAGTCAAACAAAATCTAAAGAATGAAAAGATGGAAGAAAATCTAAAATATTTAATTGGAAAAACAACTGACCTGGAAAATAGATCCAGGAGAGAAAATCTAAGAATTATTGGCCTGCCAGAAACCCATGATGAAGAAAAGAGTCTGGACAATATCTTCCAGGAAATCATCAAGGAAAACTGCCCAGAAGTACTAGACTCAGAGGGCAAAATAGTCATCGAAAGAATCCACCGTTCCCCACCGGAAAGGGATCCCAAACTCAAAACCCCAAGAAATATAGTTGCCAAATTCCAGAGCTATCAAGTGAAGGAGAAAATACTACAAGCAGCCAGAAAGAAACAATTTAAATATCAAGGTCACACAGTCAGGATCACACAGGACCTTGCAGCTTCTACATTAAAAGATCGAAAGAATTGGAACCCAATATTCCGTAAGGCAAAGGAGTTGGGACTCCAACCGAGGATCAACTACCCAGCAAAGTTCAGCATAACATTTCAGGCAAGGAGAAAGTCATTCAACGAAATAAGGGACTTCCAGAGCTTCCTGACCAAAACACCAGAACTCAATAGACAATTTGATCTTCAAATGCAGGTCTCCAGAGAATCATAAAAAGGTAAACAGAGGGGAAAAAACAAAAACAAAAACTTGCAACTCAATTAGGGCAATCTGTTTACCTCCCTGTAAGGGAAGATGATACCTGTGAATCTTGAGAACTGTGCAGCTATTATGATAAAAGGGATATATGTAGAGGGAACGGGCATAAAGTAAATGATGTCATGGCAAAAATATGATTTAAGTATGAGAAGGGAATGTAATAGGAGGTGTGGAAAGGGGGAAGCAGAAAATGGCAAATTATATCACAGGAAGAAGTACAAAACCATAGTAGAGGGAAGGAGGGGAGGGAGATGAGCATTGTTTGAGAGGTACTCTCATCTGATTTGTTCAAAGGAGGGAACAATAACCTTAAGCAGATAATCCTAACTAGCTATATAGGTAGTAGGAGGGGAAGGGGGAAGAAAGGGGAGGGTGGCTAAAAGGGAGGAAAGAAGCAATAAGAGTAAAGGGGACCAAAAGGGAGGGGGGCTAAAAGAAGGAGGGAAAGGCTGCAGGAGGAGGGGGAGAAAAGTGAATACTATTGAGGAGGGGAAGGGATACGGGAGAGTTAAAAGCATAAATGGTGGGAAAGAGGGTGGAGGGAAATACACAGATTGTAATCATAACTGTGAATGTGAATGGGATGAACTCTCCCATAAAACGGAGACGGATAGCAGAATGGATTAAAAGCCATAATCCAACAATATGCTGCTTACAAGAAACACATTTGAAATGGGGGGATACACATAGGATAAAGGTCAAAGGATGGAGCAGAATATATTGTGCTTCAGCTCATGTAAGAAAGGCAGGAGCAGCAATCCTAATCTCAGACAAAGCAAAAGCAGAAATAGATCTAATCAAAAGGGATAAGGATGGAAACTATATCCTACTAAAAGGCACCATAGACAATGAAGCAATATCATTACTAAACATGTATGCTCCAAGTGGTATAGCATCCAGATTCTTAGAGGAGAGGTTGGGGGAGTTGAAGGAAGAAATTGATAGCAAAACTATACTAGTGGGGGACCTCAACCTCCCCCTCTCTGAACTAGATAAATCCAACCTTAAAATAAACAAGAAAGAGGTTAAGGAGGTAAATAAAACTCTGGATAAGGTAGATATGATAGATCTTTGGAGAAAATTAAATGGGAATAGAAAGGAATATACCTTTTTCTCAGCGGTACATGGAACATTTACAAAAATTGACCATGTACTAGGACATAAAAATCTCACAATCCAGTGCAGAAAGGTAGAGATAATCAATGCATCCTTTTCAGATCATAATGCATTAAAAATTACATGTAATAAAAGGCCATGGAAAGAGAAACCAAAAATCAATTGGAAACTAAATAATCTAATTCTAAAGAAGGATTGGGTTAAAGAAGAAATCATAGAAACAATCAACAACTTCATTCAAGAGAATGACAATAGTGAGACAACGTACCAAAACTTATGGGACACTGCAAAAGCAGTTATTAGGGGAAGTTTTATATCTCTGAATGCTTACATAAATAAAATAGAGAAAGAGGAGATCAATGACTTAGGCTTGCAGTTGAAAGAGCTAGAAAAAGAACAAATTGAAAATCCCCAAGTAAATACCAAATTAGAAATACTGAAAACCAAAGGAGAGATTAATAAAATTGAAATAAAGAAAACTATTGAATTAATAAATAAAACCAATAGTTGGTTTTATGAAAAAACTAATAAAATTGATAAACCTTTGGTTAATCTGATCAAAAAAAAGAAAGAAGAAAACCAAATTACTAACATTAAAAATGAAAGGGGTGAACTCACCTCCAATGAGGAGGAAATTAAAACAATAATTAGAAACTACTTTGCCCAACTTTATGCCCACAAATTCGATAATCTAAACGAGATGGATGAATATTTTAAAAAATACAAATTGCCCAGATTAACAGAAGAGGAAGTTGAATACTTAAACAACCCCATCTCAGAAAAAGAAATTGAACAAGCCATCAATGAACTCCCTAGGAAAAAATCTCCAGGGCCAGATGGATTCACAAGTGAATTCTATCAAACATTTAAAGAACAGTTAATTCCAATACTACATACACTATTCTTGAAAATTGGGGAAGAAGGAGTCCTCCCAAATTCTTTCTATGATACAAATATGGTTTTGATACCCAAACCAGGAAGAGACAAAACAGAGAAAGAAAATTATAGACCAATTTCCCTAATGAATATAGATGCAAAAATTTTAAATAAGATTTTAGCAAAACGAATACAGCATCTAATCACGAGATTAATACATTATGATCAGGTAGGATTCATACCAGGACTACAGGGCTGGTTCAATATTAGGAAAACTATTAGCATTATCGACCACATCAACAACAAAGCTAACAAAAACCACATGATTATCTCAATAGATGCAGAAAAAGCTTTTGACAAAATACAACATCCATTCCTACTAAAAACATTGGAGAATGTAGGAATAAAGGGAACTTTCCATAAAATAATAAGCAGTATCTATCTAAAACCTTCAGCAAGCATTATATGCAATGGGGATAAGCTAGATGCATTCCCAATAAGATCAGGGGTGAAACAAGGTTGTCCATTATCACCACTATTATTCAATATGGTACTAGAAATGTTAGCTGTAGCAATTAGACAAGATAAAGATATTCAAGGAATTAGAATAGCCAAAGAAGAAACTAAGTTATCACTCTTTGCAGATGATATGATGATTTACCTAGAGAATCCCAGAGATTCAAGTAAAAAATTACTTGAATTAATAAACAACTTTGGCAAAGTTGCAGGGTACAAAATAAACCCACACAAATCCTCTGCATTCCTATATATTAGCAACAAAGTTCAACAGCAAGAGATAGAAAGAGAAATCCCATTTAAAGTTAGGGTAGACAGTATAAAATACTTAGGAGTCTACCTGCCAAAACAAACCCAGGGACTATATGAACACAATTACAAGACACTTTTTGCACAAATAAACTCAGATTTAAGTAAGTGGAAAAACATTAGTTGCTCATGTGTAGGCCGTGCTAATATAATAAAAATGACAATTCTACCCAAATTAATATACTTATTTAGTGCCATACCAATTAAACTATCAGACAATTACTTTCTAGAGCTGGATAAAATAATATCAAAATTCATTTGGAAAAACAAAAGGTCCAGAATATCAAAGGGACTAATGAAAAGAAATGCTTGGGAAGGTGGCCTAGCGCCACCAGACCTCAAACTCTACTATAAAGCAGCAATTATCAAAACCACTTGGCATTGGCTAAGAAACAGAGAGGTAGACAAGTGGAATAGACTTGGCACTCAAGATGCAGTAGGCAAGGAATATAGCAACCTTCTGTTTGATAAACCCAAGGACCCCAGCTTCTGGGATAAGAACTCATTGTTTGACAAAAATTGCTGGGAAAACTGGATAACAGTGTGGCGGAAATTAGGCATAGACCCATACCTGACACCGTACACAAGAATAAAGTCCAAATGGGTACATGATTTAGGTATAAAGATTGATACCATGAATAAACTGGAGAAGCAAGGAATAGTGTATCTATCAGATCTATGGAGAAGGGAAGAATTCTTTACTAAAGAAGAGATAGAATGCATTATGAAATGCAAAATGGATAACTTTGAGTACATTAAACTGAGAAGTTTTTGCACAACCAAACCCAATGCAACCAAAATTCGGAGGGATGTAGTAAATTGGGAAAAAATTTTTACAGCTAAGCTCGGGGATAAAGGCCTCATTTCTAGAATATATAGAGAACTGACCCAAATGTATAATCATACAAGTCATTCCCCAATTGATAAATGGTCAAAGGATATGAACAGGCAATTTTCAGAGGAAGAAATTAAAGCTATCTATAATCATATGAAAAAATGCTCTAAATCACTATTGATTAGAGAGATGCAAATCAAAACAACTCTGAGGTACCACATCACACCTATAAGATTGGCAAACATGACAGAACAAGAAAATGATAAATGCTGGAGAGGATGTGGGAGAGTTGGAACACTAATTCATTGTTGGTGGAGCTGTGAGCGCATCCAACCATTCTGGAGAGCAATTTGGAACTATGCCCAAAGGGCTACAAAAATGTGCATACCCTTTGACCCAGCAATATCGCTACTAGGACTATATCCCCAAGAGATCATAAAAATGGGAAAGGGTCCCACATGTACAAAAATTTTTATAGCAGCACTCTATGTAGTTGCCAAAAACTGGAAGTCAAGGGGATGTCCATCAATTGGGGAATGGCTGAATAAATTATGGTATATGAATGTAATGGAGTACTATTGTGCCATAAGAAATGATGAACAAGAAGACTTCAGAGAGGCCTGGAAGGACTTATATGACCTGATGCTGAGTGAAAGGAGCAGAACCAGGAGAACTTTATGCACAGCAACAACCACAGTGTGTGAGAGTTTTTTCTGGTAGACTTAGATTTTTGTAATAACACAAGAACTTCTGAAAAAAAAAAAAAAATCCCAATGGTGGACCTCAAGGCAAAAAGCCTTCCACACTCAGAGAGAGAAATATGGAAGTCACTCACATAATGTAGCAGATCATGTTTGTGTATGTGTATCTGTTTGTGTATCATGTTCTGATTTGTTATACGGATTCTTTCATTTATCTTAGTCTGACTACATAGCATGACTATAGTGAAAATATACTCAATAGGAAAGTATATGTAGAATCTATACAGAATTGTATGCAGTCGTGGGGAGGGAGGGAGGTAGCGGGGGGTGGGTGGGGAGGGATAAAATCGCAATTGTATGGCAGTGATTGTTAAACATTAAAAAATAAAAAAATTAATAAAAAAAAAAATTAAAAAAAAAAAAAAGAGATGAGTTCTGAAATTATTAGGAAGACATGTATAAACTGATACAGAGTGAACAGAAGTGTATGAACAATATAGACACTAGCAGCAGTGTTGCAAAATCCGGCATTTTAAAAGTTTGAAGAACCCAGATCAATGCGTTAGCCAACCACAATTCAAGAGGACTGATAATGAAAAATGCTACCACCTCATGACAGAGAAGTAAAAGATTCAAGGTATATCAAAATAGGATATACATTTTTGGCCATATCCAGTGGTAGCATGGACACATATTTGGCCATGTATATTTGTAACTAGGATTTTCTTTTTTGTTTCTTCTTTCTGAATGGAGGTGGTTATGGTAGGAAAAGAAAATCAATTTTTGTTAAATGAAAAAAAATCAAAGTGTTAGTAAATAAAAGTAAAGAAAGGGACCTGCCACATGTCTGTTGCATTCTCTTACTAAAAAAAAAAAATAATAGAAAAAGACAATTTGGGGTAGGAGTCACTGGAGGTAAATGGAAAATAATTAGGATCTTATTGGCATAATTGAATTAGGAGGTTATAAATACTTGATCTATACCAACAATAGTAGGAATAGAAAATAGAAATGCATCTACAGGAATAGTCAGTTTGGAAATCAGCATCAGCATCATTTGTAGAATGCTTTGTTCTGGTCTTCCTAGCTGCTAGTGTCTTCTCATCCAAGATTAACTTATGTCTTTTTTTATATATTTTGTACATATCTATGTGTGTGCATGTTTTACCTACTTATAATTTATTTCTTGAAATTGGAGAATGCTTAATTTTGCCTTTTTATTACCAGTGTTTAGCATACTATCTGGCAGAGAGTCCTTAATAAATGTCTATTGAAACTAAAGAGGTAACATCCCATTGATCATTGATCAATCAGCCCCTGCATGTGTATAGCATTTTATAGTTGTCAGATATTTCTCTATAAGTTGCCTAATTTGATCTTTACATATACTCAGAGATAAGCAGGGAACATGTTATTACCTAAGATAAGCTAATTGTGGCTCAGAAAAATTATGTGACTTGGAATCATTTAACTTTTACATCTGGAAAGGATCTTAGAGAACATTATAGGTGTTAGTTACATGAGCTTGATAATTGGACAAGTATAGTACAATCTAATCCAATATGCTAGATACCTGGTATACATCTAAAAGTACAATTGATGATGACAAATAAGTCATCATGGCTTCATTAAGAATAGGTCATACCAGACTTATTTCCATTTTGGTAAGAATTTCTAAACTAGGAGATGAGAGAAATGCAATGGATAGTTTACCTGGATTTTAGGAAAAAATTTGATAAAATGCCTCATGTTGTTCTTGTGGGAAAACATGGAGAGATATAGATTGTATTATAATATGACCCAATGGATTCAGAAGTGATTGGCTTGCCAGAATCAAAGAGAAATTACCACTCAGTGTCAAAGTGGCAGGAAGGTAGATCTTGAAGAGGGATTTTAAAAAGAGGGGGGAAAGTAAGAATATGTTTTTAAAAATGAAGTAAGAGGAAGAGGAAAGCACAATTATGTTGTTCTGTTTGAGAATATTTCTGTTGTTGTTTCAATACCTCATACACATTGAAAATAACATCAATTTTTATAAATACATGAATGTAAACTCTCAAGATAATGATATTTTATAATGAATGAAAATAATTTTTCATAACATTCTTCTAATGAAAAAATCAAATGTTCACATTAGACTCAGATACAGCTAAGTGTTGCAGAGGACAGAGTGCTGGATCTGGAGTCAGGAAGACCTGAGTTTAAATCTGGCCTGCAACATCTAGTAAGATGGATGATCTTGGACAAATTACTTAACCCCATGCTGGAGAAAGGAATGGAAAACCAATCCAGTACTTTGCCAAGAAAACTCCAAATGGACTCACAAAGAGTCAGACTTGACTGAACAAGACCAAATAATTTCTGTAGGTGAAAGGCAGTTGTTCTAGTGTGAGGAAATCCAAAGTACTATTGAGAAAAATTTCCTTAGCATTCCAGAGGTTTGGGTTTTGTTATCAAATACAGCCATTAAGATCTTAACAGTAGGTCAGCAAAATGAAATAATACTTGAGAAGAGGGGAAAAGCAACTCTATGAGAATAAGCTTCCAGGTATAGGGGATTAGGATCTAAAAATCTGACAGTTACCTAGAAAAAGCAGAAATTTTTTTCAGGGATACAATAGGCTACCCCAATTAGGTTGTTGATACTTCTTACATCTATAGGATTGGACTTTGGGGAACAAAAAAAGAAGAAGATCCAGTGAAGCATTTTACTTATGCACAATCTTTGAGAAACCAAGTTTGTAAGTGGACATATTATAAGACAGATTTATGTAGTAGGGCCCAAATTCATTGTGATTTCCTGCCTTAAAAGTCTAGTGATGAAATGGCTCGTTCTTATATCCTCATTTAGCAAACAGAACTTTCTACCAAAGAGTAGGACTAGAACTCCCAGTCCTGGGCTGGGAAAAATCCCTTTCCCCTGCATAGTTCTCATTGCACATCCATGCTACCAACACAGGGACACCTAGTAACATAAAGTCAGATTGACCAAAAGGGTTTATGTGAAGTAATATTAAATCTGGTAAATGTATTTGTTAACAGAATAAATGTAAGAAAACCCCAAAATAAGGCTGAGGGAGAATAGGGCCAGTTCATTTTTCCTCTTCCTTGGGCTTGTTTCTCTCTAAGCTCCTCCTGCTCCTGGGCAAGTGAGTGAATATCTGAGATAAAACACAAGGAATCCCTTGTCCCTCCAACCTTGTCCATTCAAGATTGAGGTCATTTCTCATGGTCTTATAAAAGGGAACTACAGATGTAGAAGGCACCAGCTACAACTCTGTCACACCACAGCTGTGGGATGACCACCATTTATCCCTTCTGTTGTCTTCTTTCCTAACTCTTATTCTAACTGTGTATGAAAACCTGTTCCACACTCTCCTTTGAAGGCTGATCTGTTAGTTTCTTCTCATCTCAAACGAGGAAGAACTACAACTCCTAGAGGGTTCTATGACCAGTTCACCCTTGACAGAGGTGGCTATGTGTTATTGGTTTCAAATGAAATAAAGGGTAAGAAAAGAAAGAAGGGAAAGGGATTAGTTGAAATTTAAAATTATAAACCCCATGAGAGCAGGATACATACCTTTTAAATTTCTGACACTTCCTACATTGATTAGCATAATGTTCTATACATGATAGGTATTTAATAAAATATCTGTAGAATTGAAATTAGTCATTACTCTGTCTTATCCAACAGTATTTTTTTAAAGTTTATAGAATGAGGATACGTTATATGGCAATAAAAAGATTGTTCATGTGGCAAGAATGAAGGATTACAGGTGGGCAGCCAAAGAATTCCATTGGTATTTTCATGATATCAGGAGACAAGCCCTCAGCATGATGGATTGACTCCACCTCCAATCCCCACAGAAAACATTTCAGAAAAATTAAATGATTCACCAGGTTAGGAAAACATTAATGGGTTATAGTCTTCATAATGAAGAGAAAATCCTGAATGTATGGCATCACAGATCCACTTTTTCATTTGAATAGCATAGAATAAAGAAACTAAATATGTTGTATGCATGTTCCCTCAATAATGGGTAGATTCATGCATGAAGAGTTAGGGTCCAGACAATGGGAATATACATATACCTACATACATGTGCCTTGTAAACACATCATACACATGTGTGCTTTTGTGTATGTATGTGTAAGCCAATTCTATGTTTATGAAGAAAGTACATATTTAGAGAGAGTCACTATAATGCAGGGAAGAGAGTGTTAGACCGGGAATCAAGTGAGAACTAATTTAGAATCACGAGAGACTTGGATACAAATCCTTTCTCCAACACTTACTATCTCTGAGATCATGGGAAAGTCTGTTTTCTTTTCTGAGCCACAGTTTCCTCTCCTGTAAAATGGTCACAAAAGTATCTATAGTAAAGTACCTTACTGTAAAGCAATATTTTCAGGAACAAATAATACTATGGAAATATATATGTGTGTGTATGTGTGTGTGTGAGTATGTGTATATATGTATACATATATAATATTTTGTGAACCTTGTAACATGAAATAAATAGAAGCTATTATTAATGAATGTTTCAGAATTATGCTCTAATGGCAATTACTTAAAATTGCTATATATTCATCACCTTGTTTTTGCTATTTTTTTCTTTTAACATTATAGCAGATGGCTGATCTAGATTAATAACATCCAAAGAAAACATAGATCACAATATAAATATTTTCATATGTTCCCAAATTATTATTTAAACTGTTCTCTCTTCCTAAGGAAACTCAGAACATTGTTAATATTTATATCCTAATGGTTGTTATATCATCTACCGAGTAAATCTAACTGAAATATACTTTATCATTTCTAAGGAGGCATGAAGGTATTACAAAAAGCATTAAATTCTCCTTACTTTTTGCTTATTCAATGATACTCCAGGAGATACGAGGGGTGAAGTCATTAAGTACTTGTTATTTGTGCATGATTTATCAAGTAACATAGTAAGAAAGATTATTCAAATCAAGCTTTGCAAATAAGTGAGCATCACTGTGCCTTTAGCAATAAAGTCAGTTCTTTCTAAGGATAGTTCTTGATTTATACAGATTCACATTACACAAATTTGACTTTAAGGAAATAATTCTGAAAGGAATCCACATTCCAAAAGAACACCTAAATATATATATATATATTATTGTGCTCACTCTCTCCCCTTCTGTCCCTCAGCTTGTCACTTGTGGCTTCCCCAGGCACCACCCCCCTCCCCCCATCCCCAATCCTACTAAAATCATAAGAGATACCAAGTGGTTTGGGGCTTGACTTGAAATCTCAGGAATGAATAGGAGACCTCACTCTACCCACCTACATATCCACTCAATTGAATACAGCGCTACCATGCCTGTCTTTGTTGACTACTTGGGTATCTGTCCTTGGCCCCTGCCATCACCACCACCCATTCTTCTCTATATGTGTCCCTATCCAGTCCTCACATTCTCTTCCTCTCAGTTTCATCCAGATGCCTCCATGGCTGACCCTATCCCCGTGTATTCCTCCTGCTCCTCTTATTTATCTGTATCTGGCCACCATATATCCTTGAACTCCATGCTGACCTCAGTTCTTCTTTTCTGCTTCCCTCCCTGCATTGCACTCATCCATATGCAAATTTGCATTGCATAAAAATCACTTTAGTTAGAGGTTTGCAGAACAGCCCACTTATTAAAACAAGAATTGTCTGTAGTTGGATAAGAAATTAAAAAATAAAAATCATGAAATTCAATTCAGTTCAAGATACATTCAACAAACATCTACCATAATCCTGTTAAAACCAACTATTGACTGATTATTTTTCTCCCAAGGCAAGTTCTTTGATCATATTATTTAATGTGAGATTAACATTTTAAAGAACAATGTCAGTGAAATAATAAATGACATAGCTATTCATATTCTAGTGAGACTATAACTCAAGAAAATATTTTCCTCTAGGAAAAGGCAATAAGATTTTTTGTAAAGTCCCACAAAGTCAGACACATAACTACATAACTCAAGAGCAGCCTCTCTCCAGAGGATTTAATAAAACAACAGTTTTGAGGCAGATTCATTTTCTGCCATTCATGATCATGGAAGATTAAAACAAAATAGTGGATTATCCCCTAAGAGCATTTAAAGAAGAAAAGTAAATAATGACACTTCTGTGACCTCATGGGTCTGTCATGAAGATCAAAGAAGACAATGTTTGTAAAAGAGCTTTAGAGTAGCATGCTGGTATGAGTTATTGTTATTAATAATAATAATAATAATAATAATAGTAACAAGTAATATTTTAGTTCTCAACAACTAAATTCATTGAAATAGTTATGTAACACATGAACTCATAAAGCTAGAAGCTTACAAAGGCAACTCACACAAGGCATTAAAAGAATGTCTCTCAAGAAAAGAAAAAAGGAGAGGAAAGGAGAGGAGAGGAACAAAAAATCTATTACCCTAACAAACGTGTAGAGTATTCTTACAGTTGAGACCAAAGTAGAGATTAAAGCTTGTTTGCTCTTCTTTCCTTTTTGCTACCCTCATTACTCTCAAAGCCCCGTACAACATATTGTCTCCAATATT
This sequence comes from Notamacropus eugenii, assembly GCF_028372415.1. Classification (NCBI taxonomy): domain Eukaryota; kingdom Metazoa; phylum Chordata; class Mammalia; order Diprotodontia; family Macropodidae; genus Notamacropus; species Notamacropus eugenii. The sequence continues at coordinate 285,485,351 of NC_092877.1, forward strand.
ATTCCCAATATTGATAACAGTTATACCTCCCTCTTGTGTCTCTTCCAACACTTTGAAATTCATAACATTCAAACCTGAATCATTCAGTCTCTAGATGTAAATGTTATATTTGAAGAGCAAAAAGTATGATTTGGTCAAACGGAGCGGAGTACAAAAGGATTGATATATAAGAATCTTGTAAAGGGGCATCAGAGCTAGATCTAAAGGACTTTAAATGCTAAATAATGGAATTTGTACTTGATACTAAAAGTAGTATGGAACCACAGGAGTTTATTGAACAAAGTAGTAACATGGTCAGAACTGTGTTTTAAAACTATCACTGTGGCAGCTGTTCCAAGGATGAATTGGAGGGTGGACAAATATGAGAGAGCGATAGCAACAAGAATATAAATAACATTATTAGGACTATGGAAAATAACTTTTCATAACTATATTAACTGTGTATGCATGAGATCCGCAATTTACTCTGAAAATAGGAAAAAAAGAAAAAGAATGAAATTTGTGATTAGTGGTATGAAACTTCTTTACTTTCTCCCAGCATCATGAGGACACTAAGCCATTTTTTTATCCCTCAATCTTGCCATAGGACTAGCCTATCTTATTTTCCACTCATACAATGACTTGATGTCATCTTTTGCTCCTATCCTTCATTAAAGTTTCTCATTGGTTATGTGTTACAGAAAGTATATTCCAACATCAGTCATTTGGAAACAATAATTGGTTATCAAATTGGATATGAATTCTATTGTCTTTTAGTATTATTTTCATGACTAAAAGTTTAAGTCTGTTATTTAAATGTTTTAAGCCATTTACTCACTACTAGCAATTATCAGGAAACAATCAAGTATTTAAAATGACAGAAAGTTATAAATCTTAAACAATAACAAATATTCAGTGACATGTAAATGCATCTAATCTACTACTCTTTGGTGCTTTTTTTTGTGAGTCAGCAATTTCTAAAGTTTCTGTCTTCTCCGCTACTCAGAGGATTATGTTTCTGGAATCCTACTGCCTTAATAAAGCAATTTTCTAGTTAAGTTCCAACTAAATTTTCTTCCACACTGACCTTAGAAACCCTGCCGCATAACTGACACTAGGAACTGACACTAAAGTATAAACAGAGAATTCCAGAATCTCAGATGGAACTAAATTGAATCTGCCTGACAAGAAAGCTAAAGTTTCAGAGTCCAAAGAAGTAAGCTTCCTGACTTCAAGTACCATTTTTAGTATTTAGATAAGCTTTAAAAAATAGATTTTAAATTCACTAATTCATTTTTTCTATGCTCTTAGCTTCATTGATCTGTTTCATTTTTATAGCACATTTACATATTTTTCCTGCTTTTGTGAGCTTATAAATAAGTAAAATAGTTAAGTGATATAGTAATCCCATCTGAAAGTTTGTGCAGTGACCGTATATTTCATCATCAGTCCTCTGTAATTATGAATAGTCATTTGTATTCATCAAACACCTTAGAGCTTTCAAAATTATTTGAGATGGGAATGTTATATAAATTCCTACCATGGTCCTGCTTATTTCATCCTTTGTTTATAGAAGTCCTCAAAATTGTTCATTTCTATAAATGTTGATGCTATGTTCTATGTCTATTCAGTACATTCTGCATCAGTTCATAAATGTCCTCCTATGTCTTTTTCAAATAATCTTTTTCTTCACTTCTTACAGCAAAATAACACTACATCGCAGTCATAAGCCACACCTTATTCAGTTGTTTCTCAATTGCTAGATATTCTTTTAGTTTCAGCTTTTATATTTTGCCAAGACAAAAAAAGTTGCTACAATTACTTTTATACATAAGACATTCCTCCCTTTCTTTGATCTCATTCACTCATTTCTCTCTCATTTCATTCATTCATTCGTCAGCTTTGCATCCCCCTAAAGATTTAAATCAGGTTAGTTGTGACAAAAAGTAAATATTATTTGCTGGAATGTTTTCTTCCCCAAATTGTTCATTTGTACCAGTAATCTAAATTAACTGGTTGTCTTTACATTGTGCAGGCAAAACCAATGTGAGCTCAGTGTCCAATACAGTGTGATGACATAATTCAATTTTGTTAAATTCCATTGAACAAACATAACCAGGCATAGCATTCAACTGTAGGGAAACAGATGAAAAAATGGCCGTTTCTGAAGTTTACAAATTAGTATAGGAGATTCCACATGTACACAAAAAATATGATATGAATTAGAATTTGATAGAGGGAAAAGGAGATATTTATACAAAGTTCTTTAGAAGATTTGGAAAATGGGAGATTATTTTCACACACAGTTTTCCTCTCTTCCTTAGAAGTTTATCTTTTAGAGGATTCTGTAGAACAATGCTTTCAGTGAACAATCTTGAATGAGTCATTAAAGAATGTTAACTGCTCTAAACTACATTTCCATCTTCTAAACCAGGAATTCTTAACCCAAGACCTCAAAGTGGTCCATGGACTGATTGCGTGGGATCCTGAAACTGTGATGGGAAAAGAATTGCATTTTTAATAATTTCTAGCTAAAATTTAGCATATTCTTCAACTAATTAAAATATTATTCTGAGAAGGGGTCCATAGGGCTTTAACAAACTGCCAAAAAAAAAATATCTATGACTTAAAAAAGATGAAAAAGTCCTAGATTAGATAAATTTTAAATCCAGTGGCCACTCCCATTATTTCTCCTTATCTTCTTTTTATGCTAAATTTAAGAATGTGTATCAAGGTAGAACACATGCACATTATGATTAAATCAAAGACTAATGTTCAAGCAAACAATTAATTAGGAACTTCTTTGTAGTTTTATTGTGAAGGGTAATGCTTTGTTACTGAAATAAGACTCCATGCTTTGATTATCACTGTCACTGCCTGCAAATATTAAGCTAAACTGGTGTCCCTGCTGGGAAGAGTAAGGCTGAAATTCGCACATAAAAACAGAACTAAAGTGCACCCTTAATGGCATGTTTTGAAGACTATAATTAAATAAAGATATTTCAGTTCAAACAAACAAATTATTATAATTAATGATTTAACTGAAATTATAGTAATTAATTACTTTGCTAATAGTTCTAAACTATTGTTAGAGCCCAAGTTCTCTGGCTTTAATATACATATTTTCCAGGGCATGTAACGCATATACTGAGGACTCTCCTAAGCCCTGTTGTACAAGGGAAAACAGGTAATATAACATTTAATCTCTTCTTTTCAGGAATTCATAATGTAGTTCAGTAGTTCACATTCTCATTGATGAAATAGGAACAAACAATGTACAGTACAAATTATCAACTCTTAAATTGTATGACATAAAACAGTGACATACACACTGACCATATTTTCCAGACTTCTTCCAAATGGCATACCTGGCATATGTCACAGGGTATTCATTTTGGAATTCTGATTTTGTTGGAATTAGGATATCATAAAAATATACTAAACATATGGATGCAAGGGGTATAGATTATAACCATATGCTATAATACTTTAGAAGACAAAGGCTAAGCAAGTATTCATGGAACTATTGGCATTTATTTAGTCCTAAAAAGATTAATATAACTTTGAGTGGCATTTTGGATGAGAGGAACAATATGAGTAATAGCAATGGAAGCATCATGGTACAGTACAAAAATTACTGACTACAGAGTCAGAGGACCTGAGTTCAAATCCCACCTTTGATGTTTACTATGTATATGACTTTGGAAAAGTGACTTTATTTCTGCATATTCCAAATGAAGTGGCTGGATTAGGTGTTCTCTGAAGTGTCTTGTACCTTAAGAATTATTATCCAATAAATGAGCACATCAGGTTCAGTGTGGTAGGTTCAGGGAGTTTCTCAGTGAGGTAGTTATATCTTGGATTTTTATTGTTTTTGACGTTGCCCAGAACTGGCCATAACTTATGCTGTAGAGTTACCTGAGCTTTGAGGGAGTATGTATTTTGTCCATGGCCACAGAACTAGTATAGGTCTGACACAGGACATGCACCAAGACCCTTTGACTCTGATTAGTAATCTTTCCACAATACCACGATGACTTTGTAGCTACTATGAACTCTTCATCTCATTCACTGGAATAATCCTATTTAATATATACAAACAGTTCTTTCTTTATTCAAGAGCACCCTTCTGCAGCCCTCTCTACATAAAGCAATTTTGTAAAGTAATTTTTACATAATGCCAGTTTTCTCTGAGGTAGGGTAGGAAGGTAGCCAGGGAGACAGGAAGATGCCACAAATTCAAAGCATGTGAAGGTCAAGGACCCAAAAACAAGAGCACAAGGAAGAACACGTGAATGGGGACTTTCTAGGTTAGGGCGTGGCCAGAACAGAGAAGAAGGACATTGGGGTGGGGATAGGTTGGAATGACATATGGCAACCAAATGTGGACATAGACAAAGAGAGAATAGGCATCTGATGGAGGCCAGACTGGTGTGGGTGGATGGAGTAAGGCAAAAGTCAACTCTCTTGGTGCTGGAGGTCTCAAGACAAGTGCTTGATCTCAGGGCAGTGGCCAGTCTCTCAATGAATCAGTATTTCTGCTTTCACTTGAAGGACTTTTTTTTTTTTTTTGGTGGATTAGGTATAAGGCTGAAGAGCATAGAGCAGAGGAACCAGAGTGGAGAGAGATCACAGTACTGTACAGTAAGCTTAAGGTTAATTTTTTTTGTGGGAAGGGAGGGAATATGAATGAATTTCTTTCAGAATTCTTTATGCATAGTTAAATTTGCATAATATGAATTTATGTAAAGCAAGGACTATTTGTATACAATCTGTATTTACATTAAGGTGAAACTGCAATACAAATAACTTTGATTAATGTTATTAACTCATTACATTTTACATTTTGAAAATCACTCGATAATCAATTTCATGAGCTATTGTTATTTTTCCAAGTCTATTATTTTCATAGCTTACATATGGAAAGCAGTGTCTACAAGGTCACATATAAGAACACTCAAAAATGTAAAATGCTAAGGATAAAACCACAAAGAAATAAGTTTTGAGACCATTAGTTATCTTTGCAAGTTGCTTTTTGTAATTAATGTACTTAATATACACAAGGAACAGACAGAAGGTAAAAAAAAAGTTCCCTAAGTTAAATGTTTACCATTCATATTCTGACAGTGAATTTCACATTCTAAAGACATTTAAAATAACTAGTTAGGGAAAGAGAAGCAGCAAACTTTTATTCATTTTAAAAATGTGTTATTTTGAGTCAAATCACACAGAATCCTGCAGAATAAAAGATGAAGCTGTCTCCTTTTTTTTGAGATTTCACTTATTTTTATCAAGAAAGAAATTAATTCAAATTGATACGGAAAGAAGATGGAGAAATTTTACTGCCCAGCTGAAAATTAAGTAAAGTTAGGCAAAAATTTACATTGAAGTCTTTTTTTTTTTAATCCTTGCATCATTTTGAATGTATATGGTCATAGACAGTAGTTTTCATTTTTTTTTCTTTATTTTCCCTTGTGGACTCTTAGAAATCAACCAGTAGATAGCTCTCCAAGCAAATGCTCACATCCCAAAAGGTATGGATATACCATGTATTATGGAAAAATCAGTGATTATGAATAAAATCTCACAGGAGTTTGAATTACTGAATTCGAACTTATAAAACATGATATAATTATTTAAAAGCATTGATTCTCAGTGGGATGAGGGGTATCAACAAAACATAAATTGTCCCCTCTTTTTTTCTAATCCAATTTCATTCTCTTTCTATAGCACATATTTTTAAAGATGGGAATAAGTTGCTTTGATTTCCTTTATGTGGAGTTAATAGAAGTAAATATATGCTATCACATGAAAAGATCCTTTGCAGCCTACTGAAAAGGCTAATGACTTTCCCCTCTCCCCCACCCCAAGTTATACATATGTACACGAGCTGCTTCTGTTTTCTGGCTAGAATTACTATTTTCAATGCCTGGCATTGCTTGACATGTTGGCTGTCAGATTCATTCTGCTAAATCCTTGGATAAAGAGCCACCCCCATTTTTGCACTATAATCTAGCTTCAAGCTTTCTGGCCCAATGCTATTGTGAATATTTTCTGCTGGTCTATGAGAAACTTAGTGCAGCCTAACTTACTTTCCTGCTACTATCTGTAACCACCAAAGAGCACTATCAAATGTGAGTTGGTTTTCATCTCTTATTTTAAAAGAGAAAATGAGCCTAAACAATCAAAGGAGAGAGATAGAAAGCTGAGCTCTCCTTTGACCCAGAAGGAAGCTTATAATCACATTTGGAGGGGGAAAAAGTGTGTCTTGCTCCCTATTACACCAGCTACAAAGTGACTGCCCTACTTAGATTCTGCAAAAGAAGAAGGAGCTCTTTAAAAATGTGGAAAATTGCCGTGAAATGGGTGAATGGCCAAAGCACTTTTGCAGTTTTAGCTTTTCCTTGCTATATTTTTTAATACCTGCCCATCACAGGAATTGCAAATAGAAGAGTTGTATTATAGTCCTGCGAATGCTCATTTTGTTCAAATACCCTTTTCTTGGTATGTATGTTGAGGGGTGGTCATTGCTAGCTACTCATCTTGATGTCTCTATCTTTTTTTTTTTTTTTTTAAGAATTACAGTGGCAGGTGACAGTCCTACATTTTCTTCTTTGGGTTGCTATTGTACGTGTAATTTTAATCCATTATAGTAGTGAGGAGGAAATGTGTACCCTGCCATCTGTCTGACTACTGAGTACATAATTCATGTTTCATTTTAGCTATCAGATAGGGGACCCTCAGGTTATTAAATAATTTTTCTGTCTTTTCAGAATGATGCTACATACACTGATTATTTGTTCAAAGAAGGTATATTACAGAATTTTCTATTTAAGTTTTAGATTCCATTATATCATCAATTTCTTACTAAAAAATAAAACCAAATTGAAAACATAGTCACTTACCAATCTGAATTTCACAGTTTATTTTTCGCTATTTCCTTTCCTTGGAAATGCATGCGTGCACACACATACACACACACACACATACATACACACACACCTACCTCTTCACTACTGCCTCCCACAATCTGTAACATAGATCATAATTTCACACAAAACCAAGTAAAAAAACACAGTTAGATTCCCATCAAATTCAATAACTTGAGGTTTTCAGCTATGATTACTAGAAGTGCTTACACCATAGACAAAATTTGATTTTTCAGATCATATCACTATGTTTCTAATGCCTTAATCCTTTTCCAGTAGAAGATAACATTAACCCTTTTCCCACTATGAGGCCTGCAAATCTGTGCCATGGGCAGGGGTCTCGTTCCAAAGATGGGGTTTGTCAAAGTTGTCAAAAATAAAGTCTACTTCAAGAGGCACCAAGTGAAATTCCGAAGAAGGTGAGAGGGAAAAACAGATTATTATGAATAGGAACACAGTAATTTAAGATAAAAGTAAACATAACACACCAAAATACAGGATGATAGTCTGAGTCACCAATAGAGATATCATCTGCCTGATTGCTTGCGCCCATACAGGAGGGTATGTGATTGTTCTGCCTACTACCCAACTTGTGGAACCCAGTTTGGCTCAGCCATCAGAGGACCAAATCCTGATTCAAACAGGGAGCCTGTAGGCAGAAGACATGGCCCCAGAATCCCTTAGCCCAGCCAAAATGAAGTCCAGATGTGCCCAGATGCTTGACAGATGTGATGGAGTAAGATGGGAGCTTCACTGAGCTGAGGCTGGTTATAGAGATCTGGCAATGGTCTACTGAGATGACAATTGTCAATCCAAGATGGAGAGGAACAGAAGGCCCAGAACAGAGCGTTGGAGAATACAAAAACGTCTCTGTTGTGATGTGGATGGTGAGTGATAGGAGGAGACTGAAAAAGTATGATCAGATAGGCAGGAGGAAAAGCAAGAAAGAAAACTCTCAAAGGAGTGAGGATCCTGGAGGAGAGGGTAGTCAGCAATGTTGTCTGAAGAAGAGAGGTCAGTTAGGATAAGGACTGAGAAAAAAATCATTAGATTTGGCAATTAAGAGTTCAAGCATATCTTTGGAGAGAGAACTTTCAGGACAGTGAGGAAGAAAGCCAATTTGTAATGAGTGAGGGAGAGAGGAAATAGAAGTCAGACAGATTTTTCAAGGAGTTTGGCTAAGAAAAGATAAGATAGAAAGAGCTCAAGTTGCCGGGAGGGTTTAGTGAAGGTTTCCTTAGGGAATGGGGGAGGCAGATACGTTTAAAGTCAGTAGGAAAGGAACCAGCTGATAGAGAAGGCTTAACAACTTTAGAGATGGGGGGGGGGGGGGGGTCAAAGGAGCAAACTGTTGGAGAGGACAAGATAGGAAGGGACCAAATGCCCTTGGAGATGGTTAGCATTTGCAAAGAAAAGTCTCTCACTTTCTTAGAGAATGGAGGAAAGAAAGCCCTGTCAGATCAAATGAAGAGGTTCTGAGAAGGGGAGAATGCAGGCAGTTATTCACTCTACACTTATTAAGTGCCTTCTTTGTGCTGGTGGGGGGCATGCAAAAAGAGGCAAGCATGTCTGCCCTCAAGCTCACAGTTCAGTGGGAGAGATAGCAAATACATAATAATGTACAAACATGCTATAGACAGCTCAATGCTGCTTATCTTTCATTCTTGAGGGGGAGGAGGACCATGATATCAGGGAGGTGATACCATGACATGCAAGTGAATTGAATTTAAATGAGGGAGGGCTGTGCAAAATGAGATATAATCAAAAGAAGAAAGGTACTAGAATAAAGAGGATGTGGGAAAAGTTTTTTGGAGAAGTTGGGATTTTAGTTGAGACATGAAAGGATTCAGGAGGCCAAACAGAGAATTCTCAGCCATTATGGAGAGAAAGAAAAAAATGCCCAAAGCTTAGAGATAGTGTGTCTTCTTCCTGGCATAATGAGGAGGCCAGTGTCACTGGATGCAATATTTGGTAGGGGGAAGCAATGTGTAAGAAGACTGAAAAAGTTGATGATGTCTAGGTGCTGGTGAGCTGTTAAAGCAAAATAAAAAGTAAGATCCTCGAATGAGACTGTTTGAGTCATCAATACTCAGTAAGCACTTACTAAATGTATTATGTGCCTGCACTGTGCTAAGGCTTGGGGATTCAATTAAAAGAAGAAGAAAGAAAGACAATCCTCCAGTTCACACTTTCAAGGGGAAGACAACATACCAAAGGAAGAGCATTGTATCAGAAGACATCAAACACTGCAACAAGGGGGAGAAATCAGTCGGAAATTCTGAAGTAGTGAAGCCAGGTAAGAAATGGGGAGAAGTGTGAGCTGACTCTCTCCTTAAAAGCAAGTTTGGAATATATGAGCTCACCCCATGGTGATGAGGAAAGCAATTGGGATGATGGAGAAGGAGAGAGGCTTGGAAGTGCTTCTTTTAGAAGCCAGTTAAGGGATTCTGCTATAGATGTGTTCTCAATAAAATATCAGCCTTCCTATAGCCATTGCTCACACTGAGTAAATAAAATGTGATAAAGAATCATGACTGGGGAGACTCTAGTGAAAAGGAAAGTTTTGTAAATTCTTGGGAATCTCAAAAAGTAGTAAACAAGCAAATTATTTAATTATTCAGAAGTCCAATCTGAAGAAAGGAAGCTAGAAGTGAAATTTGAATTACAAGTAAAATATAAATAAATCAAATGATGATAAAGTGAAGATTTTTATCTAATCCATGCTCCCCTATGTCACATACACATATATACAATATTAGGAGATAATAATTAACAACAAATAAGGGGAAATAGGATGGAGGGAAATACAGTTAGCAATAGTAACTGTGAAAAAAATAGAATTGTTTCTCTGATAAAGACTTCATTTCTCAATCATATAGAAAACTGAGTCAAATTTATAAAAATAAGAGCCATTCACCAGTTGATAAATCATCGAAAGATATGAACAGTTTTCAGATGAAATAATCAAAGCTGTTGATAGCCATATGAAAAAAGTGTTCTAACTCACTATTGATTGGAGAAATGAAAATTTAAACAGTTCTAAGGTTACTACCTCCTACCTATTAGGTTGGTTAATAGGACAGAGAACAGGAATTAGCAATATCATCTAAAAAAAAAAAAACATGAGAAGCAACAAAGGGAAAGCAAATATAAAGAAAGTTTGGCAAGAGACCCAGTTAAACCAGATCATCTGGAGGACATTTGAAAATAAAATTGCATTCGGGTAAGAGAAAAATGAGGAAAATGGAAATGATCTATTAGGATTCTTTTTCTTTATGTACAATTTTTATAACAATTTATATACATTTTCTTCATCAACGAACTTTAGGCTTGATCACCAGCATTCCAGATGTGCTGGATAATAGCACTAAAACTAACCACGAGTTTAAAGCAGTTTTACTAGATCCGGTTTACACAAAGAAGAACTTGTTTTAGATCAGGGAGTCAGTCAACAAGCAATTATTAAGTTCTTACAATATGTGAGACACTGTGCTAAGCACTGAGTGTACAAATGCAAGCAAAAAGAAAGATAGCCGTTGCCCTCAAGAAATCCCATAAAAAGAGCTGAAAAGTTAGTGAGCAGAGAAGAAGGAAGTACTCTCACGTGGACATGGTGGCTATTTCCAGAATGAGGCATAATTGGTCTGGACTAGGTCTAAGTCCTTCCCTAAAATGTAGATTCCAGGAAGAATTCAACAGTAGAAGCATGGGTACACAGGAATGGAGCCATGATGTTGTACTCTACAGAATGAGTCACAATTGTTCTAAGCCATTTCCCCAAAATGGAGATTTCTGGGGAAAAACAAAAACACAAACAAAACAAAACAAAATAAAAAAAAAAAACAACTTGTATTTTAGGCAACTATCTACCTCTTTTTTACACTTTCTGTGACACTAAAATTTAATGGTGTTTTTAAAAAGTTATCATTGTTTTTGTATCTATCTTTTCTGTTGTTGTTGTTCTGGCATTCTTATTTTGATGTTTATTAATTTATTTTAGTTTTCAACATTCATTTCCACAAAATTTTGAGTTCCAAATTTTCTCCCCATCTCTCCCATCCCTCCATCCCATAATGCTTTGCATTCTGATTACCCCTTCCCTCAGTATGCCCTCACTTCTGTCACACCCCTGCCTTCCCTTATCCCTACCTTCTCTCTTTTCTTGTAGGGCAAGATAGATTTCTACATCCCATTACCCATAGTTCTTATTTCCCTGTTGTTCTCAATAGTCATTCCTAATATTTTGAATTGGAACTCCTCTCCCTTCCTCCCTCCCCACCCATCCCCAACAAGAAGGCAAGCAATTCATTATAGGCTATATATGTGTAGTTTTGATAAAGACTTCCATAATAGTCATGCTGTGCAAGACTAACTATATTTCCCTCCATCCTATCCTGCCCCCCCATTTATTCTATTCTCTCTTTTGACCTTGTCCCTCCCCATAAATGTTTACTTCTAATTGCTCCCTTCTTCCATTTGCCTTCCCTTTTATCATACCCTTCACCCTACTTGTCCCCTTCTCCCAGTTTCTTGTAGTGTAATATAATTTTCATACCAAATTGAGTGAGCATGCTATTCCCTCATTAAAGCCAAATGTGAAGAGATTAAGCTTCATTTTCCCCTCTCACCTCCTCCCTTTTTCCTCCATTGAATAAGCTTATGTGCCCTCATTTGAGTGATAATTTGCCACATTCTATTTCTCTCTTTCTCCTCCCAACATATTCCTCTCTCTCCCCTTAATTTTTTAGATATCATCCCTTCTTATTCAACTCACCCTGTGCTCTCTGTCTATATGTATGTACACACACACACACACACACACACACACACACACACGTCTGTGTATGTATGTGCGTATAATCCCTCCAACTACCCAAATACTGAGAAAAGTCTCAGGAGTTACAAATATTATCTTTCCATGTAGGAATGTAAACAATTCAACTTTAGAAAGTCTCTTATGATTTTCCTTTCCTGTTTACCTTTTCATGATTCACTTAATTCTTGTGTTTGAAAGTCAAATTTTCTGCTCGGTTCTTGTCTTTTCATCAAGAATGCTTGAAAGTCCTCTATTTCATCTAATGACCATTTTTCCCCTGAAATATTATACTCAGTTTTGCTGAGTAGGTGATTTTTTATTTTAATCCTAGTTCTTTGACTTCTGGAATATCATAAGCCAAGCCCTTCGATCTCTTAATGTAGAAGCTACTAGATCTGGTGTTATCCTGACTGCATTTCCACAGTACTCAAATTGATTCTTGCTATCTGCTTGCAATATTTTCTCCTTAACCTAGGAACTCTGGAATTTGACTACATTATTCCTAGGAGTTTCTCTTTTCAGATTTCTTTCAGGAAGTGATTGGTGAATTCTTTCAATGTATGTTTTGCCCTCTGGTTCTAGAATATCAGGGAAGTTTTCCTTGATAATTTCATGAAATATGATTTCTAGGCTCCAAAGTTTCTAGGGCTCCAAAATTGTACACTGTTGCTGGGAGAGGAAGGCTGGCTGGTAATCTACTTTCATTGGGAATTGGTTTAAGAGGAAACAGTACATTTCAATTTAGAAGAATACAGATATCTTTTAAATTCAGAGAAAAGAAAATGGTAGGGGCATAGGAAGAGAGGTGGAGGACAAGGGAGGGATCTTAAGAGGGGAGGGTGAGGGAATAGGAAAAACTGTGATATAGAATGGTGTTTAGATTAATGGGAATGGAAAGGTAGGGGAGGGATAAATAATAGAAGGACAAGGTAGCAGTTAGAAGTAAAGTGGAGTAGGCAGGAGAGATAGGAAACAAGAGATACAACACAGAGAAAAACAAAGATCAGAAGCAGAATGTGTTTGTGAAACTACAACTATATGTGTGCGTGTGTACAGATGTGTATTTGTTTGTATACATATATATATAGCTATAGTGAAATATATCTGCACTTAATAGTAGCCTTGGAGTTAAGGAAGTGGAAAAAAAGAACAAAGCAAAAAATGTGCGGTAGAAAACAAAAGAAAACTTTCAAGGAAACAAAGAAAAGATGGACAGCTCTCAAAACAACATGTAGTATTTATCATACAGTCTTTCTTATTTATGCAGGCTTAAAATGAAAATTTATTACTACATATTTTTAATCCTTTCATGTTCTGCTATGCACATAGCATGCTTTTTTTTCTTTCTTATTTTGTATTTAAGTTCCAGTATTTAAGTTTATGATATAATTTTGTTTCTTTATTCAACATTTGTGTTCTGGTGTTTGAGTCTAAAATAAAATGAAAAAAAAAGAAATCAGCTTAGAGGTCTTCTAGTTCAACACTTTCATTCTGTAGATGAGTAACTAAGGCCAAGAAAACTTCATTAATTTCTTCAAACTTACAAAGCTAGTAACTGTGTGAGACAGGATTTGGACTCAGGTTTTACTTACTCCAAATAGGCAACAGCAGCAAGTAGGTTACCTTGGCACATTTTGTTAATAGGTGTATTTCAAAGGTAAAATAGAGTTGGTTAAAATGTATACTCCTCTGAAAGCAGTCCAACCTTTGAAAAATTAATTCTGTTATTAAATTTCAATTTTTTTTCAAAAAGAAAATAAAATAATATCTTAACGTAAAAAAAAAAAACTCCTTGATGACAACTTTTATAACTTTGTGGAAGTCTTTTTATGATAATATACTGTAGTCTCCATTTTAGCAGCCATCTTTTTTATTGTTTTTATTGGTAAACTTTTCATTACTTAAAAATCCACTTGATTGGCTAATAAAATTTAAACTCCCAACATCCTACCAGTTGTTTAGATAAAAGAGAATAATAACCCTGACTATACTTTAATTTTAGATCTTATATTTATTTAAAGATATTACTGTATTGCTACAGAAAATAGCTTACACAGGTTGTTTTCAATGAAGAAGAAAAATGGTAGCTCTTGGTCCGGAAAAAAATGAAATTATAAATGATAAAAAAAAAAAAAACCTTATAACATTTGAAATAAAGTGGTTGTTCATGTTCTTCTCGTAATCAAATTATCATCTGTTTACTTATGGGTAGAGGTAAATGTTTAAAATCCATTTATTTCCAGCAGCAATATCAGGTCTTTGTAATCCCAGTATGATAAGAGCAGCACCCTAATGATTTCCAACTACTAATGTCATTTTCTCATTGTTTGAGGACAAAGTATCCACGATGAGCTCCAGGGTCATTTTGATGTTTGGATGGTGAATCATGATTGGTAACTCAGATAAGAGAGTTGGATTCAGTGCACGTGTTTTTTGATTGTTGAATTCTGTTACCTAACCTGTTATGACTAAAGAAATTCATTTGAAAATAAATTTGCTTAGTTCTTTAAGGTATTATTAACCTCTGGTCCTTGTGATGCTAATTATGAAATACTATTACTACTAATAATGATAATAATACTAAGAAGATATTTTATAAATTTTATTTGGTATTTAGTTTTACAATCCTACTAGCTCCAGAGTATGTTTCCCATTCATCCATCCTTGATATCTTGGAAGGAGGGAAGGAACAAAAAAAAAGGAACAAAGGAAGAAATGGAAACCAGTATATATTAAGCACCTATTTAATAAATGTGTCAGGTGCTATGCTAAGCAGTGTACACAAAGTATCTCATTTGATTCTCACAACCACCTTGGGAGGTAGCTATTATTACCTCCATTTTACAGTTGAAGAAACTGAAGCAGACATTGGGTAACTGACTTTCCTGGGGTCACACAGTAAGTATCTAAGGACAGATTTGAGTTCTTCCTCCTGACTCCGGGTCCTACTCTCTATCCACAGTGTGACCTAGCTGCCTCTTGGGACACATTGACATCTATCTGTCTTTCAGGTATATCCTCTCCTTTGCTGTTTCCATTTTGCTGCACTCCTGACACTAATTACACCTCAAATATCTGAACTGATAAATAGACTTCCCTCCTTGATTGAGTAAATTTACTCAGTTTAGAATTACACCATTGGCCCAATCTAACAGATTATATGTACCTGGACCTCAATCCACAATGGATACCTTGGAGTATTTTATCATCTGCACTATCATACTACTTATAATCCTTGTAGACCTTTAACTCTCACATCTATTTTCTTTTTCTTACTCTGGGAACAGTAATCAGATAAATATTATCATTGCTGAAAAGGACATAACTTTGAATGCTCTAATCACTTTTTATAATGGTTCCCCTTATCAGTCCTATGACTCCCCAAAAAACAACAAAAGCCAAACACATAAAACTCTCCCTCCTTTAGCATAAGTTTTGTCTCTCACCATTTGAATTCATTTAAACTGAGAACAGGGACTGTTTAATTTTGGTCTTTTTTGTCTCTGCTGATTATTATACACATGGAACATAATAGGTGCTTAAGATGTGCCATTCATTTATTCACTCACTCTGTTATTTGTGGGAAATTATCTTCCTGAAGCCTTTGGATTATTGGTTTATATTAGATTTATAAATCACTTAAACTTTTCTTTACTAGGTCTTAATTGGAAAAGAGAATTCAAAGGGACACAGTTTCTATTTAATAGTGATCACATTTAATATGATCAACAGAAATTGAGAGTAAAATATAAATACTTCAAAGGGATTTAGAGCTTGAAATATTTGACTTGGTTTTCTACAGTCCCTCCAATCAATCCTATAATTTTCTTCTTTTGTAAAAGAATAAGCTACCTAAGTTCTTATCTTCATGAGTACCAAACCATGATGCTATTTTTTTTATTGTATTCACCTACTAACCCAACTATGTGTTATCTTGTTCTTTAGATAGCTATGATAACTTCCATAATTATTTACATACTGTACATATGAATAAACTATTCATATTTCAATCCTCTTTCATAGTTATATCCTTACCACTACATCGCAGACCTTTTGCAAGCAAGGCTATCTTATTTCATCTTTTTGTCTACGGATGTTGAAAAAAATGTATGACACTTCCATAACTAATAAAATTATTTAGTTCTTTCAGTTAATTTAGTGCTTTGCATCTGGAAAGATGACATTATATTATTTATTTTTATTTTTAACTTCTGCAGAAAAGTAGTTAAGATAACTCACAGAAAATAAGAAAATGGTTCTAGATATAGTAGTAATTCTATAATGCAAGGACATGAACTGAGACTCCTTAGAGAGCCATCGTTTCCCAAGTTTTCAAGGAGCATAACTGGGCCTGTTCCAGTAATGGAAATCTGACCCAAAGTTATGTGTTTGTATTTCAATGTCCTCAACAGTCTGAAGTCCAAGGTTCATGTTAGTTACTTGTCACAAAGAATATTCACAACAATATCCTCTTCTTTTCTAAAACTATTTCCCTTGTGATCCATAATTTTACAACAATCAGTCAATTCACATTTACTAAACATCTACTATGTGTCAGGATAATTGGAATGAAAAACAAAATACCATATGGGCAGAGCAAAACAGTGGAGTAGAAGCAGAGACCTGCAAGACCTCTCCCTCCAAACCCCTCAAAAAACCTGCAAAAAATGACTCTAAACAGTAGAAGCCACAAAATGACAGCCTGAAGCAAATTTCTAGTCCAAGGTAATCTGGAAGGTCAAGAAGAAGGGTCTATCATACCCAGATGGGAGTGGAGCTTGGGCAGTGCTGGCACAGAGAGAACTGGAGCAGACCTTAGAGAGACCTGAATTGCTGGCAGCTGTTGCAATTTCCTGACTTTTCAACCCACAAACACCAAAGACAGCTTCAAACGTTGGCAGGAAGGGTATCTCATTTGTCTGAGAGGGGAATGTGGTCTGCTGCCAGCCCCAGTCCCAGCTCTGGCACCAACCCTAGGATGGTGGCAACCACTGCTGAAGCAGAGGCTACTTCTGGCTACCCCCACTTAACAAACAGCTTAAAAGTCAAGTAATTGACTGGGAAAATGAGCCAATGGGAGCAAAAGAAACACACTATAGATTCTTATTTCCTCAGTGAAGAGGTATTTTCTTACATCATTGGTGACAAGGAAGTTCAAAACATACAACTCCACTTACATATATATTTTTGCAAGAATTTCTTTAACTAGAAACAGTATATATTTTTGTATTACTAATTATTTTAATGTGATTAAAGATCTTCCCCACCCATTAATGTGCCTGCCCATTAAGGGGAGTTTGGTTAGGGAAGATTTGTGAGAAGGCCCAAGCCTTTTGTTAATGAGGCACTAGTTCTCAAGGGTTGGAATGCCCTCTGGCTTTAAAAAAAAGGTGTAAATACTCTTCAGTTGAGGTTTTGCTCCGGGGTTTAGTTTTTGTAAGAATGTTTGTTTGATCAGATGAGGACTCTGGGAAGGTGCTAAGGAGCCCCTGGTTTTGAGAACCCAGATGTGTGCTTCCCTCTCTGGTAACTATGGTCAGACAGTGGGGGTCCAATTGTCTTTTGAATTCAGGCGGAGGAAGCCATGTCTGTTGATCTTTCGATTTATCTCTATTTTCTTTGAAATCTAAGGTGTTGATTCCCCTGAATTAGGGGAATGATGTATGTGCTTGGTTAAAGGAATGATACATATGCTTGAAGTGATTGTTAATTTGCCTTTCCTTCTATGAATGCAGATCTAAGAACCTGTGACAGCAGGTGCCCTTGTGTATGTTGGAGTGCTTACTGATAAAGGTGGCTATAGGTAGAGCATTGAATCCACAGGTTTGAAAGAAGTGAAAGAAAGGCAATATTATCATTTTAATTACATAAACATCTATTGCATATAGACATAAGTTTGATTTAATTGAATTGATGTGTAACAGTAATGAATAAAGCCAATCTGAATGGGGAACAGAGGAGCCAGATATGGAACTCCAATTTCCTTAGGAATTCTGCTACTCTTATTGTTTCTTTCCTCAGGGGTATAATCAGCAAGCATCTATCTAGTTAGCATTCTCTGTATTCTCTGCCTCACATCACTTGGCCCTATGTAGCACTGCAAAAAAAGAAAGGAAAAGAATATGACTTCACAGGAGATTTATGAGAATAATGACCAATTTTATAGGTCTTTCATAGTTTGTTTTCTCTTGGATATCCAGACATGCATTTATCTTATTTGTAATCAGAATATTCTTTCTGGAGAATTAATGTCAAAAGAAAATTCCCATTAATTCTTTTTCCTTGTGGATGATATATTAGGGTGTTTTCCTGAATTTAAGCACACGCTTCTTCCCCTCAGTGCCATAAATACATAATAGCACTCTCTCAGGTCAGTATGGAAAGTATTCTAAATAATGCGGTAAATGATTTAATCAGAAGTTATAACCGCTGTTCAATTTTTCCTGTTGTTTCCTCATCTCAGCTTGTGACAGTAAGTTTCATTAGAAAATATTTTGTGAGCCATCATGAATTTCATCGTAGGGACAGAGGATAACTCATGCAAACATCATTAGGATCCTAAGGAGCCAGAGGGAAATGCATGTAATTTATTGCCTAAATATTATACAATTTCATGCTATTTGAAGAGACCAGAGTGATACACCAAATCATGTCTGCAGTTGGCAGATCGCAGCAATACTGGGCATGTTTCATTGTGCTCTGTGCCCTTCAGAGCTCATCATAAAGTCAGTAGGATCTCTCTGTTCATATTGGAGATCAAGACAAAAAAATAATAAAGCAGCCCTTCAGATTTTGAGCAAGAATAACATTTGCCAGTAAACAACCATCTGCAATGAACAATAACAAGAAAAAAGATATGACTTTTAAGGGAAATTTTTCATATGAGAAAACAAAGGGGAAATGAAAATCAGAAAATATAGATAATGCCATACATACATTTATGAGATTTATAATTGGGACACCCCCATGGATGCAGTTATGCTGGAAAGACCAACAACTAAACAGTTACATTTTCCCCAACAAATTAAATTAAGATTTGTTTTCTTTTTGTTGTTTTATTTTCATTTTGTTTTATCTAGGGTTCATGTTAATTAAGTCTCACAGATTTTGTTGGGACTTAAAAGAAGGGTCTAAACCAGTGGTATTTTTTTAAAATCTTGAATCTGTCAGTTTTAAAAAAAAGTGAGTGTCTACACACATGCATATATACACAATACATGTATGTATACATGCAACATGTAAAATACATGGGATAATAAAGGGAATCAATTATGTTTACATGTAGTCATCTATGTATATATGTATATACACGTGTGCACACACACATATATATGCACATAACTGGTTTTCTTTTAAATTCTATATATTTTATTTTACATTTTAATAAAAATTAGTCTGAGAAGGATCCATATTGCCAAAATAGTCCACAACATGATAAAGGTTAAAACTACCTGGTCTAAAAACAGGTATCCTGAGTTAATATTATGTGCATGTGACCAGAATAAGTTTGTTTCTTTTATTAAAAAAAGTTTCCTTATTATCCTTCAAACTAAAATCCTTTCTCCTTACTTTCCTTCACTGGCAATCTTCTTGAAAGAATAACCAATACTCACTATCTCCTCCACATCACCTGTTTACTCCCTTGCAATCTAATTTCCATTTTTCCCTTTTATCCCATGTTACAGAAGGCACCAAAGATTCCCTTTCTCTGAAATCCAACTCCATTGAATGGCCTTTTCTTAGGCCATTCTTTGATGGCCTATTTGATCTTTCTCTATCTGATTTTGAGCAATATTGTCAAGTAGTGGGTAGGAGGCCAGCATCAGAATTAAGAAAATTTAGTTGGTTTCAAGTCCTGAATCTGACACATGTAGGTTGGGTAAACCTAAGCAAGTCACTCAATTGTTCTGTGTCCAAGGAAACTCTCTAAGATGGAAATTAAAGGGCAGACAATAATCTGCATTAGTAGACAGATTTTTACATTGGCCAGTCCCCTTATCCAAATGAAATTATAAACCTAGTACAAATAAAAAAAACAACCAATAATAAAAATGACAAAATACCTTCTTCTGGCATGAATCTGCCTCAAATCAGTCCTCTGTTAGTTTTTGTTCCATGTTGGAATAAAATGATACAATTATTCTACTGTTACTAAAAGAAGATTTACTAAGCCATAGAGAGAAAGGAATATTCAATGAATATATTCATTGACAACTACTGAGTTAATTCTGAATGAATGTCCCTTGTCTGACTTGCCCGTTATGGTCTGCCCACCACAATCAGAGAGCATTTGGAATACCTTGCTGCTTTTTTATACTCAGCTACCTGAGCCTTTAGTCCCATGAGCCAATAAAATCTCAAGAATGATTCCAGTACCTTTAAAAAAAACACTAGCCTAATTTGCATGGAGCCCAGAGTTAACATATCTCTCCTACCACATCCATACTTAAAGATGGCTTCTCTCTCAGCATCTGTTACAAGGCACTCTACATTTCTGAGATGATGGCAACACTAACTGAGGTAGAAGCAAGTATGAGTAGCCTACCAACACTATAAAACAATACTGTGGGAAAGTTTCACAAAAACCAATATTATTTGATCAACACATCTTGTCTTCCTTCATGTTATGTTCTCTACTAACCCCTCAGTTCTACACTCTTACCAGGACCACTTTTTATTTCCTCTGTTTCCTGCCTGTGACTTGAATACAGTTATCCTATGAACTCTATCTTGACTTAGTACATAAGAGTAGGTTTATGCTTTTAAGTCATGTCTTCTCTTCAAGGGAGGGCTCTACCCATTCATCATAATCTCACCTTTTCTAGGGGAAAGCACTCAACAGTAAGGCTTTGGCCTCTGTTTTGTGTCTTTTGCTACTTCCTCTTCCTCTTACCTTTGTCCTTAAATGGTCCCTCCCAGTATTCTCTCTGCCTACTTTTCTGTCTATAGCCTTTACCCTTGTCATTTTTTATCCACCCCTATAGTGAAAACCAAAACATTGTGTCTGTTCTGCTCTCTGTTTACATACGTACTCAATTTTCAAATCCTGTAAATTCTGTCTCTGTTGTTTATATGTTTTTGCCTTCCTTTCCATACCTATAAAAATGACTCCGATTTTGACTTCCACCACATCTCCCTTGAACTGCTATAATAATCTCCTAAAGAACCTTTTTACTTCCAAGTTCTTTCTCTTATCTAGCCTTCATGAAGCAGTCAAATTATTCTTGCCAAGTTCTACTCATGACTGTCCTTCTTATACCAAAAATCCTTCAATGGCTCTGTATTGCCTACTTAGTAAAATAGAAATGCCTTGACATCACATTCAAAATTATGGTGGCTCCAAATATCTCAATCAATCATTAATTAAACATTTATAAGGGGCCTAGTGCAGCTAGGTGGCACAGCGGATAGAGCACTGGGTTTGGAATCAGGAAGACAGTGTAAGACACTGGGCAAATAACCCAACCTGCCTCAGTTTTCTCATCTGTAAAATGATGTGGAGAAGGCAATGGCAAAGCACTCCAGTATCTTTACCAAGAAAACTCCAAAATGAGGTCATGAAGAGTCAGACGGAACTGAAATTGAACCGCAACAATAAAGTGCCTACTACCTCTCAGGTACTGTGCTAGGCACCATACACACTCTTCTGATCAAAACCTCATAATTCTGTCTTTGCTAATGCAAAGGCTCAAATTAAAATTGATTTTATGATTTTATCATTAGAATAAATTTTAATGTATGGGATAAAATGCTACACTTAAACCTAACTCATATAAAATCTTCTCCATAAGGGCTTCACTTTGCCTCAACTTCTTTTTATTTACCAAATAATCTCTGTCATACTTACTCTTGTACATACTGTATTCCTTTATTAAACTGTGAGCTCCTTGACAATAGGGCTTATCTTTACTAATTTTTATTACCAACACTTAATATCCTTTCATTTTAAAACCGCTGTAACTCACAGAGATAGCTTTTATTCAAATTGTACTGTAATGACTTTAGTGATATCTATCTCCCTATCTTTAGCTGAATCAAAAGCCAGGGAGGCAATTCAGAGGGATAAGGATTAGCCAGATGAGGTAGGTATGGAAAGAGAAGTGTGCTTGGAGACATGAGCAATATATTTCTATAGTATATCCCCAAATCATGGACACTTAGTTCCAGATATGGTACATACCTTCTTTGGTCAACAAGAGATGAATCCAAAATTTGTTTCCTTTATTTGGAAAGTCTTTTCCTCTAGAGTTAGGTAACCAATTCCTTACTTTCCTGTTAGGTGCACTTTAAATGCCAAACTGTTCATAAAGTCATAGAAGCACCTAACTATTACTCTAGTCTAGAAATATTATTCTAGACCACATTAGTCTATGTTATTTCAGCTATACTGCCTATATACCAAATAGTTAAGCTACCCATCATTCCTCAAACATAACTACTTTCCTGACACAATTACTTATTCACTATTTAGAATATCTTGCACACTGCCCAGCTCAACTTGTCCAAACCCTAGCCTTCAAGGCCTAGCTGAAATCCTACCTCCTTCATAAAGTTTTCTGACCCAATCAGCAACAATACCTCTGAACTCCCATAACAACTTAAACATTTCTCATTCTCTTTCACATGCATATTTTACTATTTTATATGTACTCACACCTCCCTTATTAGATTTGAAGTTCGATGAGGATAGGTACCAGTTTTTATTCTTTTTATAGAGCATAGGCAAATGCCTGGTAAATAGCAGATGTTCAACAAGTATTTTTTGAATGAATGAACAAATGAATGAAATAATGTTGTAAGTACCTCTTGGGCCCATTAAATTTGCTTTTTATATTGTCTAATCCAGAATGCATGCAAATATTTAAGGGTGTGTGTATGTGTGTGTGTGTGTGTGTGTGTGTGTGTGTGTGTGTGTGTGTGTGTGTGTGGTATTTAAATAGTGTCTTTCTAGTCTGCTTACATACTAGCAGTGTAACCTGAGGAATGCTATTTCTCCTCTATTGGCCTCAGTTTCCTTACCTGTAAAATGAAACAACTAGACTCAATGCTCACTTTAAATCTTATGACACTATGAATTTATCTGAATTTTATGGTATTCAGGATTGTGCAAGGGCAGAATAATTTATAGAATATTAGAACCTCTGAATCTTATATACTTTACAATCTCTAGGGAAATTATCACTTTTTATTTAATCCACCATTAATATATATTATCTTCCGATTTGATTCATGTCATCTCTTATTGATCTTCTCCATAAGAAGTGTCTACAGTGTTGCTACAAATGACAAAGAATTGAATCTGAAAAACTAATATACATGTAATCTATGTGTAAATAAAAATATGCCCACAGACATATATGTAAGGCATATGTGTGTATATGACATACACACATGCATGTGTGTGCATACACATGTATACCTATGCATGCATACATATTTACATGTGTATGTTTATTCTGATCTTGAACATCTTACATTATTTAGTAGAGAAGAAAGGCTTTCTGTCTATATATTGGTCAGCTCTTGTGTTCATGAAATTCACTTTTACACACATACACACACACACACACACACACCTTCCCAGGAAAACAAAGTGTTTTCTTCTTTAATTTATTTTTATAACATCAGTTAAATCCCTTATTCAAATAAATTAATGCATTCCATTCCTTAGGTGATGCACATCTTTTCACTACAATGTCTAATATAGAATCTCTTAGCATAGAGTGAAATATTTCTATATCATTCCTTTGATATAAAAGCAAGATATGTTTAATTATTCATAAGTAAAAGGGATAAAGAATATATTTCTGGGAAAATAATTTCCATGTATGTATGTAGGGATTTTCATTTTACCATTTGTCTTGATGGAGGATACTATCGTCATTTGTGAAAATAAGGCTGAATCAAGCATACTGGATGTCAAGTATTATGAGTCAATTTCTCATTTTGCTCCACATCTCTGCAAGGTGAATTTGAGCAGAGATCCCTTTTAAATCAATGGTAGCTAGGCAATTGGATTAGCTCAATGGGCCTATGGAAAAGGAATAAAAATTGGTCCATTGTGTCTCTTTGTAAGGTTTTTTCCCCCTTACAGGTCAGTAAGGAGAGCACAAAAAAAGTTAGTTCCTCATCAGATACATTCAATTTATTGATGAAAGAGCCTGAGTTTTCATGTAGGATTGCAAGTGAATATATCCTTATTTTTACAAACTTTTCTTTTAAACAAGCTTTAAAATTTTGAGTTACCTATAACCTGTTGCTCATCTGCACTATTTTTCAAATAATTCTAATTCTGATATGACTCAAAATTCTAAGGTGGACTTTCAAAAACAATACCAGTGATATTTGGAAAGTGATTTAAATAGTCTGTTTTACAATCATTCCAGGAATAAAGTTAACAGCTGTTCACCACTGTACAAAGAAGATTAAATCTGTATGTATGGAGGCAATGCAAAGCAGAAAGTTTGATGATGTGTAAATAGATATGACCAGGATAGACAACAATCTGAGTGTCAATTCCTTGAAACTACATAACACTGAAAGTGATTTTCTCTGCCTGAATTATCTGTATAATTTCCTCATCTTCTAGTCTTTCCAAAAGGCAGAAACACTGAATATCACAGGGACAATGCAGTGGCAAGAATATGTGCAGTTTGGTGTAAGAATTAAGGATTATTGAGTCTTTTTACTCCATTTCATTCTGAACCGTGTCTTGATAAAGCAGCAAAACCATTCATGTGCTTGCCTATTGTTATAGAAAATATTTTGGTTTTTTTTTTCTTTAATCCACATTATTAGCTCAAGAAAGTCTTACAAAAACATTCTTCCAGAAAAAAGTCATCCATTTTCTACTTTTTATAGGCTCATGAACAGAGTATTTTTTTATATGAAGCGATCCTTTAATTCCTAGGTGGAACCAAATTGACCTAAAATTGAAAGTTAGAAAATAAAAGTAATAAAAACAGCAATAACAGTGATGATGAAAATAATGCCATCTTTGTCATCATCATCATCATCCTAATAAGCAACTCAGCTTTTAAGTTTATACATTATCAGATGTATATAGTAGCTTTGTATTAGATTTTCTGTGATCAAGACCTCTGACAGAATGCATCAGCAGCTAGGAAAAGGTCAAAGGCTTGGTATCCAGTAGACCAAAGTTTTCAGATCTGCCTCTCAAATGTAGTCCTGACAAATGGTACTTTCAGTGAAGGACCATATTACAGAATCATTGAGAATTTTTAATTATAATAGAGGTGGTGAGACAACACAGGAATGAACAATTTTAGCTTAAAAGGCAGAAAAAGTCCTCAGATTCTGTCCCAAAGAACTGGAGATTTCAGACTGACTATTCAGCTGTATCCAATTCTCTGAATTTTTTACCGCTACACACAAAAAAAGGTTGCTACAAATATTTTGGTGCATAGGGGACCTTTATTTTTGTCATTAATTGGTGGTATATGCTTAGCAATGGAATTTCTGAGTCAAGCAGTGGAATTTTGAGTCAAAGATAAGATTATTTTAGTCACTTTCTTTGGCTAATTCTGAATTGCTTTCCAGAATGGTGACAAATCACAACTCCAGTAACAATGTGTTTCTTTAACTTTACAGAAGCCCTCTGATACTGATTGTATCTTCTTTTGTTATCTAATGGTAATTTAAATGGAAAATGTTTCATATTCATTAATAGGCCCATGTGACCTTCCTGAGTTACATGGAAGCCTGAGTTACATGAGTCTGAGTCACACAGAGCCTGTGGTGGGAGGAGTTTCCTGAATGGGTGGAACAGGAAGAGTTGGAGCTAGAGCAGAGCTGAGAGGAAGTTAGTCTTGAGAGCAGTCAGAGCTAGAAAGCGTGCAGGCAGCTGGCTAGTGTGAGTGATTCAGTGATTGTGATTTGTTTAATGGAGCTGGTTTGGGGGAATCCTAGCAGAGGAAAGGCTTGGGGGTGGTGTTGTTCTCTGCATTGGTACTGTGTATAGATTTTTTTTGTTACTATGATAGATTTGGCTTTCTGAGGTCTAAATACATGTTTTGATTCTGTCTTCCGTGTGGAGAGTCTGTGGTATTTCACGATTCTGAATTGCCAGATATTCAGGGCTCCATGAGTGCTGTAAATAGTATATTGGTGTTATGGTTATCCTTTTCAATTTTCTGCCATGAAATAGAACCATAGGATTATTTGATTTTAGTTAGTGGTGGTGGTGGTGGTAATAGTTGTATTTTGGAATGTTCTGTCCTATCATTGATAATAGTTTGTAATTTTTCTCTTTAGACAAATTTGTTAATATTCTTTGACGCTTTGTCTATTGGGAAATGGCTTTTGGTTATACATTCTTAGATATGACATAAAGTTATATAAAGTACTCCTCTTCTCTTCTCCCCTAGGAGATTGCTTCCCTTATTATCTTGGTTCCATTAATTTTCTTCTTGCAAAAGTTTTTCTTATTTTATTGTAATCAAAATTAGCAATTTTTTTCTTGTCTATCCATTCTTTGTTTGTTTAAGAATTCATTCCCTAGCCATAACTGTGAAAGATGCAAAATCTGATTCTCATCTTTTTTATGGTCTGCTCTATAATTTTAAAGACATATCTGTTTTGAATATATTATAGTATATTACGTAAATGGTTGGTCTAACTCTAATTTCAACCATGCCACTTTGAAGTTTTCCCACTAGTTATTGTCAGCTTGGGGATTTTTTCCTAGTTAATTTATTTTTTTCAGGTTTATCAAATGATGGATTCACTAAGTTCAATTTTTTTTGTCCTTCCTTATCTGATTTGTTGTGTTGATCTTTAGTTTTTTTGTTTTTTTGTTTTTTTTTTTTTAAATCAGTGCTTAATAGTTTCAGTGACTGCTGCTTTATTATATGGTTTGAGGTCTGGAAGTATTATTTCTTTTCCAACTTCTTTTCATTAGTGTCCTTGATCAGTCTGTATCTTTATTCCATTAAGTAAATTTTGTTATTATTTTATCTAACTCTATAAAGTTTTCCTTTGCTAATTTGGGGAAAAATGTTTTCAGTACACTTTTCCTTTCCTTGGTTCCATTCTCCACCTAATCTGGAAGTAATAAATTTTTGTCAATGTAGGTATTTTACAACTTTCTTGTCCCCACATCCCCTGCTATCATTTTCAAGACTTTCCCATATTCTTGTTGATTTCTCTTTTAATTCTCTGAATATGGAATTTCTCAATTCCAATAACGTTTTTTCTCTAGCCACTTCACCCACACATCACAGCATGTATGTTCCTTAGATCTGATCGTTTCAGAAAATTGCATCACAAACGAAGTCCTGACCTTCAAAATTCCATCTCTTACCACAATCTCCCATTTTTCTTATTCGCTTACATCCTCAGTTACACTAAACCTGATTTATAATGCATCTAGTTCCTTCTATTCTCATGGCATGGGCACTTTTTGCTAGTCTGTTCCATGTCCTCTTTACTTCTATGGAATCATAACATTTCAAAACTACATGAAACTCCTGAGGCTCTTGTAGCCCAACTTGTGCCTAAGGAGGAATATATTTTATAATATTTTTGAAGAATGAACATATAGCTTCCATCTTAAGACCTGCCTGATGGTAAATTAATTATTTCTCAAGGCAGACAAATCTCCTTTTAGACAGCTGTAATTGTTAAGAAATATTTCCCTTTATCTATCCAAATGAATGCAATACCTCAAGTGTGATTTGAGCATAACTAAATATTTTGGTATTTTAAGCTCCTGCTTCTGGACAGTGTATTTCCATTAATATACATTAAACTTTGGTTAGGTTTTGGACATATCAGGCCACACTCTTGACTCTTTTTGACCTTAATTCCATGATCTTCCATGACTCTCCCATCCTCCAAAACCAACAATAATCATATTACCATACACCTTTCTGATATACCTTTTATATATTACTTTTAATGTAACTACTCAAATTCCTTATTGCCTTCTAGCAGACAAAATTCCATGAAGTAAAGGAGAATATCTTACCTAAAATTTGTATCCCTTCTAGTTCCTAGCAAAGTACCCTATGTACAAGTACACCCTTAATATATAAATACCTGAACTCACTTGAATTGAAAGATTGTTGTTTAAATAAAAGTCCCTGAGTCCTTGAGTAGTAGGATTGGACAAGCTCCTGTAGCCATGTGTTGGAAGATGTTTGTTTACATTCTGTCTTTGATACTTATTACATATGTAATATGGTATACTTAACTTCCCCATGTCTCAGTGTACTTTAAAGGTATAGTAAATGACCCCTGGGATGACTTTCAATCTCTTTGTGATCATATGTCCCTATGTCATTCTCTAATTGTTTATGTGGGTAAGGCTTATCTCTCCCATAGCCTACTTTGAGGGCATGGACTATATACTACCCATCTTTATAATTCCCAAAGATCCTAGAAAGGAATATGGTAGTCAATTCATACTTGTTGAATAAAACATGCCAATCTAAATCTGTAACTTAAGCCCTGCAAATGCGTATTAATACAAGCAGGAGAAAATGTAAAAGCAAGAAGGTAAATCAACATTACATAGTAATGATTCCTGCTCTTGCAGTCAGCACAGCTTATTTCTAGTTCAAGAAGTTTCCTTGTCATATGACTTAGAGAAGCCATTTAATTTTTCAGTGTTAGTTTTCTCATTTCTTTGAAAATAATGGGTATTGCCCTGTCAACTTCACAGGATAGCTAAGAAATGTTTACGAAGGTACTTTGTAAAGCTTTGAAACTCAATTTAGTTACAAAGAATTACAAATAACAGAAATCATAACAACTTTTTGCACAGATCTCCAAATTCTTACTCTAGATATAGAAACTCCCTTTTTAGGTTCATCTGTAAATTACAGTTGTAGAAAGTTCCCTGAACTACTGAGATATTAGGTGACTTGTTCAGAGTCTCATAAAAGTTGTTCATCAAAGGCAGGATTTGAATTCAATTCTTCCCAACTCTAAGACCTAGACTGATCCATCATGCTCCAATAATAATAAGTAGGAGGAGGAGAAAAAGGAGGGAGAATGGGGAGAAGTCAAATACAAAAAACCCACTTCTTTGATTTCATCAATGTTGCAAGTTCCTTGTGAGAATTCTCCTCTACCAATGTAAATTGGTACCTTTTCTTCAATCTCTAATTCTAGAGAGTGGGTTGGGGCACTAAGAGGTTAAATGCTTTACTCATAGTCATAGCTCTCTCTGAAGCAAGAAATGAACCCAGATCTTTCTGACAATGAGGGGAGTTGTCTATTTTTCTAGGTGCCTGTCAATAAGAAACTCAGAGAACCTTAATCAAGTGACTTGAGCAAGGTCAGATTGTTAGTGAAAAAAAGTCAACATTTGAACACAGGTCTCCAGACTCCTAGACCAAAATAACTTTTAATGCATTTAAAATAAATGATCAGAAAAATGTGACAGATACATTTTCTCTTTTAATTAATTTTATAGCAACTCATTTTGAGCAGAAAACCCAGAAGGTTTGGAATGGGTTTTTTTACTTATAGTACCAGCAGCTATATTGCCCTCTATGGAGTTGAAAGGTAAAAATCAAGGTGCTTAATTTGTGTGTTTTCAGTTTGAATGATACATAAATTGTGAAGCCCTAGAGGTATCATATCTTGCAAAGCTCCAAACATACTACCATTGAGAGCTAAATGATAAATAGTAACTGACAGCAGAGGGAGAAAGTAATTGCAATGAGATCGATTGAAGAATCATCTTGTAGGGGAAGTAAAATTACAAATTACTCCAAAAATATAAAAACCATGGAGAATTATTTTTTTTTCAGTATTAATATGTAACTGGTACAGAAACACAGAAATTTTGAACCGTTGACTAAGGGGAGTTTCTTCCAAGGGGCATGAATAAAGGTTAATGTCCTTTGCTTCTAATCTTTCCATAAATTTCTTTGAATATACTCCTTGTTCTTGCTGCTGTGCTTATACCATCTATTTCTGCCAAACTAGTCTATGCGTGATCCTCCAACCAACTAAGTAATTTTGTTTATGCTGATTCCACTCTCCAGTTTTTTTCTCCTCTTTTCCCTACTTTTCCAACTCCTCATTCCTTCAAACTGGAATATTGTCCATGAAGCCTTCCCCAATAGCACTAAGCACACAAGGATCTCTACCTGCCTAAAAACAAAAAAGCAAAATGCTGTCTCCATACTTAGCAGTCTTCCTTGCTCTTGATTGGTGTTAAATACTCAGTCATAGCAAAGATGATTTTACACTGTAATGACTATGCTGTGGCTATATAATAGAAATTATGTATGATTATAATTCAACCTTCTTAAGATTCTCTCTCCTCCCCTCCAGCTCTTATAGTTTATGGCTTCATCTAAGACTTAGCCAAAATGCTGCCTCATATAAGAAGGATTTTTGTTTGTTTGTTTTTTTCTTACTCTCCATAGTTGTTAGTGTTTTCCTCTTTAGGAATACCTTCCATTTACTCCCTATTATCTTGTATCTCCTAATTTACATACTTGTCCCATATTAAGCGTTTAACAAATTCTTGGTGATTATTTAATATTGTGTAGTATTTTCAAACATAGAATGTAAGTTTTCTGTAATAAGGAAGAGATAGACTAATAATTTTTCAAATATCTGAAATATAATAAAACATTGAAAGAACAGATATATAAGAAATGTACTATATTGATTTTTAAAACAAATTTAATATTCACGTATTAGTATAGTGTCATAAGAAATTATTTCTTGATGCTACATAAGTAGTGAGCTAATGCCAAAGCAGTTTCAAAGCTATTGATCTTGTGACAACATTCTTTTGCAATGACTTTATTTCTGTTCCAACAAATGACTCATGTAGATACAATATTGATGCTAAAGAAAAATGACAAGAATTTGCCCTGTTTTTACTAAACTGCCAGATTTGATTGGCTGAGAGAGGAAGTTCATTTTAGGTTTCTCTCAAATAGGCACAAGTATAGAATATTAAAAAAATCTTCTGAATTATGAAATGCAATGAATTCATTTTTAAGTGAATAAGATAATTTTTAACTGACATTCAAGGTTTTATGGAATATTTTCAACATTTAAAGGTCAGCCATCCATTATTGGCATAGATTTCATCTGACATGGATTCAATCACTGTTTCTCAAAAATATACCTCACCAGGAGTGGTGGCATATACCTATTATCCTGTAAACCAGGGGAAGTTGAGGCAGGTAGATCAGTTGACTTCAGGATTTCTGAGCTGTAGTAAGGCTAATGCTAATCAGATATTCACACTGAGTCAAGCACAAATATGATGAACCTATATAGATATGGGAAGGGGGCACAGGGTTGCCAGCGAGGAGTGAAATGACACAGATCATAAATGGAGTCAGTCCATGATGCTTAGCAGTGGAGTATGGCTTTTGAATAACCACTACTAGCCTAGGAAAGAGAGAGATGAAATATAAATAATAATACTTATAATAATACATCTTAAATCTTTGTTGCAGACACATTGTTTATGTTTGATTTGTTTGTTTTAATATAGTCCAGAATTCCCACCTCTTTCTTGCAGAGGTTGTAGGGTTGAGTAGTGAAAAAGATAATAGGTAGATATGTATTCCTCAAGTGGTATAGATTGTATCATTTAGTATGTTTCATTACTTGAAGCCATGTAGAAAAAAGGGAGATTATTCATATTAATAAAGGTGGACCTTGGTTTTAGCTATGAGTTCCAAATCATTCAAAGCACCATGTAATTTTTCAAAGACAACCCCGTCTAATCTTTTCTTCTTCTTTAATTCTGGGCTAAGTTGTGTTCAAGTGTGTATCCGAGACATAGATACTTATGGACCATTTCTATGAGTTAGCCATCTAAATACACGTGATAGTCTGGATAATAGTCATTCTCTATCCACTTGCTCCCTCCCCCCCACCCCAACCACTAGGTAGTTATGCCATAAAAATGTGTGTCATTTTGGATCTCATTTAGGGCTTAGGCAACATTCTTCAAATGATGCAGCAAAGGACATACTTGTAAAGCAATTATGGTGGCAAATATACATCTGTGAGATGCAACAAGCCATTTAAACTCCCTGTACTGTCAGACAACTCATTAAGACTATGAGTTGGAGAACAGGTGCTGATCTGCTTTGGTCAAGGGGATTTCCCCATTGAGACTTCCCTATACTAATGAAATCACAGGTCTGGCTAAAAAAATAGAGGATGTAATTACATTATCTATGTACTTTTGCATTTTGCTGATATCCCACAAAAGTTGAGAATTTATGTTTTCTGTCTTAATGAATTTTCAATCCATTTTGAAATATGTCCATCTATTGGTTGGTTGATGACAGTTTATCAAAAAAAGGAGAGGGTTCATCTGAAATACACATTCAGTCATTTATAATAATTCAGAGGCAACTGGGGGTGCAGTAGAATCCTGGGCTTCTGAAAGGCCTGAGTTTAAATCTGACTTCCAACACTTACCAGTGGTGTGACCCTGAGGAAATCACTTAACCTTTGTTTGCCTCAGTTTCCTCAATTGTAAAATGGGAATAATAATAAGACCTCCCAGGGTTGTGTGGTAGATCTAGTTAGATAATATCAGAAAAGCACTTGCCTCAATGCCTGGTACACATTAGATGCTATGCTAGCTATTTATTAGGATTATAATTCTTATTCATTTATTCATTTATTTATTTATTTAAATTTTAACATTCATTTTCACAAAATTTTGGGTTCCAAATTTTCTCCTGTTTTGTCCCCTTCCCCCACCCCAAAACACCGAGCGTTCTAATTGCCCCTGTCTGCCAGTCTGCCCTCCCTCCCTCCCCACCTCTTCCCTTTGGAAGGCAAGCAATTCAATATAGGCCAAATCTGTGTAGTTTTGCAAATGACTTCCATAATAGTAGTGTTGTGTAAGAACCAATTATATTTCCCTCCATCCTATCCTGTCCCCCATTACTTCTGTTCTCTCTTTTGATCCTGTCCCTCCCCATGAGTGTTGACCTCACATTGCTCCCTCCTCCCCGTGCCCTCCATTCCATCATCCCCCCTGCCCCCGCTTATCCCCTTATCCCCCACTTTCCTGTATTGTAAGATAGGTTTTCATACCAAAATGAGTGTGCATTTTATTCCTTCCTTTAGTGGAATGTGATGAGAGTAAACTTCATGTTTTTCTCTCACCTCCCCTCTTTATCCCTCCACTAATAAGTCTTTTGCTTGCCTCTTTTATGAGAGATAGTTTGCCCCATTCCATTTCTCCCTTTCTTCTCCCAATATATTTCTCTCTCACTGCTTGATTTCATTTTTTAAAGATATGATTCCATCCTCTTCAATTCACTCTATGCACTCTGTCTCTATGTGTGTGTGCGTGTGCATGTGCATGTGTGTGCCTGTAATCCCACCCAGTACCCAGATACTGAATAGTTTCAAGAGTTACAAATATTGTCTTTCCATGTAGGAATGTAAACAGTTCAACTTTAGTAAAGTCCCTTATGACTTCTCTTTGCTATTTACTTTTTCATGCTTCTCTTTATTCTTGTGTTTGAAAGTCAAATTTTCTTTTCAGTTCTGGTCTTTTCATCAAGAATGCTTGAAAGTCCTCTATTTCATTGAAAGACCAATTTTTCCGTTGAAGTACTATACTCAGTTTTGCTGAGTAGGTGATTCTTCGTTTTAGTCCTAGTTCCTTTGACTTCTGGAATATCCTATTCCACGCCCTTCGATCCCTTAATGTGGAAGCTGCTAGATCTTGTGTTATCCTGATTGAATTTCCACAATACTTGAATTGTTTCTTTCTAGCTGCTTGAAATATTTTCTCCTTGACCTGGGAACTCTGGAATTTGGCCACAATGTTCCTAGGAGTTTCTCTTTTTGGATCTCTTTCAGGTGGTGATCTGTGGATTCTTTGAATACTTATTTTGCCCTCTGGTTCTAGAATCTCAGGGCAGTTTTCCTTGATAATTTCATGAAAGATGATGTCTAGGCTCTTTTTTTGATCATAGCTTTCAGGTAGGCCCATAATTTTTAAA
The DNA here is from genome assembly GCF_028372415.1 of Notamacropus eugenii. Taxonomy (NCBI): domain Eukaryota; kingdom Metazoa; phylum Chordata; class Mammalia; order Diprotodontia; family Macropodidae; genus Notamacropus; species Notamacropus eugenii. Next base: position 285,519,058 of record NC_092877.1, read on the forward strand.
TTGTCTCTCCTGGATCTATTCTCCAGGTCAGTTGTTTGTCCAATGAGATATTTCACATTATCTTCCATTTTTTCATTCTTTTGGTTTTGTTTTGTGATTTCTTGGTTTCTCATAAAGTCATTAGCCTCCATCTGTTCCATTCTAATTTTGAAAGAACTATTTTCTTCAGTGAGCTTTTGAATCTCCTTTTCCATTTGGCTAATTCTGCTTTTGAAAGCATTCTTCTCCTCACTGGCTTTTTGAACCTCTGTTGCCAGTTGAGTTAGCCTATTTTTCAAGGTGTTATTTTCTTCAGCATTTTTTTGGGTCTCCTTTAGCAGGGTGTTTACTTGTTTTTCATGCTTTGCTTGCATGTCACTCAATTCTCTTCCCAGTTTTTCCTTCACCTCTCTAACTTGATTTTCAAAATCCTTTTTGAGCTCTTCCATGGCCTAAGCCCGTTGGGTGGGCTGGGATACAGAAGCCTTGACTTCTGCGTTTTTTCCTGATGGTAAGCCTTGTTCTTCCTCATCAGAAAGGAAGGGAGGAAATGCCCGTTCATCAAGAAAGTAACCTTCTATAGTCTTATTTTTTTTTCCCTTTTCTGGTCATTTTCCCAGCCAGTGACTTGACTTCTGAGTGTCCTCTCCACCCCCACCTTGCCTCCAGATCCGCCCAGCCAGCACTTGGGGTCTGAGATTCAAATGCTGCTTCCCAGCCTCAGGGCTTTGGGCGGGAGCAGGGCTGCTCTTCAGTGTGAGATTATGTTCAGGTGCTCAAGTCAGGGCAGGGCCGGGCTGGCTCACGAGCTCTGTTCCCTCAGGGGGTTTATGCAGAGACCTTCAACAATGGATCCAGGGTCCTGCCTGCTTGGGGAGCCCTGGTCTGCTCCCGCCTCCACTGCAGCCTCCCGAGGGGCCCTGAGCTATGGGGGCACCCCACTCCCCTCTTGAGCCACCAAAGAGACCCTCTCACCGACCCTTGTCACCTGTGGGTGGAGGGACCCACACGGCTGCTGGAGATTCTGTCCCTGAAGCGTGCTCGGATCTGCTCCTTTCAGCGCTGCGCTGCTGAGGCAGGGCTGGGCTCTGCTCTGGGTCTGGGGCGTGAGGGACCTTTTGTGAGAGGTTTTCAGGCTCTGTGAAGCAGAAATCTTGTCCGCTCCATTCTGTGGCTTCTGCTGCTCCACAATTCGCTGGTGGTTCTTTTCTCTACAGGTATTTTATGGGCAGTGGGTTCGGAGGTAGCGTATGTGCATCTTTCTACTCCGCCATCTTGGTTCCGCCCCCCTAGGATTATAATTCTTAATGCTCTATTTTAAAATTTTGTGGTTATTTTGAAGTTAAAATATAAAACATGATTATTCTAAAATTATATGGCTATGATAATAAAATTCTGACCTCAAATTATATCAGGTATCCATTTTTATTTATTAGAAAGACAAGCATTTTCAAAAATATTAAATATTTAGGGTAGATACCGATATTGTACAATCAGTGAAAACAAGACTTAAAAGCTGGATTTTGTTCTTGTACAATTGCTGAAAACAAGTCTTACAAACTCACCATGCCCTTCAGTGTGACAGAACCTTTAAAAGGACCCCTGAAATATTATCAGTGTTCCTTGCCAGGTACTGTTTTTTTTTTTTTAATTGAGATTAATGCCAACATTTAAAGAGCGAACAATAGTAGGAAAAGAATTTCTAAGTGAACTGTCAGAAAAAAATGTTGGTAAATCTAGCAGTGCTGATTCAAAGAAAACAATGAGCTAGTGGAACATCAGAGCACAGTAACAAAACAATGTCCTCTGATTTCGGAGACATTGTACCAATCAAAAGCTCAAGTTCTGTCTAATTACTTTGCACCAAGCAGGTGCAAATTAGACAAAGAATTGCTCATCAGACTCTGGACTTGTACTCAGAAGAATTCGGCTTAAACTCCAACTCTGACTTCCTATGAGGTGATGAATAACAATCTCTCTGAATTTTTGCTTGCTCTTAGATGGAATGCAAATATGTGGTACTTGCACTTATTATCTCAGGTTTCATTTTGTAAAGTTTAATATTTTGAATAAATGAGAATATTTTTGTTCTTACTATAGCTCATCCTTATTTTTTTATGTAAGCAGTATAAGGGGTGCATGAAATTAAGTGTCTTCTTAAGCAAGACACACACCTGTTGAATTGTGTAGTCTCCCACTTGGTATGCCCCTAACTCTGTGATCTGTTCTTCTTAGAATATTTCCCTGATGTATTAATTTAATCATTTCCAAAACAGAACTCAGCTTCTCTTCAAAATCTTTTTCTATTGATATTGCTACTCTCCTAGTCACCCAAGCTGAAAATGTTAGAACTATTATTGATTCTCCCTTCTCCCTCACCTGCCTACATGAAATCGGTTGTTAATTCCTGTTGAATATGCCTCTGAACTACCTCTTATGTGCCCAATCCCCAGCTTTTAACTTCCACTATAAATATTCTAGTTAATGCTTTCAATATCTATTGCCTAGACTGTTTCAATAAATTCCTAACTGGGTTTCTTTCCCTCTAGGAGAGTTCCTACTCTAGAATCTTCCCTCTCCTCTCTATAATTCTTGTATACCACTTTGAAAGATAGCTTCCCACTCCACCACTCAGATTGTGTCAGCCCTATCTCATACCTCAACAACAACTATAGGGTTTGGAGAGTGTTTCAGAAAAGAAGTGGATAGGCCAGAATGCATAAAACGTGTTTTTTATTGTTATACATGTAACAGTGCTTACCCAGATACCCAGATACTTCAATGCCTGAAGGCCAGGTGTGTTACATTTTACCCCTTCTCCAGGGTTCTCCAGAGTGTTGGGGGATGTTTAGTATCTGCCACTGACTGAAGCCCACACTTATTCTGTTTCCTAAATTTAAGGGTCCCATAGGAACCTAGTGGCAATAACAGTCAGATTCACTTTTACAAAAAGACATCTACTTCAAAAGTATAACAAGAACAAATATGCAAACTGACCCCCAACATCTAGGGTGCATAATTCTGCCCCTTCCCACATCATCTCTATAGGATGGAGGGTAGGGGCATAGGTTCCCAAAGTGGCCAATCCTGCCCCTGGGGGGACACTGGAACATGCCTTGGGTATATTTGGGAGGCATTGAATAAAAATAGGAGGGTGGTAGAAGTATAAGGAAGGAAGAGAAAATTTTGAAAAATATTCTACCTTTTATCTGTAAAATCATAATGATTACATTATTTTTCAGATAAACACACAAAATGTAAGTTATAACCAATCAGTGGTCAAGTCTGCTGGCAGGTCTTAACAAGTATGTTGTACATTATAAGGGAAGTCCTTCATGCATCCACAGAAATATGTGCTTTCAGTGACTTGTTTACAATATGATGCTATATGGTTATACGATGTTATATTGTGTTATCAAAATTTCAATGCAGGAAAAAGCCACAAATTTACAATAAATTACTAAATTTAAGACACATTATAAACATATACATATACATCCACATATGTGTATATATATAATATACTTTTTGAAATCATGTAAAATTTAAAAATTATTAAAAGTCAAAGAAAATAGATTTCCAGGGATTGTTAGATAATTTTTTTTTAAAGGGAGCCGTAGGCCAAATGAGTTTGTGAACTTCTGGTAGGGGTATTAGGTTCACAGCTTAACTCAATTCTAATATAACATGTTCTTACCAGTTTCCACATCCAAAGTACCTCCTGGGCTAATATCTCAACACATAGGCTTCTTAAGGTTTCCCTGAAGGGCTGGCAACAACATTTGGTCTAGAATTCTGACTCCAGAGTTTCTATGGCTGGAGCTTCCAATCCTAGGGGATTTTAGCACCTACAACCAAAGAGGGCAATCCAAACAGCTCAAATCACTAAGTCTGTTTTTGGGATCACAAGGCTTGAAGAGATAAGTGGAAAGTAACCTTTTCCCTGTCCAACTTAAGGCATGTTGCCTGTTCTGTGAGTGACCTTCACCCCTGGATAGAACCAGAAAGAGAGAGTGAGATTATACCAGTGTGATAGTTTTAAAGGTACAGTCAGTTTTTATTTGCAGCCAATGGAGTCTGTTCCCAAACAAGTGATAGAAGAACAGAATGTCTTCTCCCAGAAACTGGTTCTTGCTTTTTACCACATGTGTGATCCCATCATCTTAGGCTATTTGGCCATGCACAAACCTCCATTAAGTATATTTTACCTCAGACAAGGGCATGTTCAGGAAATATAGCAAGATACTACTGGGGGAAGAGACTACTGAAGAACAGGGACCATGATCAACAAAGGGTTTCAGAGCAAAAGATGCAGCCAGGACTCAGACTCCCAAGATTTAGGGATGCTAAATTTAAGGTTAAAACCAAAACAGAAAATAGGCTCAGTATTGGTTCCCCAGAAAGGCTTTCCTCCCACTTCATACTCACTAACATTTCCTAAGCCCTCCACTTCTACCATCAAGAGTGTTTACCCTGTTTTCATAGGCCAGTTCATTTTTTTCTCAGTGGTAATGACTTTTTAGAGAGATCAAAATCCAGTAAAAATTCTGCTAGAGATGAACTTGAGAGCTTGAGAGCCAATTATTAAATTTAAATGTGAGTATTCACACCTCAGAAACTAGCAAATGCTAGACATCAAGACTTGATTTGTTTTGTAGATTGTCTTGACCAGCAGTCAAACTAAAATAGTAATGGATCCCTGGAGACCTCTTATTGACTCAGAAAACCACAAATTAACTTTATCTGTGTTGTATTGTATTTTTTTTTATTCTGTTAAACATTTTTCATTTTAATCTAGTTAACTATGAGTTTTCCAGGCTGTTTCTGGCTCCAGATCACTAGTTTTGATATCTCTACACTAGACTTAGGAAAGTGAAACAAAAATGTTAATAGGGCACATTAAACTTTGAAGTGTCTTACATTTTCAGAGAAATAGTTATTAAACATTTACCAGTGTATCCCTGAGTAAGCTCCTATTAACCCCCTGAGATAGCTGTCCTAATCCACTGTCCACTTACACATGGATAGATCCCTTTACTCCTATTCATGTTCAATAAAGATTTCTGTCTTTTTGAGGCTAGAGCATTACTTTCTTCGTATTCATCATGCCTTCTATGGCTCAGTTTGGGTTGAGCCCCTTTTAGTCGCTATTCAATGCACTTGATTTTTCTGGTCTCCTGACTAAAGACTACTATAAGCACATTAGCTGGATAAATAACCTAAAGGAGTGAACTTTTTCTTATCTCAGTTTACCTGATGGCATGAAACACTAACAACTCCTTTCACTAGGCAGACCTCAAAGAAAACAGGAGGATACTCCCATAAGAATGAATATTAGACAGACAAGAAGTTTTCAGGTTTAAAGGGTTTAACTTTCTCTTGTTAGAACTCTTAAACTGAAAGACATTTTCCATTATTTATTTTTCATGGAATCAGTGTGATAACCAAAGTCAAGTAGATTAGAAACACACACACACACACACACACACACACACACACACACACAAATATACAAATTCATTTTTTTAAACAACTTCAAATGATAACATTGTTTAGTTCATAATGATTAGATGGCTTTCTGGAAAATTGCCAGCTGCTCATAATTTTAAAGTTGATTCACTGTTTATGCCATATTTAAGAGAGCATACATTAGTTCCATGTCTTTGCTTTATTTCTGTAGTCTCTACATGCACTTGATAAATCTTTCTTCTACAGCTAGGTTTATAATTAAGAAATGTTTTCCCAACCTTGCCCGCACATAGATAATATTTCTTCACAGTCTTCTAGCCCATATTCCAAAAAAAACCCAAAAACCAGCAGGGTCAATTTAGTTCAGGCCTGTTGCCCACACATGCACTGTGTTATACCTTGTTTTCTCTTTCAGATTCTTTCTTTTCTTTCTTGTGGAAATTGTGAGTCTCTTGCATTTTGCTGTAACCTGACACCGTAGCACTTTGACATGGGCAATGTGGTATCATCTGGGCGTTGAAATTTTGTCAGATCAGATAAATACAAGGGGAAAAATGTATTTCGAGAAAGAGTTTTTTCTTATCAGTGGCAGAGGTGAAGTAGAGGATGATAATACTCTCTATCTGTGTTTGCTTCCCACTGTACAAAGCTCCTTCATGTACACTGTCTCATTTGATCCTCAAAATAACCTTGTGTGGCTAGTAGTTACTCCACCAGACTGCATTTAATGAGTGAAGGGGGTAACTTCTCTGATCCTTCTTTCAGCCATGCCCATCCTGACCCACATGATGCACTGATTTGACCACTATAGTATAGTAGCTTTCATTTTAATTCAGTTTAGAGTTGAGCTTGAGCTCTTTAATCCAGTGGTCCTCTAGGACAAGATCTACAGCCAAGCTGCTATCAGACAACTTGTTCTGGGTTTTCTTGAAAGAACTCTTGGATGTTGTCCTTTACTGTTAGATAGCCAGGAAACTCCAAAGTCGACTAAACAGTTACACACTTAGTGTTCTTTTCAGGAGAAAAATTAAAGGGAATTTTTTGTTTTGTTTTGTCTTATTTTTTATTCCAGCATATTCCAAATTATCCAGATTTTGTGCTGAAGCCTCTTCACAGTAATGGAAACTTACATTAGATAGGCCGACAGACAGTACATACAGATAAAGAAAAAAAAAGATAGATATAGATATACAGATATAGATATAGATCATTACATATGCATGGATTTATATTCATATATAAATATCGATTTGAACTGAATCTGTTGACTACTTAAGAGGGAGCATGCATATACCCTTCATAAACAGAAGTCATAATCCCTCCCCTACGTAGGAAAGGAGATAGTATGCAAATTTTACAAATGCCAAAAAAGTCCATCACCCTATGTCCAATCTAATAATCAACCTCTTTGAACTTAGGTTGGCTCTTCTTCTTATCACACACAGGCAGTTACTGCTTCTGTTCTCAAAGCTTTTCTAACTGCTGGTATTTGTGCTTCCATGGCATAGCTTTTGAGAGACTATGTTTACCTCAATGATAAGATAAAGCATGGGAAAAAAAACAACAACAACAAAAAAAAAACCTTTTGTGGAGGGAAAGTCATAAAACACTATTAAATTGTGTTGGGACATTTGTGTTGACATGTTGCAATTTATATAGGTTATTGTTTATAGTAACATAATATTTTTGTATAATATTAAATTTCAGAGACTAATACTCTCCTTGCCTGAACCTATCTTCCTAGGCTTATTTCATATTGATCTACTTGTTACACTCTAAACTTGTATTCTCAGAGTTTAGTACCTTGCCCAGTAAGAGCTTAATAAAAATATTTCATTTATTCATTCATATATTCATTCATTCTACATACTACCTAAAATGGACAAATGTGTTCTTTTCTTGATCTTTCTTGTGCTTGTGCAGACCAGCCCATATACATGAAACAGACTTTCTCCTCCTTTGCCCCATTCCTAATCCATGCCTATGGAAATCCATGTTTTTCTTCAAGGCCCAGTCAAAATCCTGTCTTAAAACATACTTTGATCTCCCAGGCTAGATATGATCATTCCCTCAAATCTTTCTTCTCTGTCTATTTCACCTTCCTATGCCATTTTTATGTTTTAAGTTTTATTGTATTTTTTGCCTCTGGCACAGTGGATAGAGAACTGGCCCGAGAGTTGGGCAGAGCTTTATTCAGGTCCTGCTTTTGGCATGCAGGCAATGTGATCCTGGGAAAATTACTTATTCTGTCAGTAACCCAGGAAATTAGGTAAGACTAAGAGCTGTCACTCTGTGTTGAAAAAAGACATATCGCTGAGAGATACTCATAGGTATCAATGGATGGATAGATAGATGGATGGAAGGATGGATGAATAGATAGATAGATAGATGCTATAGTGATATATAAATGTGTTGCCCTTACTATATAGTTCATGTTTCTTTAGGTTAGAGTGAAACATTTTTAATTTTTGAAGCTCAATAACAATGTTACCTTCAAGAATACTATTTGATTCCCCTAGTTGTTAGTGATACAAAATTAAGCATACACACACGGCGCGCGCACGCACACACACACACACACACACACACACACTAAGAATTTGTGTATCTGGTGTATCCAGTCTCACCTTCTACTTCACCCTCCATCACTAAAGTAGACTGTAAGCTCTGTAGGACTACCTCTTTTGGTTTTTTTATCCCAAAGCCTAGTATAGTACCTGGCATATAAATAAGTGCTTGATAAACGTGTGTTGATTGAAAAATCAATTGGTTGCTTGACCTTGATATCCCTAGCCTTACGCATAGCAGACATTTAATAAACATTTGTTGAGTAGAATTAAGTTCCTAAGTTATTTCAGCTTGTTTAATTCATACAGAAGTGTTGGTAATATAGGAGTCCTAATGAAAAGGGAGTCTCATTATAGCCTACATTGCATAAAATAAATCTTGAAAATTAAAAGAGTAGGAAAGAGAAAGGAATGAAAGAGAGAGAACTCCGAGACTCTGTATATCATTTTAGTTTTTTCAACTACCCACATGAAATGTTCAGCATGTCTTGAAGGGTAGAGACACTACTGTGCATATCCATCAGGTAAACCAATTTTTTATCCTGTTAGGAGGTCTAGCTGAGACATGAAAAGACAGGAAAAATAATTTTAGGTTTGAGAAGAAAGTGTACTTGGTGTTACCATCTGCCTTCAAAAGAAGACATACAGATGAGAGTGAGAAATCCATTTGATGATGATATACTCTAAGAATAAAGAATAATGAAATCTCATTCCTCAAAGACAAAGCTCAGAGCTGTTTAACAAACTCAAAAAAATATCAAGTTGAATCAAAACAGAAAAGATGGCACTAACCATATTAAAGCAGTATTCCTTTGTCTTATAGATAGCTACAAGACCCAATCACATAAAAATGTTCTGCATATATTTATAAAATTATTTGAGTAATTATCCTATATTTTAAATGTTATTTATGCATAAGTTTCACTATATTTGGAATTAGTATAAATTATAAAATATCCAGCATACACTTAGAGGATTTTTTATTATGTGTTACAATTTCAGGTTTTCTAGAGATGGCAAAAAATGACCTCAGCACAGCTGTGTAAGTAAAGTAACTAAGGGAGAGTCCAAAGAGAGACGAGGACCCAGGACAGTCCTAAATCCCATTTTCTGCAAGAATCTTTTCCTAGTCCTCCTTAATCATAGTACCTTCCACCCGAGAATGCCCCTAATTTATCCTCTATATAGTTTCTTTGTACATAGTTATTTGCATATTGTCTCTCCCATTAGACTGTGAGTCCTTGAGAGAAAATAGTTAGATGAATGGAGATAGCTAGATAGATTATAAATATACAGTTCTATGGGTGGCCCATCCTATTGGATGTCTTGATCTACAGTACAGGCATTCTTTACCTACTTGTTCCCTCCTCCCTCTTTACTTCCATACTCCATGAGTTTTTATGCTAAATTTTTAAAAGTGATTATGGATATAATTTCCCTAGTGGCTTAAGGATATTATCCAGTTTTGTGTGATCAACCGATGAATGTCTGACTTCACAAAGGAAATTTGCTTAGTAGAGTAACTTATTTACAGACAACACCCATCCTGTTCTGCTCTGATTTTCCCAATTAAAAATAATTATTCAAAGTAATATATATTTAGTGTATCATAGAAAACACAAATATGATAGTGGAAAGGACGGTGGACTTAGAGTCAGAAGACTTACGTGTAGTACAGTTATCCCTTCCACATCACAATTTTTCCCATTGGAGTTTTGATATACTGTAGGATGGTGTGAGAAATTATATGGAATTTGGGGGGAATTTTGTGGAAGCTGCAGATGACACAAAAAGGCCAGCAGATGACACAATAAACCTTAGAAACTCAGAAATGCATAAAATATATTTATAGTATTGTACAATATCAACCCAAATTTTACATTGTTACTGAAACACTTCATAAAAAGAAAAGATAAAATTCAGACTTCTTCTCTGGTACAAAGGGAGGTCTAAAAATTTTTACATGGATTTGCTAGATCTAACATTCATTATGTTAATATCCACCCCACCCCTAGTCTCCAAAGCATGGAAGGGATAACCACAGATTTATGACCATAAGAAAGTGACCATAAGATCTGTTACCATAAGAAAATCATTAAGCACTTCTGAGGCTCAGTTTGCTTATTTGTAAAAGGAAGCTCATAATGCATGCCTTGCCTCTCTGTGTTATTTTGAAAACTAAATGCAACTTGGATATTATAAAATGAATTGTATACTATAAGATGCTATAACTGGAATTTATCACTACCATCCCCAACAGCTACAGCACCAGAGAAATACGTAGTTCTTTCTAGGTCAATGCTAAACTGAAGAAACGTCCACTCTGCTTCCTAAGGAACTGGAAACATTAGCACCATGTTGAGGCTTTTTGGGTTTGGTTTGGTTTTTAAGATCAGACCAGTAGAGACCAACAATGTAGAGAGCTCCACTGATTCAAAGTAGAAACTAATTCATTTATTCATTCAGAAAACATTTTATTAAGTACCTACTACATGCCTGGTACTGTCTTAGACTCTGAGGACAAACAAAAATGAGATAACACTTTTCAAAGAAAATCAATCTTATGGGGTAGAGAGACTACATATTTTCAAAAGTAGCACATGAAATAGAACATTTATGGAACATGGAGCAATCAGAAAAGGCATTCTATAGAATGTGACCCTTCACTAAGGTTTAAAGGGAGCTAATGTGTGTGTGTGTGTGTGTCTGTGTCTGTGTGTGTCTGTGTGTACTGACGTGGTTTACCATATCCTTCTCCAGCTCAATTTACAGATGAGGAAACTAAAACAGACTAGGTGAAATGAAGCCCAGGGTCACTCAGCTACTCAGATACTGATATGAACTCGGAAAGGCTTCCTGACTCCAGGCCTGGCACTCTATGGACTACCTAACTGAGTAGGAGTGACAGGCAGATAGAATCTTTATGGCTCTAAAATTGAAACTCTAACCATTAGGCTATGCTGATTCTTTATTCCAGGTAACCTAATAAGATGTTTACTTTATAATACAATAAAATGCTTCTATCAGTGGGTTGCCTGAAAAAAATGAATGATGTAGTCACTACGATTATGGAGTCTATTTAAATGCTGGAATACTCAACACAAAATCCATGTATTATGTGCAATAGTGAGTAATATTGGCAAAAAGTACCGAAGTCATGTGTCTGAAAGTGTGCTAAGAAAGGACAAACCACAGAAGCTGAGCTGCTAGAATGAGAAAGATAAAAGTTCTAACTCAGGTACCATTATGGAGGAAGAGCTTATTTTCATGATAGCTCCCTAAGATGTCCATAGTCCACATACTTCAGAAGTTTCTTGGACTTCCCCACATCTCCTGGACTACCCTTTAGTACTTGGGCCTTTATTTTCTTGTGAAATGTTCTATGTGCCTTCCTCAAATGAATCTTCACCAAAGTAGTTTCTGCTAGTTATGACTCTGGACAGAGAATATCTTTACAATCAGTTGATGAACAAGTACTTGTTTGTCACCATTCAACATGTACCAACCATGGTGCTGGTGTCTACAAACACAAAAGTGAGATAGTGTTGAAACTCAGAGTGAACCTCAAAGTGTTTCTGTTGTGCTAAGGAGATAACATATTGTTCACAGATGCATATGCAGTATAGATAGTTATATCACTAGAGAGATACATTCTCACATGCTTTGGTGTAAACATTTCCCTAAATAATCTAGGGTTTTAGGTCTCTTCCAAAAAAAGCAAAAACAAAAAACAAAAAACTCAGCTTGGTAGCTGAGTGGATTGAGGACCAAGCCTAAAGTCAGGAAGACCTGAGTTCAAAATTGGCTTCAGGCACTTACTAGTTGTATAACCCTGGGTAAATGACTTACTCCTATTCACCTCAATTTCCTCTTTTGTAAAATGAGCCTAAGAGGGAAAACTACTTCTTTGCTAAGAAAATCCCAAATAGGGTCATGAAGAGTTAGACACGTCCGAAATGACTGAACAACACTATAATAAAATCCGTACTGTTCTTAAAAATTGCTTTGACGGAGGGTCACTCTGTGCATAAAAAACCCCACAATATTTCATTTTTAACTCAATTCTCCAGTTTTTTTCATTTGTTTTCTTTTACAAAATTAACAAGGTGGGGTTCAGTTCCTTCATCTTTGTAAAATGAAGGAAGTTGGACTTTATGATCTCTCACTTCCCTTCCAGCTCCAAACAGGATTCTATACATTATAGCAGAGTACCAAAAGAGAAGGTATAAAGACTCAGAGTGAGGGTGGTCTCCAGTAACAAAAACACAAATTCAGGAAAGATAAGCATTAGCAAAAGGAGACTAGATTTAACAATAAAAAAGATTGCTAGTGATCTAATAGAGAATAGTTTCATTGAGAGGTAGTGACAAGAGCAAGTTTACAGTGGGTTCAGAAAGAAGTGGGAGGTGAAAAAGTACAAAAAAAAAAAAGTAAAGAAAGCTTTTTGTTAAGAGTTTAAATAAGAAAGGAAGCAAAAGCCTAGTCTGATTGCCTGAATTGAAGGTAGGATCAGGCTAAGGTTTTGTAAGGATTGGGGAGATTTGGGCATGTTTGTAGGCAACAAGGAAAGAGCCACTATCAATCAATGAATCAATCACTGTTCACTCTCCCCCCTACTATACACTGTGTACTCCTCTAAAGAAAGGATAGGAATTAAACAGAGATAGAGGAAGGAGTGGGAAGAAGTTATCAATAAACAAAGTCCTGGAAGAAACCAAAGAAGCCAGGACACAAGTCACAGGTAGAGGGACTGGCATTGGTAATACATGGAGCCTTTTCTTCTCATTCCCTGTGCCTGACACAAAAGAATACAAGATTATGGCAGAGGCGACATGAAGTGTGGAATTAGAAAGGAATGAAGGCTCATCTGGATGGCCTCCATCTATCCACTGATGTATAAGCCAAGATCCTATGCTGAAAGGGACGAGGGAGGTGGAAGAGTAGATAGATAATTAGAGATTGAAAGAAGTTTAGAGAAGTAATTAAGGGAAAGATGATCTAGTCTTTGGGTAGAAGGGGAAGAGGATTGCCATTCAGAAATGAGGTGTTGTTGTGACTGGATATATTGGTTTTACATCCAATTAAAGAAGTTCTGTACTTCTTTATTTTGTCTGTTCCATTTCCTATATATTTAGTGGATGTAACTAATTCTTCATCCCATCTCTTCCTCCTAGTACGCTGGAAGTAACTAAGTGACTGTTCCATAGGCATCTAGGTGGGAGAGTGGATCGAATGCCAGGCCTGATGTCAGAAAGACATCTTCTTGAATTCAAGTCCTACCTTAGCATGTACAAGCTGTGTGACTCTGGGCAAGTCACTTAATCCTGTTCACCTCAGTTCCTCATCTGTAAAATGAGCTGAAGAAGAACATGGCAAACCACTTTGCCAATAAAATTCAAAATGAGGTTATGAAGAGTCAGACATGACTGAACAACAACAAAGATGTGCCATAAACATAATTGGTTAATTGAATCAATGCCCTAGAAATACAGCAAAAGGTGACAAAGAACATAGGAGAAAATAAAAGAATAAAAAAAATCCGTTTAGAGGTCTTTGTGTGTGTTTAACAAATAACCCTCAAAATATTTATGGGTAAAAATCAAGCAAACACTGCAGTAACTATTTACATCTTCTATGTTTTAAGTGTTCCTTTATCAATTACAGTGACACAGGACATTTATAAATATAATACAAAACTATAAGCAAGGAGTGCTATCAGTGGTCCAAAATGAGCTGCAACTTGAGATCATTTAGAAAGTGAAGAATCATATCCAGTTCTGACTCCCAAGGACATAAACATAAAGCCATTTGATGTTTTCCTATAATAGTCAACTATCCAATGGATCAACATTCCCTTGAGTCAATAGATCTATAATTGTATCTCTGCATTTATATATCTTTATATATCTATATATCTTTGTACATATATGCATACCTACATTTTAATCCATACAATGTTAAAGAATTCATACTGATAAATATTTTTAATATAAATGTCCATAATAACCTAGCATTGACTTCGGCATTCTGTGAGGCAGTATTTTTCTCATTGGCTATATGATTAAAATATCAAATTTAAATAAAGTTATTTTGAGTTTATTATGAAAAATATGACTGAAAAGTATGTCACTGATATGACATTAACCACACAGTTGGTCATTTTTCCTTTTAACTTTATTAAGATTTCTTCTGGTAGGAAAATATTTTACTAAGGTAAAATAATAAAAGAGATCTCTAAAGTATATGAACTCTTAAAAGGTTTCATCCCCCTTAGTGAATAATCTAAAAATATGAAAAATCTGAGAGCATCAGAGAGACAAGCAATGAATCAAACCTATTCCTGAGACTTTAAGCCACTCCAGCTGTATGTGAAGGAGGTGTGAAAAAATGAAAGTTCAATCATCTATAAAAACACAGCTCCTTTCCGCACTTTGTGGGTTGGTGGTGATTGTGGAGCACACAGAGTAGTATTCACTCAGTGGGTGATTTTTGCAATACAAGTCTGATCTAAATCCAAATCCAAATCCAAAATTAAAACTCAAGATGGGCTTGGTCGTTTCTGAGCCAACAGTTTTCTGAACTAGATTCTCAAGCTAAGCTTTACTAAGTCTCTGGTTAACTTAAGAATGAGCCCCTTTTCAGAATAAAAGTCCTTTGGATATGCACTTGACATTAATCACAATATTGTAAAATGTAGACTACACCAGGTGTTTATTTCTGCTTCTACCTTAATGGTGCCATTCCAGATGTTCAGATGTTTCCTTATTTAAAGCAAAAGAGTGAATATGAGTTGGATGATTCCCGAGAAACACAGTGATAGTTTTCTCACCAAATCTTGGAAACAATTTTACACATCTAGATCTACCTAGCTACTCAGTCTCTTAACTCCAGACCATTATAAGACAAGAAATCTATGGTAGCTGAAAACGTACAAGATTTTGAGTAAAAAGCCTTGGATTCAAGTCCTGCTATTAATAGTTTCTGCCTGTGTGAGCATGGACAAGTCATTGAATTTTTAATATTATATTGTCTATTTCTTACAGGACTAAACGGCACTGAGGTCCCTTCGAATTCTCCAATACTATAATTTTGTGATTCTGTAAGCATCCATTTATTCATCTGTAGAATGGAAACAATAATACTTATATTACATACTTTTCAGGGATGATTTAATAAAAGTGTCTTCAAATTCTAAAATGTTTAAAAGAGGATAATAGTAAAATTGAAAATTAACTAAATATTCACTTGGTCTTAAGGAATTTGGGGAAAGGATCATGATATAAAAAGTGATTGAGTGTTTTTAGCTGGACAAAAGATGAGGAAGGGTTCTGTTACTTCATACCTGTAATTGGAAGACATACAATATTTTAAATGATGGAGGAGATTATTTTCATTTCTTCTTTCAGTATGTAGGATGGAAATTTAGAGTAGTAGTCTTTCTGCTAGGCAGGGAGGTGACACAGTGGGTAGAGTTCTGGAACTACAGTGGGAAGACCTGAGTTCAAATCTAGCTTCAGATATTTACTAGAGGTGTGATTCTGGTCAAGTCACTTAACACCTCTTGTTCTTAGTTTTTTCATATGTAAAATGAGAAGAATAATAGCATCTATTTCATAGAGTTGTAGTGAGGATCAAACGAGATAATACCTATAACCCCTTAAGCACAGGTCGGGGCACATTTATTATCTGTCATTCAATAGTTTTCAGTCTTGTCTGACCCTTTGTGACCCCATTTGGGATTTTCTTGGCAAAGATAGTGGAGTGTTTTGCCATTTCTTTCTTTTGTTTGTTTTACCAATGAGGAAACTGAGGCAGAAAGAGTAAAGTAACTTGCCCAAGGTCACATAGCTAACAAGTGTCTGAGGCCAGATTTAACCACAGGAAGATGAAACTTCCTGACTCTAAGCCCTCTATCTACTCCTTCACCTCGATGCTCTAAATATTTTAGCTATTACTAGTTATTTTTAACTGTATTAACCATGAGATCATTGATAACTGAAAGCAGAAGCTACTTTCAAAATATGTAAAATTAGTGACACAAGGCAAAAATCTCAGATGTCCACAGAAAATGATTTTATAGGTAAGCAAAACAGAACCATTCAATATGTAGTCAGTCAACAAACATTTATTAAGTGCCTATTATGCACCAGATACTCTGCTAAATGCTGAAGATTCAAAGGCCAAAGAATCCCTGCTCCCAAGGAGCTCAAAATAGCATTTTGGGGATAAAGTGATAAAGATAAAGTGATTTTCCTAAAATATAGGTTTGATCACATCATCCCACTTTATAATAAACTCCAGTGGCTTCCTATTGACTCCAGAATCAAATACAAATGATCTATTTGACATTCAAAACCTAGCCTCTTCCAACTTTCCCAGACTTCTTACATCCTACCCCCCAACATGTACTCTCAGTGATACTGCCTTCTGACTACTCCACAGTAAGTCACTCCATCTCTAGGCTGCAGACATTTTCTCTGACTGAGCCCTGTTCCTGAAACACTTTCCTTCCTCTGCTCAGACCACCTACTTCCCTGCCTTCTTTTAAATCACAATTAAAATTCTACCTTTTATAGGAAGCCTTCCCCAGCCCCTCTTAATTCCAGCACCTTCCCTCTGTTAATTATTTTATACTTATCCTGGATACACCTTGCATTTTATATGTTTGCGTGTTTTTCTCCTCAATTACTTGTAATTGCCTTTGAGGGCAGGAATTGTCTTTTTGCCTCTTTTTGTATCCTTAGTGCTTAGCATAATGTCTGACATGTAGTAGTTGCTTAATAAATGTTTATTGATTATCATTTGATGCACAGACATGATATATAGAGGACAAATTGGACAACTCAATAGAGGGAAAGCATTAGGAATAAGAGGCATTTGCAAAGTCTTCTTGTAGAAGGTAGGATTTAATCTGGACTTGAAAGAAGCCAGGGAATCCAGAGGATGGAGATGATGAGGGAAAGAATTCCAAGCACAGGCAAGAACACATGAAAATTTCCAGGGAGTATCTTGTTCAAAGAATGAAAAGAAGGTTAGCTAGTGTCATTGGATACATAAGGAGAGTTATGGGAAAGAAGACCATAAAGGTGAGGGTCAGCATAGATTATAATCAGTTTTGAACGCTAAACAGGATTTTCTATTTGATTCTAGAGGTGATAGGGAACCACTAGAGTTTATTGGGTTAAGGGGCAGACCTGACCTTTAAGATCATTTTGTCAACTAAGTGGAAGATGGGCTTAAAGTGGGGAAAAACTTGTGGCAGGCAGAACAGTCAGCATATAATTTCCAAAATTGTGGCAACCCACATATTCACAGAAAATAGACAACATGAGCTATATGCTGAAATCATTCCAAGGCCTGCTGTCTGTAATGATATGATTTCCTCAGTAATTTGGTCCAGTTAACAAGCATTTATCCAGTGCCTACTTTGTAGGGGCAGCTAAGTGGTGAAGTGGCTGGAGTGCCAGGCCTGGAGAATTAACTGGAGTCATCTTTCTGAGTACAAATCTGGCCTCAAATACTTACTTGCTGTGTGACCCTGGGCAAGTCACTTAATTCTGTTTGCCCCGGGCATGACTGAGAACTGACTGAGCATCAACAACATTTTGTACCAGGCGCTATGCTCAGCCCTGAGTATACAAAGAAAGGATAAAAACAAACAAAAAAAAATAAAAGCAGAAAATATTCTGCTACCAAAGAATTCAGAGTCTAATTTGGGGGAGCACATGTGTTTATATCGATATATACATATACACACAGATATCTATATAGATATTTAGACATCTATATGAGTGTCTAAAAATATCTAAATATCTGTATCTATATATGATATTTGCAGGAAAAATTGAAATTCATCTTAGAAGGAACAATCATTAATGAATCCTGGGAGGGGACCTCACAAAGGATTTCCTGAAGAATGCAAAATTTTAGCTGGGACCAAGAGAAAGCCAAGGAAATCAGGAGGCAGATACAGGAGAGAGAAAAGTTCAGGCCTGGGAGGACAGCCAGTGACAATTCAGAGCTGGAAGATGAGGTGTCTTGTGCAAGGCGCAGCAAGGAAATCATTGTCATTGAATCTAAAAGTACCTGGAGGGGAGTAAAATGCAAGACAACTAGAAAGTTAGGCAGGAACCAGAATATGGAGGTCTTTTAAAAGCTCAATGCACTACTTTATATTTGATTTGAGAAGTAATAGGAAACCACTGGAGTTTATTCCATTATAGAGTGGCAAGATGAAACCTGATATTTAGAAAGATCATGTTGGCATCTGAATGGAGGACAGACCTGGGTGGGAAGAGATTCGCATAAAGGAGACAGGTCAACTAAGGCATTGTAATAGTCCAGGGTTCAGGTGATGTGGACCCCTGCTAGGGTAGAAGCTGTGTAAGTGGAGGGAAGGGTACATCTATGAGACATGTTGTGAAGTGAGAAACAGTGAATTAGCTGTGTTGGTCAAGTTTAAACTTGAAGTGCTGTGGATGTGGTAACAATATCAGATGAGAAAACAGTATATATGAGAGACTGAAATATAGATGGGAGGTGGGAGAAGGTAGAAGGGAAATGAGAGGAGACCATGGCTGTGGCACTGCCGATGCGCCAGCCTCCGGGTGGTGTCAGTGACCAGAGAGACCAAGTCCCAGCTGCTGCCAGATGTGGGAACGATCGTAACCTAGCAAGGTCTCCAGCATTAATTCTCGATTTGCCAAAGTCCATATCCTGTATGTGGGATCCACACTACTCAAGAACTCCTTTAGAGGCATTATCAGGAAGGAAGATGTTCGAGCTACTGAAAAAGACAAGGTTGAAATATACAGGAATTTCCACCCAGGTGACATCGTGCTGGCTAAAGTGATTTCCCTAGCTGATGCACAGTCCAACTACCTGTTGACAACTGCAGAAAATGAGCTGGGAGTGGTGGTGGCCCCCAGTGAATCAGGTGTCCAAATGGTACCCATCAGCTTGTGTGAGATGCAGTGCCTTAGGAAACACACCAAAGAATTCCTCAAAGTAGCATGAGTACAGCCTGAGTTCCTGCAGACATAGGTAGCTACATCCTTTCCCCATATGGGGGGCATCTGTTTCCTACTGTCTACATATGATCAAAACCAAAAGACCTTAGGCTTATCAGAAACCACATTTGAAAATAACTACTTGAAACATCTACTGTATATGGAGGATTATTCCTGAGCCTTTTTATCACAAATCCCGTGGATACATTTTCTCTCCCTTTTGAGATGCCAGCAGAAGAAAATTATCTGATATTGGAAGTAGCCAACAAAGTGATTTCCTATTCCTTTTCTACTCCTCTGATAGTGCTATAAATGTGGTTTGTTTGTTTTCATTCAGACAAATAAAGCATTTTTACTTAAAAAAAAAAAAGAAATAAGAGATAGATCAGCCCTCTACACCAAACTGATTGAAGTCAGACATTTGTTGAGACTATCTTTAAAAAAAGAAAGTTGGAGATCCATTGTTTTAGATGACTCACATCTTCTTGCATAGAATGTGAAGCACAGTTAAGAGAGAGTTTTAGTTTGTATCCATAGCACCTATGCCTCCGATATAGGAAGTATATATATATATAGGGGGAAACCACGACAAGTCACTTGACCCCTCAGTGCCCCAGGCAATTTAAGTTTACAAATAATGAAAAGTTTCTGAACTTCATTGAGGAAAGGGGTATCTAATCATTCAATAAACATTTATTAAGTGCTATATGGTCAGAGTCTTTTCCTTCAGCGACCTGAAATGGATTTGACATCATCAATATTCCCTCTCAAATCTAGAAGCCAAATGAACTAAAAGTTCAGAGAGACTCAAAAGTTTGAAGAAAACTCAAAGAAGGCTGAAGAGAGTAGAATTCTCTCACTCTCCCTGACTTTACACTTATGCCCACATCCTGGACCATCTCCAGCCATCCTGATCTATATCTTGCCACTGGACCCAGATGGCTCTGGAGGAGAAAGTGAGGCTGGTGACTTTGTGCAGTTCTCCCTCACTAGAAATAAATTCATTTGCAATTCATGTCATCCATCATCTCCCTGATGTCATGATCCTCTACAAGAACAAAGGACAAATCGCAACCACACAACCTTATGCAAAGCAAGGCATATATCTCCACCATTGAAAAGAAAGTCACATACCAAAGGGCATTGGGGCTAAGTTTGCATGTTACATATGTATTGAGAGTATCAGAGAAGAACTATGAATATTGTATTGTTTTTTAGTCACTGTCTGACAGAAATATTTGATTCAATTTAACAGTAATCTAATACCCAAGCCAATTCTGTCTTAGAAAGAGATATCCAAATTGGCATAGTTCCCCCTGTTCTCCCACATGTCTCTATCCAAAGATGACTTGAGATAACATTTATAGGAATCTTGAAAAAGGGAAAAAAGTAATATATTAAAATATTGTTTTGGCTTTAACATTCAAAACAATAGTAACTACTCATTTCCTTAGCTGACCACCCCCTTCACTCCTGGAGTAAACTTATTTTCTTCCTCCAAGTACATTAAAAAAATGCTTAATAGAAGAAGGTGTTTCCTTTGGCATGAAAGTGAGGGTAGCTCCTTAGGCAGCTCTAAAACTTGTGCCCTCCAGGCCACTTGTGGCCCTCTAGGTGCTCAAGGGATTCAATGAAAAGACCACACTTGAGGACTTAGAGGGACACATGCAGTCTGGAGGGCACAAGTCCCCCACCTCTGGTCTAGGTTAATTTTTTCAGAGAAAGAAAAAGAGGAGTCTACCTTTAAATTAGTCAGAAGCCCTATCATTTCAGAATTAGGGAAAGCAATATTCCAATAAGGAAAGAACTATTCTTTGTTCAACGATTTAGTTATCACTATTATTCTAATTGCCTAAGGAAGGCCTTGTGTCCTACTCACTTTCCTAAAGGAAAAAGTATGGGAAAGGTTTGTTTTTATTTTTTTTAAAGATTTTTTAAAATTTATTTATAGTTTTCTTTTTTTTAATTAATTTATTTAACTTTTAACATTCATTTTCACAAAATTTTGAGTTTCAAATTTTCTCCTCATTTGTCCCCTCCCCCCACCCCAGAACACCGAGCATTCTAATTGCCCCTATCACCAATCTCCTCTCTCTTCTATCATCCCTCCCTTCCCTTGTCCCCATCTTCTCTTTTATCCTGTAGGGCCAGGTAACTTTCTATACCGCATTGACTGTATTTCTTATTTCCTAGTTGTATGCAAGAACAATACTCAACAGTTGTTCCTAAAACTTTGAGTTCGAACTTCTCTTCATCCCTCCCTCCCCACCCATTCCCTTTGGAAGGCAAGCAATTCAATATAGGCTATATCTGTGTAGTTTTGCAAATGACTTCCATAATAGTCATGATGTGTAAGACTAATTATATTTCCCTCCATCCTATCCTGCCCCCCCCCCCCATTGCTTCTATCCTCTCTTTGGATCCTGTCCCTCCCCAAGTATTGACTTCAAATTGCTCCTTCCTCCCATTGCCCTCCCTTCCATCATCTCTCCACCCTGCTTAACCCCTTCTCCCCCACTTTCTTTTATTGTAAGATACATTTTCAAACCAAAATGAGTGTGCATTTTATTCCTTCCTTTAGTCTAATGTGATGAGAGTAAACTTCGTGTTTTTCTCTCACCTCCCCTCTTTTTCCCTCCACTAAAAAGTCTTATGCTTGCCTCTTTTATGAGAGATAATTTGCCCCATTCCATTTCTCCCTTTTTCCTCCCAATATATTTCTCTCTCACCCCTTAATGTCATTTTTAAAGATATGATCCCATCCTATTCAATTCACTCCATGCTGTCTGTGTATGTGTGTGTGTGTGTGTGTGTGTGTGTGTGTGTAATCCCACCCACTACCAAGATACTGAAAAGTTTCAAGAGTTACAAATATTGTCTTTTCATGTAGGAATGTAAACAGTTCAACTTTAGTAACTCCCTTATGACTTCTCTTTGCTGTTTACTTTTACATGCTTCTCTTCATTCTTATGTTTGAAAGTCAAATTTTCTTTTCAGCTCTAGTCTTTTCATCAAGAATGCTTGAAAGTCCTCTATTTCATTGAAAGATCATTTTTTCCCCTGAAGTATTATACTCAGTTTTGCTGGGTAGGTGATTCTTGGTTTTAGTCCTAGTTCCTTTGACTTCTGGAATATCCTATTCCACACCCTTTGATCCCTTAATGTAGAAGCTGCTAGATCTTGTGTTATCCTGATTGTATTCCCACAATACTTGAATTGTTTCTTTCTAGCTGCTTGCAATATTTTCTCCTTGACCTGGGAACTCTGGAATTTGGCCACAATGTTCCTAGGAGTTTCTTTTTTTGGATCTCTTTCAGGTGGTGATCTGTGGATTCCTTGAATATTATTTTGCCCTCTGGTTCTAGAATCTCAGGGCAGTTTTCCTTGATAATTTCATGAAAGATGATGTCTAGGCTTTTTTTTGATCATGGCTTTCAGGTAGTCCCATAATTTTTAAATTGTCTCTCCTGGATCTCTTTTCCAGGTCAGTTGTTTTTCCAATGAGATATTTCACATTATCTTCTATTTTTTCATTCTTTTGGTTTTGTTTTATGATTTCTTGGTTTCTCATAAAGTCATTAGCCTCCATGTGTTCCATTCTAATTTTGAAAGAAATAGTTTCTTCAGTGAGCTTTTGAACCTCCTTTTCCATTTGGCTGATTCTGCTTTTCAAAGCATTCTTCTCCTCGTTGGCTTTTTGAACCTCTTTTGCCAATTGAGTTAGCCTATTTTTCAAGGTGTTATTTTCTTCAGCATTTTTTTGGGTCTCCTTTAGCAAGCTGTTGACCTGCTTTTCATGCTTTTCTTGCATCTCTGTCATTTCTCTTTCCAGTTTTTCCTCCACCTCTCTAACTTGATTTTCAAAATCCTTTTTGAGTTCTTCTACGGCCTGAGCCCAGGGAATATTTCTTTTGAATGTTTGGGATACAGAAGCCTTGACTTTTATGTCTTTTCCTGATGATAAGCGTTGTTCTTCCTCATCAGAAAGGAAGGGAGGAGATATCTGTTAACCAAGAATGTAACCTTCTATGGTCTTATTTTTTTTCCCTTTTCTG
This sequence comes from Notamacropus eugenii, assembly GCF_028372415.1. NCBI lineage: Eukaryota > Metazoa > Chordata > Mammalia > Diprotodontia > Macropodidae > Notamacropus > Notamacropus eugenii. The sequence continues at coordinate 285,542,137 of NC_092877.1, forward strand.
GGCATTTTCCCAGCCAGTGACTTGACTTCTGAGCTTCCTCTTCATACCCACCACATCTCCAGATCCACCCAGCCAGGTCTGAAATTCAAATGCTGCTTCCCAGTCTCAGGGTTTTGGGTGGGGGCAGGGCTGCTATTCAGTGGGAGATTAAATTCAGGTGCTCAGGTGGGGGCAGGGCTGCCACACAGGGGCTCAGTTCCCTCAGGGGGTTTATGTGGAGACCTTCAACAATGTATCTGAGCTCCTGCCTGCTTTGGGAGCCCCTGTCCCCTGCTGCCCCACTGCTGACTCCTGAGGGAGCCTGAACCATGGGGACACCCCACTCCCCTCTTGGCCACTGAAAAAGACTCTCTCACCAAACCTTGTCACCTGTGGGTGGAGACACCTGTGTGGCTGCCAAAGATTCTGTCCCTGAAGCCTGCTCCGATCCACTCCTCTCAGTGCCTCTCGGCCAAGGAAGGGCTGGGCTCTGCTCTGGGTCCAGTGCACGATGGATCATTTGGGTCAGTTTTTCAGGACTTTCTGGAACAGAAATCTCCTCCACTCCTTTGTTTTGTGGCTTCTGCTGCTCCAGAATTTGTTGGGAGTTCTTCTTTACAGGTAATTTATGGGCTCTAGGTTTGGAGCTAGCATATGTGTATCTTTCTACTCCACCATCTTGGCTCCTCCCCCAATTTTTAAACAGTAGAAAAAATCATTACTTAATATTTCCAGTTCTTCTAAAAAGATTATTAAATGTTTTCACAGTTCCCCATTTTACACTATTTGCACAACATGAAATACAATCTATATTTATTAATTCTATGATCTCAATTTTGTACATGCTTATGAGTAGCAGGATTCATTATGCTAGTTGGATGATAATATGGAGTTCTCTGTTTTGCTTTAGTGAGTGCAGCAAAACAATGAAATGACAAAAACTATTCTAAATGATATAATGGTATGTCAAGGGACATAATAGGATTTGAGCATTTCCTTGAATTGGGGTACAAAAAGCAATGGAGTAGGTGGAAAACAAAACTCACTTTTCAAACATATTTTAGTTTTCAGCCTGCTCTTTAATTTTAAATACTGTAGCCAGCAGGCTCTGCAGACTAACAAAGGTGTCTGGAATTAATGTAGTCCAATATAAAGGCAACTGGGATGTTATAATGTTGGTCAGCTGTTACTAAATAGTTTGATCCCTTTAGTCATGGCTATTTACAAAAAATGTTCTGAATCTATATACTTATTCTTCCAATATAACTTTCACCTAGAGCATATTTTTGCTGTCATTTGTTCAATCCAACAAGTGTTATCAAATACTGCAATCATAACTTCATCTCAAATTTTCATACACACTGATACTATTAAAAAATCACAAAGTAGACTAATTTACTATTCCGTATTAAAAAAAAAAAATCATTATTTCAGAAGCAATTACTATGAAGGAAATTGACCTCTAGGGTTTTGAGCCTCCAAATATCATGATGGACTAATAGGTATCACCTACATAGTTCCCAGGGACCCTAAACCCAGGGGCCTAGAATCCATTAATCATCACATAGATGTAGAAATTGCATTGCAAGTGACTACACTCCCAGTCTGGTAACCCTTAGGCATAATTCCATAAATACAGGTCAGAAAAACATTCTTAATTTCTTGAACTGCCCTCACAAACATTGGTAAGTGAGATCATTATGGCTAGTCCACAGCTGGTCTTCCAAAAATTATAGACCTAGAGTATGTGCAGAGGCAGAGCCAACATTACATACCAAATAAGCATTTAGCTCAAATCCCAAATCTCCTCAAATTTTTGTTTAGACTTCAAACTGAATTCTGGAATGGTAGAACCAACAAAATATTAGGTGAAACAATTTTCCAGTCCAAGACAACTTAAGAGGTCAACAAGAAAGGTCTGTCTTGCCAGCTGGTCGTGGGCCACAAGAGTGTAGTACAAAAAACACCTGGGGGACAGCTGCATTGGCTATGGCAGCAGCAGCTTTGGGAACTCTCAAACCACAGACTATGGGGAAGGAGGTGTTTGGAAACTGGTCAGAAGGAGATAGCACAGGACCTTTTAAGGAACTCAGTTCAGAACGCTGTTGCATTACTCAAGTTCCAGGTTGCAATTCAAAGGCCAAAAAGAGCAATGGTACTTGCAGCTGTAGGAGATGAAGGGCCCAGGCTGTGGTTCCAGGGCCGAGAGGAGTGCTGTTGGTCACTCTTTGGGGTATAAGGATCCTGGTCTCAATTCCGAGACAGAGGAGAGCGTTAGCAATAATGACTATGGGATAGCAGGAAGATAGCTACAGGGAAACAAGATCCCTTCCTGGGTGAAGACCAGGAAAGCAGTGAACACACCTTATTCTTAGATCACAACACCTTGGAAGCATTGAAAACCTACAGACCCCCAGAGCTACCTCTGAAAAGAACAGTAAGAAAGACCTGAAGTTTGGGACAGTTCTCTCTCCATCCCAGGAACAGAGGCCAATTTTAAAATAAAGTTAAAAGTCAGGAAGTAGCTGGACAAATGAGCAAACAACAACAATAACAGAAGAAGAAAAATAGGACCACAACAGGTTACAGTGATGACAGAAAGTCAAAACAAGCATTCAAAAGAAAACAACAATATCAAAGCAGTTACAAGCAAATTCTCAAAAAAAAAAAAAAAATGAAATGGTCACAGACACAAAGAAAATTTTTAGAAGAGTTAAAAAAGAATTTTAAAGATCAGATAAGAGAGTGGAGAAAAATTAGAAAAAGAAATGAGAATGATATTAGAAAATTATTAAAAGATAGTTAACAGCTTGGTAAAAGAAGAACAAAAATTATTGAAGAGGATAACGTTATAAAACAGAATTGGCCAAATGGCAAAAAAGACTCAAAAATTCACTACAGAGAATAATACCTTAAGAAGCAAATTTATTCAAATGAATAGAAAATCTCACTGAAGAAAATAATTTTTTGAGAGTCACACTTAAAAAAATTATGTAATATAATTAGCATTTCCAAAACATAGGATAATAAAATAGATGAATGCACATAAAACTGCAAATCTATTAAGTACAACTTATTACTCCTTTTAAATATATAATGAAATTATTGTGTATATTTCTTTTTTGAAAATAATTTCTTAAATTTATAATTGGGCAAATGGAAGCTAATAGCTTCATGAAATATCAATAAAAATACAGTTAAATTGAAAGTATAAATAAATAGAAGGAAATGTGAGATATCTCATTGGAAAAACAATTAACATGAGAAATACACAGAGGAGAGATAAATTAGCAATTACTTGACTACTTAAAATCCATGAATAAAAGGAGCCTACACACCATATTTGAAGAAATTGTTATGGAAATTGCTCCAATACCTTAGATCCAGGGAGTAAAATAAAAATCAAAAGAATCCATCAATCACTTCATGAAAGCAATTCCAAAATGAAAACACACAGGATTATTATCACCAAATTTCAGAGCTCCCAGGTCAAGGAAAAGATATTGCAAACATCCAGAAAGAATTCAAAAATCATGGAATCAAAGATAGAATCACACAAAATTAACAATTCCATAGTAAAGAATCAGAGGACTTAGAATGCATTTAACAAAGACTAGAACTGAAAAGAAAAAGTACACTTTCAAATACAAGACTCAAAAGAAGCACGGAATGGTAAACATGAAAGAGAGTTCATAATGGATTATGTAGTTATATAAGGTTAAATTGTTTATAACCTTATGCAGGAGGATGATAAATGTAACTCAAGAATCTTATTATTAGGGTAGTTAAAAGAGTATATATAGAGGGCACAGATGTGAGAGACTATGATGAAATGATTAAAAAACAAATTTAGCGGTAAAAAAAGGATGCACTGGAAGAAAGCAGAAGAGGGAAGAAGAATGGGGGAAATTATCTCACATAACAGAAGGACAAAAGGAAGAACTTTTACAGGAAAGGAGAACATTGGCAGGGGCAACACTTGAAACTTATGATCTTTGGAATTGGCTAAAAGCAAGAATAACAAAGACACTCAGTTGAGTATAGAAATCTATATTACCCTACAGGGAAGTAGGAGGAGAAAGAAATAAAAGTAGGGAAAGGGGGCTGATAGAAGGGAGGTCAGATTAAGGGGTCATGTTCAGAAACAAAATAGACATTTTTTTAAAGAATATATTATTGTTAAACATCTTTTTTTTTAATTAATTAATTTATAGTTTTCAGCATTCACTTCCACAGGATTTGTGTTCCAAATTTTCTCCCCATCTTGCCCCTCTGCCCACTCCAAGACAGTGTGCGTTTTGATTACCCCTTCCCCAAATATGCAGTCTGTTATAACATATCCCTCCCTTCTATTAGGCTCCTCCTTTCTCTTACCACCTTCCCTCAATTTTCTTGTAGGACAAGATAGATTTCTACATCCCATTGCCTGTATGTCATTTAACAGTTGCATGTAAAAACAACTTTTAACATTTGTTTTTAAAACTTTGGATTCCAACTTCTCTCTCTTCCTTCCTCCCTACCCACCCCCAATAAGAAGGCTAGCAATTCAATATAGGTTGTACATAGTCATGCCAAACACTTTCATAAGTCATGTTGTGAAAGACTAACTATATTCCCCTCCATCCTATCCTGCCCCCAATTTATTCTATTATTTCTTTTGACCCTGACCCTTCTCAAAAGAGTCTACATCTAATTGTCGTCTCCTCTCATTTGTGATCCCTTGTATTATCCCCTCAAACTGTTTATCTCCTTACCCCTTACTTTCCTGTAGTTTAAAATAGATTTTCATACCAAATTGAGTGTGCATATTATTCACTCCTTAAGCCAAATCTGATGAGAGTAAGGTTCACTCTTTCCCTCACACCTCTCCCTTCTTCCCCTTCGTTGAAAAAGCTTTTTCTTGTCTCATTTAGGTGAGAGAGAATTTATTCCATGTTTCTCCTCCCAATATATTCCTGTCTCACCCTTTAATTTAATTTTTTTGGATATCATCCCTTCATATTCAACTCGCCCTATGCCGTCTCTCTATATGTATATAATTCCCTCCAGCTACCCTAGTACTGAGAAAAATATTGAGTTACAAATATAATCTTTCCAGGTAGGAATGCAAACAGTTCAACTTTAGTAAATCCCTTATGATTTCTCTTTCCTGTGTTCTTTTGCAAACTTCTCTTGATTCCTATGTTTGAAAACCAAATTTCCTATTCAACTCTGGTCTTTTCATCAAGAATGTTTGAAAGTTCTTTATTTCTTTGAATAGCCGTTTTTTTTTCCCCTGAAGTATTCTACTCACTTTTTCTAGGTTTCTTATCCTAGCTCTTTTGACCTCTGGAATATCATATTCTAAACCCTCTGATTCCTTAATATAGAAGCTGCTAGATCTTGTATTATCCTGATTGTGTTTCCACAATAATGAAATTGTTTCTTTCTGGCTGCTTGCAATATTTTCTCCTTGACATGGGAGCTCTGGAATTTGGTTACAATACTCCTAGAAATTTTTCCTTTAGGCATATCTTTCAGGAGATGATCAGTGGATTCTTTCAATACCTGTTTTACCCTCCAGTTCTAGAATATAAGGGCAGTTTACCTTGATAATTTCTTGAAAGATAATGTGTAGGTTTTTTTTTTTTTATCATGGCTTTCAAGTAGTCAAATAATTTTTAAATTTTCTCTCCTGGATTTATTTTCTAGGTCAGTTGTTTCTCCAATGACACATTTCCCATTGGCTGCTATTTTTTCATTCCTTTGGTTTTGTTTTATAATGTGTTGATTTTTTTTCACAAAGTCATTAGCTTCCATCTGTTCCATTCTAATCTTTAAGGAATTACTTTCTTCAGTAAACTCTAGAACATCCTTTTCCATTTGGCCAATTCTGCTTTTTAAAACATTCTTCTCCTTACTGACTTTTTAGATCTCTTTTGCCACTTGGGTTAGTCTATTTTTTAAGGTGTATTTTCTCCAGCATTTTTTGGGGTCCCCTTTACCAAGCAGTGGACTCCTTTTCATGATTTTCTTGCATCACTCTCATTTCTCTTCCCAATTTCTCTTACTTGAGTTTCAGAATCCTTTTTTAGTTCTTCCATGACTTGAGACCATCATATTTTTCTTAGAGGCTTTCAGTGTAGGAGCTTTGAGTTTGTGGTCTTCTTCTTTTTGTGTATTTTGGTCTTCCTTGTCACCAAAGTAAGATTCTATAGAGTGATTCTTTTTCCAGTTTTTGCTCTTTTCCTCAGCGTTTTACTTGAATTTTGAGCTCTTTGTCAAGGTAGTTCTCTGTTTCCAGTGGTGTTGAGGACATGTGCTGTCAGCAGCTCAATCTCCCCAAAATCCATGGGCTTAGAGCTTTGATGAGGGACAATGTTAAAACAGAAAGAAAGCAGGACAAATGGGAAAAATAAGATGGAGGGAAATACACAATTAATAATCATAGCTGTGAATGGAAATGGAAGTGGAGAGCAGAATGAATTACAAACTAGAATACTACAATGTTGTTTATAGAAACACAAACTTGAAACAGACACACACAATGAGTCAAATTAAGGGGCTAGAGCATAATCTGTGATGCTTCAGCTAAGTTTAAAAAAATCAGGAGTAACAATCATGATTTCAGAAAGAGCAAAAGCAAATATAGAACTAATTAGGTGATAATCACAGAAACTACATTTTACTAAAAGGTACCATAGACAATGAAGTACTGTCAGTACTAAACATATGTACCAAATGGGATAGCATCAGAATTGATAAAGGAAAAATTATATGAGTTACAGGATAAAGTAGACAGTAAAACCATACTAGTGGGTAACCTTAACTCTCCCCTCTCAGAACCAGATAAATATAATCATAAAATAAACAAAATAGAGATGATAAACTTCTGGAGAAAATTGAAGGACAAAAGAAAGGATTTTACCTTTTTCTCAGCTATGTATGGCAACTTCACAAAAACTAACCATGTATCAAGGCATACAAACCCTACAATTAAATGTAGAAAAGCAGAAATAGTAAATGTATTCTTTCAGACCATACAGAAATAAAATTATATTTAATAAAGGGCCATGGAAACATGGATTGAAAATAATTGGAAATGAAATAATTTAAATCTAAATAATGAGTAGATCAAGGGACAAATCATAGAAACAATAATTTCATCAAAGAGAATAATAATGAGACATCATATTTCAAAATTTATGCGATGTGGTCAAACAAGTACTTAGTGGAAAATGTATATCTGTAAATGATTACATCACTATAATACAGAAATTAATTAATTAATTGATCACACAACTAAAAAAATAAAAAAGAACAAATTAAAAATTCTAAATTAAACAAAAAATTGGAAGTCCTGAAAATCAAAGGAAAAATTAAGAAAACAATTGAATCTAATACATAAAACTAGAAGTTAGTTTTAAAGAAACAGTGAAAAAAATCCAATAAAATAGATGAAAAATTAATTAATTTAATTTAAGCAAAAGAAGCAAATCACGTTTCCAGTACTGAAAATGAAAAGTATAAATTCACCACCAATGAAGTGGAAATTAAATCAATTTTTAAGAACTATTTTGTCTAATTACATGTTACTAAATCTGACAATTTATGTGAATTGGATGAATATTTATAGAAATATAAATTACCCAGATTAATAGAAGAGAATACACAAATAATTCTGCATTAGAAAAATAAGTTGAATAAACCATGAGTAAATTCCCTGACAAAAAATTCTTAAGACCATATAGATTCATAAGTGAATTCTACCAAATATTTAAAGAACAATTAATTATAATATTTTATAAACCATTTAGGGAAAAAATTGGCAAAGACAATTCTACCAAATTCCTTTTATGATTCAAATATGGTGCTAATACCTTAATCAGGAAGGTCAAAAATACAAAAAGAAAACCATACACTAATTTCTCTAATTTATATTGATGCAAAAATTTTAAGTAAAATATTAACAAGAATATTATAGCTATATCTATCCACCTATCTATCTATATCTATATACAAATAGATAGAGACATATAGATATAATCATATACTACAACTAGGTGGCATTTATACCAAGAATGCAAGACTGGTTCAATATTAGGAAAACAATTAGCATAATTGGCCGTATCAATAACAAAAACAACAAAATCATATGATTGTCTCAATAGATACAGAAAAAGCATTTGACAAAATACCACATTCATTAAAAACATGAGAAAGCATAGGAGTAAATGAAGCTTTCCTTCTAATGATAAGTAATATCTATCTAAAACCATCAGCTGAAATTATGTGTAAGCTAGATGTTATTGCAGTAACATCAGGGATGTAGCATTCATGCTCATTATTACCACTATTTTTCAACATTGTTCTCAAAATGCCAGGTACAGCAAGAAAAAAGGGGAAAAAAAAGTAATGGAATTAAAATACCAATGAGGAAGGAAAACTATCCCTCTTTGCAGATGGTATGATGGTATATTAGAGAATCAATTAAAAAAACTAGTTGAAAAAATGAACAATTCCAAGAAAGTTACAGGTTATAAAATAAATTCACATAAATCAATAGCATTTTTCTATACTACCAACAGTACCTTGTAGCATGAGATGTAAAGAAAATACATTTAAAATCACTGTAGACAATATAAAATACCTGGGAATCTACCTGCAAAGATAACCCAGAAACTGGATGGACACAGTTACAAAACACTTTTGACACAAACAAAATCAGATCTAAATAATCGGGCAAAAAATATCCCTTGCTCATGGGTATAATGATAACTTAAATGGGGAGATCTTTCCATTCATTAATAGGCCCATGTGACCTGCCTGGGTCACATGGAAGTCTGAGTCACATAAGTCTGAGTCAAATGAAGCCTGTGATGGGAGGAGTTTGCTGAATGGGTTTAACAAGAGGAGTAGAACAGGAAGAGAACTAGAGCAGAGCTGAGAGAAAATTTGGTCATGAGAACAGTCAGAGCTAGGAATGACACAGGCAAGCAGGCTGCTGGCTAGCATGATTGAAATAGCTTGCTTGTGATTTTGTTTAATGAAAGCCTTTTTGTGATTTCTTTAACTGAGGTGGTTTGTGGGAACCCTAGCAGGGAGAAGTCTTGGGGATGCTTTGGTCTTCTTGTGTATAGATTTTTTTTTACCATGAAGGATTTGGCTTTCTGGTGTCTGAATATTTTGGTTCTGTCTTCCATGTGGAGAGTCTGTTGTATTTTGTGACTCAGAATTGCACCAGTATATTTATTGCCACCATAGGTTCTGTGAACATCGCGTTGATGCTACTGGGTAGGCTGAGTCAATAACAAAATTGAAAATTAATTAGTAAATTAATTAGTGTCATATTCAAATTACCAAGAAATTATTTTACAGAGCTAGAAAAACATATAGAAAAACTCAACTGGAAGAACATACAGTCAAGAATACCAAGGGAATCATTTGGAAAAATAAAAAGGCAAGGTAGGTTGCCTAGCAGTACCAGATCTCAAACTATATTAACCAAAACAATCTGGTACTGGTTAAAAGCTAGTGTGGTGGATCAGTGGAAGAGATGAGGTGCAAAAGGCACAGTATTAAGTGACCACAGTAATTTAGTATATGAAAAACCCAAAGATCCAAGATTTGGGGGCCAGAAATGACTATTTAACAAAAATTTCTGGGGATACTAGAAAGCAGTTTGGAAGAAATTAGGTATAGACAAATATATCCCATCACATACCAAGATAAGGTCAAAGTGAGTACATGATTTAGACATAAATGGTGAGATCATAAGCAAGTTAGTGGAACATGTTATATCTTACCTGTCAATGTTTTTTTTTTTTTTTTTTTACAGCAAGTCTTTTTGATAAAGGCCTCATTTCTAAAAATATAGAAAACTTTGTCAAATGTTTAAGAATATGAGTCATTCTCCAATTAATAGATGGTCAAAGGAATAAATAAATAGTTTTTGGATGAAGAAATCAAAACTATCTATAGACATATGGAAAAATGCTCTAAATAACTATTGGTTAGAGAAATTCAAATTAAAACAATCTGTTATATCACTTCACACCTATCAGATTGGTTAATAAGATGGAAAAGGAAAATGACAAATGTTGGAGGCAATGTGGAAAAATAGGGAAACTAATGCACAGTTGGAGAAGTTAGAAACTGATATAATTATTCTGGAGAGCAATTTGGAACTATGCTCAAAGGGCTATAATACTGTGCATACCTTTTTTACAGCAATACCACTGCTAACACTATACTCCAAGGAGATTAATAGATCTTTATGTGCAAAAATATTTATAGTAGTCCTTTTTGTGGTGGCAACGAATTGGAAATTGAAGGGATGACCATCCATTGGGGAATGGCTGAACAAACTGGGTTATATGATTGTTATGGAAACTATTGTGCTATAAGACATGATGAACAGGATATTTTTAGATGAAACTCAGGTTTAAATAAACTGATACAAAATGAAATGAACAGAACCTGGTGATCGTTGTACACAATAACAATAACGTTAAATAATGATCTATTGTGAATGACTTAGCTCTGCTTAACAATACAATGATCCAAAAAATTCTGAAGGACTTATGAAAAATGCCATCCACCTCAAAGGAAAGAACTGATTAAATCTAAGTGCAGATTGAAACATATTTTTTTTTATCTTTGATTTGGTATTTTGGTCTATTTTCTTTGATAACATGACTAATATGGAAATGCTCTGTATGACTGCACAGGTATAATCTTTATCAAATTGCTTGCCTTCTCAAGGACTGGGAAAGGGAAGAAGGGAGGGAGGAATTTAGAACTCAAATTAGAAAAAAACTTAAAAGTTTTTGTTCACATGTAATTGAGAAAAATGAAAATTAAATATTAACCAAAGGAAAAAAATAGACATCAGAACATTTCTCTTTTTAGAATGTCTCAGCTGATAATCACATTCATTAATAAAGGAGCAGTGTTGTCATGTGGTGGATTGGTGGAAAAAAAATGGACCTCTCCCAAACCACCTGGAACTGATTCATATACTTCTCCAATAAGGAAAGTGGTTTTACTAATTATACCAAGTGGTCCCTATTTTTCTAAGCTTTTGTATTTATTCATCTTGAAAGCATAATTTTGGCTTTTTCATAGACTACCGAACTAAATCTTGTTTACCTCAACTAAGCAATAGGTACATTAAGCAACTAGTCTAATCAGGGGTCTCAGTTGCCAATCAAACAGCTGAAGTCTTAGAACAATAAGTGAGAAGCAATAGGTTGCTGAAGAAAGAGACATTTAAAAATACCTAGCATGGCATTTGCAACCATCTACCTTCTTTTCCAAATTTGCATCCTGTAATAAGATAGTGACATGGTCCCATTCTCACTCAGATTGTCATTACTAGGAACCTTAACATGATTACAACCATATAAAGAATAAGACACACCTCTCAATTCTGGGCATTTTGATCTGGCTATCCCCATTCCTGGAACCCTCTTCCCCCTTTTCGGCTTCTTTTGCTGACCTCTCAGGTTTCTTTTAGGTTCCATCTAAAACCTTACTTTCTATAGAAAGCTTTCCCCAGCACCTTTTTGTTCCAACAACTTCCCTCAGTTGCTTCCTATTTATCTTTACTGTAGCTTCTTTTGTAAATATTTGTTTGCATATTGTCTCCCCATTAGATTGTAAGATTCTTGAAGGCAGGGACTGTCTTTTGACTCTTTTTGTATATGTAGTACCTAACACAGTATCCAGCACACAGGTACTTAATAAATGTCTATTGACTGATCCCAGAATTCTTAGAATTTTTCATTTGTCTATTAGTTTGCTTTATTGTAAATTTTAAAAGAGTCAAAATAATAAATAATCCACAGAAATAAAAGGTAATAAAGTTTTATCCAATTTTTGCTACATCTTCTGAGGAATATGTGTATATGTGTGTGTGTATGTATACACAAACATATAAAATATATATATATATTTCCTTTATTAATATTTCCCTTCTACTTTCTGGTCCCTTTACCCATCCTTTCATTCAGATGTCTAAAATTAATCAATAGCAAGAATAGCTATAACCCTTTTTAAAATCAACTTACTGATATTTTCCACAGAAAGCATTTCCACCTTTTCCTCCTATTAAGTACAAAAGAGATGCCAGATGGACAGAATTAAATAGGCATAGCGAGGGAGCCTAAAGGGGTGAGTGGGAGATTTAGGATTATTTGGTTAGAACATTGCTGCCCTTTTGCTGTGCTTTGCGGAGGAGATTGTATTATCACCTAGCTGGTGCCAATTGCTAATACCTAGAATATTACTGGAGGCTAGTAGTTATGGGGAGTGGCCAGGACAGTTTAGAAGTAATAATCCTAGGAGCCCAACAGTGCGCAGGTATAATAAATTGGCAGTTGGCCCAGAAGTTTCAAGGGAGTAGTCATAAAGTTCAACTTAAAATCCAAGAGGGAAGGACACTGAGAGAACTGTTCTTATCACCTGAAGTTCAGTGCTATGTTTGTGTTCCTGCCTGAGGTAAGCAGTCTTCATGTGATCTATAAATACTAGCTACAACCTATGCTAGGAAAGGGTCTAAAAGAGCTAGAGAAATCCCTTTGTAACCTCTGATTTATTGTAGAGAAAAAGACCTTTAGATAAAATGAAAGAAACAACTGAAGTATGGAGGGAGGAGAACAATCTTCAAGGAAATAAATTTATAACAATAGCAATGAAGCAACCTAGAATCCTGGGGGAAAGTCATTTGGAATTATGAGAAGGAGGCTCGAGACCTTCCCCTGCCACTTAATGGCTATGTGACTGTGAACAACATGTTTCTTCTCCTTGGGACTCATTTTTCTCTTTTGTAAAATAAAGTAAGGTTAAATGATTACCAAGATCTCTTCTAGCTCATAATGTTATAGTTTAGTATTCGAGGAAAGACAATGAAGAAAGAAAAACTAAGATAATTAAAGAAATGCATTAATGAACATTTTTTTAGAAAACAACACAATGTGAAATAATGAATGTACATTACATTTAAATTTAAATGTGAATTACATTAAAAATTACAAATTTTAAGGTGCTATATAAATGTATTGTTGTCATCAATATCTTCCTCCTCCTCAATATTGTTTTCATATTTGCTTTACAGATAACAGACAGGAGGCACTGGAGGGTTCAGTCTGCAGCCTCTGACAGGTTCACTCTTCATCTGATCAGATAGACAGACAATTTCAGAGGGGTTAATAACTAGCTTTATTCTAATCTATAGTCTTCTCAAATGTTTGCTGGGAGAAGCAGCTCCTACAGCATTCTCTAATAACTCTTCTCACATGGGTGGGTGAGAAGGTGGGGTGGAGGCAATTACCCCTATCTTTTGTTGGAGTCAATCTAGACTGGCACACTTGTGTACTCCCCTAAATACTCTCGAGCCTCAGTGAGGGCCTGCTGAGACACACACAGATTCCTCTATGGGTTCCTCATGGTTTTCCTCATATAGGTTATTCCCTCCTCACTGACCATGGCCCACCTGCTTTTACAGGGCAATCAAACAAGCCAGATTGCCATTGTTAAGTTCACAAATTGACTTTGGCAATATTGTCAATGTGCACAAGCATAGTAAATAACAATTATGTCAAGGTGCTGCCTCAGTAGGACTATCTGTCACTATGATTCTAAGAACTACTATCCAGAGTCCTTGGAACTATTCTGTGATTTATTATCAAATACCTGGAAACTAGACATTCCTATGGCCATGGATCTTGAGAAACTAAACTCTAAAAGCATAACAAAATTCTCCTTACATACAATATTATTTTTATTAGAGTTCAGTTAGAAATAATTCTTAGCCAAACCACTATCCTCCTACTATTGTGTTAGGTTTAGTGCTTGACAAATTATTCCACAAGTGCACAAAATATTACTTTTTTTTGGTACTTGAAGAAAACTATTGGGCTGCAAGCCTGTCTTCTATTTTATTGCTGTTAAGCCAATTCATTTGTGTTTAACTCTTTGTGACCCATTTGGGGTTTTCTTGGCAAAAATACTGGACCTGTTTGTCATTTCCCTCTGCCATTTCTCTCCTTTATCTCATAGAAAAGCATCACTGAGTCAATACTAGTAGAAGACAAAGTGATAAGAATACTATGAATATCGTCCTGTTCCCACTGGCTTTGATTTCTGCCAGTAGGTATTTTAGATTGCAAGAACTTTTCATTCCATGTCATTTGGAGGTTATGAGTACTTGGCACTATGGCACATATTAAAATCATTGTCCTTGGGGGTGGAGCCAAGATGGCGGAGTGAAAGCAACGACTCACCTAAGCTCCTGGAAAAACTCCTCTGGATATCTCCGGGGGGAGAGTCTGACCAGACTTTGGAGGTGTAGAATCCAGTGGGTGACGGACTTTGAAGGATTCGGAGCCCAGGCTGGACCGGAGGGTCCACGGGAGGGATCTGTTCCGCTGGGGTAAGACCCCGGCGCACAGCGCAGCGCGGTCGGTGCGGCAGGGCAGAGGGGACCAGAGGAGCCCGAGAGTGGCAGGCGAGACCAGCGGAGCAGGAGATAAGCCAGACCGAGCCGGTGAGAGCCGCTGAGTGCCAGACATCAGCGCAGCAGCCCTTGAAATCTTCAGCCTGAAGACGGACTTCGGTGGGTCACTACTTGAACTTCCAGGAACTGGGATGGCAGAGTGATCAGTAAGTGCTCTCTCCTCCCCCCTGATGACCGTGAGGGAACCATAAAATTCTTCCCCAGATTAATCCTGGATCAGCGGGAACAGCAGAAGGGGGCGGGTGGTCTCATAACACCAGAGGCTGGAAAAGTGGCAAAGGGGGATTCTTCCTACGGTAGCGGAGACTGATGGAGGGACAGATGACCCAGGGCAGAGAAAATTCACACTGAGACCCAGGCAAGCCTCAGAGCCGGGAGATGAACCCAAGGAGGGGCGGGAACACGCGTTAGCTTCTAGGCATGCCCCAGCCCTCCAGGGGAAAAGGGAAGACAATAGGGAAGCTGGGATCACCATCCCCTGACCTTGCCTTTGCCTCAAGTCAGCTGAGGAGATATCCTGAGGACAGACCACCCCTCCCACATACCTAACAAGCTAACCCCAGGGATGATCAGGGAAACAAAAAACAAAAGCCTGCTTTTAGCCTAGACACACATCAGCTCAACTTAAAGATCTGTACCTTCTGACTGAAAGAACCAAAAGCTACAACACTCAGCCAACATCATGAATCGGAAAAAGCAGACGAAAAGTGAAAAAACCATAGAATCTTTCTAAGGGGATAAAGACAAAAACAGAAACACCAAAGAGGTCAGAGCTGAGACTGTACTTCCATCTGAAACCTCAGATGGGACTATGAATTTCTCACAAGCACAACTAGATAACCTGGATCGTCTGAAAAAGGATATAAAAGAAAAACTGGCCAATGATTTTAAAAGTATAAAAAAAGAATTCACTGATGAGAACATCACCCTGAAAAAGAAAATTGAAGAAATGGAAAAGGAAGTTCAAAAATTAACTGGAGAGAATAATTCCCTAAAAGGAAGAGCTAATCAAATGGAAAAGGAAACCCAAAACCTAATTGGGAAAATTGATCAGATGGAAAAGGAAACCCAAAACCTAACTGGGAAAATTGGTCGAATGGAAAAAGAAGTACAAAAATTAAATGGAGAAAATAGCTCCTTAAAGGGAAAAATTGGTCAGATGGAAAAGGAGATGGAAAAGCTAACTGAAGAAAACACTACGATGAAGATTAGAATTGGGCAAGTAGAAACTAATGACTCAATGAGGCAACAAGAATCAGTCAAACAAAATCTAAAGAATGAAAAGATAGAAGAAAATGTAAAATATTTAATTGGAAAAACAACTGACCTGGAAAATAGATCCAGGAGAGAAAATCTAAGAATTATTGGCCTGCCACAAACCCATGATGAAGAAAAGAGTCTGGACAATATCTTCCAGGAAATCATCAAGGAAAACTGTCCAGAAGTACTAGACTCAGAGGGCAATATAGTCATCGAAAGAATCCACCGTTCCCCTCCCGAAAGGGATCCCAAACTCAAAACCCCAAGAAATATAGTTGCCAAATTCCAGAGCTATCAAGTGAAGGAGAAAATACTACAAGCAGCCAGAAAGAAACAATTCAAATATCAAGGACACACAGTCAGGATCACACAGGACCTTGCAGCTTCTACATTAAAAGATCGAAAGAATTGGAACCCAATATTCCATAAGGCAAAGGAGTTGGGACTTCAAGCAAGGATCAACTACCCAGCAAAGTTCAGCATAACATTTCAGGCAAGGAGAAAGTCATTCAATTAAATAAGGGATTTCCAGAGCTTCCTGACCAAAACACCAGAACTCAATAGACAATTTAATCTTCAAATGCAGGTCTCCAGAGAATCATAAAAAGGTAAACAGAGGGGAAAAAACAAAAACAAAAACTTGCTACTCAATTAGGGCAAACTGTTTACCTCCCTATAAGGGAAGATGATACCTGTTAATCTTGAGAACTGTGCAGCTATTATGATAAAAGGGATATATGTAGAGGGAACGGGCATAAAGTAAATGATGTCATGTCAAAAATATGATTTAAGTATGAGAAGGGAATGTAATAGGAGGTGTGGAAAGGGGGAAGCAGAAAATGGCAAATTATATCACAGGAAGAAGTACAAAACTATAGTAGAGGGAAGGAGGGGAGGGAGATGAGCATTGTTTGAGAGGTACTCTCATCTGATTTGTTCAAAGGAGGGAACAATAATCTTAAGTAGATAAGCCTAACTAGCTCTATAGGTAGTAGGAGGGGAAGGGGAAAGAAAGGGGAGGGTGGCTAAAAGGGAGGAAAGAAGCAATAAGAGTAAAGGGGACTAAAAGGGAGGGGGGTCAAAAGAAGGAGGGGAAGGCTGCAGGAGGAGGGGGAGAAAAGTGAATACTATTGAGGAGGGGAAGGGAGACGGGAGAGCTAAAAGCACAAATGGTGGGAAAGAGGTTGGAGGGAAATACACAGATTGTAATCATAACTGTGAATGTGAATGGAATGAACTCTCCCATAAAACGGAGACGGATAGCAGAATGGGTTAAAAGCCATAATCTAACAATATGCTGCTTACAAGAAACACATTTGAAACGGGGGGATACACATAGGATAAAGGTCAAAGGATGGAGCAGAATATATTGTGCTTTAGCTCATGTAAGAAAGGCAGGAGTAGCAATCCTAATCTCAGACAAAGCAAAAGCAGAAATAGATCTAATCAAAAGGGATAGGGATGGAAACTATATCCTGCTAAAAGGCACCATAGACAATGAAGCAATATCATTACTAAACATGTATGCTCCAAGTGGTATAGCATCCAGATTCTTAGAGGAGAGGTTGGGGGAGTTGAAGGAAGAAATTGATAGCAAAACTATACTAGTGGGGGACCTCAACCTCCCCCTCTCAGAACTCGAGAAATCCAACCTCAAAATAAACAAGAAAGAGGTTAAGGAAGTAAATAAAACTCTGGATAAGGAAGATATGATAGATCTTTGGAGAAAATTAAATGGGAATAGAAAGGAATATACTTTTTTCTCAGCGGAACATGGAACATTTACAAAAATTGACCATGTACTAGGACATAAAAATCTCACAATCCAGTGCAGAAAGGTAGAGATAATCAATGCATCCTTTTCAGATCATAACGCATTAAAAATTACATGTAATAAAAGGCCACGGAAAGAGAAACCAAAAATCAATTGGAAACTAAATAATCTAATTCTAAAGAAGGATTGGGTTAAAGAAGAAATCATAGAAACAATCAACAATTTCATTCGAGAGAATGACAATAGTGAGACAACATACCAAAACTTATGGGATACTACAAAAGCAGTTATTAGGGGAAGTTTTATATCTCTGAATGCTTACATAAATAAAATAGAGAAAGAGGAGATCAATGATTTAGGCTTGCAGTTGAAAAAGCTAGAAAAAGAACAAATTGAAAATCCCCAAGTAAATACCAAATTAGAAATACTGAAAACCAAAGGAGAGATTAATAAAATTCAAATTAAGAAAACTATTGAATTAATAAATAAAACCAATAGTTGGTTTTATGAAAAAACTAATAAAATTGATAAACCTTTGGTCAATCTGATTTAAAAAAAGAAAGAAAACCAAATTACTAATATTAAAAATGAAAGGGGTGAACTCACATCCAATGAGGAGGAAATTAAAACAATAATTAGAAACTACTTTGCCCAACTTTATGCCCACAAATTCGATAATCTAAACGAGATGGATGAATATTTTAAAAAATACAAATTGCCCAGATTAACAGAAGAGGAAGTTGAATACTTAAACAACCCCATCTCAGAAAAAGAAATTGAACAAGCCATCAATGAACTCCCTAGGAAAAAATCTCCAGGGCCAGATGGATTCACAAGTGAATTCTATCAAACATTTAAAGGACAGTTAATTCCAATACTACATACACTATTCTTGAAAATTGGGAAAGAAGGAGTCCTCCCAAATTCTTTCTATGATACAAATATGGTTTTGATACCCAAACCAGGAAGAGACAAAACAGAGAAAGAAAATTATAGACCAATTTCCCTAATGAATATAGATGCAAAAATTTTAAATAAAATTCTAGCCAAACGAATACAGCATCTTATCACGAGATTAATACATTATGATCAGGTAGGATTCATACCAGGACTACAGGGCTGGTTCAATATTAGGAAAACTATTAGCATTATCGATCACATCAACAACAAAGCTAACAAAAACCACATGATTATCTCAATAGATGTAGAAAAGGCTTTTGACAAAATACAACATCCATTCCTACTAAAAACATTGGAGAATGTAGGAATAAAGGGAACTTTCCATAAAATAATAAGCAGTATCTATCTAAAACCTTCAGCAAGCATTATATGCAATGGGGATAAGCTAGATGTATTGCCAATAAGATCAGGGGTGAAACAAGGTTGTCCATTATCACCACTATTATTCAATATGGTACTAGAAATGTTAGCTGTAGCAATTAGACAAGATAATGATATCCAAGGAATTAAAATAGCCAAAGAAGAAACTAAGTTATCACTCTTTGCAGATGATATGATGATTTACCTAGAGAATCCCAGAGATTCAAGTAAAAAATTACTAGAATTAATAAACAACTTTGGCAAAGTTGCAAGGTACAAAATAAACCCACACAAATCTTCTGCATTCCTATATATTAGCAACAAAGTCCAACAGCAAGAGATAGAAAGAGAAATCCCATTTAAAGTTAGGGTAGACAGTATAAAATACTTAGGAGTCTACCTGCCAAAACAAACCCAGGGATTATATGAACACAATTACAAGACACTTTTTGCACAAATAAACTCAGATTTAAGTAAGTGGAAAAACATTAGTTGCTCATGGATAGGCCGTGCTAATATAATAAAAATGACAATTCTACCCAAATTAATATACTTATTTAGTGCCATACCAATTAAACTATCAGACAATTACTTTCTAGAGCTGGATAAAATAATATCAAAATTCATGTGGAAAAACAAAAGGTCCAGAATATCAAAGGGGCTAACGAAAAGAAATGCTTGGGAAGGTGGCCTAGTGCTACCAGACCTCAAACTGTACTATAAAGCAGCAATTATCAAAACCACTTGGTATTGGCTAAGAAACAGAGAGGTAGACAAGTGGAATAGACTTGGCACTCAAGATGCAGTAGGCAAGGAATATAGCAACCTTCTGTTTGATAAACCCAAGGACCCCAGCTTCTGGGATAAGAACTCATTGTTTGATAAAAATTGCTGGGAAAACTGGATAACAGTGTGGTGGAAATTAGGCATAGACCCATACCTGACACTGTACACAAGAATAAAGTCCAAATGGGTACATGATTTAGGTATAAAGATTGATACCATGAATAAACTGGAGAAGCAAGGAATAGTGTATTTATCAGATCTACGGAGAAGGGAAGAATTCTTTACTAAAGGAGAGATAGAATGCATTATGAAATGCAAAATGGATAACTTTGATTACATTAAACTGAGAAGTTTTTGCACAACCAAACCCAATGCAACCAAAATCCGGAGGGATGTAGTAAATTGGGAAAGAATTTTTACAGCTAAGCTCGGGGATAAAGGCCTCATTTCTAGAATATATAGAGAACTGATCCAAATGTATAATCATACAAGTCATTCCCCAATTGATAAATGGTCAAAGGATATGAACAGGCAATTTTCAGAGGAAGAGGTTAAGGCTATCTATAATCATATGAAAAAATGCTCTAAATCACTATTGGTTAGAGAGATGCAAATCAAAACAACTCTGAGGTACCACATCACACCTACAAGATTGGCAAACATGACAGAACAAGAAAATGATAAATGCTGGAGAGGATGTGGGAAAGTTGGAACACTAATTCATTGTTGGTGGAGCTACGAGCACATCCAACCATTCTGGAGAGCAATTTGGAACTATGCCCAAAGGGCTACAAAAATGTGCATACCCTTTGACCCAGCAATATCGCTACTAGGACTATATCCCCAAGAGATCATAAAAATGGGAAAGTGTCCCACATGTACAAAAATATTTATAGCAGCACTCTATGTAGTTGCCAAAAACTGGAAGTCAAGGGGATGTCCATCAATTGGGGAATGGCTGAATAAATTATGGTATATGAATGTAATGGAGTACATTGTGCCATAAGAAATGATGAACAAGAAGACTTCAGAGAGGCCTGGAAGGACTTATATGACCTGATGCTGAGTGAAAGGAGCAGAACCAAGAGAACTTTGTGCACAGCAACGACCACAGTGTGTGAGAGTTTTTTCTGGTAGACTTAGATTTTTGTAATAACACAAGAACTTCTTACCAATAAAAAAAAAAAAAAAAAATCCCAATGGAGGATCGCAAGGCAAAATGCCTGCCACACTCAGAGAGAGCAATATGGAAGTCACTCACATATTGTAGCAGATCATGTTTGTGTATGTGTATGAGTTTGTGTATCATGTTCTGATTTGTTATACGATTTCTTTCATTTATCTTAGTCTGACTACATAGCATGACTATAGTGAAAATATACTCAATAGGAAAGTATATGTAGAATCTATACAGAATTGTATGCAGTCGTGGGGAGGGAGGGGGGGAGTGGGGGGTAGGTGGGGGAGATAAAATCACAATTGTATGGCAGTGATTGTTAAACATTACAAAATAAAAAAAAAATTTTGCTTATCTTAAAAAAAAATAAAATAAAATCATTGTCCTTAAAAATTGTTTTGGTGATTATTATGTCCAGGGAATTAAGCATTCTATTGTATTTGCCAACCTCAATTGAAGAGCATTGCCAAGGTACCAACAACATTGGTCTTTAACTGAGGCAAAGGAATTGCAAGTCAGGACATTGCACAGCACTGGAGCACTGGAGTGCTGGGTATGGACAAAAGTAGCAGTGTTTACATACATTTCAATAGGGAGAGAGTCTCATGCAAGGTGTCTCATGGAAGGTACAGCTTTCAGAAACTGTTACATAAGTTGTTTCTCAGAATAGCTGAAAGTCCACAGAGAAGCCTGGGAGGCTCAGGGAGTGATGACATCAGATCAAAATGCTTCAGGTGCAACAAAAAGGGAGGAGGGTTTCCAGAGAGATCAAAACATAACCTTAACTGTTTCAAACCTGCTCTATGAGGTCAAATAACCCTTTTCATAGATACTTTGACAGATGACATAAATCTGTACTATAACCAATTGACAAGTTTTTTGTTTTTCATTTGTTTGTTTGTTTGTTTTACGTTCTCCAGATCCACTGAGACAAAGGTAGCAAGAGTATTTCAAGGCAAATGTTTGGTAAGGGGTAGGCAGTAGTAGACAAGTATACCAAGGATCTGAGAATAGAAAATGAGGATGTAATTGATGGAATTATAAATTTGAGATTGGGAAAGAAGGAAAGTGAAGAGAGAGCAGGGGAATGAACTGAAGCAAGATTTAAAAGTAGAGGATTTGGAGGTGGGAAAAGTAATTTTAGGAGAGTATAAGTATATAGAGGGATGGGCAGTCAGTTGGTTATAGTGTTATAGAGACATATCAAAGATGTTAGTCAAGGAGGTAGAAGAAATGCGGGTAATAGAGGCATTCAGAATATGACCATCCCTTATCTTGGCTGAGGTAGAACACAGGATTAAGTCTTGGAATGTGAAAAGACTGAGGAACTAGGAAGTTCAGGTATTTGGTGGAGAAGCAAAAAAAAAAAAATGAACATCAAAATTATCTAGCATTAGGCTTGAATTTCAAATTGAGAGTTTGCTGAGATAGGGGAGCAAACAGACTGTCTAAAGTGACTGTGTGGTCAAGGAATATCCCACCTTTCTCTTCAGGACCAATGTTTCACATTCTGTGATTCTGAGAATCAAGTTTTTGCAGGACTAGTGTATGGAAAGTAGGAGGCCAAATGTTTGGTTTGTCCCTAAAAAGTCAGAAGTAAATGTTTTAAAGTCTTAGATTATGGCCTGATATAAGGAAAAAAGCAAACTTCCACGCAAAACATTTCCATATTAGGTATGTTATGAAAAAACAGACAAAAGAGAAAACTCAGGAAAAAGAAGAAAAAAAGCTTTAAAAAAGTACATTTTAATTTGTATTCAAGTAACATCAGTTCTTTCTTTGGGGATGAATAGTATTTTTATTGTAAGTCCTTCAGAGTTCTCTGTGATTATTGCATTGCTGAGAAGAACTGCATCATTGATACCTGATCATCTTACGGTAGTACTGCTTTCTTGGTACACAGCATCTTTCACTTTGCATCAGCTAATGAAAGTATTTTCAGGTTTTTCTGAGAGCATTCTACTCATCATTTCTTATAGCATAATAGTATTTCATCACAACCACATACAACAATTTGTTCATCCATTCCCCAATTGATGGGCACCCCCTCAATTTCCAATTCTTTGCCACCAGAAAAGAACTGCCATAAATACTTTTGTGTGTATAAGTTCTTTTCCTCTTTTTTAATCTCTTTTTGGATACAGCTCTAGTAGGGGGATTGTTCATTCAAAGGATGTGCAGTGTTTTAGAGACCTGTGGGCATGATTCTAAATTGCTCTACAAAATGATTGAATCAGTTCACATTTCTACCAACAATGCACTGACGTCTCATTTTTTCCCCACATTCCCTCCAACATTTGTCATTTTTCTTTTCTGTCCTATTAGCCACTCTAAGAGCTATGAGGTAGTGCCTCAGAATTGTTTTGATTTGCATTTCTCCAATCAATAGTGAGTTACAGTATTTTTTTCATATGGCTATAGGTAGCTCTGATTGCTTTATCTGAAAATGATTCATATCCTTGATCATTTATCAATTGGGGAACAGCTCTTATATTTATAAATTTGACTCAGTTCTCTATATGTTTGAGAAATGAGGCCTTAATGAGAGACTTGCTTAAAAATTTTTTCAGTTATCATTATTAACTGTATTTCCCTCTATCCTATTCCCCTATCCTGCTTATTTTATTTTCTCTCCTTTCACCCTGTCCCTTCTCAAGAGTATTTTTCTAACTACTCCTTCCCTCAACCTTCCTTCTCTTCTATCACCCCTCTCTTCACCTATCCCTTTCCCCTCCTACTTTCCTATAAAATAAGATAAATTTCTACACCTAATTAAGTGTGTATATTATTCTCTCTTTGCTCCATTCTAATGAGAGTAAGGTACACTCTCTCCTCCTTATCCCTCCCTCATCTTTTCTTCCACTGTAAAAGGTTTCTCTTGCCTCTTTTATGTGGGATAATTTACCCAATTCTACCCCTTCCTCTCTCTTTCTTCCAGTGTATCTCTCTCACTCCTTAATTTAACTTAATTTTTTTTTAGATTTTTATCCTTACATTCAACCATGCCTATGCCTTCTTTATATATACTCTTTCAAACTGCCTGATAATAAGAATGTTCTTATGAGCTACAAGTATCACCCTCCCATGTAATAATGTAAACAGTTTAACCTTATTAAGTCCCTTGTAATTTCCCTTTCCTATTTACTTTTTTGTATTTCTCTTGAGTCTTACATTTGAATGTCAGATTTTCTGTTCAGCTCTGTACTTTTCACCAAGGTGATTCTTGTTTGTAGCTCTACCTTCTTTCCCTCTGGAATATCATATTCCAAATCCTCCAGTCCTCTAAATGTAGAAACTGATAAAACAAAACAAAACAAACAAGCAAAAAAAAAACTTGTTATCCTGCTTCTGGCTCCATGACACTCGCATCATTTCTCTCTGGCTGCTTGAAATATTTTTTCCTTGACCTTGGAGCTCTGGAATCTGGACATAATATTTCTGGGAGTTTTCATGAAGATTCCTTCAATTTTTATTTTACCCTCTGGTTCTAGAAGACCAGGGCAGTTTTCCCTGATAACTTTTTGGAAGATGATGTCTAGGATCTTTTTTAAATCATGACTTTCAATTAGTCTGATCATTTTAAAAAATTATCTCTCCTGGATCTATTTTCCAAATGAGTTGTTTTTCCAATTAGATATTTCACATTGTCTTCTATTTTTTTCATTCTTTTGGTTTTGTTTTTATTTATTGTTTCTTGATTTCTAATAAAGTTATTAACTTCCATTTGCTCAGTTTTATTTTTTAAGGAATTGTTTTCTTCCCTGAGCTTTTCTGTTTAGCCAATTCTGCTTTGTGAAGATTTTTTTCACAGTGAATTTTTGTGCTTTTTTCCACTTGGGCAATTCTGCTTTTCTAGGCATGCTTTTCCTCATTGTCTTTTTGTAACTCTTTTGCTATTTGACAAAATCTGTTTTTTAATGTGTTATTTTCTTCAGTATTTTTTTTTGTCCCCTTTATCAACCATTGACTCTTTTTTCATGATTTTCTTGCATCACTCTTACCTTTCTTCCCAATTTTTTCTCTATTTCTTTTACTTGTTTTTCAAAATCCCTTTTGAGCTCTTCCATGGTCTGAGACAAGTTCATATGTTTTTTGCAGGCTGTGGATACAGGAGCTTTGAATTTGTTAATTTCTTTTTTTTGAGTGTGTGTTTTGATCTTTCTCATCACCATAGTAACTTTCTACAGTTAGAATTTTTTTTCTGTTTACTCATTTTCCCAGACTATTTCTTGACTTTTCACTCTTGTTAAAGTAAGGGTCTGTTTCCAGGGTGGTAGGCACACTTTCCTAAACTTCAGGGGTTTTGTGTAGCTGTTTTCAGAGATACTTTTAGGAACCTGCAAGTTTTCACTTCTTCCAATGTGGTAAGACCTAAGGAGGGGTGTGTTTACTATTCTCCTGGCTTGTGCTCTGTTCTGTGAGCCACCGTAATCACTTTTTTCTGCCCTGAAACTGTGAAGAGGGTCCCTGCTCCACTTCAGCTGCAAGTTGTGGTGTGTTAGTGTCCCTTCTTGCCCTGGGACTGCCACCCAACACTGTAACCCGGATTCAATATGGACAAAGCAATAGAATCCTGCCTCAGTTCTATCAAAGTAGTCCCTATAATCTCCTTCTAATCAGTTGTTTGACACCCCCCCCCAACATCTGTGGGTTTAGACCTCCAGAAGCAGCTGCTGCCACTGATGATTAAGTGGCTCCCAAAGTCTGCTCCTGGACTATTATGACTTGGTCTGTGCTGGCACAGCCTGTGCCACTCTGCTCCACACTCACCTAGGTGCAACAGACCTTTCTTCCTGATCTTCTAAGTTGTCTTTGCCTCCAAAATTAATTCTCTCCATCCTTTTGTGGGTTCTTCCACTCTAGGAATTGTTTTATAGAATTATTTAAAGGTTTTTGGGGAAAGCTCAAGTGAGTCACTGCCTTTTCTCTGACATCTTGGCTCACAACTAAAACATTTTTTTAACAATTAAAGTTGTACTAGTATGGAATGGGCTGCTTCAGAAGTAAATGAACAACTGAGCCATACCACCACCTGTCCTCCCTCTTCCACAACCCCTCTCCAAACCTTCAAACAGAGGGTTGAGGGCCTCTTAACGAGGTTATAATAGTAACGCAGATTTACAGCCAGGTGTGGCTTATACTGAATGATCTCCAAAGTTCCTTTCAGTTCTGGGAATCTGATGCACCTATGAAGAAAATTCAATTTAATATTCACGTTTGGGTTTTTAGTACAGTAAATGTTGCATTTTTAATGTGAATTCATATCATGTTCCAAAAAGCCTAACAGGAGGAAAAAGAAAAAAAGAAAAAAAAGTATATCACAGTGAAAAGGAAACACAAGTACTGTAATGTGAACTCTCTTCAGAGTAGATATAGCACAGGCAACTGAGAACCAAGTAACAAAATCAATTAGCCATTATACTGCAAATGATTCAGTTAGCAGATTTCATGAAGCTTATTTATATAGCCTTGAGTATATACAAAATCCTCTTTCACTTGCAGCAGCATTAACACTATTAGATAGAGATAAAAATTTCAGTACATTAAAAAGTTCCTCAATTTCACCACATGTGTAGGTTTCCAAAGCATTCTCTTCAAATCTAGTCATTTTGGTTTATTTTTCTTAGCTAAAATAAAGTCCCACCCTGTGGATTATTTAACTAAGAAACATATTCTTCTAATTTATTTTATTTCCTCTGCATGATAGAATTGCCCTGGTATTAGTGCATGACCTAGAAGATAATTTACATGTAAAAATGTCAATAAGAATAATTTCAGGTGGAGATTTTTCATTATTGAATGTTATGCCAAATTAATGAAAGCTATTGTACAATGAAATAACAAGTGATTAAATTTTAGCATGACTTTCAGAGTGATTTGGCTTTTTTGGTTTGTTTATTTGGTAGGGAAATAGCTGTAGGTGAGGGGAATTGTTGAAAATGGATTTTAATTCATGATGTAATACAATAGGAGCTTCATAACCGTATATAATAACAGAATTGTTAGAACCAGTTTTAGAACTTCCATTTAGAAATGAGGGTTTGAAGCTAGTAGTGGAGAGGAAAATCAGTTTTAGGAGAATAATGCATACAGAGAATTAGAACAATAGCATGCTATTTTTTCATCAGAGATTTTGGTTAAGGTGGCAAAGAGTTTGGGGTAATGGTAGCATCCAGAGTGAAACTATTTCTTTTGCATCACTGAAATGAAGTTAGTCTTATGATCTGAGATGAAAGTAGAAGTCATAAAGTTTCAAATACATTGTCATGGATTCTGGATTAAATTTGCTAGGCAATGTGAAGTGACCGATAAAAATTATACTGTGCAAAGACTATCCTGGAAACATGAAGAATGACTCAAGGTAAAGTCAGAAAGGTGGGTTTGGAAACTATTACAATACTAAAGAGAGTAAATGTATATAAACTAAGGTGATAGCAGTGGGAATGGAAAGGTATGCATACCTGTGGTAGATATTACAAAGGAAGAACCAACAAGCCATGATGAGTAGAAAGGAAGGAATTAAGAATAACAAAAGTTTTGAATGTGGATGATTGTACAAATATGCTAATTAAGATTTCAATCAAGGGAAAGTAGTCTGGATTTAGATAAGAATATATATGTATGTGTGCATATATATACACCTATCTATGTATATGCATGTATGTGTGTATGTATTTGTATGTGCATCACTATGTATGCACAAACTAACATAATTCTGAATACTTTATACAGATGAACAGTATAAAAAGTGGAGAGAAAAAAAGAAGAAAGAATATTTCTCTCTTTTATGAAGCATGATATACTTTTTAGGTTCTTATAACAATGAAATGCCCACAAAAGTTCAATTCAACTTGCTTTAAAAAATATTTGTTAAAGTGCCTTTAGCATAAAAGATAGCTAATGAATCTATCATCTTTTCCATTAGTCAAGGAAGCAAATTCATTCACAAGATGAGTGAATTATGTTAACCAAGCTTTTATTTATTTTTAATATGGCTCCAATCTTTTCACAGATCCAAGAATATGTCAATGGAATATTTGAATGGCTTGAGGGAAATACTTAAGATGAAAGAAAAGGTAAAGATTAGAGAAAACTCTGTTTTGGATAATTAAACTTTTGAATGGACCTTTCAAGACATAAGAATTCCTTCTCTCCTTAAGGAAAAATTTAAATAATCTTCTGGCTGCCTTTAAAGTGATATAAACCAAGAGAGTCAATTTTCTGAAGATTATTTTGTTGCTAATTTACTTTTAAAATGGCTGTGTTCATTTTTGTTTTAAACAAAGGTTGATGAGCATTTAGTCTTGAATAAATGTTGAGAATTACATTAATTACTTTTTTTTCTGTTTTAAAAACAGATAAAAGTTGCTAATTTTCTAGGAAATCTTTTTTTAAAAACTTTGAAACCCTTTCTGTTTAAAGTACAGTTTTGATTTCTTATATTAAAAGTGAATTTCTCTGCAATATATGATAGTGAAACTTATATTTGTCACTTACATGTCTCACAAGGTTGATTTTTTGAATTATGTAGCCTAAAATGATACGGGTATTTGAAATCTTTATATTTGTGCTCTAAAAATAGGGCACACTATCATACTGTTATTATCCAGTGTTTTGGAAGGTTACCTAAATCTAGCTTAAGAACCATTTATGATTCATCCATCAATAATTACCATACTGAATTATTTATTCTAAAATGTCATAGTATCTCAGTATTTATAGAGCATTGACACTTCATGAATATTGAATTTTCTTACCTCTCTGACATTCATACATATTTTCAATAAGTAAAATGTGAAATTTGGCAAAGGAAATAGCATCCATCTTTTTTTAAAGAATATTTTGATTAAGAAAAATAAAGTCTGGTGAGTCATATGCAGTAATGTTGAGGTACTTGGAAGTCAGTTTGACATTCTAAAAATCTTTATTATTCCTTTTCAGTTATAGTGGTATAATTTAGTAGATTGGCCAGGACATTGCTGTTACAAATCCTCACATTTACTCCTTACATAAAATGTTAGCCAATACATTGACTAGAAAGAAAAATAAATAATGAGATGTTTCAGAATTCATGTATAATAATTGATGAGAATTTTCCCCCACATTTTTTCCAATTGTCATTTACAAAGTCTTTTAAAGTTATTTTTGTAAAAGTTTATAAATATGTAATTATGACTGGCAATATATAAATATCTTCTACAATCAAATATGCAATTGGTTTATCACTACTGATCCCACCCAGAAAATGAAAGTATTCACTTTTGCATCACTTTAAGTTTTCGTAATTATTGATATCTTATTTTATAAAATATTCCCAAATAAATCCTACCTTCCCTACCACAACCTAGAGACCCATCCTGTGTTAAAAGGAATGAGGAAGAAAAAAAAGTTCATTAAAACTAACAAACACATCATCTGAATCTAAGTACACTCAGTGTTGCATAGCTATAATCCTAAACTTTAAAAAAGAAAAGGGAAGTGTGTTTTCTTCCTTCTTCATTGGGTCCAAATTTGGTCATTATAATTGTGCAGTGCTTAGCTTTATAGTAATTGTGTATGTTCTATTTCTAATTCTGTTACTTTCTCTTTGCGTCAGTTCTTGTATTCTTTGTATTCATCATATTTACTTATCTTGCGGTAATCTTCAGTTAATTTCATGTACTGCAATTTGTTTTGTCTTATTTTTAATGAAATCTGCTCATCTAACGATAAATAGTATGCTAGTTCAGAAGGTTTTATTTGAAGTACTAACGGAAATAGAATATACATCTGCTTAAATTAATGTCATACTTTCCAAGCCTTCAAAGGCCAAATTATCAATAATTAGCAATATGTTTTGGAAATTTGATCAAGGTTGACAAAGCACAATATTTTAGTTCCTCCTCCAAATCGCTCTTATTCTTGTTTTTAATTTTCAATATATGTTTTTTTAATGTAGTGGTTTAAATTGTATAACCACTTAGATGCATATAACTTCATGTTGTACCTTAATTGGTAAATCCCAGAATTAAATCACATGCACTTGCATATCTCCTGTCATATTATTCTGACATTATTGAAGAATTCATTAC
This sequence comes from Notamacropus eugenii, assembly GCF_028372415.1. NCBI lineage: Eukaryota > Metazoa > Chordata > Mammalia > Diprotodontia > Macropodidae > Notamacropus > Notamacropus eugenii. The sequence goes on from NC_092877.1 coordinate 285,572,001, forward strand.
CTAAAAACCAGTTTGGTCTATTGTCATTGAAAAAAGAACTGTCATTAGCAAATTTACTGAATAGAATCTGTTTGCATTCCTTCTATGAAGAATACTAATGTATCAGTTACATGACCTTGCTGTTTGAAAACTATCAGTCTTTTAAAAGAGCATTTGGAGAAGGCCTTTTGAAACTTGGTAATGTGCTACTTTGAAGGAACTGTGATTTATTGTGGTGATATTCCCTCATGATACAAAATGCAATTACTCTGACTTCTTGTATTTTCCTTTTCTATATTTAAAAAAAATCCTTCACAATGATTCTACCCTATGCAATAGAATCCATTGTCTCATTTCTTTAAATTAAATTATTTTCTTTGTTTATTAAATACATAATTTAATAATTAATCTAATAAATAAAATCATTTTAATTAAAATTTAGCTTAATAATAATCCAATACAGAATTGCAACGTACCACTATGCAAGTTCACTGTCATTTCTTACATATGCTAAATGTATAGCCTCCATGTTTTTCCAGTTCTAGATAGTATCTGTTGTCAGTCAGGCAAAATACCATTTTAAAGTACTGACAGGCAGTATGCTATGCACTGGGCATTTAAGGAAAAGGAAAAGAGAAAAAAAATAGTCCCTACTCTCAAGAAGACTCATAGTATAATGGGGAAGAAAACATGTAAACAAATATGTACAAACAAGACACATACAAAATAAATTGGGGGTAGTCTCAGAGAAAATTGCTAAGATAAAGGAGAACCAAGAAAGACTTCTTGCAGAAGGTGAGACTTTAGCTAAGATATGAAGGAAACTAGGGAATGTAGGAGGCTTGAGCTCAGGAGAAGGACATCCTAGACATAGGAGTCAAGTTGAGAGATGGAGTATCTTGTCTGAGAAATACCTAGGAGGCCTAGGTCACTAGATCATAGAATATGTGATAGTGAGTAAAGTAGAAGAACACTGGAAAGGTAGAAAGAGAATAGATTATGATGGACTTTAAAGGAAAAGTAAAGGATTTTATCTTTGATTCTGGAAACTATAGGGAACAGGGACTACTACTGTTAACTGACAAAAATGTACTGTTCTATTTCTCAAACCAGATTCTGCTTTGCCATATTCCAGAGACTGAGAAGGACAACCAGTCCTTCGGTTCTCATTATCTTTGTGTTGTTTGAGAATAGATGGAGAGGTAGCCCAAGACTTGCACTTATATAGATTCCCTGAGGGGATACTGGTAATAATCAATTCAATTCAATGCACTCTCTTCTCCACTTTCTACTTAACCCCATGGCTAACTCATTTTCAATTGTCCATCTAAAACACTTGTCCAAGAAAAATATGTTGATATGCCAATTTCAGTCACTTGTCATAGTATGATGAATATGCATGTTGTAATCTACTCTCTTTTCCCAATGTAGCTAGCTAGACCAATCTCTTGCAATACTATAGATTTCACTGTGGAAGCATTGTAATTTCCTGGGACTTAATGCAATCAATATGTTGTCTATGACTAGGAGCATTTGAAGAACTGTAATGTTCCTGGGGGAATTTCTTCTTTAGATTATTTGTGGGATATTTTCCACAACACAGATGAATACTTTTGCTCATCATGTACCTCTCCACCAAACTTCTTGTTAAAGCTAGCTTTTTCAGTGGCATGATCACACTGCCTTCTCCTATTGAGTTTTGAACCAGTTAAAAGTACAGCTAGATAACATCCCATGAGATCAAGTGTTCTGAGTGTACTAACATAAGGTCAAGTCTGTAGATATTCTCTGGATACATATCCAGGAACTGAAGAAGGTAAACAGTAAAATAACTTAGCTCAAAAATAAAGCTGACTAAAAATTTTGGTGTTCTTTTGTCCTCTGAATCCTTGATCAGGAAGATTCCCTCAAATAATCTATCCTGATCTGAACAAATATGGAAAATTTCTTTCCCTGCTTTTCAAAGTGAGTACATGGTAGCCCAGGTAAAGGTTAAATCTATTATCAATTTCCAGATGATGAAAAGGCTATGTCAAGTACTGGATACTGGTCATAAATTGCATTGACATTTATATTTTGATTTTGTGACCTTAAAGAAAGGAATTTACATTTATTTCTAGGGAAATTTACCTTATTACATTAGTTTCATCAACTAGATAATTCTACATAATTCCAGCATTATTAATTTTTGTTTTTAATGTATGTATTTTTTGCCTTACAGTGGGTGAAGAAGCTCATGAAGAGATTAAAAAATAATATTGCTAAAGTCTATTTGTTGATTTCAACATCTTGTGGAAATGTCTTCAGATTTCATTATTTAACAATCACTATTTTGGGGGCTGTGTGTGTGTGTGTGTGTGTGTGTGTGTGTGTGTGTGTGTGTGTGTGTGTGTAGGAAGGAGTTCTTATTCTATCTTGAATTTGGTTAGGACCTATGATTTTTTTTTCTCTGTGGAGAGCTTCCTCCATTCATGATGATTGGCAACTAGATGACAATTTATATTAGGGGATGATAATAGGATCTGTAGCCTATTTTTTTGTTAGTTTTGCTTTTTTTTTTTTCATAAAACCCACAAGCTAAGAATGTTTTTTATATATAATGACTCTTACTTCATGGGCTGTGTAGAAACAGAAAAAACCATTCTTAGCAAGGGTAATGATTTGATCTTATAGTCATAGTTTGCTGTTGCTGCCGCCTCTGACTTATTTTCTTAGAGAATCATATGAGGGAACAGGAGAGAAATCATTTGTTAGTGATCAAATAGCCAGTTTTCATGAGAGGCAGCCTCAAACCTAGGCATTTTGAGTAAAAGATTGGCCTTCTATCCATGACATCCTGTAACTATTAGTAAATACTTGTTAATTTAGGAACAACGCAATAATTTGAAATTATATTTCATTTTAAACTTTATTAAACCCTTTCCTCACAGCAATCCAGAGAGGTAGTACAAGTATTATTATCTTGTACATAATAATATGAAAACTGAGGCCTCTCTGGCAATATATATTTAGTCTGTAAGTCAGGAGTTGGACTTCCAATTTTTATTGATGCCAAATTCTAGGCAATGTAAGATAATACACGAACTAAAATCAGAAAATATTTCTATGAACTATAGTACAAAGTCATATATATGTGTGTTGTTTGGTTATGTTTCTTAGTTATGTCTGACTCTTTGTCACCCCATTTGGGGTTTGCTTGGCAAAGATACTGGAGTTGTTTGCCATTTCCTTCTCCAGCTCATTTTACAGATGAGGAAACTGAAACAAACAGAATAAGTGACTTGAGCAGGGTCACATAGCTAATAAGTATCTGAGGTCAGGTTTAAACTCAAATAAATTGAATTTTTCTGATTTCAGGACCGGGATACTATCCACTGTGCCACCTAATTGCCCCCATATATGTGTTTATAAAAAGACAAATTTAGACACCAAATATTGAGATGAAATAGAAACGAAAAACAATTTTTTTGTTAAAGAGATTGGCTATGTGAATCAAATTAAAAACAGTGGAATAAAAAGTCAATAAAGAGTTGGAAAGGTATTGATCTTAGTTTAAAAGGAAATTGCCTCTGACACCAGGTATTGAAGAGTGAGAAAAAATTATTTGAGTGAGGGAAGCAATTAAATATTGTATGGTGAATATCATAATAATGTTACTCCCTTTCCACCACTTCCAAGTAGATGTTTTCAACTCACCTCGAACTCCTCAGATATCCCTTAACATAGAGGTTAAAAAACTCCAATTAAGAGAAGTCCAGGTAATCTCTCTCCATGCTGTCTGGAACATTCAGGCAGGGCGCTGAAGTTTAGTCTTGTGTATGTTCCCTATTGCCTAGACTTCTTATTGATAAGGAAGGGTAGGAAGTAAGTTAGGATGATTTATTTTTTCACTAAAGTTCACCTTATTGTGTAACATATCATGCAAAACCACATACAGAGTTGTTATCCTATTCCTGGATCTGTGAGTATTGTGAAGCAGTGACCAATTTGAGTTGTGAAATCAGATTATTGCTACACTCAGGAATCAGAGATAGATTAGATAGAATTCCATGTTCCAGAGGGATTAGTGTCAGATATTCTGTCTAATTAGATTAAGATAATTCATAACAGATGGAAGCAAGGGCAAGTAATTGAGAATAGATCAAAGAGTGGTCAGAGAATTGCAGGATTAGTAAATGGCAGAATATTAAATTTGCAATTAACATGAATTTCTAGTGAAAGCTACATTGTAGAAGAGACTCAAGATCCAGTAAGATGATGATAAGTTGATAAATCAATCAACAAGCATTGTGCTAAACATGTAATAAGAGTTAGAGATCAAAAGAAAGGTAAAAACACTATCTCTGCCCTGAAAGAATTCCTACAATCTAATTGGGGAGACTACATGCAATTAACTATGTAGGTACAAGGTATAAATAGAATAGATGGAAGACAATCACAGAAGGAAGTCACTAGTACCAGGAGAGACCGAAAGACCAAAACGTGGGATCTGAGCTAAGTCCTGATGGAATCCAAGGAGTCCTGGAGGTAGAGATGAAAACAAAGAATGTTACAAACATAAAGATCAACAAAGGCATAGAGTAAAGAGATGGAGAAGGAACAAGCAACCTAGTCTAACTGAATAGTAGAGTGTGTGGAGGGCTCCCTCTCTTTTGACTCCCACCATACTCTCTATCTGTCTTCCACGCTTGGAATGTTCTCTTTCCTCAGTGCTTTCTACTGAATTCCCTGACTTTAAGTCTCAACTGAAATACCATCTTTTACAGAAAAGCTTTTCCAATGTCTCATTTCTAGTGCCTTCATTTTGTTAATTTTCTATTTGTCCTGTATAAAGCTTGCTTTTCAGTTAGGTGGTACACTGAATAGAATGTCTCACCTGGACTTGGAAAGACTTATCTTTGTGAATTTAAATCTGGTCTCATACACTTATTAGCTGTGTGAACCTTGCCAAGTCATTTTAACTCAGATTGCCTGGGCTCCTCACCTGTAAAATGAGCTACAGAAGGAAATGCAAAATATTTCAGTATCTTTGCCAAGAAAACCTGAATTGGATCACAAAGAGTCAGACCCTATTGGAAGACTGAACAACAAATAGCTTGCTTTGTATGTATTTACATGTTGTCTCCTTTGTTAGACTGTAGGTTTCCTGAGAGTAAGGACTATTGCTTAACTCTCTTTTGCATCCTGAATGCTTAGCAAAGTAACTGGCATATCGTAACTGCTTAAGAAATGTTTATTAATTGATTGACTGGAAGAGGATTAAAATGTAAGAAGACTTTTATTTTCTGTAGTACTATACTCAGTTTGTCAGAGTAAGTCATTCTTCTTTATGAAATCATATATCTTTTGCCTTTTGGAATATTGTATTTCAAGATTTCTTTTGCATTTTAGTAGAAACTGCCATGCCTTTTTTTGTTGTAGACTGTGTCCTTTTGCGCAATAAAATCTTAGCAATTTGATAACAGAAGCAATTTAACATTAAAACTGTTTCTGAATGCTTCACAGTATTTTTTTTTCTTTGATAGGAAAATTATGGATTTTGACTATGATATTCCTGGGATTTTTCATTTTGGATTTTCATGTAGGAGATTATCTGCCAGTTCTTTCAATCTTTACTGTGTTCCTTGGTTCTAATAGATCTGGCAGTATTCACTTATGATTTCTTAAATTATCGTGTGTAAGGTTTCCTTGATGAGTGTAGGTAGTGGTGGTGGTGATAACTTTCAGAAAACCCATTGATTCATAAATTATCTCTCTTTGACTTATTTTCCAGGGAAGTTGTTTTTGATATCAAATTTGCCTTTTTTTTTTCAAACTTTCCATTTTGTTCTAATTTGTTTTTGTCATCTCACTGATTTATGTTTAGTTTATTTTCATTTTGAGGTATTCTGCTTCTTGGAGAAGGTTTAGTATTTTATCGTCTCAATAGTTTTTAGTTATTTTTCTCTCGTTTCGTTTCTTCTAGGTACACATGCTGTCTTTGTGGAAAATGCATTTTTAAAATTTAGGTTTATTTTTGAAATTATGGAATTATTCTGTCTTCCCTTTGGGATATCTCTAGATTTGCAATGATTTTTTTTTTAAATCCTAGCTAGCTTTTTATTTTATTGACACACCTCTTCATCATTAGTTGTGACAGGACCAGGCTGTGATGGTCAAATTGATCATTTAATCTCCCCCAAACCCTCAGGTCACCTCCATTTCTCTGCTGATCTCCATCTCCCGGGGATAGACTTCGATGGTTCCTTTGGATTCAGAGCTCCACATCTTTGGAAACTCTTTGGAATAATAGGAAAGAATGTGCGTGACATCAGAGTCTCTGGGCACCATCTTACTGCTGTGGTGTTATGCCTTTTGTCACTCCCTGACATTTCCAACACACCCACCTTGGGACTTTCTCAGGAGAGATTTTGTTTTTGCAGAATCTGGAAGAAAATAACTCCTTAAAAACTGGAACTGGTCAAGGGAAAACTAATGATTTCATAAGACACCGAGAAATAATCAAACCAAATCAAAAGAATGAAAAAAAATAGAAGAGAATGTGAAACATCCCATTTGAAAAATAACAACCAACCTAGAGAACAAATCAAGGAGAGACAATATAAGAATTGTTGGACTACCTGAAAGTTATGATTATCAAAACAGTCTAAATACTATACTTTTGATCACAGGGCCTTGCAGGCTACTCACATATGACCCTTTCTGATCAAGCTCAGAGACTACTTTAACTTAGTGATGGCTTTTCTATAAAATCCATCTCTTATTATTTCAGGCTTCTGGATGACCTTTTGTGCAATTCTGAGATGGAAATCAGTTACTGTATTTTCTCATTGTATTTATTGATCATCATCCAGTCTCATGAAAACCCCAAGGTCTTGCTGCAAATAGTTATGTAAAAATTGGGCTATCTGCCTCCCATTCGGCAGCCATCTTGTCTGGAAGTCCAGCTTTAAATCTAGGATTTTATGAGTTTTTGAATAAATCAATTAATAAATAAAAAATCATACTTACCCTTCGCTATTGCCTTTGCATTGCTACTATGATATTAATGTAAAATAACATCTGCATTGTCTTATTTAACCATTTCATTATATGTGATTAATGATACCTTTACTATCATTATATAGAATGAAAAATCTCCATGTTTCTCTTAAATACTTTATAGTTTAGTGGAATCATTGTTAGATAGCAAAGCTAGTTAAAATTTCTAAATGAATTGATGGTGATTATAATATGAGAAAGGTCGATAGCTGTGTCATAAACAGTTCATTAGCTAGGGAGCAGGCTGATGAAATCCTTCAGGTTGTTGTCTATGTAATTATCCAGGTAATTCAAGCCAAAAGCTCATTTTGTTTCAATTGTTTCAGTATGTGAAAAGGTGATGTCTCTTGGCATGATTTATTTGGGCAATTTCTTCAATTGTCCGTCTAACTAGATATCTATAAAGGCTGCTTTATTTTGATTTTTACTTGAATATGTGCATTGAAATTCTGGCAGTTTTATTATGTTATATTTTATCAAAGATTTCTCTTTTTTTTCCACTAGAAATGACAGTCTAAAACTTTAAAGAACACAGACAAAGGTTGGTGAAGGCATATATCAGTGCAATTTTTGACACATTCTGTAGCATACCCATTAATAATTTTTAAAAGTGGAAAAATAACTAAAAAACTCAATAGTGAAATAGCAAACAATACTGAAATTGAAGAAATGTGTAAAGGAGCATTGATGAGGTTTTTGTCTGGAAAACATCCTGGAAATGAAAAATAAAGACAATGACTACTTTAAAAAGAAATCTGTACAGAATATCAGAGATACACTGATATTCAATATACTATTCAAAGATAGGCTAACTTAAACTTTATTAAGAATTTAGGAGACAAGGCAGCTAGGTGGCACAGTGAATAGAGCATGAGCCCTGACGTCAGGAGGACCTGAGTTCAAATCTGGCCTCAGTCACTTGACATTTGCTAGCTGTGTGACCTTGGGCAAGTCACTTAATCCCAATTGCCCTGACTTCCCCCCTCCAAAAAAAAATTAAGAAGATAGTTCAAATGTGAAAAAAAAACAACAAAAAACCTTATAAACCTACTATATCATGTAGAACAAAATTGCCAGCCATTGAATTAGAAAATCTGGGCACCAATTAATCTCTTGAACAATACCGTAGCCCCTAAATTATGTGAATTTAAGATCTCTTCCAGCTCTAACAAACTGTGATATATATGAATGGCATGCAAGCAGTAATGGTTTGAAAAACTTTGTTGAAACTGCCTAACCTACAAAGGTGGCATGTCACAGTAGATATTATGCTGTTTGGAGTAGGAAAATGTGATTAGGAGTGTTATTTTGACATCATAAGTAACTCTAATCATCAGCTTTGTTATTTATAAAATGGAGTTATGAGTATCTGTACTACTGGCCTTAAAGACTTGTTGAGGAGTAACCTCAAAATATTAAATCAATGACTGCTGATTCTCCTACTATGGTTACTGACATTGCTACTACTACTGCTTCTCTTGTTTCTGCTGCTGCTGTTTCTGCTGTGAAGAGGAAAGAGTGTTCTTCTTCATTTACACGACTCCTACTGTTTTTCTTGTCCTAGAATGTGCATAGTCTTGCTCCTGGCAATGTGAGTTCAGAAAACAATAAACTAATGAATTTCATCCTTGTGGGATTAAGCCTTTTCACATCAAGAGCAATATTTTAATGTTTTGGGATTCATGCACTACCATATATCTATTAGATTAGAAACTCCTTGAGGTCAAAAATAGGGTCTAATTTAGCTTTGTATGTCCTCAAGCATCAAATGCAACACCTTAAAAATGAAGAACATAAGATGAGTTTGATAAAATAGATCGTAGCTTTTAAATTGCTAATTAATAAAAATAAATTACACTATCAGGATGGTTATATATCTTATTTTTTCCTATCTGAAGCAAAATCACCTACTAAATTCAAATCACAATTTCTCCTGAAACTTTTAAATAGTACAAATACTTTAACTAGTACAGAATAATTATTTAATGTCTAATAATAATAGTTACTTAATAAAAATAATATTTAATAAACTTTTAAATTGTACAGATTATCCAGTCACACAAATAATGTTGTGAAATTGAAAATCTGTTGTGTTTTATAATAAACAAAATTATCTGGGCTGGCTTAGGAGCCCTGCTAGGACATTTCAAGTACACATTAGTATATTGAAAAATCTAGATGGTGATTTTTCTGGCATTACACATCAAAGGTGATTTACAAATACAGGATGTCCCCGAAGTCTTGCTGCACTAAGACTAAATAATGATAGCTAAAATTTATATAGTGTTTACTGTATACCTTGCACTGTGTTAATGCTTTACAAATACTTTCTCATTTGAGCCTCACAACAATCCTGGGAAGTTGATGTTATTATCAGTTTGGTTATTATCCTTTGTCTTTGAAGAGGACCAAAATGGCATCACCATTGTAAAGTGAAATTTCAGTGTGTCTGACTGTGGCTGATCAGACCAATACGAGCTCGGAATGCTCTACCATAACTTGGGCACAGATAGTCTGTTTGAATATTTGAGATGGATATCCCAAATCTGAACATCCTGCGTTTATTTTGTGCTGTCTCAATTCTGCTTTGCTCAAAGATGATCGCACCTTTTCTTATGTGGGCACGCCCGTGCTGAGTGGTCCTGTGACAGTTTCTCCCCTGTCGCACAGTCAAATCCAAAGTTCTCGAGAGAGACCTTGAGAGTGTCCTTGTATCATTTCTTTTGGCCACCATGTGATTGCCTGCCCCATGTGAGTTCTCCATAAAATAGTCTTTTTTGGCAAGCGTACATTTTGCATTCGATCAATGTGGCCAGCCCATCAGAGTTGCGCTCTCTGAAGCATGATTTGAATACTTGGCTGTTCAGCTCAAGCAAAAACTTCAGTGTCTGATTCCTTATCCTGCCAGGTGATCAGAATCTTCCTAAGACAGTTCAAATGGAAGCAATTCAGTTTCCTGGCAAGGCTCTGGTAGACTGTCCATGTTTCACAAGCATATAACAATGAGGTTAGCACAATGGATCTATAGACCTTCAATTTGGTAGTCAGTCCAATACTTCTCTCCCAAACTTATACCCATTTTACAGATGAGGAGACCAAGGCAGGCAGTGGTTAAGTGATTTGTCCAGGATCACACAGCTTATAAGTGTCTGAGGTTGAATTTCAATTCTAGGCTTAGTGTTCTATCCACCGTGCCCCTAATTTTCTAATCTTGTAGTTGGGCATCTGAATTTCTGAATATATATATATATATAATTTCTAATGGCTATGTATTCTGTAATACTATTTGTGATAACCAAAGTGTTTTGCTCTTGTAGTACTAAGTTAAAAAATGAAATTGTTTAATGAATCATAGCTTCATCAAGGCCATGTGTTAACAACTTATTATCCAAACAGTGGTACTACATTAATAAGTGTTTTCAAGACATAAAATCTTAAATGAGATTATCTAAGAGAGCATGCCTAACTATAAAAAATATGAACATGTATGCTGTTTTTCTCAATAGCTTATATATTTCAACATACATTGATTGCATGTCTCTTAATACAGAGATCTCAGCTTGGTCTCATTCTATCAGTTATTTAATTCTCACACATGGGCGGCGGAATTTAAAAACAAATGAATATTTTGGTACATCTATTTTGTCAAACTAGAGTCAAATAAATTGTCGTCTAGGTATACTATGACTGAAATGAAAGTAAACCTATTTCCAAACGAAACTAAAGAAATTTCATTTGGACAAGAGTATCATAATCAAGAAACCCAAGTAGAAGGTAGTTCAACAAAGTCATAAAATCAACCCATTCTTATTTTAGTCATTATATTTGAATCCTTAAACTGTGAAAAAAAAAATGTGTTTACAGTCACCCAAGGGTGTTGATCTTTTATTTCATTAGTTTATAAATTTCATAGTGTAAAAACATACTCTTTCATCTTTGACCTTATCCATCCCTTTCCTATGAAATGCTTTATTTATCTTTCCTAAGTTGTGACAGAATGCTGTTGATTGGCTGTGTACTCTAAGCAGGCCTGGAAAGATATATAAAATAAATTTATATTCTCAGAAGCTAAAGTTGGCATCAACACAAGCAGCCTTTCTTAGCATGCTGTAAAGCCAAGGCAATATTCATAGTACTGATGATGACTATGAATATGCTGGCATAGTTCTCAATTGTAAAGTATAACAGACCTTTCATATAGAAGGCAGAAGAAAAACATTTATTCAGACACCAGAAAGCTAAATTCCCCAAACCAGAAAGCCAAATCCATCATAGTAGTCAAGAAGTCAATACAAATTAGCACTTCAGTGGACAAAGCCATTCACAAGCCTTCCACAAACACTCACGAGTCTAGCTGTCTGCTTGCATGTGTTCTCTATCTCTCTGCCCTAACTGCTCTCATTCACTTCCTCTCAGTTCTGCTCCACCCTTCCTATTCCTCCTTTTCAGCAACTCCTCCCACTACATGTGCCTTAGGCTTCCATGAGATTTTAACAGGTCACATGGACCTATTAATGAATGAGAACGATCTTCCCATTTAAATTATCATTATTTCGGCCCCAAGATTTCTTTTCACTTTGCTTCACCACCTTTGACCTGTAGTCATCAGGCAACTGCTAACGAGTACACCTTTTCCAAGAGATTAAATTTCTCTGTGTTGAGATTATTATATGACACTACACTATAGAAGCCTCAAGGACAATAATATTTAAGAAAGATGCATCAGCTTGGAGAGTAAAGATTGAATTCCCAAAACACTTCTTACCTATTCCAGGATCCATGAATCACCATTTTTCCTTGTTAATTAATATCTCATAGTATTGTATATGTAAGTTTCCATGTGACCTTGGATCAGGGGTAGGCACTCTCCTGCCTTGAGGACAAACATGACTCTCTAGGTCCTCAAGTGCAGACCTTTGACTGAATTCAAACTTCACAGAACAAATCCCCTTTGTAAAAGGATTTCTTTTGTAAAACTTGGACTTAGTCAAAAGGTATAACCCAAGACCTAGAGGGATACACATGGATATGAGGGGTCTCAGTTTCTCCATTCCTGGATTATATATTATGCTCAAATATAAGTAAGTTGCCTTTCTTTTCTTTTTTTTCAAAAATGTATTTACTTATATTTAGTTTTCATCATTCACTTCCATAAGCTTTTGAGTTTTATTTTTTTTTCTCTCTCTCCCCTCTCCCTTCCCCAAGATGGCATGCAATCTGATATAGGCTTTACATGTACATTCCTATTAAGCATATTTTCACATTAGTCATGTTGTAAAGAAGAATTAGGACCAATGGGAGAAACTACGAGAAAAAAGAAACAAAGCAAAGCAACCACCACCACAAAAAAAAGAGAAAGAGAGAGAAAGCAAAGAATATGCTTCAATCTGCATTCATGTTCCATAGTTCTTTTTCTGAATGTTGACAGCATTTTCCATCCTGAGTCTTTTGGAGCTATCTTAGATCCTTGTGTTGATGAGAAGAGTCATGTCTATGAAAGTCCGTCATCACACACTATGGTTGCTACTGTGTGCAATATTCGCTTGGTTCCATTCACTTCACTCAACATCAGTTCATACAAGTCTTTCCCAGTTTTTCTGAAGTTCGCCTGCTCATCATTTCTTATAGTACAATAGTATTTTGTTACATTCGTATACCACAGCTTGATTAGACATTCCCCAATGGCTAGGCATTTCCTCAATTTCCATTTATTGGTCACCATAAAAAGCTGTAATAAGTATTTTTGTGCATGCAGGTCATTTTCCCTTTTTTATTATCTCTTTGAGATATAGACCTAGAAGTGATATTGCAAGTGGTATGCACAGTTTTATAGTCCTTTGAGCATAATTCCAAATTTCTCTCCAGAGTGGTTGGATCAGGTCACAACTTCACCAATAATGCATTAGTGTTCCACTTTCCCCATATCTTCTTCAACATTTAACATTTTCCTCTTTTGTCACATTAGTTAATCTGATAGATGTGATATGGTACCGAAGAGGTGTTTTGATTTTCTTTTCTCTAATCAATAGTGATTTAGAGCATTTTTTTCATATGACTATAGATAGCTTTAATTTCTTCATCTGAAAATTGCCTGTTCATATCCTTTAATCATTTATCAATCAGGGAATGACATGTATTCTCTTAAATTTGACTCAGTTCTCTACATATGTTAGAAATTAGATCTTTATCAGAGATACTGGCTGTAAAATGTTTTCCCCAGCTTTCTGCTTCCCATCTAATCTTGTTTTCATTAATGGCCTTTCTTTCGCATGAGTCCAATAATTTATCAAGTATAATTAGCAATCCTTTGCATGGCAGCAGAAAGATAATAATTCTTATATGAGCATTAGTGGTTTAAGGAGTCAAAAGAGGATGACTGCCTCATAGTAACATTGCAAATTTTAAAACTATATAAAAACAAGAACAATAATGATGTTACCTCTGGAGAGATTAATACTAAAATGTTAACCCTGCTTAAATTGAGAAGCCATAAGGGATTACTGGAATAGCTAATAATTTCTTTTGTAAGCAATAAAGGTGAATGTTTTGACAAAAGCACAGTCATTTTGCAAAAAAAAAAAAATTACTCCAGAAATTAGCACAGTTAAAAAAACCTATTGTTTAAGGTATTTATGAAACATTTTGCAGAAATCCCTAGTTCTTTTTTCCCACCCCTAATTTACTGAACTACAGTTTAGAAATTTTATTTTTGACATGTAAAATAAGCTAATTCTGCTTTGTGCTGGATAGTAAAAATGACATATTGATAATTTTAGATCACATCAGTATTTTCTAGAGATGTAACTTTGAAATTTAGCTTTGATTTGTATAGTATTTTTGAAATTAAGATTTGAGTGTTTTCTAGGAAGGAAAACATTTCACGTTTCTATCACTTTGATTGTTCGTGTAAAATGCAGAATTTCTCAATGATTGTTTTTTTAAATTTAGGATGGGGTACATTCCTATCCATCCTTCATTAAATAATAATGTTACTTGGTATGTCCTTTTACCACAGAGAGACGATAGCCCTGTTTTGAATGGAATTCTCTCCTTAAAGAAATTCTGTGTTTACGAGTGTATGTGTGTATAAAAACTAAAGTTTTAATGATAATCTTTCTGACAACTTCAGAATTAGGTATTTCTTCATTTCTATAGCACCCTGATTTTTCAAATTTTTTTATTTACTTTGTACTGAATAATATTTGAGTGATTTAACAATACAGACAGTTATATCCATATTCAACCTTCCACCATGTTACTCTCTTAAAATGCTTAACTCTGTACAAGATGCAGGATCACATACGTACTAAGACATGTAAATGGTCTAATTCACGTGGAAGAAAGCATCAGTATTTTGGGTCAAAATTCCATAGTACTACATGTAAAAGAATTCCTATATTTCAGGCTTCACCATGTAGCTAGATCCAGTTTTGTTCCCATATATTTTAGTCCTGAGGAAATAATATAGAATCTTAACTGACACAAGAGCAAACCACATAGATACAATGGAAAGTGAAAACAGATCTAACTATTTGACTCCCCAAGTGTTACGTAGCCTTGAAATTCCAGCCTTATTTTTGGTCCTGAGGAATTTGTGGCAGTAAATTGAACTTAGCACATTTTTAAGTTATGTTTTCCCTTTGATTGGGTAGATATTATCAAAATCCTTACATGTCCATGAAGCATGATCTTTATGTTTAGAAATTAGCTGCTCTTGAATGTTTTGTTTATGTTTAATTTTTATTAGAAAATCTATGGGTAGGGAATTCACTGATTTTATGTCATAAAGAATCATGTACTCCTATGCAATTACATGAACACTAATAAATAATAGCAATAACGTCAGTACAATTGGGGGTATGAACAGAAGCTGAAACATATTGGGTAAGGTAATAGCAATTAATGAATATTCATCATTCTTGATGGTCATTAAATTAATAGGTTAGCTAGGGATGTTCTCAGTTTTCATTAGAACTGAGTGAAATGGTAAAGTCAGTTAGTGAAGAATGTCAAGGTATCAAGAGTTCCTCTCATTTTGGATAACAGAAGTGCTTTTATCATAAGAGGAGCAAAGTTTTGTGTACTGCAAGAGACCATAGGGAAAATGCTTCAAAAATGTTAGTATATGGAAGCATATTAATGTTTCATACATACACTGTAGCACAATATTCGATTACAGAAGAAAATTCAGATAAATTTTGCAACTGATGTTCTCAGAACACTGCGCCATGCATCATAATGCTGGGAACAAAGAAATCAAGAAATCAGATCTGTTCTTTAATTATAGACTAGGCATTTAAAAAAAATAAAAGATTGCCTACAATAAATAAATGTGAATGCTATAAATATATTAATTTGAGATTGCATGCATAATTATGCCACAATAAAGTTGATGATATTTCAGCAAAGAGTAGTGAGGAATAATTATTATATAAAAATAAGAAAGAAAAGGCTGCCACAGATTTAATGTGAATCATTTGAGTAAGATGTCCAAGTTCAAATTTCTTATCTTTGAGTAGGCTCCCTAACACTTTAAATTGAATTCAAGAAGTATTGCAAAAATGAAGTTTATTTTCTGAGAAATCCAATTACTTCATTTTATTTGAACAATCTACATTTGTTACAGCAAAATTTGATGAAGCCAAAGCCTTGGTTGGTCTGATTAGTCAGGATACATTATGAGGGTTATGTACAAGATAGCAGTCATATTATAGAGAGGAAACAGGCCAGAGAAGTCAGTTTTGGGCAGATGCATTTTTAAAGGATGTTACCAACTTTCAGAGTATATAGAGGAGAGTAAAAATCATTTGTAGAACATTTGAAAAAACTAGGACTGGAGAAATCCTGTGAATAAGTGAAAGTGACACTGAATGACAATTTAGGGGACAGATTCCCTGCCCACACAAAATTAAAAACTACAAAAACAAAATGCGTTTGGTACTTCAGCAGTACAAAGAAAGACTTCAACCATGTCACCATACAAAATTTTGCACGAAGAATGAAAGAATGTTGTATATAAGTCCAAACTGAAAAAATGCTTCTCAGAATTTTCCTTTAACAGGATCCCAGGGAGACATTCTCCAACTCCTTCAAGACTTGACTTCTGAAGTTTATTTTAAGGACTAAAGAAAGTCAGTCACTAAAAGGAAAGAGGAACTCAGAAGAACCTTAAAGGAAGGGTGAAGAATAGTCAGTCAGCTAGCGTTTATTAAGTGCCTGTTATGTGTCAGCACTGCTCTAAGTACTTAAGATACAAAGAAGAATATAGAATAGCTCTTGCTTTGAAGATCCTCGAAGTCTAATGTGGAGACAATATAAATGCACACCAAATACAAACAAGATCTGTATAATTATCCTATCCACATAATAGAAGTTAGGAACATGATACCTCTCCATGATCTGGAAAATCCACATAAAATATTTTGACCCTCCCTTTTTCCTGGAGAAGTCTAAATTTTTTCTTTTTCTTTTATGGGGTGTGGACAACACCCTAGTGTAAAAGTTGGGTTGATATTTTATAATGTTGTACATATATTTATGTATTCCTGAGTTCCTAACTTTTTCTGTGTTGTCTGCTAACCTTTGCATGTCACATGTGGCTTCCACAAAACTCTCTCCAAATTTCCTTTTAATTTCTTATGCCACCCCGCAATATATCAAAATCACAAAGGGGAAGGTCATGAAGTGGAAGGGACAACTGTATAGGATAAATTGAAAGTAGTCTCAGAGGGAAGGCACTAAGACTAAGAAAGTATTCTTGCAGAATATCCAACTTTGGCTGAGTCATGAAAAAGTCAGGGAAAAGGGAAGACAGAGCCAAGATGACAGAGTAACAGTATGGATTTGCTAGAGCTCTCCCCCCAAACTCAAGCAAATACCTGTAAAAATGACACTAAACAAATTCTGGAACTGCAGAACCCACAGAATGACAGAGCAAAGCAAATCTCTAGCCCAAGACAGCCTGGAAGATCAATGGGAAGCATCAATTATGCTGGGCTGGGAGCAGAGCACAGTCCAACATGGGCCATGTTGGCATAGATAGGACCTGAGCACTCCTAGGGGACTGAATCTCTGGCACCTGTGGTGGTTTTCAGACTTCTCAATCCCCAAAATGCTGAGGACAAATTAGAAAGTCAGTGGAAAAAGCCTATGGGACCTGTGGTGAGAGAGTAGAGTAGTCTGGCTCTAGCCCCAGGGCAGCAGAGCGGTTGGAGGAGCCATGCAGAGGAGGAGCCCAAGGCTCCAGCAGAAGGGGTAGTGACTGTTTCTGGAACTGTCAGACCACAGATTGTGGAGGCATAGAGCTACTGACAGTATGCACTCACACCCCCACTGAAAACAGAGAACTACTTTGACAAAGAGTTCAAAAATCAAGTAAATAGCTGGAGAAATGAGCAACAACTGGGAAAAAAGAATCAGACTATAGAATCTTGCTCACCTCAAATAATTCATATACTTTCCCTCCCTTTCTCTTCCTGCACTATTGTCTCACATGAAGTGACTTTTCTATGGGCCAAAGCAAACCCCTCAAAATGCATCCTTGACTGGAATCTACCTCATCTTTTTCAGCAGTATTCTACTCTATTATTCCCAAATTTCCACTAATCTTCAATTTCTCCATATCTACTGCTGTTTCCCATATGTTACAAACATACTTACATCTCTACTCCCCTTTCCCACCCCAGTTATGACTAATTATGATCCTATGTCTCTCATCTTT
This sequence comes from Notamacropus eugenii, assembly GCF_028372415.1. NCBI lineage: Eukaryota > Metazoa > Chordata > Mammalia > Diprotodontia > Macropodidae > Notamacropus > Notamacropus eugenii. The sequence goes on from NC_092877.1 coordinate 285,589,741, forward strand.
TTTGTGGCTAAACTCATTGAGAAAGCTGTCTTTAGTTGGTGTTTGCATTTCATCTCCTCTCACTTTCTTATAAACCTTCTGCAGTCTGGTTTCCACCCTCATCATTCAACTGAAATAACTCACTCCAAATTTGCCAAGATTTCCTAGTTTCCCAGTGTATTGACCTTTACTCAGTCTTTATCATCTTATCCTCTCTGTTGTCTTTGACACTGTCAAAGCAGATGTTCATGACTCTTTAATGTGATTTCCACTGAAAAAATGATATCCATTTTTTATGGGCCTGATAAATACTCAGTGATTGATATTTCAAGTGAAAATAGATTTGAGGATGAAGGATTGACCTTAATTTTTAGATAATTGCTACAGTTTTCTAGTTCATTTGGAATCATAAAATTCTAGAATAACCATGTTTTTTAGAGAGATCATCTAATCAGTGAAAGATAAAAATATTTTCAGGCTCCCAGGCATCAAGGACTTGGGAGCTTCTCTTTCTAATTTATAAGACATTAAAAAAAAAACAACTTTAAATCATACTGAAAATTTTAAAAATATATGCTTTTAATGAATAACTGCTTATGGTATTTATGTATTTTTAACATTTTAATTTATATTTTAGGATTGAAATATAAAAATAAATTACTAGTATGACTTTTTATATTCAGAATATAAGTGATAATTAAAAAAATTTAAATGACAAATTCAATTCAGACTGTACCAACAAGAAAATATTGTTCCAGACGATTAGATGAAGGACCAAAGCTCATCAGTCATCTGGTGAGTATGAGGACAGCTATTTGGGCAGAAGTAGGTTTCACTGAGTCTAAGTCTTATCATGTATTTCTGACCACAGAAAAGTACAGATTGAGTACAGAGGTATAAGAAAGGAGGCCTAGAAAACACCACCAGGAAATTGGCCTGAGGCCAGACAGAAATGAGTCGGTAACAAGCTGGAACAGTAACCAGAAAGAGATCATGGCCAGAAGGCTGAATTTGCATGCTCAAGATTCTACGCGTTAGGGGCTGTTTTAAGGCACAGGCTCCAAGCCTTGTTACATATGTTTCTGCTTCTCCACTCCTGCATATGTATGACTATGGGATTCAAGAAATGATATCAATTTTATTTGGAATAGTTGTTCTTAAGGGAAAACAATTTAAAAATAAAATAACAGTCACTAAGTAAAATACTTATTTTGAAAAAAAAAATAGTCCCAAGGCTGGGACTAGGCAAGGCAAGTACGAACCCAAAGCAAAACACTCAAGAATGAAAAGTAGGGAATATGATTGGGTTCCATCTAATTTCTGATCACTTCATCATTTCAGGGGGAAAGAGGACCCCAAGCTCTATATTCAAGGCTTGACTGCTTTCTCACTTAATACCAGTTTCACAATGAACACGTAGAGCATAACAAAGAAATCCATTTATCCAAATCATACCAAAACAGAACTCAAAGATGTTATACATGGAAAGTAACACAGAGCAGAGCAGCTGTCCCAGTGGGAGAAGAATAACTTAGCTCAACCAACAGAAAAAGTCCTAGATCTTACCCAAGGGGAAACTCTTGACATCTGTAGAGCAGTAGGCATATAGTGACATGGTATAGATTGCTGGTCTCTCTCATGTTCTCCTAGAATCTTTTCCTCCAACAATCTGAAATGGGTTGGCCTTTTTCACCTTCTCTTCCAAAGCTAGGAGCCAGGAACCCTCCAAATGCCTCAACATCACAAAGAAGATTCAAACCTTGATGAGTCTCTTCTGGTCTTTATATCTTCTGGATACTGTTCCTGTGTCATACAGATTCATATCTTTCTGGTGAGGGGCCTATCCCCTGGTGACCTTTTCTAGGCCTCTTTTATTATATTCTGTACTCAATACCTACTTTTCTCTAGTTTGAAATACTTAAAATGACTTGGAGTTAATGAAATTTACTTCTACCCAAGAAGTTGCCCTCAGATCCAGCATGTGATTGATGAGTTTTAACCCTACATCTAATGGTCTGGAACAATATTTTCTTTTCTATATTTTCCGAATTGGATTCATCTTTAAAATATGTTAAAGGAAGAAAGGAGAAAAGGAAAGAAGAATGAAATGTTGGCAGATTTAGTATTCTGACTAAAAAACATTCATATCAAGAGAATTCAATCTACACTACATCTCCCCCATTTTTTTTTCTCTTTTTGTCTTAATCCTTTGTTGAGTCACATCAACCACTATATTATATCTCCTAGGATGTGGGATGAGCTGGAACGAATCTTTGAAATATTGCTTCATAGGAAGAATGCTGCCATATGCTTGAGGGCACTCAAAATGTTATTCTAAATTCTTAATTGGAAATTTTGACCCTCCTTAATTATCTTTACTTTCTCTTCTTTAAAACTTTAAATTTTTTAATTTTCTTAAGAATAAACTTTATTTTTTTTCTTTTAACTCAGCTCTTCACTGCTTGTTACAACAGGAGGTATTCCTGCTGAGCAGCTCTCAATGTTGGCAAATGCCAGTTTAAGTTAATGTTAAAGAAAAACAATTTTAAAAGGGGAAAAAATAGCTTCTGTTTTGGTTTCCCTTAGCAGGGAGCCAATTTTAATCACTAGGCTTTTTATATTCCAACCAGCAGACAAGAGTGTTGAGAAAATTGATTTGGCCCCCACCTCCACAGAAAAAGAAACAAACTGTTCAAAGAACAACTTTTTGCAGATGTGGCACCATTTCATCAGGAAAACCCCCTTTGCCAGTCTCTCATCATCCCATTTGTGACAGCTGCTGGCATTATATTTTAAATTTCCCTTCAACAAGTTGTCAAAACATAGGCAATACACAAAGGTGTTTATATGCTGACTGTAAAACAGAGAGGAGATAATCAGTGTGGTTTACATCCACAAACTGTCCCAACTGACAGAGAGCTCTGGACCTAATCAATTTTGTGGCAAACCATGGCAACCATTAAGCTAATGAGTGTTGAATTTCACAGAACAGTTTTACTGCTTCATATTCCATATGTTTCTGTGCTGTAGACATATCCCGGGTACACAGGAAATGGAGATACTTGACTGTGGGCTTCTTGAGGGCAGAAGCAAAACTTTTATTTATTTATGGAAGTTATGGCCAAAATATAGTTTTAAGATAAAAAGCCAAAATAAAACAAAATGGCAATCAGCCAAAAATAAAGAGATCAAATACTGAAGAAATACAGTCATAATTTCACAAAATTTTTCAGCTGTACATTTAAAGGAGCAGAAGTCATGTAATAGAATACCAAAAAACATAAATAAAAAAAAAATAGCATTGTAACCAAGAATAGCTTGATCAACCCCCCTCACCCCCAAAATACTCTGCTGATACAAGGTAGAAAATGTATCTTTGATAAAATAGAGGCCTTCCAAGAATTCCAGGTGAAAAGACAAGAACTGTGTAGAAATTTTGAGACAGAAATATAGGCAAATAAAACATAATAAGGGAAATACAAGAGAAAATCTGAGGGGATTATGTAAGGATGAAGTGTTTATATTAAAATGATGGGTGAGAGGGAAATGATATGTGCCATTAAGAATCTCAATGTCATTAAAATTCATAGAGGGAATTAGATAAGATGGAGATCATGAGAGAAGATTCTTTATATTTTGAGGATCTTAGAAGAAATAGAGGGAAAGGGTATGGGATATAGGAAGGAAGAAAGGGGGAGGAAAGGTAAGAAAATCTATTATCTTATATAATTGGGGAACAGTAGAAATCTACACATGAGAATGGAGTGGGAGGAGTAAGTATCACTTGAACCTCATTTTCATCTAATTGGTCAGAGAATGGTAGAAGGTACTTCTGCAACCACACGCACAAGCATAAACACAGAGAGTTTCCTTTAGAAATATGTTTAACTCAATAGAAAAACAAAAGGGCACAGGACAAAAAGAAAATAGGTAATAAAAACATGGGTAGATTCAGAGTTGAATAAGTAATAATGAAAACAAAACTATCATTTTGGAGGACTTTAAAAGGAAAGCGTGTGTGTGTTCATCCTTTGATGCCAAAGAAGACTATGACATTAGACAAATGATGACATGACTTGCACTTGACTTTGTTTTGAGTGAGGGCTGTGCAGGTCACCAGTCTCACTTCTCCTCCAGAGCCATCTGAATCCAGTAACCAGATATTCATCAGGATGACTGGAGATGACCCAGGATGAGGCAATTGGGGTTAAGTGGCTTGCCCAAAGTCACACAGCTAGTGAGTGTCAAGTGTCTGAGGTGAGATTTCGAACTTATGTCCTCCTGACTCCTGCACTGGTGCTCTATCCACTGCACCACCCAGCTGCCCCTAAAAGGAAAATAAGAGAACAAGTACTCATGATTGGGTTCTGGGTAACAGGAAGAGAAAAGGAGTAGAGGCATGAAAGGTTATTGCATTAAATGGAGAGCATTGGTGCTCCATCAGTCTTCATCTTTGTAAAAAGGGATCAACAAGTAAAGAGAGAAAAAAATTTTCGATAATAGGATTGTGAGAAATGTAATTGATAATGTATTGGTAAAATCAGTAGTATGAACTCACACAAAAGTTGGAAAAAAGATTGCATATGGATTAGATAACGGAATCCAAATACATGCTATTTACAAGAAATGCATTTGAAACATAGATATTCACACAGAGTAAAATAAGGAGCTGGGATGTATTACTTCAGCAACACTCAAAAATACAAAAATAAAATGATAGAAGACAAAGCAGCAGTAAAAGTAAGTCTTGATTAAAAGAGATAAATGCATTATACTAGAAGGTACTATATAAAATGGCATCAATACTCAACATATTTATGTGTGTTTACATACATACATACATGCATACATACATATATGCATATATATGACAAATAGCATCTAAAATACTCAAAGAAAAATTTAATGGAGAAATAGCAAAAGAATTAGAAGTTCTTAATGTATACCCCTTTTAGAGCCATACGAACATATACAAAAATAAACCAAAATAATTCAAGGTCAGGTAGAAATTGTAAAATAATTCTTTCATTAATATTCAGTGGGAAAAGAAAAAGAACATGGATATTTCTTATCAATGACATTTTGTGTAAAAATTGACCACATATATGGATGCAATTCTCACAAAAAATCAATGGGACAAAGCAGAAATAATAAACACATCCTTACTGACCACAATTCAACTAAAATTATATAAATTAAAAGATGATTTAGGATATATTAAAAATTAATGGGTAACTAATCACCCAAACAGTTAATGAGTCAAAGAACGAACCATAGAAACCATAGGTAACTAAATTAAAAATAATAATAAGAAGAAGACAAGTTATAAAAATCTGTGAGATAAACCAAAACATTAGCAAGGGAAGAATTTATATCTCTAAATATGCTCATTTACAAATAAACGAAGGAAATGACTAATAAGCTGAACTTTGGACTTAAAAATCTATGAATCCAACCATATTAAAGGTCCATTTAGATATATAAAAGAACTGTATTGAACATTCAAAAAAATTAATTCCAATATTACACAAACTATTTGTAAACACAGGAAAAGATCAAATCCTCTTTCAATATGATACTGATACCTTAATTAGGGAAATTGAAATGGAGAAAGAAAACTACCAATCAATAACCCTTATGAAAACAGATGTGAAAATTTGAACAAAATATTAGAAAGAAATTGTAATAACATATTACAAAGATTATACTATTTGTCCACCTGTGATTTATATCATTAATATAGGACTCATTCAAAATTATGAAAATTGTAAGTGTAATTGACCGTAATAATAAGAGCAACAAAATAATTTGATTATACCAATAGATATAAAAAAAAGCTTTTGACAAAATGCAACACCCATTTCAGTTTTTTAAAAAAGAAAACATCAGAATAAATTAAACTTTTGATAATATATTAAGTAATATCTACTAGATCCAAGAGCCAGTCAAGAGATAAATCAGAATTCTTTCCAGTAAGAGTAGAGGCAAAGCAACAGTATACATTTAAAAACATATTATTTCATACAGTACTAGAAATTTGTGCTATAATAATTAAAACAAGAAAAGAAAATTGAGGAAATAAACATAAAGAAATAGAAAATCATCACTGAAAATATTTTGAAAATTTAAAGATCTCAGAGACTCATAATTGAATCATAACTTTAGTGATATTGAAGAATATATAAGAAATCCATATAAAACATAAATATTTCTGTACATTATCCCCACTCACAAAAAAATAAAAGAGCAATAAGAGATAGAGAAATTTAATAGAAATTTAATTTAAAAAAACTACAGTATAAACACACATATATATGTATACATACATACATATGTATGTATATATATCTATGTATGTGTGTGTGTATAAAATACTTTGGATCTTAGGTAAAAATATATACATTAGAACTAGATAACACATGCTTTAAAAAAACACTCTTCGTGGTAATAAAGATGGACAAAATAATAGTAGAAATATTTACTGCTCATAAATAAGCTGAGTCAATATAATTAAAATAACAATAAAATTTAAATTAACTACCCATTCGGTGCCATATCATTGAAACTCTCAAAGGAGTACTTTTACCAATTAAATGCATGTGGAGGAACAAGGAGTCAAGAAATTTAAGGAAACATTTTAAAAAATAAGAAGAAAGACACTAGAACTACCAGTTATCAAACTGTACTATGAATTGCTAATCATCAAAACAATTTGGAATCAGTTAAATAGAAAGATATAGCAGTGCATATATGTACACTACATATATGTATGGTAGATAGCATATATTGCTTTACATATACACATATATTGCTATATATATATATATCTTATATTCACAAACAAATCTAAGAGGCTATTACATTATATTGTTATTGTTCCTCCTCCTTTTTCAAAGAGGACAAATGGCATTGGTGGGTGATGACTTGTGCACGAATTTAAGTGAGGCAAAGTTGCATCAGCCTCACTTGCTTTTGCGGAATCATTGAACTCCAGAGGCAAGGCAAAAGTCAAGACAACTGGCGCTGACCTGCAATACAGCAGATGAACCTGCCGTCTTTGATGACTGACCAAGCTCTAAGTGCTCCACAGTACCTGCTTCAATCTTCATGACCACTGGAACAAATTATTCTCAACATTTCATTCTGCTGGGGGACGTCTTCACATGTGTGGGGCACACATCCCCCTAACTCATGGACATGTTTGAGGACTGCTACAGCTTCTGGGAGCCACAGGTAAGTCCAAGACCTCCTTTTCCACCAAACCTGCTGGGAAAAATTGGAAAAGCAATCTCACACATATTAGATTTACTACAACACTTCTCTCCACATGCCAAGATTACCTCCGAATATTTGCCTAAGAGGTATAAAGGGTGACATCAAACAAGTTAAAGAGCAAGTATCAAAATGCCTTTCAGACATCTGGATGGAGAAAGTGTTCATGACAAACAAGGGAGAGGCAGAATCATAGACGATATAATTTTGATTATACACAATTTAAGAAGTTTTTGCTCAGATAAAAGAAATGTAGCAAGAATTTGAAGTGAACCACTTAACTTGGTGGGGGGGGTACCAAATCTTTTCCTCAAGTTTCTGTGAAATGTTCTCATTTTCAAGACATACATGGAATTGATTCAAATATACAAAAATTAGAGCAATTTTCCATTTGACATATGGTCAAAGAAAAATGAACAGGCACTTCTCAAGGGAATAAATTGTAGCTATTAATAAGCATACATAGAAAAATTTCTCCTAATAATTATTAATTAGAGAAATGCAAATTAAAACAATTCTGAGGTTCTTTCTCACACCTATCAGATTGATAAATATCATCTCCAGAAAGGGAGATGACAGCTGTCATCTGTCAAGGACTATGGGGGAAATGTCATACCAGTGCATTTCTGTTGGAGTTGTAAATTTATCCAGCCATTCTGAAAAACAATTTAGAACTCAAAAGTTACTTGACTGTTCATACCCTTTGACCCAGCAATACCACTAATTGGCATATACCACAAAGAGGTCAAAGATGAAAAGGATCTATATGTGTGAAAATATTGTACAGCTATTTATTTGGTGGCAAAGAACTGGAAAGTAAAGGAATACTTATTCATTATTTGGGAAATATCTATACATACTATATGAATTGAGAATTTACAAGCTATTGTAAATGTAATAATGATATGCAAATATTATTCTGTAGGAAATAATAATGCAATGTTTTCAAAGTAATCTGGGAAGATTTATATGGTCTGTTATAGAGTGAACTTAGCACAATGAGGATGCTGTTTTATACAATAACAAAATTGTAAAAATAAACAATTTCAAAGGATTTAAGAACTCTGATCATTGCAATGATCAAAAATTATTCCTAAGGACTCATTATGAAGAAGGCTGCCTAACCCCTGACAGAGAGTTAATGGCTTAAATAGGAGGAATGAGGCGTATTTCTGGACATAGCCAATGTACTTGATTCTGAATGCTTGCTGTGAGGTGGAGCGCTACGATGAGGGGTTGTAATGAGATAAAAATGCCTATTGTTTAAAAAAATTAATTAAAAAAAGAAATGAGGTAAATTAAAAATCTTTGTGATCTTAAAGTAATACAGAAATGTAAAATATAACTAATCCCTCATGTATTTTGTATCCACCTTTATAATCCTCCTAGAAATACACTAGTAACTACGAGATATAAAACTTTTCTTGTTCTTCTTCAATAAAGGTATGTAGGAATTTGGTCACCCCATCAATCTATTCAGTTATATATCCAGTTAGATCAAATTTTCATATCAGCTCTTCTACTCAATCAATAACCATCTCTTCATAACTTACTTTAGGTCAGGCATCATAATAAATATTAAGGATAAAAAGGCAAAATCTCTGCCCCACAAAGGACATATTCTATCAGGAGAGACAATATACACTTAAATAGATCCATAATAAAGCATTTACAAAATAAACATTGAGGTATTGAGAAAACACCGGCAGCTAAGGACACAAAGAAAGTGCTGTTGCAAAATGTACTGATTGAGTGTGAGTCTTAAAAGAAACACAGATTTCAAGTAGGAAAGTGAGGTCAGAGGACATTCCACATATGGGGAATAGTCACTGAATAATCAGATATGTGTGATCAAAATTAGCATGGTTAGGAATGGTAAGAAAACCAATTTGATAATACTACAGAATGCATAGAAGAGTATATTACGTCATTATACAGAAAAAACTGGGACGGTACTGTATATTTTTCAAACAATGGAAGTGATAGTCTTAGAATATTCTCATTTTGGGAACCATAGATAAGCCAAAATATGTCTAGAGCAGGACAATTAGATAGTGGAAATCAAAAGTATCTCATAAGAGAACTTAATCAAACGTATTAAAGATATTAATGTTGATACAGCAGTTAGGGGAGACATAACTGTTTTCAAATATTAGACGGGCTCTCAAATGGAAGAAGAATTAGGCTTCCATTTGTCAGAAATGGAATCAATTTAAAATAAAACTTAACCTCTTTCACTTTCCTACACTTCAAGACCATCAATCGTATATTTTATTATTTAATACAACAATTACAGGGTGGGGAAATAGTGACTTTTCCTTCACTGAAGTTTTCAATCAGAGATAACCCGACTGTTTCTTGGAATTGTTATAAAGGCAATTTATGCTTTGCAGTAAGGATTGGATTAGTTGACCTTAAAAAATCTGGAATTCTATGACATTGGAGTCTTATAGATATTAAGAGATACAAAGAGTTTCCTATACACTTTTAAAAGAATGCTTGAAATTCCTTTTACTTGTTTTAATGCAGAAGTAAAAATGTCTCTTCACCTCTGTAACTAAACACAACTTTACTTATAAAGACTATCATATTTCATATATTCTGTAGGAGCATGTGGTATACAGTCTCCCTTACAATCATTTTTATAAGGATGATGATGCAAATTTTGCTGATGATCAAAACTGAGTATCTGAGATGCTGGTCTTCAAGGTCCTACTGTTGAGAAATGATAGTCAATATCTGAATTCCATTCCTTGGATTCATAGTCCAGTGATTTACATCAATTTGGGTAGTGGATTTAATAAATAGTATTATTTAATAATTTCCTAATCATTCTTGACAGACTTATGGTCTCCCTTGAGCCTGATTGCCCCAAACTCTAAATGACTGAATATCAAAATTTAATTCATTAAGCAGAGGACAAGCAGGTGCATTGCAGTGTAGTTGTCAAGCTATCAGATTTTGTAGGCACAATGGATAATTAAGCAGGTAATGTGTATATCTGAGAAACTCTGGCTCCTGTAATTTTATTTTAAAGCAAACAATTTATTTAGAGAAAAAATGTAATACCCTAATCAACATTTTCTTGTAAGAACAAATAGAGATTTGTTGGGTATAATTGTGTAGTTCTGAATTACATTTGATTGAAGAAGAGAAAGATAAGGCAAATCCAGAAATCTAGAGCTGAGATTTGCAATTATGGGTTTTTCAATTTATTCATAATTTTTCCTTAGGGATACTTACTGAGTGACCTATAGTGGCTACCTAATAAGATCTAATTATTATAAATGGCCACAGTTTCTTTGAATATGGTCTAAAATTACAGGTAAAAAAATGTTGATGTTCACTTTATTATTAATTACATGCCTGTTTTTAACATTCAGAATTTACTCAAGATGACTTTTTTCATTAAAAACATTTCTGGAATATTTATGTGTTTACTTGATGTACTGTCTTGGTAGAATGTAAGCAATTTGATGATTAAGACTGTCTATTCCTTGTCTACATAAATATTATAAAAAAAAGTAAATTGAGGCAGAACCACCTCCCTAAAAAGAGGTGATCCTTGTGATCAGAATTAGAAAAGACTTGCAATGGAAGGAAATACATACATACATACATACATACATACATACATATATATGTATGTCCATTCACTGTCACATAATAGAAATAAATTTGCTTTTTTGTTATTAATGAAAAGGCTTGGGTATATTAAATAAATATTTGTTGGGAATATATTTATTTTCATAAATTTCTGAAATTTTAATATTTCTTAAAGTCTAATATGGAAAAACGTTACATAAATTAAATATTGAAAAATAATACTATTAACTAAAACTCTTTATACTAAGACACATATGTATAAATTCAGGGCAATGATGAATTATCTCCAAAGAAATCACTACTAAGATTTACCAAAAAAGGAAGTTATTGCATCTTTTGAAGAATAAAATATATTACATTATATTCCTTAGAGATTTAATTATAAGTAAACTTTATTGAAATATAAACATTTAAAAATTCATAAATCAAGTATATGACACATGCTGAATCTCTCTTAACTAGCCTACTTCATGGAATCACAGAATCTCAGAACTAGAAGGTATTTCCAGAGCCATTCCCCAACCCATAATAATCTATGAATGTCTTCTACAATACTTCCCAAAATTGATCATCCCCCCTTTGCAGGAAGAGCTCTAGTAATGGCGAACCCATTATTTCCTGAGACGATGTTCTTTATAGAGTCAAAATTTGTCTTTGCAACTTCCAACAATTCAAGTCTAATCCCTCTTAAGCATAATATCCTCTCAAGCACTTTAAAATAGCTACCAAAGTTCCTATCCCACCACTAACCCCATTCAGTGTCTTCACTTTCCAAGCTAAAGAGACTCATTTCCTTCAGTTTACCTTGTAATCCATCATTTTAAGGTCTTTTGCCTTCATTTTGGTCAACATTTTACCACTGTTTTTCCTCGAGTATGTTACATCCAGAACAGCAAATAGTAATCATGATGTGATTTGACTAGGGCAGAGTTCATTGGCACTATCACTCTTTTATTCTTTTATTCAATGCAGTGCAAGATCTCAGGTTGTTTTTGTTTGTTTATTTGTTTGATTGTTTTATTATTATCACACTACTTATTCATATTAATATGCAATTCTCAAAAACTTCCATTTTCCCACCAATCAAATGTATTTCATCTTGGCTCTTTCCATTTTCTACTTGCGTAACATGGCTGTATCTTCCCATTATATCTAGTCTCTTTAGTTCTATACTACTATCAATGATATGTGTAAGGGCACAGCTTTACTTCTTAGCATTTGTAACTGCAAATGCCATCCTTCCTCACCCTTAAGAGTGATTTAATCAATTTAATTAATTAAATCAATTAAAACAATAGTATTTGCTGTAGAATATATACATGGACATGCCTATTTATACCTAACTAGAGCAGTTTGCTGGAGACAGCTATAACCCAGTTTGTTTGCATGAATTCAATGTTAAATTGTTAGTTTAAGCATTTAAGCCCCAGAAATCTGCTACAAATATTTTTTTCTTGATTGTCTAAAGTGTTAAAAATTTTGGTTCAATTAAAAGTGAGTTCATACACCTCCTACCCCAGCCCAGTTGTCAAACGTTTAACTGCACATGGCTGTACTGTTGTAAAAATATTGCTTGAATTCAGTAATGGTGTAGCAAAAAGTTCAGAGAATGATGTCATCATTGGACCAGTGACCTTAAGCTAACAACAACAATAGCAGCAATAAAAATGTTTACGTAGCACATTTCAGTTTGCAAAGTGTCTTATATCCATTATCTCATTTGAACTTTATTCTCTTTCATTACTATAGTTATAAATAAGACTTTACTCCCTTGTTAGCATTTTTATGGATTTGAAATTTATCTCACCTCCTAGGTGATTCCAGTTAGCAGTCTGCATGCAGATTATCAAGGAGAAGGGGGAAGTAGTGATTAAACATAAACATCTCTACGTCTGTGATTAGTCACAAATAACCAAGGTCATTTTCTTGACATTTGATGACAATTAGGAATGTATCTGCAAGTGTTGACTCTCCTCGAGTTTTGTTTTGATTTGTTCTTCAGCTGTACAATCAACCTAGGAAGTCTCCAAGTCTTTATTTTCCCAATATGTTTCGCCTGGAATCAGATGAACCTGGTGTCACTCACAATCCAACGCTGACAGCTAACCTTGAGCGAATAAGGGAATATCCCAATTCTGTACTCTCATTATCCTCAGTCATGGATCTAGAAGCAGACATAATATAGTACCAAATATGTTTTTCACTAGAAATTATCATCATTTACCCTCCAAAAAGGAGGGAGCACACAACACATTTTTGAAGTAGAACTTTTCTGATACAAAAAAGAGAAAGTGAGAAGCCAAAATTTGAGCTGTACCAACATCACTGTCTAAGAAGTGGCTCCATCAGCTGAACAGAGATTCAAGGGCCAAGCATATATCCTTTGAGCTGAAAATTTCTGGGCACGAGTTTCCTTTTCTCTACTTGGGGTAAGTAACTATATAATCAATCTTTGTAGAGGCATTGTTCACTAAATAAAAGATATGAAATACGTAGAAGAAGCTGACCATATCACCTTATCATTCATAAACTTCTTGAACCCAAACCAATTACTGTAGTGAATGGGCCCAATATAGCCTGTCAAGCTTATTTTTGAACCAGTGTAGAATTACACTTATGCCACTATTAAAATTGATTTTCTGAGATGCTGTCCGGTTTTCTAGCCTGTCAGGATCATTTGTGGATTCAGGCTGTCATCTAACATTTTAACTATCCTTAGAGGCAACACAATATAGTGAAAACAAGGTGGAACTTGGAGTTGGAAGGGACAGAATTTTGTAATCTTGCCTCTGGCACTTTCTAGCTATGTTATCATAGGCATGCATGCCCTTTATCTCATCTGTGAGTTTCTGTTTTCTCAGCTACAAAAGGGGGGACATAACAATGATTATAGTACCTTCTTCACAAGACTGTGTTGAATATGTATGTATATATGTATATGTGTGTAAGAGATCTATCAAAATTTGCTCTGTAAGTAATCTAGCATTTATTATTTTAAGAACTATGAAATCTTGGTCTTTTTTATTAGGCTTTTTACCAACTTTGAGCCCATTTTGCTAGAGTCTATCTTTTTAACCCATTCATAAATCCATTTGACTTACCTAATATACAAGACTATGGTAATATGAAAGGGTCATTATAGATCCCAATAGTAACCCACCTACTTTTTCCTCCTCCTCCTCCTTCTCCTCTCCCTTCTCCTTTTTCTTCCTTCTCTTGCTTGCCTTTTCCTTTTGTTTTTCCTCTTCTTTCTCCTTTTCCTTATCCTCTTCTCCCTTCTGTTTAATTCCTACAGATCTTCAAGTTGAATGAATGAAATACAGAAGCTTAAGCAATTTAAAAAAGTTCATAAAGTGATTTGTGGTGTTGAAAATAAAACAAATTTCCTTTTTCCTGACTTGGTCATATATGTTACCTGGAAGACTTTATTTTACAGCATGTGATACATTTATTTATATAGATGATTATACATAATTTATTGAATTCTTTTTTATTGGATTGTAAATGTAAGTCAATTAATTGAGTGCCCTCATTTTCTAAAATAGACTGGCAAGAAAAAAACAGAATGCAAAATCTTCCAACTAATGACATCTAGCTGAATTTATATTATTTTATTTTCCTTAGGATTTTTGCTATGCAGTCTTCTATTCTCATTAAAATCTGTCATACAAAAAAAATGCAACAACTTTTGATGATATTTAAAGCATAATGCATTCAGTGAAATATGATAGAATACTCATATGTTGTATTATTTGACCTATTCTGAAATGTAATTAGTCTAATCTACAGGTTTTCAAAGATATAAGCAAGAAATGTCCAGCTTATCAAAACGCTAAATGTTAACAAGGCCAGTGGAGAGTAGTAAAGAACATAAGTTGTAAATTGTACTATATATTCAATAGAAAATAATTGTCATTTGATTCACATGAAAGATTGCTAATGAAAACACAGGTATTTTACAATGTTGCTCAGGTCTTATGATAAAATCAAAACAAACTGTAATAATTAACTCACAGCTTGGTATGGTATTTACATGTTGAATTATTTTTTTCTCTGTAGACTGATTTTATCCAATATAATTTTAAAAGAGTTTCTACGTTTCTAACCATCTGGGTAAACCTTAGAGAATTTATAATACATTTCTGATTAAGATAGAAAAAATAATAGTCCTGTTCCAAAAGTTATGGCATATTGGGTAGAAATTTGAATTTGGAGCCAGGAAGATCAGAGTTAAAGTTCTGACTTTGATACGTATTGGTAAGAGAACCTTGGACAAGTCATTTATCATCCTAGGATACTAAATTCTGACGCAAAATTTGCCAGAAATGGGTGTTTTACCTTATCTGGAAGTTCCCTCTACCAATCCAGTCACAAGTCCAGTACTTATAGCTATTCCCAGGTCTTTTCAAGTTCAATAATGTTCTGTTGTTCTGGTGGTGGTTTCCTTTTGGTTGTTATTATTTTGGGAAATAGGGCATGCAAAGATTTCAAGAAGGCAGTTGTTCAGTCATTCAGTCATGTCCAACTGTTCATGATCTTGTGGACCATATTGTCAACAGGTTTTTCTTGGCAAAGGTACTAAAATGTTTTGCCATTGAGTTTTCCAGCAGATGAAGGCAAACAAAAGTTAAGTGACTTGTCCAGGGTCACACAGCTAGTAAGTGTCTGAGGCCAGATTTGAGCTCAAATCTTTCTGACTCCAGATGCAGCACTTTATCCACTGAACCAGCCAGGTGGCAGTAGACAGTATCTAAAGATATACTGAAGGACAAGAAGGAGAGATGTAAACTAAATGAAAGAACAATTAGATGAATTTGGAAGCAGTTGCAACACTTGACCTCCTGTTGAATAATGTAAATCATGGAGGTCATTATTGACTATCAATTGAAATTTCTCTTATTGAAAATTGTTAGATTGTGGGGGTGGGATATGCTTTATTGAATTATAGATTTGTGTTTGTGTAGCAAGATTGTGTTTTAGGTATTTCAAATTAATCAGAACTTTTAACATGGATAGGCATCCTTCAAGGACTAAGTTAAGCGTTAACCTTTCCATGAAGACCTCCCTGATCAGTCTACTTGGAAGTAATTCCCCATTCATCATATTTTATTGCATCTTGTTTGACTTCTTCCAGAACATCCTATTCTGATTTGTATTACAACTATTCATTCATAGTACTTCAACTAACAATTTATAAATTCTTTGAGGACAAGGTCTTATTTCATTTCAATTTCATTTCAATTTTACATGTGAGAAAACTAATATCCAGCAGTTTTCTTATTTCTACCTTCATCATCTTATATCCTAACTCTTCTTTCCACTCACAATGACAACACTGCAGTTCAGGCCTCTCAACTGGTCTGTTGTAAATGTCTGTTAATTAGACCTCTGGCCTTAGTCTCTCCTTACTCCACACTCCAAACCCTTCCCTCACAATAACTACTTTTTTTAAAATTTGTTTTTAGCTTTCAACATTCATTTTCACAAAAATTTGAGTTCCAAATTCTCTCCCCATCTCTCCCTTTCTCCCACCCCAAGACACCATGCATTCTGATTCTCTTTCCTCTATCTGTCCTCTCTTCAATCGTATTCCTCCCTTCCCTTATCTCCATCTTCTCTCTTTTCTTATAGAGCAAGATAGATTATTATACCCCATTACCTGTATTTCTTATTTCCCAGTTGCATGCAAAAACAGTTTTCAACATTCTCTCCTAAATCTTTGAGTTCCAACTTCTCTCTCTTCCTCCCTCCCCATACATCCCCATCGTGAAGACAAGCAATTTAATATAAGCTGTACCTGTGTAGCTATGCAAAAGACTTCCATAATAGTCAAGTTTTGAAAGACTAATTATGTTTCACTCTATCCTATCCCGTCCCCCATTTATTCTATTCTCTCTTTTGCCCTTGTCCCTCCCCAAAAGTGTTTACTTCTAATTACTCCCTCCTCCCATTTGCCCTCCCTTCTATCATCCTCCCCATAGCCCACTTATCCTCGTCTTCCCTACTTTCCTGTAGTGTAAGATAGATTTTCATACCAAATTGAGTGTGCACGTTATTCCCTCCTTAAGCCAAATGTGATGAGAGCAAGCTTCACTTTTTCCCTCTCAGCTTTCTCTTGCCTCCTTTATGAGAGAAGAGTTGCCTTATATCATTTCTCCCTATCTCCTCCCAATATATTCTTCTCTCACTACCTAATTTTATGATTTTAGGTATCATATCTTCCTATTCAACTATCCCTGCACCCTCTGTCTATATGTATATAATCCTTCCAACTTCCCAAATGCTGAGAAAAGTCTCAAGAATTACAAATATTATCTTTCCATGTAGGAATGTAAATACTTCAGCTTTAGTAAGTCCCTTATGATTTCTCTTTACTGCTTACCTTTTCATGCTTCCCTTGATTCTTGTGTTTGAAAGTCAAATTTTCTATTCAGCTGTAGTCTTTTCATCAAGAATGCTTGAAAGTCCTCCATTTCATTGAATGACCCTTTTTTCCCCTGAAGTATTATACTCAGTTTTGCTGGGTAGGTGGTTCTTGGTTTTAATATTAGTTCCTTTGACTTCTGGAATATCTTATTCCATGACTTTGATCCCTTAATGTAGAAGCTGCTAGAACTTAGGTTATCCTGACTGTATTTCCACAATACTTGAATTGCTTCTTTCTAGTTGATTGCAGTATTTTCTCCTTTACCTGGGAACTCTGGACTTTGACTATAATACTCCTACTAGTTTTTCTTTTGGGGTCTCTTTCAGGAGGTGATCATTGGATTCTTTCAATGTTTATTTTGCCCTCTTCTTCTAGAATATCAGGGTAGTTTTCCTTGATAATTTCATGAAAGGTGATGTCTAGGCTCTTTTTTTGATCATGGCTTTCAGGTAACCCCATAATTTTTAAATTGTCTCTCCTGGATCTGTTTTCCAGGTCAACTGTTTTTCCAATGAGATATTTCACCTTGTCTTCAATTTTTTAATTCTTTTTGTATTGTTTTGTAATTTCGTGGTTTCATTTGTTAGCTTTTATATGTTTCAATCTAAATTTTAAAGAACTATTTTCTTCAGTGAGCTTTTGAACTTCCTTTTCCATTTGACTAATTCTGCTTTTTAAAGCATTTTTTTCCCTTTTCATTGACTTTTTGAGTCTCTTTTGCCATTTGGCTTTATCTATTTTTAAAAGTGTTTTTTCTCCTGCATTTTTAGGTCTCCTTTAGCAAGCTGTTGACTTGCTTTTCATGATTTCATTTCATCTCTCTCATTTCTCTTCCTAATATTTCATCCACCTCTCTTACATGATTTTCAAAATCTCTTTTGAGCTCTTCATAGGCTTGAGACCATTGCATATTTATTTTGGAGATTTTGGATGCAGAAGCCTTGCTTTTGATGTCTTCCTCTAATGGTATGTTTTGTTTTTCCTCAACTGAAAAGATGGAGGAAAATACCTGCTCACCAAGAAAGTAAATTTTTATAGTCTTATTTTTTCCCTGTTTTGGGCATTTTCTCAGCCAGTTACTTGACTTTTGAGTCCTTTGTCAAGTGGGAGATATACTCTAGTGACTTGTAAGTTCTCAGTTTCTCCAAAGTGGCACAATCAAGGAAGAAGGGTTTACTCCTCTCCTGGCCTGTGCTCTGGACTGGGAGCAACCTTGAGCTTTTCTCCCCAGAATCTGTGAGTAGGGTTCCCTCTCCACAACTGCCTTTAGCTCCACCATGCCAGCACTACTCCTCACTCCAGGGCCATGACTCAGGGCTGAAATTCAAATCAGCTGTTCAATTCTCCCAGGGGCTTTAGGCTGAAGGATCCAACAATGGACACTGCAGCCAACTGGGGACAAGGCTAGGGCAGGAGCCTGCTCCCTTCTTACTCAGGTGAAAGAGCTTTTTCACCTACCTTTGAAGCTGTCTCTGGCATTTTTGGGTTAAGGTATCTGGGAACTGCAGCTGCTACCTGGGATTCTGCACCTTGAAGCCTGCTCCAGTCCTGTCCCTGTCGAGCTGCACAGTCAAGGCTGGGTTGCAACTGGTGGGCTGCGCTCAGCTCTGAGCCAGTGTGATGGACCTGTCCTGCTGGCCTTCTGGGTTGCTTTGGGCTGGAAATCTCTTTCAGTCTGTTGTTTTGCAGCTTCTACTGCTGTAGAATTTGTTTAGAGTCATTTTACAGGTATTTTACAGACTTTGAGGGAAGAGCTTCTACAGATCTGTCTTTGTACTCTGACACCTTGGCTCTGTCCCCCTCAGATTATCTTCTTTGTATGCATGTCTGATTGTATCCCCTTAAGTCACCCTCAACCACAAATGCCTTTATTTTCTATTATATATAGCTTTTAAGGCTCTCCAAAATCTGGTTCTTACTTATCTAAAAAGTTTTGAATATTCATATTTGAATATTATTTTATTTTATTTTGCATATTATTCTATTTCATTCATTTTAATACTTTCTGAATAACAACAAAAAAACAATCACATGGAGATTATCTAGCAACCTTATTTTTATATGTCTTAAATAAACCAGATCTACAATCTAAAGATCTATTTCAATAATGATTGGCTGATTTTTGAGAATAAAAATAAAGAGGAATTTTCCTCTATTCTCAGCAGGGAAAATGGCCTCCACCCTCAACAGAGAATCATGCAATACTAGAATATATTAAATTTCTATTCATTTCCGTAAGAATAAGATGGAAAACAGATGCAATGGTTGTCCCTTCTGAGATTTTATTGAATGAAAGTTGATCAGTTTGCATTTTATATTATTGTAATAGCATTTTATTTGAGTATTTCACAAAATTTAGATCTAAGACAATTCCAAAAGACTCATGATGGAAATTGCTATCCACATTCAGAGAAAGAACTATGGAGTCTGAATGCAAATTGAAGCATATTATTTTCATGGTTTTGTTTTGTTTTGTTTTTTTCTTTCTCGTTTTTCCCTTTTGTTATGATTCTTCTTTCACACATGACTAATGTGGAAATATGTTTTTATGTGATTATACATGTATAACCTATATCAGATTGCTTGCCATCTTGGGGATGGAGAATGAAAAGGGAGGGGATGAAAAAATAATGGAACTCAAAATCTTATATAAGGGAATGTCGAAAACTGTCTTATGTGTAATTGGAAAAAAGTACTGTTAAGTGGGAGTGGGGGAGGAGAACACTTGCTTTTGACTAAGATGTCAAACATCCATATTGACATCTCAACTACATTACAGAGTTTATTGCTAAGCATCCTTCTTCCAACTGCCATTTTTGTTTTAATTTTATACTCCTGCTTTATTTTAACAAATGATTTGTTAATTCTGCAAGAAGGCTGTAATCATAGGTTATATTGTGTAAGACATGCTTTCTCTTATTTTTTTAAACTTTCTTTTTCCTGGTTCTAAAACTAATTAAATTTTGCAAGTTTGCTTCAATGACAAAACTTGGAAGTCTCCAAATTAAAAACATCATTCTACTTTATTCATGTGGAAAGTTATAGAAAAGTAGGATTGATATGTGGGATAATATGAGAATTGTAGGGGAGGGGTGTTAAAAAGTGAACTTAGATTTAAGATTGGTTCCTGAATCAAAGTAATTAAGATTTCTGTAATGTGACTGGGAATGAATATTCTAATGGTAGAATGCTGACAATCAGATGAGCCACCTCTTGACTCATTATCTTTCAGTGTTCTCCACTTCACATACTCCTGTTGCTGTGCTGGTACTCTGTAAGTTCCAAACATTTTTCCTTCTGTGCTTGGAGCTAAAGCCTCAGGAGGTATCACAAATGAGCACATATAGGAACTGTGGCAACATCCACTGGTAAAATCCTGCCTAGTCCATCATAAACACTAGATCACTTCATGGCTATAGACATAGTTAATGCCTAGGGATGAACAAGCCTGCTCCTCACCCTTTTCCATTTCCCATGGGTCAAGTAGAATTTCACAGAGTGAGCAGGGAGTTCTTACTCTCTGAAGATCAGAGGGTGATTATATACACACACACATACATGTGTATGATTGTACAAACATGCCTACATACATATAAATATGCATGTATGTATGTATTTATAAAGATATATGTATGGAAACATTCATGCAGAAATTCATATTTTAAACTTGTTAGAAACAATGTTTCTAAGTTTTTATGTTCACACATAAGAATCTTTTTTAATATGATACCGATGCATACATACTCTCAGGTAAATATGTAGGCAGGCCTGACCTCAACCCATATAAGGTAGCATAGGTTTACATTTTATCATTTTAGATGTTAAATTTATTTTATTTAAAAATCTTCTAAACTAAGAGATTCAATGAATTATAACACATTTGCTAAAAATATAGCTTCTAATTAGTTTGAAAGAATGATTGATTGATGGTAAAGAAGATAGAATTTAGTGAATTTTAACTTCAATGAAAAACCTTCACATAGTCACTGGATGGGATTTTTACCAAAGGAAGCACATCCAATGATACACTTCCTGCATTGGATCTACAAAGACCTTTGAGTTATGTTTTTTTTTTTCTTTCTTTCCAATGACAACCATTAAAAGCAAGCATCAAATTAAACTGAACCAAGAACCAGACCTTCAAATTGCTGTTACACAAAGTGGTGAAATGATATTTTCAAAATTAATGAAGCATATTTAAACACATATCTCTTAGTAAATTAGTATTATTTACATAACATTTTAGTGAGAGAGAAAAGGATTTTGTACCAGTAATAATTTTTGTCAAAATAATATTTCATTTTTGTTTCGGTCTTTTAAATTTTTATTTTTGAGTTAGTTTATAATATGTATAACAATAAGTACAACAATCAGTCTATAATTCATAAACAAAAATTCATATACAGGATTCTAAAGAGATTTTTATTGATACAGGGTTATATAGAAACAAATGTTTGCAGACTAGTGGTCTAAAGAAGTATGAATACTGTAAAGAGGGATGGTTAAGCACTGAAGAGTAAAAAGCATTATTAAATAATTTTTTCTGAGTTAGAACCTGAGCACAGTTCCATACAAATAGGCTGCTGGCTTTAGGTCATAGAAGCAATAGAGGCTACAAAAATTGTCATTGGAAGGAAGAAAATAAATAAGCATTTATGCAACATCTACTATGTACATGTGCTCTTCATTGATAAAGAGGAATGCTCCTTACCTACATACAGTGAGGGGTGAAGTTTCAAAGTTCTTTAAGTGTCTTCAGCTTCTTTTGGCTCTACAGTTATTTCAAGAGCGTCTGATGCCAAATTCAAGAAAAAAGATGGACAATGTCCACCCCAACTCAGATTCAGACTGACCTTCTTATCACTATTTATTAGTGGGGAAAGCCATGGTGGGAATATACCAGGATGATGATGATGTGGTATTTTCCAGCAAGTGGCAGTTGCCTTGTCATTAGCCTGTTGCGTACTCCTTTTGGGAGGTATACATCAGTCTTATTGAGAAACCTATACCAGCATTGTGGAGAAACTCTTCCCAGAAAACATTCTCAAAAAAAAAAATCCAGAGACATACTCATTCCAAATATTGTTACAGACTACTTATATCCAACCTGTGGCATTGGAATGACATTGGACTGATCAGGCACATCCGAACACATCATATCTTTTATCAACATTGTGGTGTTTAATGGTATTTTAAATGGGAAAATCTTTCCCATTCATTGATAGACCCATGTAACCTGCTTAAATCACATGGAAGCCCAAGTCACATGTGGTGGGAGGAGCTTGATGAACCAGTGGAGCAGAGCTGGGAGGAAGTTGGTCAGGCTAGTCAGAGCTGAGAAAGACACAGGAAGGCAGGCACAGCTTAGGCTCATGAGTGTTTGCTTGTGGGAAGGTCCCAACACGGCATGGGGAGGCTTGAGAATGGTTTTGCCTCTTGTGGTGATAATCTGTATTGACTTCTTGGTCATTATGACTGATTTTGTTTTCTTGTTCTGGGATTTGGCTCACTGGTGTCTAAACAAATGTTTTTCCTTCTTCCTTTGTGGAGAGTCTACTATACTTTGTGATTGAGAACTATTGCCACCATATTCATAGTCAACATCAGTGCTGTAAATATTGCCTTTACGATACATGATGCCATTGGTCTTCTTCAGAATGAATAATGAAGAAACAATGGGGAAGGTTTTGAATCCAAGGCATTGCTAACCACCAAATAGCAATTCTGTGATGAATATACGTAGTAATTAGCAAAGAAGTCTATTTAAGTTGATAACAAAACAAAAGTCAGAGAAAGTATACATAGGAGGATATATACCAGACCATTAAGAGTCAAGGGGGCCTACCATTGAAAATGAGACCACCCAGTGAGAGAGGAAGAGAGAGAGGGAAGGGGGGTGGAGAGAGTCCTAGATGTCATCCAAGAGGAATAGCAACCTGAAAAAAGGACATAATACAGAATTCCAACTCCTCTCCTGCTAGCTTCTTACCAAAGTCTTGTTTTCCTTTAGAAACCTAAAGTGAGGTTGGCATCCTCCATGTTCTCTTTCGAAACTGGAAGCCCAAAGCATCAAAGCAACTACAGAACCTGAGGGAAACTGAAGATTCTTCAGCAATCTGGCCCTGCCTTCTCTTCTACTCTCAACAACTCTGCCCCTTCCCTCAGGCAGGTGTGGGGCATTGATATTCATAAATGAGGACAGAGTCCCATAGCAATGGACTTTGGACCATAGGTTCTACTTTCCCTCCCCCCTCCAGACCCCCAGGAATGTAAAATAAGAGTTGTATTTTTCTCTTTGGCCAATATGACCATGACCATGACTATACTGATCATATTCATTCTGATGATGAGAATCATCTTTATAGTCATGATCATCATCATCATCATCATCACCGCCACCATCATCACCATCATCATCATCATCACCATCCCAACAATTGTTTTTACAGAAACTTTCAAGTGTTCAAAGGGTTTCCATCTAGTGCCTGATTTAATTGATGAGAAAGAGACAGCAAGTTGTCCATAGTGAGCTCTTTGACCAAGGCAGAGCACTTTTGAGTTGACAGCATCAAAATTCTTTGCCAGTGCCTATCCAAGAATAACTGAAAAGAAGAACCTAAGAAATGTGGCAAGGAACCTTTCTCTTATACGTACTCAATAGAATGCACAGATACTTACCTCTTTTTCAGTGAACATGAGAGAAATAAGGTTCACTCAACTATAGTGACTTTATACATTGCTAAGGGTTAAATCTGGGAAGCTATTTAAAAGGAATACCTAAGAAATATATAATATGAATTGTAATAAAGATATTTAAGAATTAATCTATTATTTCCCCATATACATTTGGTTAATATACTCTGATACCACAAAGTGTGGAAAACTTCCAAGGGTATACAATTTTAGTTTATTTCCTAGAGGATGATCAAGCAGGCAGTGAGAATGACATTTATTAGCAACAGGAAAACTACTTTCTTGCTATAAAACAGCTTTTAGTAGTCCCCAAAACCTTGCTGCAGGCAAATGAATTTGAAACAGCCCTTCACCAAGTACTGTGTGTAATTGTAACTCCTATTTACTCCCTGAATATGTCCCTGGCAGTTGCCTGACTTTGGTGAAGATCCCAAGGGAATATGTGTGAGAGTTCACAACATGATTAAAGAAGCATTGTTTCAATGCACTTCACCTTTCTTTTATCTTTTCTTCTCACACTTCTTTGTTATTAATATTGCCAGCTAGTAAGATATCACTCCATACTGCATACCACATGCCCAAGCATTTTTTTAATCAGATTAGGTAAAGAAAAACAGTTTCTAGTTGGGACCCTCAAGTGACAATTTAAAGTAAGCAGGTTGGTGAGGTGAGGTGTATCTTTTCAAACAGAATCTTAATCTCTTAGTTATACTCATTAGACATTCCCTCTCCACAAAAAGTGTCATTTAAATAATAAATGTCCTTTTTAATAAGATGACTTTAAAAGGAGACATTATTTATAATTTTGGGGAAAAATAATTTAATTGAGATTTGGAAATTCCTAAAGATTTCTCAAGTATGAAGTCAATGATTCATATTTACTATGGCCAGTCCTAGATTTCTAGATTTGGAAGATTTATATCCTTGCATACTATTACTGTTGTTATAAGTGGCATTTGAATACACAGGCATTTGACTAAAATGTAGTGTATTCATTTAGCCCCTCTCATTCTTATTTCTAATGTCATAAACAGACTTGGTTAATTAGGTGATGCAACATGACTTTTTTTTCCCTGAAAATCTATGGAGTTAGTGTCAGCCAAACTTCCTACCAGCAAAATAATTGTGTCTGACACCATGTTTTGCCTCATTAGCATGCAGTACGACATCTGCTATAACATGATAAAGAAAAACATCCTACGCTGTAAAGAGGCAGAGGTGATAAAAAACAAAAACCAACAAGGAATCCAACAGTGAACTAAAAACATTCTGAGCTTAATTACGATGTTGTTCCAGTTCCTTATAAATCATACATTTGGAGTAGGAAATGTAAAATATGGTATAGACAAAGAAATCGGCCACCTTTCTTTATATGAATCCAGAAGTTGTGACTTTTGTATGGTTTAGTTTTTTTTGCTTTTTCTGTCATCTGAACCAAGACTCAGGAATAACAATTATTTCTGAATAATTATTAACAACATTATTAAGCTTATATAATTGGCTTAATTGCTAGGTGTTCTCACCTAACTATACTACCCTATGAACAAAGGGAAGAGAAAGGAAGAAGGATCAGACAAAAGAAGACTACAAATGGATATAGGGAGATGAGGGCTCCATGGAATTGTCAACAGTGCTATTTATTCTTTTCCCCTCTCTTTACTTAAGTGGAAAATAACTTAGCAAAATGAATAAGAAAATGTCTTTGTAGTCAAGGTGGCTTGGATTAAACTCCTGCTTGTTATATATACTAGATATGTGACCATGAACAAGACAGCTAATCACTCAGTGTCCCAAAGATCTCTGTTAGGCATCAAGTTACAGA
Organism: Notamacropus eugenii; assembly: GCF_028372415.1. Classification (NCBI taxonomy): domain Eukaryota; kingdom Metazoa; phylum Chordata; class Mammalia; order Diprotodontia; family Macropodidae; genus Notamacropus; species Notamacropus eugenii. The sequence goes on from NC_092877.1 coordinate 285,615,540, forward strand.
CAATTTGATGATCTGCATCTGTGGAATGAGTTTTCAGGATTATAGACCACTTCACATTACACCTTACCACCAAACAAAAATGATATAAATTCATATCAAAATTTTGCCTTGGGGTAATGTGGGGGGGAGTTTGTAATCAAAAGACTTAGCATCTATTCCTGACACCCACACATGAGCTGTGTAGCATTATGGAAGTCACTTAACTTCTCTGAGACTTGCAAAATCAGTATAATGAGCAGATATTTTTCCCACCACAGCATTGTTATGGGAATCAAATGAAATAATTTGTGCCTAATCTTTGTGAGCATAAAGAATTCCATGAATGCAAACAAGCATTGTTATACAAGGGGAAAACTGATGATCCAGTAACTTGTATGAATACATCTTGAAATACACCTTATTATTGATGTTGTTCTACTTTTGTATTGTTTTTGCTGTAACAAAATGAGGTATGACAATCTACAGTGTAAATAAATTACAAGAAATTGGTCCAGAATTTACCATATTATAAGTGTATCCTCATCAGCTTACAGCACCTTACAGGGATAGCGCTAGCACCTTCCACAAAGAGTTGTTGAGAATATCAAATAATATAAGATACAGAAAATATTTTGCAACCTTTAAAGTACAATAACAATTCTGGTTAGTAGTAGAGGTACTCAACATTTTGAATTCAATTGAACTGAATCATATATTCTGATATTCTATTGTACTAGAACTAAGAACAGTTTATAACACCTTTGCCTCTCACCTCAAATGACAAAAGAGAGGAAAAAATAAAGATCTAGCTATTTGTTTCTTGTTTGTCATGCCTGTATCATTAATAAAAGTAGGCTACAGCTAAGCAAACAAGAGTATCACCTTATATTCTCTTCTCTTGCATATTGGATGTACAATGCCAACTGAGCCACAAAACTCTATGTCCAGTGAAGCTGAAGGGAAGTGAGAGAGACTGGTCAGATCTGGGAGAGAGAGAGAGAAAGAAAGCAGGTGACTGTGGGTGAGAGAAGGGCATTTTGCTTGAGGTTTTGCTTTTCTTTGTGGGAAGGCCTGATAATGTGTATAGACTTTATGACGACTATGATGGATTTCCTTGTTACTATGATGGATTTGGCTTTCTGGTGTTTGAATAGAAGTTTTGGTTCTGTCTTCCATGTGGGGAGTCTGTTATATTTTATGATTCAGAATGTGCTGACATATTCATAGACTCTGTGGGAGCCGTTGGTGCCATAGTCCTAAAGACTCTACAAATGTTGAGAGCATTGACTATTGCTGTCATAGAATTCTAGGTAGTATCAAACTTTTCTTGAGTTCAGATGTCAGTTTTCAGACTCTTCATAAATAATGTGCAAAAAACCTCTTTCCTTTTGATTTACTATATCCATGGAAGTCTGATCTGTTGAATGCTACTTTTAGTTTACGAAAGCTAACTGGAATGAATATGGGGGGGAGGATTAATTAGCATTGTGAAATGTAATTTTTATATTTATAAAACTTTATAATTCTAGTCTTATATTAGATCAAAATGAACAACATTCTCTCAGATTTAAAGCTACCCATATTTTTGAATTGGAAACTTCAGGGAAATGTTTTATTCATTTGATCCACATGCATTCTATTTAACAATTTACCTCTCCACTATTTACAATAATTTATATTTCTTTACTACATTTAAATTTAGAGGGTGTTTTGGTCACAGCAGCTTCATGACTGTGTATGTTAATATTCCCATTTTAGAGAGGAGAAAATGGAGGCATGTAGACACTGAAGGCATTCATATAAGTCCAACTATTCTTTTTATGACAGTTAACTGGGACACATGCTGGAAGAGATCTGTTTCTCTATATTATGACATAGTTGGGCAGTAAGATGGTATTCAAAGATGGGTATTTAATTAAGATTGTTCTATAATCAGACTTCATTTCTGTTTTTCTCCCACTTTTCTCCTTCTGTCATCACCTTGTTGAATCACGCAGAGTGGTGCCATATTCATTAATTTCAAGAATTCAAAAGGATCTCGACAATCTAGGTTGACTCTAAAGTACTATAGTTGGGTATGTAGCATGGCCATAAAAATATTTCATATGGAAAAATGAGGAGCCTGTAATCAGAGGAATGAAAGCTCATTAAGAATTTATAATATAATAAGGAAGTGATAGTCCTATGGAATCTGCTCAATGAGACCACAGTTGGACTAGTTACACATTTTAGGGAGGATATTGAAAATAATAGTGTCCAGAGGAGGATCATAAAACTGAGGAAATATGCCATATGAGGATGTTCATGCCATATAAGGATGAATGAACAAATGACTAAATGCATTTATTAAAACACTTAGTATGATAAAGATTAGCACTTGTCATATTTAGCACTGTGTAAGTTCTAAGAATATAAATTCAGAAAGAAAGAAAGAGAATCCCTGTTCTTAAAAAAAATCTTTATTTTAGTATTGAAATATGTTACAGAAGGGAATGATTCAAGGAAGATCATTTTGGTCTGGAAGTCACAGGGATGGTGAGTTGATACGTAAAGACAATTGACACACCTTTTCTAAATAAAACAAACAAATAAAACCCAGTGGTCATACTGATTTGACAGTTGTTCAGAAAAGAAGAATTTAAAAGTAAATGGGGAGGAAACACATAAAGTGCTATACCTGGCAGTTTGGAAGATAGCCTGGGAGGCTAAATTTTTAGATAAGCTTTTAAATGTAGTGTTAGGTTTGGGAATACAGTGGATATCCTGAACTAAGGGGGTCAGTTTGCACTAACTCAGTCCATAATGAAGATATGATTGTAGGTCTAGGGCTTCGAAGATGAGTAGATTAAGCTCAAAAGGGACTGAAGACATAGATTTTGAAGGTCCAGGGGCAAAGGTTCAGGTCTAGTGCTAAGTTTGCTACTGTGTAAGACACTGAAGGTATTTACCTTGAAGAAGAGACAGATTGGGCAGCTATCTTCAAGTATTTGTATAGCTATTACATGGAAGAATCATTCAACTTAATCTGTTTGACTCTGGTGGGCAGAATGAAGAAAAACAAGTGGAAGGTGCCAAGAGACCAAAACTTCCTAAAAAAACAGAATTATGCAAATCTGAAAATAATAGTCCTAGGAATTAACACAAAAACTACATCATAGGGCACCTAGGTGGTGAAGTGGATAGAGCACCAGGTTTGAAGTGAGGAGGACCTGAGTTCCAATTCAACCTCATACACTTGCTAGCTGTGTGATCTGGACAAGTCACTCAAGTCCAAATGCCTCCAAAAAAGCAAAACAAACAAAATAACTATATTACTATTTGTGTTGAAAGGATTCTGGTTTGGGAATATTTATAAGAAATGCCCTTTAACATCCCTTAAAACACTGAAATTCTTTGATTCAAGGCCAAGTTCAACTATCCCCATACAACTCTTAAGAACCCATGTGTAATGTCACTCTTTGCTTATGGAAGGTATCAGACAGTTAGATTGAGCTACCTTCACTGATACAGAATCCTATATACCAAATGTTTAACCTTGAAATTATGCGGAGATTTTTTTCAGTAAAATCAATTTAAATTGATTTAGTTCGAGCTGATTTAATTATAAGCATAAGCATATGGTATATTCCTAAGAAAATGTAGGGACAGACCATATAAATAAATGCCATTTTATTTAGTTGGTAAAATATATTCATTCTTTAACAACAAAATTTATTGCTCAAAACCCTTATTTTATTTTTTAAGCTTGAGAACATTATGTATTAAATGGAGACATTGATATATACTGTAACTTAATATCATAATTATCAACCATCATAATTATAATCAGCATTCATATGCATTTATTAACCATTTGCTATGTGCCAAGCAATGTACTAAACTCTGTGAATACAAAGAAGGGCAAAAATGTAGTCCTTGCCTTCAAGGAAATCACAATCTAATGGGGGGGGGGGGAGGGAGAGAGAGAAAGAAAGAAAGAGAAAGATGTACAGAGAGAAAGACAGCAACAGAGACACACACAGACAGAGAGAGAGGGAGACAGAGACACACACACACACACACACACACACAGAGATTAACAAGTATTTTCATATGAAATGAACACAGTCTAATTAGTGTAGAGATAAAGTAATCTCAGAAGGAAGGCATCAGTGAGATGTGGAGGGAAAGAAGGATAGATTTAGCTTTTAATTTTAAAATGTTCAAATAAGTTATTGCATTAAATTGGTGAAAATTTCTTTTTTTTTCTTCTTAATGTAAATATTGGTAGGGAGTTTCTACATTGAGAGTTTCCAGTTACAAATATACTATAGGATTCTAGACTATATATATATTTGTCCACCATAATATGTGTATGTTGCCCACACATAGACACATACATATTACATATGCAAACACATGTCCTAGAAATTCTTCTAAAAAGGTAAGAGAACCTTTTTAAAAATCTTTAAAAGGAATTGCAGACAAATGTGCAAACAAATAAGGCAACTATGTAGAGTAATAAATAGAATTCTGGCTATGGAGTCCAAAAGATGTTGGTTAAAATCTAGCCTCAGACATTTATAAGCTGTGTGATCCTAGGCAAGTCGCTTAACTACATTTTTGCCTCAGTTTCCTCATCTGTAATGATAGTAGCACTTACCTTCCACTGTTGTTGTTGAGAATAAAATGAGTTAACGTTTTGTAAAGCACTTTGTAATTCTCAAAGCACTAAATAAATGTTAATTATTACTATCATAATGACTATTATTATTTTACTGATGATGTATTAGGGAGTGTAGTGCAATTGAGTCCAAGGTCAAGTTCTAATTAGCTGTCTGACAAAAGCACATCACTTTACCTCTCTTAGGTATTATTGCTAAAATGGCATGAGTAATAATAGGTTATACTGGCTACATTGCAAGGCTCTAGTGAGGAAAACAGACTATACATAGTAAAGTGCTAAGCTGAGTGAGCTATTATTTTTAACATCATTGTCATTATTAAAAGCCACTGAAACTCTGTTTTTTCTGTCCTTGAAAAGTACACCAAGTACAGATAATGCCAGAGATCATTTGGTAAGTATCATATCATCTTCAACAACTGGAATGGAAGGTAATTCCAATTACAGATACTTTAAGTTGCATTTGCAGGTTATACAGAGGCCTCACTTGTCTGTATCATGAATGCAAAGAATAAAAAACAAACCAGTAGATGATGGATTTGAGAATGTCTATTCTTCCTTGAAAAAATAAGCAATTTAATTTCATCCAAAGCTCTCATAACAAATTAATGATGAGTGGTAGAAAGTTGACAAAGGATTTGCATTCTTCATTCCTTTGGTTATTAGACACCTGCTATCTATGGTGCCCTGTCCTAAGTGCTGAGAAAGATAGAAAGGTAAATACAGTTCTGGCTCTCAGGGTGTATACTATTTGTAATGTTAAACTTACATGCAAATATAACACAAATTAGAGTATGATACGTCCATAAAAAGAAACAAAAGTGCTATAAAGTTCTATTATAAATGTACAATGTAAATTATAATTAATTCAGATGAATTAGAGGAAGGTCAACTTAAACTAGCAAAAACTGAATTAGAGATTTGTTTAAATAAATGTGGTATTACTTTCAGTACCCATAGTAAGTAAAACTAGGCAAACCAAATGATATCTATTATAGATGTTTTTCACAGCCCGTTGGAGGATATAAGCAGAATTTGTAACTTATCATACGTACAATGACTTTAAAAAACATGTTCTTGGTATGTTGGACACCATTAATATGCCAATCAATCAACAAGCACATATTATACCATATACAAGGCCTTGTATTAAATTCAGGGGATTCAAAGACAATGATGAAAAGTTCCTACCTTCAGAGAACTTGCAGTCTAATAAGAAAAAATATAAAACAATAAGAAAATCTAAAGTAGAAAAAAGTTAATCTTTGAGGGAAAGGCTCTGGCAGTTGGGAATATCAGGACCTTCTCCTTCCCGACAATAGAATTTCAGCTGAGTCTTGAAGGAAATGAAAGATTTCAAGAGGCATAGTTGTAGAAGTAGAGCATTTCAGAAATGAAGGATAGACAGTACAAAGGCCACAGGGAGAGCAAATGGTCAAATGTCATTTGTAAATTAGAGTAAGAAAGTCAATAAGGATGGACTGTTAAGAATGTGGAGGGAAATAGGTTAGAAGACAAAAATGATAGGAAAGGACAAGACTGTGAAATATTTTGAGTACCAGATTAAAGAGTTATATTTGTTCCTAGAGGTAATGGAGAGACACTAGTGTTCATAAAGTAGGGAGAGTGGTATGTATAAACTGTATTTTAGCCATATTTCTTTATGGCTAAAGATAAAGATAAAGAAATATTTCATATTTCTTCTCAACAAGATAGGTAGGAATGGGGAAAGAAGAGTCAAAGAGGGAGATCAACTGTGAGTCTATGGTGATTGTCCAGAAAAGAGGTGATGAAGACCTGAACTAAGGAGTCAGCTATCTGAATTGGGAGAAGTGACATATATGAAACATGACATCTATATGAAAACAGCTAGGTTCTGTGACTTGTTGGATATATGGGGTGTCAGACTAAGGAATCAAGGATGAGATTGAAGTTATGCCTCTGTAACTGGAAAGATGGTGATATCATTCTGACTGGGACTACTACAAATTTATATTACATAACCTCAACCACACCCTCGTTGCCGCCAGGTAATCCTTGTCTACCTCCGTACTATCCCTAATTAACTTACTATCTCACTGTCCACAGTAGCCCTTTGAAACTTTTTCATCCCTCCTGAAGGATAACATGGATCCCCCATCCCCACTCTCTCAGCCAAGAACTCTGCCTCATATTGTACAGGAAAAAATCAAGTCATTCTCTGAGCTCCTTCTTCTCCTTTCTTCCACATTTTCTATCACTCAGGTGACTTCTACCACTATCTCCTCCTTTGTTCCTATCGCACAAGATGAAGTGTCTTTACCCGTTACCAAGGCTAAGGCCTCTACTGTTTCCTCCGATGGATTGCTCCCTCTGTCATCCTCATTCTTCACTTATCTTCAATTTTTCTGTCTCTACTAGCTCATTTCCTACTGCCTAAAAGCATACCCATGTTTCCTCTACGTTGAAAAAAATCCTCACTTGATCCTTCCATCCTTGCTAATTATTGCACTATATCTCTTCTGTCCTTTGTAACCAAAGTCCTTGAAACAGCCATCTATAATAGGTGCCTACACTTTCTTCTAAACCCCATACAATCTGGCTTCTGACCTTATCTTCCACCAAAACTGTTCTCTCCAAAGTTATTAAGGATCTCTTATTTACCAAATCCAATGGCCTTTTCCCAGTCCTCATTCTCCTTGACCTCTTCAGGCTTTGACACTGTTGATCTCTCCTTTAGATATTTTCTTCTTTCTAGCTTTTCAGGACAGTACTCTCTCCTGATTTTCCTCCCATCTGTCTGACCTCTTCTCTGCTTTCTTTTCTGGATCCTCCTCTAGGTCCTTCTTTTAGCCATAGGTGTCCCTTACATTTCTGTCTTGGGTCCTCTTCTCTTCTCCTTCTAAACTACTTCATTTGGTGATTTAATCAGCTCTCATGGATTTAATTATCATATCTGTATTGATGATTCTCAAATCCACCTATTCTGCCACAATCAACTTAAACTCATTATGTCCAAACCAGAACTTATTATCTTTCCCCTAAATTTCCAACCCCACCTTTCCTATTACCATAGATTCCCAGATTACCATTCCCCCTAGTCTTAAACTCACAACTTTAGGAGTGATGTTGGGTTACTAACTATCTTTCTCTTTCCCCTCTCCTGATCATATCCAAATTATGGCTAAAGTCTGTTACTTTCACCCTTGCAATATCTTGTGAATAAATCCCTTTCTCTCCTCTGATACTAGTGGAGGCCCTCATCACCGCATGCCTGTATTACTGCAAAGGCCTGCTTCTGGGTTTACCTACCTCATCCCCAACTGCAATCAACATAGCCTTTACCCACTAAAGTGATTTTCCAAAACACAAGCATGATTATGTCACTTCATGACTCAAGTGGCCTTCTTTACCTCCAGGAGCAAATACCAAGTTCTCTGTTTAAGCATTCCCCAACCTATACTCTTTGATCCAGTGTCATTGATTCCACAGGAGATCCATGAACAAGACAAAACATCTTTCAGCTCAGGGAATTGTCTCTGGCTGTCTGCATACCTAGAGTGCTCTCCTTCCTCTGCACTAACTACTGACCTCCTTGGCTTCCTTTAAGGCACAACTAAAACCCCACTTTATATAGGAAGCTTCCTCAAACTACTCGATTCTAGTCCCTTCTTTCTATTAATTATTTCTCATTTATCTTGTTATTTGTTTGTACCCTAGATGGTGAACTCCTGGAGGGCAGGGACTATCTTTTGACTCTTTTTATATTCCCAGTGCTTAGCACTGTGCTTGTTGCATAACAGATGCTTAATAAATGTTTGTTCTTTGGTACTTTCAACAGTAATAGAGAATTTGGGTATTTAACTGAGAGGCATAGAGAAGAAAATAGTTCTGCTCTGAAAACATGAGTACAAGATGTCCTTGGGAGGGGCGGAGCCAAGATGGCGAAGTGAAAGCAACGACTCACCCAAGCTAATGGAAAAACTCCTCTGGATATCTCTGGGGGGAGAGTCTGACCAGACTTTGGAGGTATAGAATCCAGTGGGTGATGGACTTTGACGGATTCGGAGCCCAGGTTGGACTGGAGGGTCCAAGGGAAGGATCTGTTCCGCGGGGGTAAGACCCCGGCGCACAGCGCAGCGCAGTCGGCGGGACAGGGCGGAGGGGACCTGAGGGGCCCGAGAGTGGCGAGTGAGACCAGCGGAGCAGGAGATAAGCCAGGCCGAGCCGGGGAGAGCCGCTGAGCGCCAGATATCAGCGCAGCAGCCCTTAAAACTTTCAGCCTGAAGACTGGACTTCAGTGGGTCAGCTACTTGAACTTCCAGGAGTTGGGATGGTGGAGTGATCAGTAAGTGCTCTCTCCTCCCCCCTGATGACCGTGAGGGAACCATAAAATTTTTCCCCAGATTAATCCTGGATCAGCGGGAACAGTAGAAGGGGGCGGGTGGTCTCACAACACCAGAGGCTGGAAAAGTGGCAAGTGGGGATTCTTCCTACTGTGGCGGAGGCAATCTGGAGGGACAGACGACCCATGGCAGAGAAAATTCGCACTGAGACCCAGGCAAGCCTCAGAGCCGGGAGACAAGCCCCACGAGGGGCGGGAACACGCATTAACTTCTAGGTGTACCCCAGCCCTCCAGGGGAAAAGGGAAGGCAATAGGGAAGCTGGGATCACCATTCCCTGAACTTGCCTTTGCCTCAAGTCAGCTGAGGAGATCTCCTGAGACCAGACCACCCCTCCCACACACCTAACAAGCTAACCCCAGGGTTGATCTGGGAAACAACAACAACAACAAAAAAAAAAGCCTGCTTTCAGCCTAGACACACAGCAGCCCAACTTAAAAGATCTGTATCTTCTGACTGAAAGAACCAAAAGCTACAACACTCAGCCAACATCATGAATCGGAAAAAGCAGACGAAAAGTGAAAAAACCATAGAATCTTTCTATGGGGATAAGGACCAAAACACAAACACCAAAGAGGTCAGACCTGAGACTGTACTTCCATCTGAAACCTCAGATGGGACTACGAATTTCTCGCAAGCACAACTAGATTACCTGGAACGTCTGAAGAAGGATATAAAAGAAAAACTGGCCAATGATTTTAAAATTATAAAAAAAGAATTCACTGATGAGAACATCAATCTGAAAAGGAAAATTGAAGAAATAGAAAAGGAAGTTCAAAAATTAACTGGAGAGAATAACTCCCTAAAAGGAAGAGTTAATCAAACGGAAAAGGAAACCCGAAACCTAATTGGGAAAATTGGACAGATGGAAAAGGAAACCCAAAACCTAACTGGGAAAATTGGTGAAATGGAAAAAGAAATACAAAAATTAAATGGAGAAAATAGCTCCTTAAAGGGAAAAATTGGTCAGAAGGAAAAGGAAATGCAAAAGCTAACTGAAGAAAACAATACGATGAAGATTAGAATTGGGCAAGTAGAAACTAATGACTCAATGGGGCAACAAGAATCAGTCAAACAACATCTAAAGAATGAAAAGATAGAAGAAAATGTAAAATATTTAATTGGAAAACAACTGACCTGGAAAATAGATCCAGGAGAGAAAATCTAAGAATTATTGGCCTGCCAGAAACCCATGATGAAGAAAAGAGTCTGGACAATATCTTCCAGGAAATCATCAAGGCAAACTGCCCAGAAGTACTAGACTCAGAGGGCAAAATAGTCATCGAAAGAATCCACCGTTCCCCTCCCAAAAGGGATCCCAAACTCAAAACCCCAAGAAATATAGTTGCCAAATTCCAGAGCTATCAAGTGAAGGAGAAAATACTACAAGCAGCCAGAAAGAAACAATTCAAATATCAAGGACACACAGTCAGGATCACACAGGATGTTGCAGCTTCTACATTAAAAGATCGAAAGAACTGGAACCCAATATTTCGTAAGGCAAAGGAGCTGGGACTTCAACCAAGGATCAACTACCCAGCAAAGTTCAGCATAACATTTCAGGCAAGGAGAAAGTCATTCAACGAAATAAGGGATTTCCAGAGCTTCCTGACCAAAACACCAGAACTCAATAGACAATTTGATCTTCAAATGCAGGTCTCCAGAGAATCATAAAAAGGTAAACAGAGGGGAAAAAACAAAAACAAAAACTTGCTACTCAATTAAGGCAAACTGTTTACCTCCCTATAAGGGAAGATGAAACCTGTTAATCTTGAGAACTGTGCAGCTATTATGATAAAAGGGATATATGTAGAGGGAATGGGCATAAAGTAAATGATGTCATGTCAAAAATATGATTTAAGTATGAGAAGAGAATGTAATAGGAGGTGTGGAAAGGGGGAAGCAGAAAATGGCAAATGATATCACAGGAAGAAGTACAAAACTACAGTAGAGGGAAGGAGGGGAGGGAGATGAGCATTGTTTGAGAGGTACTCTCATCTGATTTGTTCAAAGGAGGGAACAATAATCTTAAGTAGATAATCCTAACTAGCTCTATAGGTAGTAGGAAGGGAAGGGGGAAGAAAGGGGAAGGTGGCTAAAAGGGAGGAAAGAAGCAATAAGAGTAAAGGGGAGTAAAAGGCAGGGGGGCTAAAAGAAGGAGGGGAAGGCTGCAGGAGGAGGGGGAGAAAAGTGAATAATACTATTGAGGAGGGGAAAGGAGACGGGAGAGCTAAAAGCACAAATGGTGGGAAAGAGGTTGGAGGGAAATACACAGATTGTAATCATAACTGTGAATGTGAATGGAATGAACTCTCCCATAAAACAGAGACGGATAGCAGAATGGATTAAAAGCCATAATACAACAATATGCTGCTTACAAGAAACACATTTGAAACGGGGGGATACACATAGGATAAAGGTCAAAGGATGGAGCAGAATATATTGTGCTTCAGCTCATGTAAGAAAGGCAGGAGTAGCAATCCTAATCTCAGACAAAGCGAAAGCAGAAATAGATCTAATCAAAACGGATAAGGATGGAAACTATATCCTGCTAAAAGGCACCATAGACAATGAAGCAATATCATTACTAAACATGTATGCTCCAAGTGGTATAGCATCCAGATTCTTAGAGGAGAGGTTGGGGGAGTTGAAGGAAGAAATTAATAGCAAAACTATATTAGTGGGTGACCTCAACCTCCCCCTCTCTGAACTCAATAAATCCAACCTCAAAATAAACAAGAAAGAGGTTAAGGAGGTAAATAAAACTCTGGATAAGGTAGATATGATAGATCATTGGAGAAAATTATATGGGAATAGAAAGGAATATACCTTTTTCTCAGCGGTACATGGAACATTTGCAAAAATTGACCATGTACTAGGACATAAAAATCTCACAATCCAGTGCAGAAAGGTAGAGATAATCAATGCATCCTTTTCAGATCATAATGCATTAAAAATTACATGTAATAAAAGGCCATGGAAAGAGAAACCAAAAATCAATTGGAAACTAAATAATCTAATTCTAAAGAAGAGTTGGGTTAAAGAAGAGATCATAGAAACAATCAACAATTTCATTCAAGAGAATGACAATAGTGAGACAACATACCAAAACTTATGGGATACTGCAAAAGCAGTTATTAGGGGAAGTTTTATATCTTTGAATGCTTACATAAATAAAATAGAGAAAGAGGAGATCAATGACTTGGGCTTGTAGTTGAAAAAGCTAGAAAAAGAACAAATTGAAAATCCCCAAGTAAATACCAAATTAGAAATAATGAAAACCAAAGGAGAGATTAATAAAATTGAAATTAAGAAAACTATTGAATTAATAAATAAAACCAATAGTTGGTTTTATGAAAAAACTAATAAAATTGATAAACCTTTGGTCAATCTGATTAAAAAAAAGAAAGAAGAAAACCAAATTACTAATATTAAAAATGAAAGGGGTGAACTCACCTCCAATGAGGAGGAAATTAAAACAATAATTAGAAACTACTTTGCCCAACTTTATGCCCACAAATTCGATAATCTAAATGAGATGGATGAATATTTTAAAAAATACAAATTGCCCAGATTAACAGAAGAGGAAGTTGAATACTTAAACAACCCCATCTCAGAAAAAGAAATTGAACAAGCCATCAATGAACTCCCTAGGAAAAAATCTCCAGGGCCAGATGGATTCACAAGTGAATTCTATCAAACATTTAAAGAACTTAATTCCAATACTACATACACTATTTTTGAAAATTGGGGAAGAAGGAGTCCTCCCAAATTCTTTCTATGATACAAATATGGTTTTGATATCCAAACCAGGAAGAGACAAAACAGAGAAAGAAAATTATAGACCAATTTCCCTAATGAATATAGATGCAAAAATTTTAAATAAGATTTTAGCGAAACGAATACAGCATCTTATCACGAGATTCATACATTATGATCAGGTAGGATTCATACCAGGACTACAGGGCTGGTTCAATATTAGGAAAACTATTAGCATTATCGATCACATCAACAACAAAGCTAACAAAAACCACATGATTATCTCAATAGATGCAGAAAAAGCTTTTGACAAAATACAACATCCATTCCTACTAAAAACATTGGAGAACGTAGGAATAAAGGGAACTTTCCATAAAATAATAAGCAGTATCTATCTAAAACCTTCAGCAAGCATTATATGCAATGGGGATAAGCTAGATGCATTGCCAATAAGATCAGGGGTGAAACAAGGTTGTCCATTATCACCACTATTATTCAATATGGTACTAGAAATGTTAGCTGTAGCAATTAGACAAGATAAAGATATTCAAGGAATAAGAATAGCCAAAGAAGAAACTAAGTTATCACTCTTTGCAGATGATATGATGATTTACCTAGAGAATCCCAGAGATTCAAGTAAAAAATTACTTGAATTAATAAACAATTTTGGCAAAGTTGCAGGTTACAAAATAAACCCACATAAATCTTCTGCGTTCCTATATATTAGCAACAAAGTCCAACAGCAAGAGATAGAAAGAGAAATCCCATTTAAAGCTAGGGTAGACAGTATAAAATACTTAGGAGTCTACCTGCCAAAACAAACCCAGGGATTATATGAACACAATTACAAGACACTTCTTGCACAAATAAAGTCAGATTTAAGTAAGTGGAAAAACATTAGTTGCTCATGTGTAGGCCGTGCTAATATAATAAAAATGACAATTCTACCCAAATTAATATACTTATTTAGTGCCATACCAATTAAACTATCAGACAATTACTTTCTAGAGCTGGATAAAATAATATCAAAATTCATTTGGAAAAACAAAAGGTCCAGAATATCAAAGGGACTAATGAAAAGAAATGCTTGGGAAGGTGTCCTAGCGCCACCAGACCTCAAACTCTACTATAAAGCAGCAATTATCAAAACCACTTGGCATTGGCTAAGAAACAGAGAGGTAGACAAGTGGAATAGACTTGGCACTCAAGATGCAGTAGGCAAGGAATATAGCAACCTTCTGTTTGATAAACCCAAGGACCCCAGCTTCTGGGATAAGAACTCATTGTTTGACAAAAATTGCTGGGAAAACTGGATAACAGTGTGGCGGAAATTAGGCATAGACCCATACCTGACACCGTACACAAGAATAAAGTCCAAATGGGTACATGATTTAGGTATAAAGATTGATACCATGAATAAACTGGAGAAGCAAGGAATAGTGCATTTATCAGATCTATGGAGAAAAGAAGAATTCTTTACTAAAGGAGAGATAGAATGCATTATGAAATGCAAAATGGATAACTTTGATTACATTAAACTGAGAAGTTTTTGCACAACCAAACCCAATTCAACCATAATCCAGAGGGATGTAGTAAATTGGGAAAGAATTTTTACAGCTAAGCTTGGGGATAAAGGCCTCATTTCTAGAATATATAGAGAACTGACCCAAATGTATAATCATACAAGTCATTCCCCAATTGATAAATGGTCAAAGGATATGAACAGGCAATTTTCAGAAGAAGAAATTAAAGCTATCTATAATCATATGAAAAAATGCTCTAAATCACTATTGGTTAGAGAGATGCAAATCAAAACAACTCTGAGGTACCATATCACACCTATAAGATTGGCAAACATGACAGAACAAGAAAATGATAAATGCTGGAGAGGATGTGGGAGAATTGGAACACTAATTCACTGTTGGTGGAGCTGCGAGCGCATCCAACCATTCTGGAGAGCAATTTGGAACTATGCCCAAAGGGCTACAAAAATGTGCATACCCTTTGACCCAGCAATATCGCTACTAGGACTATATCCCCAAGAGATCATAAAAATGAGAAAGGGTCCCACATGTACAAAAATATTTATAGCAGCACTCTATGTAGTTGCCAAAAACTGGAAGTCAAGGGGATGTCCATCAATTGGGGAATGGCTGAATAAATTATGGTATATGAATGTAATGGAGTACTATTGTGCCATAAGAAATGATGAACAAGAAGACTTCAGAGAGGCCTGGAAGGACTTATATGACCTGATGCTGAGTGAAAGGAGCAGAACCAGGAGAACTTTATGCACAGCAACGACCACAGTGTGTGAGAGTTTTTTCTGGTAGACTTAGATTTTTGTAATAACACAAGAACTTCTTACAAAAAAAAAAAAATCCCAATGGTGATTCTCAAGGCAAAATGCCTTCCACACTCAGAGATAGAAATATGGAAGTCACTCACATAATGTAGCAGATCATGTTTGTGTATGTGTATGTGTTTGTGTATCATGTTCTGATTTGTTATACGATTTCTTTCATTTATCTTAGTCTGACTACATAGCATGACTATAGTGAAAATATACTCAATAGGAAAGTATATGTAGAATCTATACAGAATTGTATGCAGTCATGGGGAGGGAGGGAGGTAGCGGGGGGTAGGTGGGGGGGATAAAATCACAATTGTATGGCAGTGATTGTTAAACATTAAAAAATTAAAAAATTAAAAAATTAATAAAAAAAAAAGATGTCCTTGGGACATCCATTAAAACATGTCTAATAACTACTTTATTAGATTGAAGTAAACCATAAGGGGGAGAGGGTGGAGAGGAGGAGGGCAAGAGGGATAGAGAGGGAGAGAAGAAGAGGGAGAGAAGGAGGGAGAGAGAGAGAGAAATCTGAATATATAGATTTAGGAATCATCTACATGGGGATGTTAACTGAACCCATGCCAGCTAATGACATCACTGAGTAAGAGAGTATAGACAGAAAAGAGAATAAGC
The DNA here is from genome assembly GCF_028372415.1 of Notamacropus eugenii. Taxonomy (NCBI): domain Eukaryota; kingdom Metazoa; phylum Chordata; class Mammalia; order Diprotodontia; family Macropodidae; genus Notamacropus; species Notamacropus eugenii. The sequence continues at coordinate 285,631,310 of NC_092877.1, forward strand.
CCAAGACAGAAAGAAACTTATGCTACATATAAGCAGTCCTAGAAAGAATAATAAGAAAATACATACATACATACATACATACATACAAACATACATACATACATACATACACACATACACACACACACACATATATATACACAAGAAAAATTCATAGCTAAACAATGGATAGAGAGGAGTATTAAAGATACATAGCTAATTTTAATTATATAAAATTTAAATGTTTTGTTCAGAAATAAATCAAATAAAGCAAAAAAATGGAAACAAATAATTGGGGAAAATATTTGCAGTAAGTTTTCTTTGATAACACTCTTATTTTCAAGATAATTATTATAATAATTAGAATAATATAATAACAGCTAATATTTATACTGGACATATTATGTGCCAAATGTTTTACAAATATTAACTTATTTGATACAATAATCCTATTACTGTTGAGGAAACTGAAACAAATAGAGGTTAAGTCAATTTCCCAAGGTCCTATAGTAAATGAGTCTGGATTTGAACCCAAATCTTCCTGATGATAGACCTAGTACTCTGTTCACTGCAACACCTAGCTGCCTCTCTCACTATAAATAAGGAAGTGATTCAAATTTATAAGAATAAGAGACCTTCTTCAATTGATAAATGATCTAAGGATATGAAAAGTCTTTTTAAGGAAAGAAATCCATGCCTGTCTGATTGTCAAAGATGATAAAAATGAAAAATGATAAGTATTGGAAGGGCTGTGGGGAAACAAGCACATTAATACACTCTTTTTGGACCTCAGAATGGATTAAGGCTATTCTAAAAAGCAGTTTATATTTTTTTAAAGTAATTATACAATTCTTGCCCTATAACACAGCTATACCACTGCTAGGCCTCTACTCCCAAATATTAAAGAAATGGGAAATTATTCTATCTTTTGTGGAGTCAAAAAATTGGAAACTAAAGGGATACTCATCATTTAAGGAATGGCTAATTAAATTGTGGTAAAATAATGCCATGGAACACTACTGTGCTATAAGAAATGAGGGAACAGAAGATTTCAGAGACATAGAAAGACTTACATTAACTGATGCAGAGTGAGGTAAGCAGAATTGGAAGGACAATTTATAGTACAGCATCAATAGTATAGAAATGAAAAAATGTGAAGACTTTTATAAACTGATGAAGAATGAAAGGTCCAGAACCAGGAGAACAATCTCTAAAATGACAAGATTATATAACTAAATAGCTTTGAAAGTTTTAAAATCCATGATTATCCTTGATTCCAGAGGACTGAAGATGAAACATTACTATCCACCTTTGCACAGATAAGTAACAGATTTAGGACTTTTTAATACAGTCAATGAGGGTATTTATTTTGCTTGAATGTACGTATATTTGGTATAAGGAATTTATTTTCTATTTTTTAATGTGGTAGGAAGTGGAAAAGAGATAAATTAGATATTTGTTACAAAAAATTAAAATAAAGAAGTATGCTAGGTACTACAAATGTGGAATGGATTCATTTTCACAGGATGTCACTATGTTATCATTTATACTTATGTGTTCTACTTTGTTATAAGAGACTTTTGGAGATGGGGGATGGTGATACATAAATGTCTGTAATGTTTAAAACTTTAATAAAATTAAAAAATAAAATAAAAAAGCATGACATGAATGAAGATCAACTACTGCTAAGGAGTGGTCAGACAGGTAAGAGTAAACCAAGAAGAAATATCCATGAAGAGATTGAGTCCACAGTGTCAAATGTTGCAGAGAAGTCAACAATGATGATGATCTCAAAGAGACCATCAGATCTGACAATGAAGAGATAACTTAAATTTAGGGGCAGTAGTTTTCGTGAAGTGATTAGACTAGAAACTGATTTAAGAAAATTTAGATGAAGGGTGATAGAACAAATAGTGATTCCTGGAAGCTTTGAAGTAAATCCCTATTGCTTTGGATTCACTATTACTTTGAACCAGAAATATAACTGGTTTTGTTTGTTTTAAGTGGAGTCAAACAATTTCTGCTGAGTCTGAGGGTTGAATTCGTGAAAAAAGAAAAAAAATCACAGAACCCAATATACCAGCATTAGACTGTTAATTCAGAATGTACCTCATAGGGAGTAGAAAATGGAAGAGAAGTAGCTCAAATAAGAAAATCATCTGGCAGTTTCATAATTTGACAAGTTTTTTCTTGATAGCTAGATGCTAAGATCTATTGTTTCTTCACTGCTAAAGGTCAGCACTTCTAACTTTAGCCTTTATGACAAAGGATTAGTTTTCCTGTACTAGTTATACCTCTGGCTTGATATCTTAGTTAAGAAACTGATTTTTTTTTAGCAAAGGTTAAATACTCCAGTCTAGACCTTCTTTAAGTGACCACAAATTTAAAATTAGTAGTTCAATCAAATAGCTGAACTTTGATTATATTTATATAGAACAGGCAAGAGTTCAGGCTTTTATTTGGTAATGTTTCATTGCTGGATATGATTAAAAAAAAGTTTTAGCATGATCATTTGCCATTGCAAATATCAGAATTGATTTCCCTCTGTCAGGAAGGAAATTGAGTGATTATAGGAAAGCTTTATATTCTATCACTCATCAAGCCTTACTGAGCTATACTCAGCTTTGCAATTTTTTCTGTGGAGAGGACTATATCTTAGGTATGACCTCTGACATCACCTCCAGTTACATACATTGAAGAAAAACTAGTCATGTCAGCCGTGCAAATTCCTAGTAGAAAACCATTTTGAGGGAGTACCTGGGAGGAAGAAATATTAATCCTAAAGTTGTGTTATTACTATTTTTTTAAATTAAAAGACATCTTAACATTTCAAATGCATATTCAGGTCTCTTCATTGGACAAAAGTAGACTGAACTTCTTTCACAGGTTTTCAGAATTTTGTTTTTATGAAGTATTAATTAAATATAGAAGCATCTATTTAAAATGTTGTTTCACCTAAATATACATTAGCACAAAATGTAGATATGTGAGAAAAAATTTATAGATATACAAATCTATATTCTTCTACATATATATGTGTGTGCATATATATTTATATGTATATATATATAATATGTAAATATATCTACCTAATATATAAATATATCTACAAACTTATATGTGTATGTGTGTATATATAGATATTCACATACATATATACCTACAAACTTATATGTGTGTATGTGTATATATATGTATATATATACATATATATATATAATATCCACGTTTTCCAGTTCCAATTTAGATTCACCTAGTACATAATTTTATATTGCTAATATTTTATTCTAAACAATTTATTCTATCCTAGTTAGAATATGATAAAAAAAAAGGGAGTATTTAGCTAGCTCCCAGGGGGTAGATGTAAATTTCAGGTGTTCAAATAGTCACATTTCTTTAAGAAAAAGTTTAAATAGAGTTTATACATTGTGCAATTTCAAAGTGCTTATGAACTATAAAAAAATAAAAAAAAAACAGCTCCTGGGTAGATGTTGATGTTAGATTCAAAGAAGTAAAAGAAGCAGAGTCTCTTGGCACTTCCAATTTTGAAAGCCAGTCCTGCATCTCCCACGCCTAATGAATATTTTTCCCTCCCCATCCACCCACCCCCCAGCAATCTTTGATGAATCAGCATTTGATGCACAGAAGATGAATCTATGTTTGATCCCAATATCAAGCTTTGTGCATAAAAGCAAGATTTAATACCCCTCTGAAATTATGAAACCTGTAATGTCTAATGTTTCTCATCATATGGATTTATCTTTCTAATTTCTTTGCATCAGTTCTCTTGAATCTTATTCACTTTTAATCAGCAGCCACTGTTCACTGCACTAAAGCTTTGCTTAGCACAATCATGAATGTCATAATTGAATAACAAGAAATGCAATTTGTTAAATGCCTTTCATGATCCTTCTCTAAGGAAAATGGGGGGAAAGGAAAAAACGTTTTATAAATATAGACAAACTGATGAATCTCATGTAATAAAGAGCTAAACAGATTTAAAAGGCACACTTACTTGTTGTCATTTGTCACTTTAGACACAAATTTGCACTTTCTTTGTGTGTTCCTTGGAACTCAGAAAAGGTGCTCCAAGGGCAAGACGATATGAGATGTTTATTTCTATTAATTGTTTGGAAATTTAAGAATTTTCAAGAAGATTCATGAATTAGCAATCTTATTTCTGGATAAATATATATATGTATATTATATAAATATTAATTCTATCGATAGCATATTTAATGGTTTTAAGGACAACATTCTATTTCTTGCTTAGGGCTATAGAATGGTTGCTTTGATAATGCAGTGTTAAAAAGTAAATCTACATAAAGCATCTTCCAGCACCCTGTTTTTAGAAGGTGAGAAAATTATCAGTTCACTCTTTGAGACCAGAGAGAGGCCTACATAACCCTCTCACACAAATGTGACAATGGATTAAAAATGGTGTCAGCTTGGCCAAGACCAATCGTCATCAGAGACAATATTCCCTCCTGATCAACCAAATGGACATATTAATGATGGTAATTCTGTCTAGGATCAGATTATCTTTCTAGTCCAGTCTCCTCTGACATAAATGATACAGACTTGACTCACAGGGAGAATTTCTAGGGTTGGTGTGACAATCCACTAATGTGCTGAAAAAGAAATATTAATTATACTCTGTCTCCACCCTTTAGACCACAAGAGAGTCTGTCTCATTGAGTTAAATAACTCCCTGAGCCTGAGTCATATACTTTATCACTGGAATACACTGACTCACATTTTTCCAGGACTCCTCTCTTCAGGGTTCTTCTCTACCCTACCTACTGAATTTTATTATTTATTAGTCCCTGTCTATTCTAAGCACAGAAATAGGCTCTTGGGATTTTTAAATTCCTCACTTTAAAGTTTCTTACAACAATGAAACCACAGATCTTGACTAAAAATAAAGGGTATGCAATTGAATTAAACTAACAATTTTGCAGAATTTATTACTGTGATTAACCCCACTCAGTACATATTACAAATATACATGCACACAGGTACTCATTAACATCAGCTTAGGAATGTACATGCAGAATTGATCAAATATATATATATTTATAATATATAAAAGATAATATACTAAATATATTTGACATCCAAATGTTTACTAGTATATATAGATATAATCCCATATATCTATATGTACTCAATTAAAATATGTAATATTCAGCATATGAATAGTTAATTTGAAATGATCTCATTTCTCTGCAAAGATATTATGGTTAATATATGCAAATTAAATATTTATTTACCTCTCTATCTACTACTCCATTCTTTCTCTCTGTCTCTTTCCATTTTTGTGTATATACACAAATATGTACAAATATGTATATACACATATATGTGTATATATGGTCAATTCATTAGTGCTATAATTAAAATATTTCAATAAATTTACTGTAGCAAAGACATATTTTATATTAGGGATAAGTATCTCCAGTGTATTCAAAATATGCCTCAAAATCCAAACATAATATATAATTTTAGAAAATCCTTTGTAGTTTGCTGAAAAAAAAATCTGAATTTATATTTGCATTTTTAAATGAAGTTAAACCTAAAAACTGAGAAATGTCAAAATGAAATAAAAAGAGTGCGGAGGTGGCACAGGGTTCTGCATACCAATGCATCTATTTTTGTTGCATTTAGAGTTAATTTGGGGAAGGATCTACTCAGAGTCATTTATTAAAGTGTCATTAGAGCTGAAGTGGACCTCAGAAATGATATTTTTAAACTCCGCTAAAGATCAGAAAACAAAGGTCCAAATTGGCTGAGGTGACCTGACTTTCCCAAAGTTTTCCAAATAGCAAGGGGCATAACTGGGAGACAAAAAAGTCTTCTGATTCCTTATTCAGGAATCTTTCCCCTGGCCATCTACCTTAAAAACTTAAAGGCCCTGTATCTACAGTTTTGATCCACATAAGTGTTTCTAATTACTTTCCATGTCACCTAGAGATGTCTATCCCAACAATACATTATCATAATATGGTTGGGCAGTAGAGACCATATCATAATAATGAGTTAACTCCAGTTTCGTTTGAATCATAAAAATATAATGATAATAATATAATGGTAATGATGATAAAGTGACTTGTACCCGGTCAGTATAGTGAATCAGAAATAGATGCAGTTAGAAAACTTAGGTGTCCCGGCAATCCACTAAATCATGCTTCCTTTCTGATATTAATGGGCCCAATAATAATGCATATTCATTAAACATATAACAGCTAAAAAATTATAAAGCAATACATCCTGGCTGCCTAAGAGAGAACAAATGGTTCTCACTTCAAGTCATTTTCCTTTCTTCAAGTATAGTATTTCCCAGGATATTAATATCATATATTACTTCTGGAAATTGTTGGTTTTAAGTTGCTGTGAATTGTCAGAGAACTCTTCCTTGGTCTATAGTCACAAAGGATTTTTTAAAAATGTTATGTTTTGTATTTATTTTTTAATTTTGAACATTCACTTTAATAAATTTAAATTTTCTCCACTTTTCCTCTCCCCTCTTTTTCTCTCCCCGCCCCCCCCAAGACAGCATGCAATCTGATATGGGCTCTACACATACATTCCTATTAAACACATTTTCCCATTAGTCATATTGCACAGGAGAATTATAAAGACTGGGAGAAACCATGAGAAAGAAAAAAAAATAAAACAAAAAAGAAAATAGTCAGTTTTGTTCTGCATTCTGACTCCTTAGTTCTTTCTCAGGATGTGGATGCCATTTTCCATCATGAGTTCTTTGTAATTATTTTAAGTGTTTGCATTGCTGAGAAGTCTATCAAAATCAGTCGTCACACACTGTGGCTGTGTCTGTGAACAATGTTCTCCTGGTTCTGCTCACTTCATTCAGCATCAGTTCATGTAAGTTCAGGATTTTCTGAAGTCTCCCTGTTCATCATTTCTTATAGTATAGTATTACCTTATGTTCATATACCACAACTTGTTCAGCCATTCCCCAGATGGTGGGCATCCTCTCAGTTTCCAGTTCTTGGCTACCACAAAAAGAACTGCTATAAATATTTCTGTACACATGGGATCTTTTCTCATTTTTATGACCTCTTTGGGATGCAGTCCCTAGAAGCGGCATTGTTAGGTCAAAGGGTTTGCACATTTTTATATTCCACAAAGAAATTTTTTTAAGCACATCTATGATTTTATTGGTAGAAGAGACTTTAGGTGAGGAAACTCCCTTTAGTAATGTAGATGAATAGCCCCTTTACAACTTATATTCGTAGAGATTTTCTCAAGACACTGAGAGGTTAAAGACTTGTCCGGTCACAGTCAATATGTGTCATAGGCTAGACTTAAACACAGATCTCCCTGAGTTTGAGTCCATTTCTAGGTGCCATACTTCCTTTCACATTTAGGTTAAACTGCTTTTTAACTATCTGAACTATTTTATTTTATTTTATTTTTTGAACATTGTATCAGTTAGCTCCCCAATATACACAGGGGAGCCTGCTACCACAGGTTCTTAGGTCTGCATTCATAAAAGGAAAGGCAACTTTTAAGGGGTTAACAATCACTTTAATCAATCACAGGTTATCAGGGAAAATCAAAATCAAAATTTTGGAGAAATAAAATATCAACAGTATGACTACCTAACCATTAACATACATACATCTTTACCAGAAGGGAAACATCTGGGTTTTCAAAGCATGGGGGCTGCTTAGTGGCTTCCCAAAGTCACATCTGGCCCACAAGTATTCCAAAAACTAAGCTCCAAAATAAAACCTTACCCTCAGAGTATTTATACACTTCTCAGAGCCAGAGGGCATGACCCTCTGACCCAATGCTTCAATAGTAAAACAAAAGTTATTTGGGACCCTCCTACAAAACAACTCCCCTAATCAGGCTTCCCTCAATGGGCAGGCCCATTAATGGGTGGGGAAGATCTTCTTTAATCACATTCAAATAGAGGCATTATACTTCTTGATTATACTAAAACAAAAGCAGCAAAAGATCTTACTTCCCTTGGCCTCACAAACATATTACTTATAATTCTTAAAATGAACCTCCCAAAGAGGAAATTTCCTCTACCAAATAGAGATCACCTGCTTTCCTTCAAGCTTACTGAGACACAGAAAAGCCAAATAATATGACTGTGGGCACATAATCAATAGGTGTAAGAGGAAGAATCATGACCCAGTTCTTGTCTCTGAGTCTAGGTCATTATACATTGTACACTATGCCAGTGCGTTCTCAAATATGTTCTGGGGACTCCTAGGTTCTCCAGCAAACTTTAAGGAAGACTACAAGGACCAAGCTGTTTTCTTAAAAATGCTGCTTTAATTTCTAATGTGGTAAATATCAGTAGATAAAAGCAGCATAGACACAAGTTTTCAACAATTTTTAGGAGTGTTAAAAGGACCCTCAACAAAACCACTCTAATATGCCACTGTGTATTTCTGACCCAAAAAAAGTATATAATTTGCTAATATTATCTAAAAAGAATGAAATTTTGCAAAATGTCTGTGGAAAAACATTTTTTCCTAATAAAGAGTGTCTTGGGGGAAAGTGGATATTGAGAAAATAAATGACGTTAATCTTGATAGTCCATTGAAAAATCACCCCAAAGTAGATTAAGACCAGCAGAACTAATGGGAGAAATTGGGGTTGTGTGTAGTTTTGAAATCTTATAAACTTCAAAAGGACATGAAAGGAATCTTAGATGGATTATTTGGTGTGTGATGGAGATGGCATAAAAAAAGACCAGCACTGGATTATATTACTTAACTATTAGGAGCTGGACAAGAAGATCAGACAAGAGTGTTTGCAGTTAATTCTTACACATGGAATATGAAAATCCTGAGGTTCAGTATATTTATAGTCTTAGTGTTCAATTAGCCAAGCATCTGTGATTTTGTCAATAATGTGAGTCACAGAGGAGTAGGTCACAATTTTTCTATCCCACAGAAAACATCCTTTGAGAATTGTCACAGCTCAAAAACATCACTTTGTAGTTAACTTTCTCCTAAATCTCTCTGAAACTTTTCAAGTAGATTTCCAGACAACAGGCATAAATCTTTTGCCAGGACTGCATATCAAAAGGTTCTCCATTTCATTCAGACATGCCACAGCCTCTTCTCTGGGACATAATCTTGAAAACTTTCTGCCTGGACAAATAGGAATGAGACCGTACCACAGTTATGTTAATATCACAAAGTGACCACCTTAGTCTTGGGACATTATCAGAGGTCGTCATTTTGCCATGCTGTGAGCAGTCACTCACTGCTGTGGTTTGGATTACCACCTTCAGTGGTCTGTGATGATGATGCTAAACTCAGTCAAAAATACTCTGAGATTCTTATCTGTTAGTTCTGCATATTCATCTCCGAGGGTCTCCTGGAAACTGATATATGTGGAAGCGGCATCAAATTATGGGATCGTAGATGTAACACTATAAGCATCCATATCTAAACTAGTCCTCTCATTTTTGCAGTGGAGGTAACTGAGGAGCAGAAAGGTTAAGTAACTTATCCAAATTCATAGGGTTAATGAATAGCAGAGCTGTGATTTGGGCAGAGGTCTTTGTATCATATTTCACTGCACAATCATCACAACTGCATAATATTTGCACCCTGTTTTTTCAGTCCAAAAATTGGTTTATAACTTTTTATTACATAATTCTCACATTATATTCATCATGCCACTTAAATGCTAAACAGCAATGTATTCACCAATGGTATATGGATTTGCCTTTATCTCTAGAATTGCAAGTCATGAGCCTAAAATTCTCAGCACACCACACACTGAATGCTGACTTGCATGGTTTGTTTAGAGAGCTGCAGTATTAGCAATATTGTCACTTATCCCAATGAAGAACCTTAGTTGTAAGGGGTGCAACGGAACTGGCAATCAAGCAAAACTGCCATCTGTAAATCATATGATATGGTAAGACTTGCATTTTCCCAAATTTAATGTATATTCACAAGTTTTCTGTGCATCCTAATCTTGCACCAGATAGTTTAATAATAAATGATTTTTATACTGGCACAATTTTTAAAAAGCTCCACATAATAGTTGCACCCCACTTTTCCGCAAACAAATTGGCATAAAATCCGTGATGACTATGCAATGAAATACAGTATTTTCAATATAACAATATTTTCATTAAATTATCTATCTGATCATCAGAGAACAATGAAATTTTAAAAAATGAAATAGAATCAGATACCATAAATAACTTAATCAAATTAATATGTGCCTTTCAGTCAGTGACCTTCTCAGTTTGTACTGAAGTTATCAATATTTCTGCTTACCAACTACTGTCATATTTCAGAAAGGATACAGAAACTTACCAAATAGGTGAGGAAGAAAGAATGAAAATAGATCATGTTTCCCAGAAGCCACACTGACAGCCAGCAGCCAATATTATGAAACATTAAAATGCATTTTTAGCATTAAATACTATGCATGGTTAGAATTTATGCACTTTACATACAAAACCCATTAAAGGTCAGCAAATCAATCAGCTAAGTTTTACTTGTCATGCCTACTGAGTTAAACCAATATAAAATAATGAATTCTGCTCTGTATCACAGCTCTGTCCTGGCCTGATTGATTCTCTATAAACCCATTATAAAGGTCACAGTATGGTAGGTCAAAGGCTGATTCAGAAATATAGAAGGGAAAGTGAGCGTGTGTAACCTATCCAGCCATAGATTTAATCCATTCTATAGTTAGTGAAAACTCTCAGGAAAAGGTTTCAAAAGCCTAGAGAAAATGTTTATATGTCATAGGATTTTCTACAACATAGTGCCACCAATATCTTCTTTCTCTACCAGAGAAATCATTTGCAGCTGTGGGAACTAATGATATGGAAATTTGGTGAACTAAAATGCCAAAAAGAGAATGCCATAATTGAATTGCCCAGGATAATTGAATTTCATGTTGTTAGTACTGTATTGGAAAGAAAATTAGGATGTACAAAATGGCCTTTGCTATAGGTAGTATAACATGAAAGCTGCTGTCTACACTTTGGAGTTCTTAGTGGATGGGATGTGGTAAAGAAAAAGAACATGTGAAATTAGACCATTTATCTAAGATATGGATGAAATACATGAACACTTTGTGGGCAACATAATAGGTTTATTGAACTATAATCTTTTATCTGCATACAGGTAGCACTGAAGGGAACAGTAGTAGGAGTCAAGAATAAGCTACATTCTGTTCACAGGATACTTGAAAGAAAATATTATAATTGCTTTATAATAACAGTAATAACTCATATTTTATTTTTCATATATAATGAAGTACTTTGTACATATTGTCTTATTTGCAAAGCTTGTGAAATTTACTCAAAAAGCTATATGCCACTGTTTATTTTAATTCATAGTAATTATAACCATCAACATTTATATATTTTATATTATTGAAAGTTCTTCCCTATATGTAATATTAGTTAATTCTTGCAAAAACACTATGAAAGTTGCAGGCAGGTTTTACTATCTTCATTTTACTTTTTTAATATTTCAAGAATTTGTGGTTGTCAGTGATAATGTGCCTCCAGTAAAGGAGGTGACAATTCCTTTATTCCAGTGCCTTAGTTAAGTCTTTATTTTGGTGACAAAATAAGTCAAATCAGAACTAATCTGGTGCTAAAGGTTTCTCAGTTTAGCAAAGCTGAAGCTTGAACAACAAGAATATAGCCTTTCACTGGATCCATATTCAAAGCCTTTCCCAGCTTGATGGTACATTCATACCTTGCACTCCATTCTAATAATGTAGCTTTGGAAAACCCAAGATCACTTCCAGATCACAATGAGATATGCCAATAAGAGTTCAGTGGAGGTTCTGAATCCTAGATGAAGAGTACGAGGCCTTTCAGTTTGGAATATGATACAGTGAGTTCATGATATCTAGGGTTAAACCCTAGGCATCCTCCAAATCATCAAGCAAAGTCTTTCTATTCCACCACACAATTTTGGTAGATATAAATGGTCTATGTGCTTTAGGATATTTCTTTGGTGTTCAACCAACTTGAAATTGATCTTCAGTCTCCTACTTTGGGCTCATGAATGAACCATTAGGCATCTTTTTGAGACTCTATATCTCTGACCAATTTGCTTAAGGATGATCAAAGTAAACTTACATTGCACCTTGCTCCTATGATAACTTGCCCCATTCTCTTAGAGGCCTTTTATAAATTGCAACCCTTAACGGTGAAGCAAAATTTTTCATGTGTATGAAGGGAATAGAAATAGTTGTGTAACATTTTTTATCTTGTGGCACAACTTAAAATCAAGTGCTTATCCAGAGAATATTACCTACTGGAGTATTTCTAGTTCAGTCTTGTTACTAATTTTCTATAGGTGCTTCACCATCAAACGTTGCTCTTTGAGGCCAGAGACATTTTACAACTCTTTGAAAAATACCTATATACTTGAGGAGAAAGCTCAGCAATTGAAGAGCAAAAACTTGTTTTAATTGTGCATTACCCTTAAATGATAGTGGTGAATTTCTAAAGAAGTGGCTTCAAAACAAGCACTAACAAAATAAAAGTATCTTAGTTAACAGAAAGACTATATGAAGAGTAATTGTTATAATTATGGTATCTGTGTGTACCAATTAGAGGATGACATGTTTCAATAAAGTGGAATGGGAATAACCTAGTAAACATATGTCTAAAAAAACAGAACAGAGATTTAAAAAAAAAATCAACAGCAGAGAGATGGCCATATTCACTATCCTCACTCTTGAAGCCAGTGGTAAAAAAAAAATGAGAGAAAAATCAAGATATATTTTCTTAATTATTCATCTATTTGCAAAATATATCACGACTAGCTCACTGTTGTCAGGTCTATTCCATTAAACATTTATTAATTACCTAATATGCTCAATGATTACACTACACTTACTCTACTTTTATAGGTGTCAGATTTCCTTTAAAAGAAAATCTTGAAATTTCACTTGAAATATTTTCCTAAAAACATTACATTCAGTATTGTCCTTAGAATGTAAAGTCTTTGAAGGAGGGGACTATTTTACTTTTGTCTTTATGTCACCATATTCTAGCAAAGTGCTGGATGGAACCTTGTGATGTAGTATGGAATAATGGATGGAGCATTGGACTTTAAGTCAAGAATTATAGGTTCAAAGCCCACTGTAGACTCTTGCTAGCTGTGGAATACTGGGCTAGCCACTTATCCTTTGTGATCCGTAATTTTCTCACGTGTAAATAGGGGGTTTTATTAGCAACTATTGGACTATTACAAATGGGACATCATGGGTAAAGTACTTTGTAAACTTTAAATGCCATATATTTAAATGTCAACTATATAAATGCTCATTGAATTGAATTGGTTTCTGCGTCAATAAGAAAGATATGCTTTGTCCTAAATAGGATCACCATTTCACGAATATTTGTGATCTAGAAGGATTTACCAAAATGTATCAAAACCGTAGATTTGCTTATGCCATCATACCTCCAGCAGTACCAGTAGCACATAATACAAACAGTGGTAAAAAGATAATCCAACAACAAAACAGCAATGCATCTAACCATTTAGAGATGTGCTAGCGTACAAATGCGTACTCATTATGGCTCTCCAATTTTCTAATGAATAGTTCAGGTGCTTAAAATGAAGTCATACAGTGGAAAAATTGGGAAAATGAGTGCATAAATCAATAGGCTGAAAGTATTTAGTAGTTTGGTCTACATGGTAAACATTAAGTTTGAAATTTCAGTTATCAGCGTCACAACATTAACCCTTTTCATAAGGACAGAAAGGGGAAAAACACATAACTTGATTTTTAATTTGGAAATTTTATCTGAGCTTTACCTTTCATGATATTCATACAAAAATGACCATGATAGGTGAATATTTTCTAATCCACTCTATTGTTTTATATGAAATAGCTTTCCCTTCTCGCTCAGACTGTGAAGCTGACCAGGTGTGATCCACTGACAACCAAGTAGGGGGTCTTTGTTACGCACAGTTCCTCGAGATGTGGTACAACTTGTCAGTGTGAAGCAAATGTTTTGATATAACACTCTTGACCAGAAACTGTCTCCACATTAAAAAAGAAAACAAAAATAGTCACACTCATGCCCATATACCTGAGGTAAATTCTTCCACGAGTACATATTTACTGTCAGGTAGAAACAGACTAAGGAATGAGCTATACATCATTTCAGAAAGGTTGAATTTATGTGTACATATATATATGTATGTGTACTTAATATATACATCATATAAAATAATAATACACATATGTATATGTAAGCATATACATATTTATGTGTGTTGGATCATTCCCTTACATTCCAGTTTTACAGACAGGTAGTGTAGGAGGTCAGTTGTATAGTATGATTCAGGTACTCACATGGCTCCATCAAAAATATGCTCACTCAGCTCTTTGAAATTCCTTTAGCAGATCAAAGCCTCTCCATCATCTAGGCTCCAAAATATCATTGAATCATAGAATACAGGGAGAGGATTAAAGTGTAAGTAGATAGGAATATGCCAGGTGACTACGAGCTTTAAAACCAAAGGGAGGATTTTCGATTTTTTCTTGGAGGTAATAGAGATTTCCTAGAGTTTATTGAATTCAGAAGATATGAAGATGACATGGCCAAACTAGTACCTTAGAAAGATCACTTTGATAGCTGAGTCAAGGATGTACTAGAGTGGGAAGAAATGAGGCAAAGAGACCAATGATCAGGCTATTGTAATGATCTAGACATGAAGTAATCAAGGCCTGCATCAGGGTGCTGGCAGTGTCAGAAGAAAGTAGGCTAGATTTCATATGGATATAGATATGGATATACACACACATATACATATATATGCATAAGTGTGTGTGTGTGTCTCTGTGTGTCTTTGTGTTTCTCTTTGTGTATCTATCTATATCTGTATATGGATATATATATGCACACTTATATTTGCATGTAATAGTATGCATGTATATATACATACATATATACATACATACATATAATAGTATGAAGGTAGAATAAAGGTGTCTTGAAAATAGATTGGATATGGGGGTAACATAGAGTGGAAAGTCAAGGATAACACATAGATTGAGACTGTGCATGAGTGAGAGGATGGTGGTATCCTTTATATTAATAGGGAAGCTAATGAATGGGAAAGGGTTTGAGGAAAAGATAACTATTTTAGTTTTGGTTGTTTTGAGTTTAAAATGTCTGTGGAATATCTGAGATGTATAATAATGAATTGGAGATGAGAGACTGGAGGTCGGGAAAGAGGTTGGGATTGGATAAATAGACCAGGGAATCATTGACAATCCATGGAGACTGATGAGATCATGCAAAAAAATAATATGGAGGGGAAAGAGGAATCATAGCAGAGCCTTTGGGCATAACTGTGTTTATCAGCTGCAAAAGGGGTGAAGATATAACAAAAGACACTGAGAATGAACGGTCAGATAAGTAAGAGGAGATGCAGAGGAGAGTAATGTCCTGAAAATCTAGAAAAAAAGAAATTGTCAAGAAGAGAGTGGTTGACGTGTCAAAGACCGCAGAGAGGTTGGCAAGGATGAAGCCTGAGGAAAAAAAACAAAAACCTTAAATGTGTCATTTGAGAGATCACTGATAACTTGGGAGACAGCAATTGAATGATGAAGATGGAATATAGAGAACAGAGTTAAGAAAAGATTGAGAGGAAATCAGGCCACTAATTTTAAGTGGCTTTCTCAAGGAACTTAGCTACAAAAGGAAGGAAAGACATGGGATAATAGCTAACAGGGATAATATATAAATATATATGAAAGAAGCTAGAATGTAGAACTAGAAAGGAGGGATCCAGACAAATTGCTTTGGAAAATCTGAAGAGAGATTTCTTTCAAAAGAGGGTATCTTGGAGGAGGTGGCATTTAAACTGAGTCTTAGAAAGAGGGATCTCAATTAATTTCAGGCATGGAGGATATATTTCAGGGATTCACATACATAGGCTAGTATAGGACAAGATCCAGGAAAAGTTACAAATCCAGTTTGGATAGAATGTAGAATATATAAACGTATGAAATGTGAAAGAAGTCCAGAAAGATAGGTTAACACCAGGCTATGGAGGGCTTTAAATGCCAAGTGAAGAAGTTGACATTTTATTCTATAGCAATAGAGAGCCATTGAATTTTTTGAAGCAAAGAAATGGAGTGATCAAATATTTTCCTCAAGAAAACTAATGTCATAACCTCCACATCGATTTCAAGGGCTGATACCATCTAATACCACACTGCTTCTACTAGTTTATTCTCATCACACCCACCTGAAAGTTTCTTCTCCAGGCAAGCTGGTTGTCTCACTCTCTTGTACACATATTATGGTCATTTGGGCGTCTGTGTCTTCAATCATATTGACCTCCTTCAGTTAAAGGAAGTAGACTTTGTTCTCCAGCTATGTAAAATCCACCTATCAGTCTAGGCCCAAATCAAAGCTATTTCATCAATGAAATCTTCCCAAATTGCTACTGTTTTTTATGATTCCTTTTCCCTTCCCCCTCAGCCCCTTTTTTGCAACCTCTAAAAGATCCTATTAATGTGGAAAGAACTTGAATATAGACCCAAAAATTAATATTTCAGTCGAGGATCAGTATAGTTAGATAAGTTTGGAGAGCCTCAACAACTTAAGACTTTCTAGGTTAATCTGTTCAACTTTGAACACAGAAACTCATGAATACTATTTCCTAAAGGATACAGATCTACTTCAAAAGAAACAATATTCACATCAACAATATTACAGATCCTTTGAAATATTCTTGGTTTGGAAAATGAATAAAACTTTTAATGATCACTTACTATTTTAACAAACAACAGACACAAGACCATTATGAAATAACAAAATCATTGATTTAGAAGAGACCTTAGAGGCCAGTTAGTACAATCCATACCAAAAGAAGAAACTCTCCTTTTACATACCTACCAAGTAGATGATCAATTAATCAAAAACCTCTAGTGAAAGAGAATCTTTTTTGTTTCTAAAGGAGTCCATCCTCACTTTGAATAGTCTTAATTACTATTAGGCAATTTGGGCTATCAATTATACCTAAATTTGTCTCTCAGTCCTTTCCAATCATTATTTATATATTTTATTCTCCTGAGTTTAAGTAGAACAAGAAAATTACTTGCTCTTTATCATTACTCTTTAAGTACTAGAAGGTGACACATTATATCCCACCTGAGTTTTCTATCCTCCAGCTTAAACATCTCCACTTTTTCACTTGTTATTTTTATGGTATGAACTTGAGGTCTTTACTGTTCTGTTTCCCTTCCCTAGGCACTCTCCAAGTAATCATTGATATTCCTAAAATGTGGTATAATCTTTGGTCGAAAGCCTATTGGTATGGGATTTTCTTTTTATTGGTAGACATGAAAGCCCTGTCCCCTGTGAGGGGTGGAGTGTAGTGGTTAAAAGGAAAGAGAGCTCACAGTTTCATCAGTATCTTTGGGACTCTCCAAATGAGAGTCCCCTTTAAGTCTCCCTTCAAAAATTTCTGATCCAGTTCAAACTTTTGGAAGTGGTGAAATTTCACCTTTTCTTTGAGCAGCAAGTAGGCTTCTATCTTCAAGAGAAAAGATGGAAAAGGGTAATCCCATTTCATGCTACTGAAGGAAAAGACTCTGGGAAGAAATGAGAAGAGTAAGCAATCTCCATCATGTCTCTATCCCTAGCTTGCTACTCTAGGGACTCCAGGAATTTTACTTTGGATGGGACCAAGAAGAACCCAAGTACTTCTTGGACCTATTTTGATGAAACTCACACTGGTTCTTTGTGATCTCAACTTTCTTTTCCATATGTTTATTGAATTCATAAAAGAAGTCTCTAATTTTAGGAAGTGCACCCCTTGATCTATGGTCAGAAGACTTACACTTTATTTATGTATTCTTTTTTGAAAATATAGAGATTTGCCTTTCATCAAGATTATCATTCTCCTATTTTCCCCATTGTTCCAAGATTCCTAGCCACAGCTCAGCAATTTTATTTTAGTAACCAAGGAAGGAGGTTTATCTGAGCTTGATGATTAGCACTTATCAGGAGAAGCTATATGTCTGTATTTTTCTATGCCTTCTATTGTATCACACCCTTTACATTTTGTTTGGTTGTTTTTAGTACAAAGTTTGTTCTTTTGGCAGTAAAATTAAATATGAGAAGATCTATCATCTCACTATTGTCAGTTTTCATCATGCCATCTACTTTGAGCCCTTTTGACCATTTTTAAAAACCAATATTACTTTAATTTTTTTCTAAACACTTTTGTGTTCTCAACTTTCCCTGCCAGACTTGGATTGTTCTGAGCTTTAGCATTCCTAACACTGTTTTCATGCTAATTAAATATATTTTTGGCCTTTTTCCCCACTATTTGTACATGACCTAAAAAATAAAAATCTAGTTTGGGGATTTCCCTAAGATCTCTATACAACTCAGCTTTTCAACTTTTACTCCTTATTGTCATTGTGTCTTTAATTGTTTCCAAGATTTTATCAAAGACTTTACCTTCTCTCCTGGGCTGATATTCTGCATGGAATTTTGGGCCAGGAGATTTTGCCTACCTTTTCTCTGAACTATTTGAAATTGCCTCTCCCAAATTTAAGGCTACTTATTCAATTATGTCTGGCTTTCTTCTTTTCTATTATAACAATTTAAGACTTATCAACCAATACGTGGACTATTATATTAGTTTCTGGTTAATCTTCCTGCTTCAAATGTTTCTCTACTCTGATTCATCTTCCCCTCAGCCATCAGATTGAACTTCATAAATCCCAAGTCTGACTATGCCACATGACCACCCTGTAGCACCAATGTGATATTCACATTGCTTACAGCAGCCATGAATATCCTGGTGCAATTCTGAACTGCCAAATGCAACAGATGCTCCACATGAAAGACAGAACCAAAACATTTATTCAGACACCAGAAAGTCAAATCCATCACAGCAACCAAGACATCTATACACAATAACAATGCAGATAACAACACCATCCCCAAATCTTCCCCTTGCTAGGCTTCCCACAAGCTGGCTCCCTTAAACAGATCACAAACAAACTCTCTCACTCACACTAGCCAGCTGCCTGCTTGCCTGCTTCCTTCCTAGCTTTGACTGCTCTCATGACCAATTTCCTCTCAGCTCTGCTGTAGCTCCACCTTTTCCTGTTCTATCATTCCTGCTCCAACCCTTCAGCAAACTCCTCCCACCAAAGTTTCATGTGACTCAGGCTTTCATGTGATCCCGGGCAAGTTACATGAGCCTATTAATGAATGGGAAAGATCTTTTCTTTTAAATTGCCATTACACTCCCCCATTCAATACATTTCAGTGGTTCTCTATCACATCTAGGGTCAAACATGAAATCTTTGACTTTCAAAAAGCTTTATATTCTAGTCTGCTTTCTAGATTTCCATTGTTTTCATTCTTTATTGTCCACACATCACCCCTACATTCTCTGATCCAGTGACATTTCACTTCTTTTCCTTCCACAGAACCTCCATCTCCCACCTCTAGGAATTTTCACCAATGGTCTCACATGTCTGGAAATCTTCCTCTCTTTTTCTTCATCTCCTGGATTCCCTGAAATCCCAGGTAAAATACTTCTTTAATGGTAGTGCCTTCTGTGTTGATTTTCTCTAATTTGTCCTATCCCTAACTTGTTTGTCCATCAATATTTGCATGTCATCTCCCCAATCAAACTGTGAGCTCCTTAAGGATAGGGACAATTTTTTGTTTGTTTTGTTTTATTTTTTGCTTTTCTCTGTATCTCCATGTCTTAGCATGGTGCCTGACCCTTATCTAATGTTTGTTGACTTTACTTGACTTGAGATGAAGGGTCACTTCCTGCTGGAGTTCATATGATTTCCACCTTAGCACAAGCTCTTCCATGTTGATGATGATCATTCAGAAGAGAAGTTCTTGTTGGTTTCTTTGAAAAAATGAAATTATTATTATTAAAGTGAGTCACTATTACCTTTTGTCATCTCTACCTTTGATTGATAAGAATTGTTATCAGAAATGTGGGCAAATTATATTCCCCATTCTTGTTCTATCACCTCCTATAACAGGTCTTAAACTCATCCATTCCCTCTTTCTGTCCAGATATTTTCATCCATATATTCCAATGTCAACATGACTCTGTTTCTTCATTCATTGATTCAACCAGATTTTTTGCATTATGCTTTTTTTAACCAATGATCCCTGGGTTTCCTTAATAATAATTCTAGAAATGAAGCACTGGAGAAGGAGCACTGGACTTGGAGTCAGAAGTCTTACATTTGATTCTTTTCTTGATACTTCCTATCTGTTGGATTGTGGGAAATTGACTTAACCTCTAAAAGCCTGTTTCCTCATCTGGAAAATTGAGGTCATAAAACTTGACCTATATCCCCCCTTCCTGGAGTCTTTGGACAAAAATATCTTGTAAACTTTAAAATGTTAGTTACTTCTACTATAAAAAATATTTTGTGGTAATTTAGCAGCTGATAAAAATATTTGTTTCTTGAAAGAGAGCTAGAAACATTTTTAAATTTTAAAATATATCTTATTAGGAAGTTAATCAATAAGCAAATGTTAAAAGGGAGTGGCATATTAAACTATTCTTCAAGGATGTCTTAACAGAAGTTCACGCTCTATCATGTCAAAATCTTAATAAGTAAATGAGAGGTTCAATTCAGGATTCAACAACTAAATTATTAACAATTAAAGAAATTATTTAGAAAATTTCATTTTAGTGGTGAGTCTGACAAACGAAAAAGGAAGATTCAAATGAGAAAGACTTGGTAGCACAGGGAATAGGGCACTGGGCCTGGAGTCAGGAAGACCCTAGCTGAAATTCAGTCTCAGACAAGTCTTAGCTGTGTGAACTGGGACGAGTCATTTAACCTCTGTTTCCTGAACTGTAAAATAAAGATAACAAGAGCACCTATTTCCCAAGGCTGTATTTAGGATCAAATGTGATAACTACTTAGCAAAGTACCTCACTTAATGCTTTATGAATACTTATTTTCTTTTCCCTCCTCCATAAATAATATACATTTATCTAATGTAAACTTCAGTTTGGGACAAGGAAATGGTAAGCAATGTTGTACACTTCAGAATAAGGTAACTGTAGTGAGGGAAAAATACAGCATACAATGGTGTATGTATGTGTGTGTGTGTGTGTGTGTGTGTATGTATCAACACACACACATATATATACACATACATATACTGCCAAGATATTTGACTTACATATAAATGAATGTAAAAGCACTCATTAAATATTTTCACTGAGCCAGTCACTATACTAAGTTCTGTGTATACAAACACATACAACACCCCCCACCCCGCCACAAACACACACACACAACAAACAGGAAAGTCTCTTCATTCAGGGAGCTTGCATTCTAATAGGGGAAGACCACACATATAAAAGATGAGTAGTAATAAGGAAAGAAGATATTTCTAAACAGAAAAATACAAGGAAAGTTGATGAAGGTAGAGGTAGAGATATTACCAATGGATAGAGCACCAGACTTAGAGTCCGGAAGACCCAACTTCATGAGTTCCAATATGGCCTCTGACACTTATTAGTTGTGCGGCCCTGGGCAAGCCCCTGTTTGCTTCAGTTTTCTCATTTGTAAAGTGAAAAAGAGAAGGAAATGAAAAACCACTCAAAATGAGGTCATGAAGAGTTAGATATGACTGAAAGGACTGAACAACATGAATAATTAGCAAACACGAACTGCACATTGCATATACACAGGAGTCCTAGCAAATTATTTAGATTGACATATCTTGAAGAGCTGTTAAAATAGGACCATATGTCTGATAACAAAAGTGTGATGACAATTGAGAGAGAAAAATGATTCTTGGATTGGGCTATCAGACTTGTAGAGAACAGAATCTGTATCCGGATCTTAAGAGACTCACAGACACTTACCCCCCCTTCCCAGAAATGAGGTAGAAATATTGCCTATGTTTGGGTGGCTTATGGAAAAGCACTATGTCATTATCTGCCTTTTTGGGGCTTTTTTGGTTTCTGGCTAGACAAAATCATCCACCCTGCTATCTGATCACTGGGGATTAAATGTGGTTATTACAGACATTTAGGAACAAAATGCCTGAAGCCAATTTAAAAACAAAATGTAACTGGAAATGGGAGCAATTATTTATTTTGTTACTTTTTTGAAGTTTCAAATGATGCTCTTTGCTAAGTAGCCTCCAACCATAAGTAAAATGAATAAAAAGATAGCATAAATAAAATTATTTAAAAGACAACTTGTGGCAACATTCAAAAGAAAAAACAGAAGCAGAAGATCAGATTGTAACTTTAGGTTAATACGCTCTCAGGTAGTCTTACTTGAAAAGAGAAATCTTGAACTCTGACCTCATTTTTTTAAGTGTATGAGATAATAAATTAGACATGTTTAAGTGATTAAATCAGGTACAGGTGGCTAATCAAATAAAGATAGCTTAAGAATTAAGACTGAATCCAAATACGAGAACATTTGTGATTAGAAGGATAGTGGTAACCTTAACAGAATATAGGAAGTTAGGAAGAGAAATAGGTTCAGAGGAAAAAGATATTGACTCCAAGTTCTTCATGAAGTATTAAGATATTAAGATATCCAAACATTTCACTAATGACTGAACTGTGTGTATGCATTGGTTATATATATGAATATATATATAGGCATATATGGGTACATATATCAATATGCATATATATGTATAATCTATACATGTTTTCTGGTGTTGTGGGCATAGGTAGGTTTTCCTAAGCAACATTTAACATGCACTGGTGATGCACATAATAAATACATGTATAATTACACTATGTCTATGTGTCTATCCTGTACCTCTAGGGTTAAACGAGTAGGCTTATATAAGCTTTCTTATGATAGACAATTTTACTGATATAGATTTCAAGAATTAAGATCAATGAAGAATGAAATTCTATCATGCACCACTGCATAAAGATAAAAGTACTCCAAATGTTCCTTACTCCCACAGCAAAGATTCTGCAGCAATCTACAGGAAAAAAAGGTTAAACATTAATGTACAGAAGTATACAGTGAGGATCTAGATTGAATAACATAATAGTTTGATATATAATTCTAAGGTACGATTTTATTTTGATGCATGAGATTCACAGATGTATATTTATACACTTGTAATTTAATTGGTTTGTGATACAAACATAATTATAGATTCATCTACGTATGGATATGTATAGAGAAGAAGGGAGAGAAAGAGAAAGAGACACACAATCAGGAAGACAGAAAAATAATGTTTGGAGTCATTTAAAATTGGGACTTTGTTTTTGTTTTTCAGTCATTTTTCGGTCGTACTCAACTCTTTGTGAACCCATTTGAGGCTTTATTGGCAGAGGTACTGGAGTAGTTTGTCATTTCCTTCTCTAGCTCATTTTTTTTTTTGAGGGACTAACTGGGCTCTGCTTTACTGGCTTGGGACCAGCCATCAGTTGCAGTTAAAAAAATACAGAATGGTTTCAGCTGGGACCAGGACAACACCATCGTTTCCATTTCTGGAGGATTTCTTCACCAGAATCAATTGGTACAAAGCAGTGGGGTGGGGGAGTGAAATGGGTGCAGAAATGTGGTAATCTGGTGGTGAGTTCTGTGGTAGTCATCTGTAGAGCAGTTGGCAATGAACAGTGGTCTGTCTGGCTTCAAGCTGCCTCCTTCTCATAGGTCCTAATTTAATGCTTAATGAATGCTTATTTTCTTTTTCCTCATTCATAAGTAATATACATTTATCTAATGTAAACTTCAGTATCGGACAGGGAAATGGTAAGCAATGTTGTACACTTCAGAATAAGGTAACTTTAGTGAGGGAAAAATATAATATGCAATGTGTATGCATGCATATGTTAGTATCGGAATGAGCTTGCTATCCTGGAGCTCCCGAATGAGTGTGGTCTCCTGCACATCCCACTTCTGAACATGGATAAGTGTGTCTCTATCCAGTGTGATGAGAGACTTGAGCTTCCTTGTCCACCTGCTCCACTTAACTCACCTGTGGCTCTAAGAAGCTGTAGAATGCACAGTGGTCACAAGCCCTAGTAAACCATTTGGGCAGACAGGTCCAACTAGGTTGAGGGTAACCAAGGGTTCTCAAAACCACTGGTGAGTTAGGGGGGTTCCTACCACAAGCATGTGAAGACTTCCTCAGGTGGAATGGGCAGATGAGAACAATTTGTTCCAACTGCCAGGAAGGCAGATGAAGCAGGTGACGTGGAGGGCTTACAACTTGGCTAGACACTGAAGACACCAAAGTCATCCACTACATCCTGAGCCATTGCCAGCCATCTTGACTCTGCCCTGACACTGGACTATGATGACTCTGGAGGAGAGAGTGAAGCTGACAACTTCGTGCAACTCTGCCTCACTTAAATCCAATTTACCCACAAATGAAAAAGAAGAAAAAAAAGATGTTAAATCATCAAACTCTGCTCCCAGTTTGAAGGATATCTCTGTGTTCTTGAAATTGCTTTGAGTCTTGACAGTGATGGTCCCCATTGACCTTGAGTATGGTGAGCTTGGCCATGCTGGCCACCTGCCTCGCAGCAAAGCCAACATCACTGGACTTCATGTAGTCATTGAAGTTCTTGCTGTTAACCAGCTTCCAGGTGCCAACAAAAGCCTCTGCCATGGTGCTAGGCTAGAGGAGGTGAAACTGGGTTGGGCTGGGGATGTGCTGTGAGGTGCTGGGTCTAGCTCCACTGGGCTGCACCAACCTGACAGGTGGTGGGCTGGGCTGGGTTAAGCCACAGGCAGGCAGGTGGGGGAGAAAAGGAGGAATGCAGAAAGGTCCTGGCCCCTAGCTCATTTCACAAATGAGGAAAATGTGACTTATCAAGGGACACACAGCTGTTCAGTGTCAGCCTAGATTTGAACTTGGGAAGAGGAGTCTTCTTAACGCCAGGCCTGACACTCTATCCACTGTACCACTTAGCTGCCCCCCAAATTGGGTCATAAGTTGGGGACATTTTTGTGAAGGGGCTAGGTATTAGATGAACAGGTTAAAAGCAAGGAAAAGTATGCATAATTTAATATATATATATATATATTTTTTTTTTCATTATTTTTCCAGCATGGGGGTCCTATTTAAAGTGAAGTTTTTGTTGCCAAGTGAAATTCCATTAATATTAGAGAGAGTTAAGACAGAGCAGAGAGAACAGTGAGTGAACAAGAGGGTACAGCCCAAACTGTGTGTTAGCAGAGAAAGGCTACAGTGTGACACCTGTGCCCTGCTCTCCTCTTCCAGGATTAGATCAGTTTCACATTGAAAAAGTCATCTATGACATCCTTGATCAGTCTGCATTAGTTTAATTTAACTCTAATATCGATCCAGAAAAGAAGGTAAATAGCATTTTAACTAAATTCATAGATTATACTAAATTGGGAGTTTTGAACACTACTAAGAACAGAGAAAAATAGAAAGGAAATGAGATAGGTTAGAGATATGAGCAAATAATAAAGTATGATTCATTTTTTTAAATAAAGAAGCTATTACATCTGAGGATAATGTAACTTTGACAAGAGATATTCAATATGAGAAAGAAATCTTAGAAATATCACTGCTGAAAAAGACCTCTGAATAGCAGTGAACTGCAAATTAGATAGAAATTTGCTGTTCAGTAATGAGAAGTTAAAAGGTCAGTTCAGTTTGGACCTACGAATCCAGAAGGACTCTATAGAAGAGTAAGTGATGTGTGTGTGCATGTGTGTAACCTACATATTTGTCTGATATAACTGTATTTAACCAGGTAGTGTCTTAATTTAGGAGATATATCAAGTCACCATGCACTTGAATGTCAAATTCTCACTCTTTCAACTATCACCTGAATGAGGAAAGGGCATGATAAAGCATCCTGTTGTTCCATTTTCAAGGGGATTGAAAATATATTGTTATGAACTTTATGTTCTTGAATTCATTATCATTGACAATGAATATATACATATACAACTACCTATGGAAACCAGTACTTTATATTGGGAAAGATATACAGCTGGGAATAAGGAGGCTTTGCTTTGACACTTAATTCTGCCATCCATCTGTTGTTAAGTAGTCATTTCACTGCTTTGAGCTTCAGTTTTCATATCTGTAAAATGAGGGTCAATAATATTTATCTTTAATAATAATAATAATATTTGCCTGATAGGTTTCTTGTTAATATCAATAGAACAAATTGAAAGAAAAATAAGTATTATATTAATATATTAATACTTCTATATCATATAAGGATTATATAAAGTATTATTTTAGCCCACATGTTCCTATGTTCACAAAAGTTTTCAGTCAACATAGTTTCATGTCAGCATGAACCTGGAGAAATAAAAGAGGAATATACTGATTGAAACAGAATTTTCTATTTAAAGAAAGAGCCATTAAATGTCACGAGGAGGATAAAACAACAACCAGAGTTGAAAACATGAAATCTAACAACAACGACAAAAATGCCTCGGTAGAAGAAAAGCTAGATCAATTGCACTTCCATTGAGATTGTAGGAGAACAAATTTCCATAAACCCAATTAGAATCTCACTTTCCTGTCAACCATATTTATTCCCTTTTCTGGAAGTCTTTCACAGCTCACCTTCTTCATGAAGTTTTGCCCACTAACCCCATCTGGTGCCAGTCATTCAAAATAACACTCAGTAACATTTCATTCATGCCTATAGCAGTGTACCCACATCTGTCTACCATCCCTTCCACCTCCACGGTGTTTGATTATTTCCTCCATATGAATACTATATTCCTGCACGTCTATAGTTATTTTATATTTTGTACACTGTTGTTTGTTTCTTTTCAATGATTTTTTTTTTTTTTTGCTTTTGATTATGATTGTTTTTCAGCCAGTTGAATTTTAAGCTCATTGAGGGCCAATACCTTGCTGACATTTTCTGGCAAGTTTGGAAGTGATTGGTTAAATAATTCCTCTTTGTCTTTACTCCAGAGAGGTAAGGGAAAGAAACAGATAAAGGAGGGTCTTGGCAGAGATTTAGAAATCAATAGTCTCCTTTCTACTATAATCAAGTAGTTGTCAATATTGTCTTTCCCTTAACTGAGCTGTTTCTTCCTCAGACCAGTTCTTTGGTAGTTTAGTTCAAGATCTGAACAAAGTGAGACAGTTTTTATTCATTCAACAGTTAATGAAAGGATATTTACTCAGCCACAACAGAAGGATATTCAGCAAGGATGGATATTGAGGTATCTCAAGTTGATTCATCTCAGCAAAGCTCCATTAAGATCAATCAAACACTCATCTGAGAGCCCCTCATTACCTTCTGGCAACTTTATCTTCAGGTGATAAGAAAGTGACATCAACAGTCTGAGATCTGAATCCCCTAAGCCAACTAGATCTCAAGAAATATCCCAATACTTTTTAAGGAAAAACTAGCCCAACTCCTATCACAACCTCCAAAGAGAAACTTGTATTGAAATAACATCTTCTAGAATACTTTAAAGTACACAAAGGGCTTCCTTTGCAACAACCTTGTGAGACAGCATACATATCATTACACCCACTTTACCCATGATATTGAGACTCCTACTAGTTAAGTGACTTTTCCATATTCACTGAACTAATAATTGAAGCAGTATTCAGAAAGAACTCTATGATATCAGGTCTGAAATTCTATATACTGAACCAAATTGCTTCAAGTTGATCTTTTACTGCCAGTGTAATTTTTATTTTAACAGACATAGTTTTGAAGCACTTTAAAAACCTTAAAGTGTTACAAAAATGTTTCACCATAGTTATAATTATCTCACTCCTCTCCCTTTTTAAAAATTCAATTCAAATAGAAACAGTTTAGAGACAAGTCATTAGCAATATTTTATGCTCTTTTATATTTAATTTTCTATGAACTGTTGCATAGGTGAATAAAATGACTTTTCATGGTTAAATAAAAGTATTAGTAGGTAAGCTCATCCTCTGTAGCTTCATTGAAAATATCCTTGCTATAATTCCCATAGCTTACAGGATATGATATCTACCTTAATATGTTCCTACATGATTTTGATCTTCTCTTCCAGGTTAATAAATCTGATAGCTTTTCATTCCACATAATTTAAAAAGTATGGGTATTTAGGATGAAAACATCTCATAAAAACAATTTTTAGATTTTT
This sequence comes from Notamacropus eugenii, assembly GCF_028372415.1. Lineage (NCBI taxonomy): Eukaryota > Metazoa > Chordata > Mammalia > Diprotodontia > Macropodidae > Notamacropus > Notamacropus eugenii. The sequence goes on from NC_092877.1 coordinate 285,659,402, forward strand.
TATGAATTAATGTTAAACTTTGCTCATCACCAATAACAGTTCATTCTTTGATAGTGTTTTGATTCTAATATGGTTTATTGGTTGAGTTCTCAAGGCTGTGTTGAGAACTTTATTGTAGCACAGTGATTTGTCACCTCTCAGTTCATGACAGACAACGAACTTCTGAAGTCCAATTCTATCTACCAGGTCACGTCTTGAAAGGTATTTGTATTTTTCAGCCTTCAGTGACGTGTAGTACAGCTGATACCTTTCCATAATATAACCTATTAATCACTAAATCCAGACTCCTTAGGCATAACGTCTCTATAATTTTTATGGTAATGGTCTAAAATTGTAAAAATAAGTCTCTATTTCAATGAATAAATCCATCCACATGATTCAGCCATTTATTCAATATTTAATTATTTTTATCATGACTATTTCATTTGGTTTACATACTATATTGTTACTGGTGGTGATGGTCCTTTCTTCTTCAAGTGGACCAATGACATCACAAAGGTGATGACTTGCACATGAATTGGATTTAAGTGAGGCAAATCTGTGCAAAGTCATTGGCCTCACTCTTTCCTCCAGAGTCATCAAAATCCATTGGCAAGACAAAAGTCAAGATGATTGGTGATGGCCCAGGATGCACTGGATAACCTTGAACTTTCTGAATTAGGATTTTTCATAGGCCTCAGTTTGTCTGAAGCAAAACTCATTCAAAGACTAATGGCTAACTAAGAATTGAGACAAAAAAAAACCCAGCCTGATTTACTCAGGCTTTGTTTATCTAAAGCAACCAGTTTTAAATAGGAAACAAAAAGCCAATAATTTTTAGCACAACATTTGAAATAAAAAATGTCTCATGGGCTAGAACATAATAGGTTGATTCAGAATTGAGTGAGTCATTGATGGACTCTTGTAAATTTGAAACAAAGTCTCTGGTGGAGTGTTTCAAGGCTGTGTCCCTGTTCTATTAAAGATTTTGTTCTTAATGATTTTCAATAAATCCAAATTTTTGGATCACATGATGTTTTGAAAAATACACATTGGATGACAGATTCAAGAAGCCAAAAAATATTTCAACAATCTAGAAAGTTGTAGCAGATCAACTAAGACAAAATTAAGTAGAAAACAATGTAAAATCTTTAAATGGATTTCAAAAATCACATCTTGTGTATGTGTACATACATATGTGTATACACGTTGAAGGAAGAATAACTACATGCCAGTTTCTATTTTTAAAAAAAATAAACATCAACAACAACACTAAAACTTTAGGTTTCAATAGACCAGTCTTCATTCTTTCTTCATGCATTGGCTTTAAATATACCCATATCTTCCTAATCTTTAAAGATACCTCATTTTACCATTTCCCTCAATATCTTTCTGTTCTTTCACGTTAAACTTCTAGGAAAGGCTGTCTATATGCATTACTTCCACTTCCTCTCCTCTCTCTTCTAAGTTCTTTTGTTATCTGTCTTCATACATTCCTTGTTATGAAACTGAAACTGCTCTCTGCAAATCTATCAGTGATATTTTAAATACTAAATTCTTAAACTTTGTCCTTCTTAACCCCTCTGAAGCATTTAACACTCTTGACTCTTTCCTCTCTTGGTTATGACTGTTTTTTTTAAGTATAGAGCACTTTTTTGCTGGTTCATTATTCCTACCTTATCTTGGTCCTTCTTCACATATAACATGGAGAATGAAATACTTTGTAAACTTTAAAAAGCCATTCAAATATTTGCTATTTGTTTTTATTATTATCATTATTTTTGATCTCATCATCTCCATTAGTGTCAATCATCATCTCTACAAAGATGAATTTTACCTCTCTATATTCAGCTGACCTGCTCTGTCTCCATGCTAGCAGCCGATTCTCCACCATCCCTTTCCCCAATACTTCTATCTCTTCTTTCTGTTTTGTCTTTCTCTATTAGACTGTAGGGCTCATTGAAAGTAGGGAAATATCTTGTTTTCTTCTTTTCATTTGCCCAGTACTTAGCCTAGGGTCTGAAACATACTAAGAGTTAATAAATGCTCTGTCTTTCCATCTAAAAACAAATAGACTTTCAACCATATGATGGAAAAATATCCCATAAAGAAGGATATTTAGATTCAATTTGCTTCTTATAGGAGTAATAGAAATAAGGTGGTTTGGACAGACAAGACTGATAGCAGATTCTATAAGTTAACTTCCTGGTGAGGAGGAGAAGCCTATGGGTCTTCCTACCAGTACCTAGATGTTTAACCAACAACTTGCCTGCTAATTCCATTTAATCAGTGCTAGTCTCTGGCCAATTCTAGTCAATCTTTACTTGTCACTCTTTACTTGTTTCCATGACTGGCTCCTTCTTCAGTTCTTCTTAGCCTTATTCCTTATCCTTATTCCTGTGACTCTGTGGTGAGCAGTGGCAACCTACCATGTCTGTTTCTTGGTCATTTGTACAAGAAGGAGTCTAGCTTTGCATGGTTGCACTGACTTGTTCTTGGAAGTTGTCTGTCTCCTAAAAGTCATTGAGAATGGAATGACCAGCCACTTCTTAAGTGACCTGCATTTTCTAGTCTTCTGTCTTCTCATCTCTTCTGCCCACATGTGTGAGAAGAAAGACAGGTTACAAAGATATGTGTACATGTTATTTCCCCTGGTGGAGTCTTCTTAAGACCATTTAAATGTTTTCCTTATATCATCAATACCTAGCCTAATAATTGCTATGTAGTAAGCACTTAATAAATGTTTATTGATTACTTCCTTGCTTGCTCACTTCTGTAAGTTTATTAGCTATAAGACCTTGGATGAGTCACAGTGTCTCAGGGCTTTAATCTCCTCATCTGTAAAATGAGATTAGACTCTATTACCACTAAGAGTACTTTCTTCTCTAAATATTTATGTGATAAAGCAGTGTAAACAAAAAAAGTTAATGTGACTATAGACTGCACTAAGAAAGGGATGATACCAAGAAAGAGGGAAATTGTAGGTGTACTATAATCTGCCCTGATTAAACCACATCTGAAAACTCATAGTCTGTTCTAGGTCTAATATATAAGACAAATTGGTAAATATCCATAAGGATCTAGTTGGGTTGGTGAAGGATGATGTATAAATGGTCATTCAATATAAAGATCAATTGAAAATACTGGGAAGAAAAGACTTAGATGTGTGAAAATCTTCAAAACTTTGAAGGGCTGTCCGGGGAAAGAATAATTAGACTTGTTCTATTTGGCTCCAGGGGCTAGGAGTGAGAACAATAACGAAAAGTTAAGGAGAGACTTAAAAATAAAGGAGATGAGTTTGCAAAGAAATCAAAAGCAAAACAAAACAAACCCACTTTCTAAAAATTAAAGCTGTCTAAAAGGGGAACCAGACCCCCTTCATGGAAATCCTCCCAACACGTGTGATGGGGCATGATATTTGGAACAGAATTCTTATGCAGATAGATATAGGTTGCATGAGACATTCTCTGAGTTCCCTTCCAACCCTTAGATTCTATCATTAGATTCTGTGATATAGTCAGTAAGATAACCTCAGTGGTTTCACTAGAACAGGAGTATTGAGACACCTTGTTTTTTTTTCCCTACCTAAAGCCTATGCACCTAACAGGTTACTGGCTGGAACTAATTGCCAGGTGTGACTATGCAAATCTTACCTTCAGGCAAATCTCAGCAGTTCTAATCTTTGCACAAAGAACTGGCTATATGAACACCAAATTGCACTAATAACTAAATACTCTAAGTTTAATCCTGAATTACAACTTCTTAAGCACCCTGGTGAATCCCCCAGGCTCTACAACCTTTTCAAAGTTCTGAGTCTCAGGACAATTCAAAGAACATTATTCAGATGTGCCAGGTTATGCTGATGAAACTATTCCTTTGGACCTGAGAAGCATTTTCTTGTTACAGGTTTACATAAAGATGATGAAAAATATCAAGAACACTTTTTCCCCATTATAACATTTATTTTCTTTGCTTTTCTGACCACAAATATCTTGTTGAAAATTTAAAAGGTCTATCAACAAGTGAATTATTTGATATTACCAATCCTCCACTCTCCAAACTAATGGAATTGACTAAGGGTTTTCATTATTATTTTTAATGTAGCTGACCAAATAATACTACTATCTTTCATGTATAAAGTAATTTAAAATTTACATGGATTACTCATTTGATTCTCATGACACTATGTAGCTATTTTCAAGAAAGATAAAAGAAAGAAATCTGTAAGTCAGTTACTTTGCTTTTGATTTCTGGCAAAATTCTAGAAGGTAATATTGAATGAAATATTAGTGAGCACAGAAAATTAAATATTAATGTTTTTAAAAACCAGCAAGACTACATCAAGAGGAGGTTATGCCTGACAAATCTTATTTCCTTTTTTTAAAAATAATACCAGTAAATTAACAGGTCAGGGGAATGCCATGAGTATAGTTTACCTAGAGTTCAGCAAAGAATTTTATAATCATGCCATTCTTGTGAAATAACGTAATCATCTCATGTTATTTTTGTGGGAAGATAGAGATATGTCATTTGGCCTTTAATGAGGTAGATTCAGAACTAATTGAATAGCTAGACTCAAAGAAGGATGATTAATGATTAGATTTAAACTTGAAAGGTCTCCGGTAGAGACCCACAGGGATCTTTGTTTATCCCTTCTTGTTCAACATGCTTATCAGTGACTTCAGAAAAAGACACAGAAGAAATGTTTATCAGATTTTGTAATGAAGTAAAGCTTAAAAAAGAGGAACAGGAGTAGCTGATACAATGCATGCCAGGATTTGGATCCGAGACCTGACAGTGCATTCACATTGGACCTGATATAACGATAATGTACAGTCTTATGTCTAATAAAAAAGGTCAAGCTTTAGGTCTTAAAGGTTGAGAAAATATAAAGACTTATGTTTGAGTTCAAAAAAGTGAACTACAGAAGTAGAAAACGTGGGAAATACTAGATAGCATTTCATCTGAGAAAGAATTTAGTGTTTTTGTTCTAAAACTTCAAGCTTGAAATGAGTCAACAGTGTGGTAGTTTTGCCAGAAAAACTAATGAGATCTTAGGTGGCATTCAGAGTGGCAAAGGACTCAAGAATAAGGAGCAAAGAGTTCTGTTTTGCTCTCCCTGAGTCAGATCATAACTAGTAGAGTGTGATTAGTTTTTTTGCACCACATTTTATCGACTTTGAACTAACATTTCTTTGTAGAGATATTAGTAGAGGTAGGGAGACTTTAGGCAAGTGTTTGGTTGTAAGCTATCAAAGGAGATTGTTGAAAGCTGCAGAGGCTGGTGAGCCAGTGAGGTGAAATTAGCAGCTTCCAGTGTAGAATTCAAACAAAATCATTCCAGCCTACAGCTTCTTTGTCACTTTGTACCCTTTGAAGTAGATCACAAAACAAAACATAAAACCAAAAAAATCCTTTCTATTCATTTTTCCTTCTATTCTATTTAAATTAACTAAGAAGACAGGTGAAAAGAAAAAGGAGTGGAGGACCAACTTTGGCTTTGATATTATTGCAGTATGCTATGAGAAGTATTGTTTCTTGTACTGTTTTTCTTTTAAATGGACATTAACAATGATGTTGAATCTTATGACCTGGGAAGGATAGGAAGGTTAAAAACTCACTCCATGGAAAAATGGGGAAAAATATATTTTTATAGTTTTTGAGTACACTTCAGACTATAACCATTAGATTACCATTGAACTTGATTCAATTAAAGAGGGAGAGAGTATGGACTATTCATCAGAAACTGGCCTTCATTGTGGTAGTCATGTAATATCCTACCCTTCATTCAGCTTGCATAGTAATTAGCATATGACAGCTGTCACCTCTCTAGAAGAATGAACTCAGGGAATCAAAGTTATCAATAGTTTATCTTTTAGACCAGATGGACCACTTCATTCCAATATCCTGTTGCATTGATAAGATTCCCAGATAAGCATTTACCATTGTTTTTTTTTTTTTTGCATGCATACAGTCTTCATTATTCATATGATTTTGTTAGAAAATGCTTTGTATTTACAGACAGCTGATAGGGCATGTGTATGTGTGAGCACACATGTGTATATGTCACTGGCCCAGGGACTTCTTATTTTCCATTGACCTTGAGTTTCTAAGATTAACCTGGAAATGAAGTCAATTATCTGGAAATCAAGTTAGTTAGATTCTATTTCCTATGATATGCCATAAAGATCTCCTCATCTGACCTGCTCTCATATATTCAATTCTAAAGGCAATCCCCTGTCCACCAGCAGCACTAAAGATTAGGTGTGTATTGGTGGAATAACTGAAACACTCTGATATTAAGATCTCTTAGATAAAGCATTTATCTAAAAGGCTTTCCACCCTTTCATATTTGAAGTAGGTGAATAGGAATGTCCTTCCATAAAACCACTCCAAAGAAGTACTAAATCTGCCTGCTGATTCTATAAGCAGTATATGGTGTTTAACTTGGAAACAGTAAGAAATGACAGAACCTCCTTCCTGTATTCAAGGACAGAATAAAGCTCTACTTTTCCTCTTCTTGGATTTTAAATTATTTGTGTCCCAGCTGTTAGCACTTAAATTGTTTAAAGATCTGTAGTGGGCCTTAAGACAGGTGTTCCGCAGGATAAATCTTAGAGTGGAAATGATCTGTTGACCTGCTTTTCTCAGTGAATAAGATTTAGCACAATTTGAGACCAAAGACCAGTCAACTATACCCCAATGTTTCATCCCTATTACTTTGGCTTCAGATGCAGTTTTATGTATGAGTTGTGGGTTTTGTTTGTTTGTTTGTCTGTTTTTTTTCACTTTCACAGTAACTTAACCACAAAAGGCAACTACTTAGAGAACATTAGATTTTGCAGTCGATAAAGCAGTGAGCGTGGAATCAGGAAGACTCATCTTCTGGAGTTCAAATCTAGCCTCAGACATTTACTAGCTGTGTGACCCTGGGCAAGTCACTTAACCCAGTTTACCTTAGTTCCTCAAGTGTAACGTGAGCTGGAGAAGGAAATGGCAAACCATTCCAGTATCTTTGCAAAGAAATCCCTAAAATGGGGTCATGAAGAGCTGGCACAACTGAACAACAACTCAACTAGAAAGCATTTGCTGGTAGCTGGTGAAAAACCATTATGCATCCATCATCTATATAAGTATTTATTTACTTATTACTTCCCCCACTAGTATATAAATTTCGTGAGAGTTTGCTATTTTTGGGAGCGTGTCTTTTTGCTTTCCTTTGTATCCTAAGGGCTTATCAAAGTGTCAGACACATAGAACTTAGTAAATGCTTATTGATTGATCACATATTGATAAGCCACTTCCTAAAATTACAGTGTTCTCTTCTTATATAACTAGATCATTTTTCATGCCCTCAACACCCCCACTAGCCCTCAATGAAGTCATTTACATAATTTCTCAGTTTTAAGTCATAAGTGATATAATTGAACTATGCCCATCAAGTGTCTGTTGATCCATTACCCTCTAAAACACTTTTAATATTGAATCTTGTAAAAATGGTGATTCACAGTCATAGAATGTCATGACTTGTAGCCATATTCTAAGAATATTGGAGTTAAAGGCATAGGGTTTTATGTTTCATTTTGAGTCAGTGATCATTTCAGGATTTATGAAAGTACCGTACCTTTTCACAAATGTAATCCAACTTGATCTTCTCTGAGTATCCAATTATAAGGTCAATTATTAGCTGTGGATAAGTTCACTTACCTTGACAGTACACTTTCCAGGTATGTACATATTGATAAAGAGGTTAACACATACATTATCAGAGCTAGTTTAGTGCTTGTGAGTCTCCAAAGGAAAGTGTGGGAGAGAAGTATTAGAATGACTACCAAACAGAGCCATTGTGCTGACCTCATTGCGTATGCCTGTAAAATCTGGACAATATACCAGCACCATATGAGGAAACTGAATCACTTCCATTTGAATTGTCTTTGGAAGATTCTGAAGATCACCTGGCAGGATAAGATGTCACACGCTGAGGTTGTTTCTCAAACGATGCTGCCAACATTCAAACTCTATTGTAGAAAGTGACACTCTGATGGGCTGGCCACATTGTTCAAATGCCAAATGTCCCTTGCCAAAAAGACTATTTTATGGAGAACTCACATAGGACAAGCCCTCACATGGTGGTGAGAAAAAGCAATACAAGGATGTATGACATGGGAGATACTACTTTGGGACTGCCCGGTATGCCATGCCCTGAAGAGGGAAGGTGCTTGTTGTGTTTTATGAGCAAAGGAGAACTGAAGTAGCTCAAAGGAAACATGAGATGTGCAAATTTAGAAAATCTATCTCAAATGTTCGTAAGGACTATTTGTCCCTGGCATGTGATAGAGCATTCAGAGCTTTTATAGGTTTGAACAGCCATAGTCAGATATACTGTAACTTGAATATAGAATGTTGGTGTCATTTTAGTCCTTTTTGAAAACAAAAGAGAGCAACCGATGAGATCAGTTCATTGTCCACAAGCAACATCAAAGATTTAATATATGTTGACAGAATAACTCAGGCCCTATTTGCTTGCACAGGAAGGGGGAGGGTAGGACCTATGATTTCATTACTTCTTAGTTGCCTAAAGCTGAAACTCTTTCCATCAATTTGGGTAGGTCTCACCCATCTGTTCCTTAAAATCTTCCATAGGTGTCAGTATCACAGAGAAATTAAGTGATAAGACTGATTAGGTACATAGCATGTTCAGAGATGTGACTCAGATCAGGGGCTTCTTCATTTTGTTGATTGATAATCTATACTCCATGAAATTTTGATTCATTTTTTTGTTAATTCACAATCATTATAGAACTTAATGATGGGAAAAAAGATAAAAAATGTTAAGTTGACCTGGGTACAATTGAAAATTATTAACAAATCCTAATTTTTTAACATGCATTTTAAATAAAGTGAGGGAAAAAACTTTTGGAGGGAAAACAAAGAAAAACCCAACAGAAGTGATAAGGATTCTCACTGTCCTGACTACATTACTTTGACAGTTAACTAATGATCCCAAGCCAGACATGGTCTGCAACCAAACCATAATGTGACACAGGGTGGTCCTGAAGTATCTTTCAGAAATGAAAAACAAACTTCTTTTTTTCTAAAATATTAAATTTATAAGATTTCACCAACTATACTGGGACCTGTGTTCAGATGCATGATAAAAATAATGAGCATAGATTCCAAATTGTCTTGTTATTAGTTTGTACAATTGCAAAACACTCAGAACACATGAAGATTTCAATCCTTAAGGAGAAAGAAGCCATTATAAAGTGAATGAAAGTGTGTGTAAATGCACTTATTTTCAACATTTCATGCTAAATGATAGTTCCAAACTTCTTAGCTAAGTTCAGATCCCTCCTGGGGGCTCTCACTTATCCACAATACCCAAGTCATTTTATTCCATTCCTTTAGTGCTTCTAATACAACCTTATTTCTGGCCAGGATCTTTTGAAAGATCTTGGGCTTTATTTTCTCTAGACAGAATTTATAGCTGAAGCTACATTCTAAGCTTTCTGAACACCTCAAGTCAATATCTAATACACTAACAATGTTGTTTCTAAAGAGTTCAGAGAGTGTTTGAAATATGCCCTGGATAGATATTGGTTATGTTTATCAGACTTTCCTGTGGGATGGTTAAACTAACACATTTTCATGAAATATTCAGGTTTCTAAGGTTTCAGGAGTCTATTCATTTTTAGGTCTAATGCTTTGTAGGGATCTCTTATTTCCATCTATTAACAATAGGTGGATAAATCAGAGTAGGTAATCACAAAGAAATTTATGATTTTATATTCATTTGAGAAAATATTAGAAATTATTTCTTCCTTCTTTTTCTCTTGCTTTCATCTTCCTCCACTCAAATGCTTTTTTCAGAGGCAGGTATGTCGAATCATGGATAAAGCACTGGGTCTGGAACCAGGAAGATGCGGTCAAATCCTGCTTCAGACATTAGCTATGGGACCCTTAATGAGTTACTTAATGTCTCTCTGCCTCAGTTTCTTGAATGAAAAATGTGGATAACAATAGAATCTGCCTTCCAGGATTGTTATCAGGATCAAACGAGATAATATTTATAAAGTGCTTAGCACAGTGTCTAGAGCATAATGTATGTTTATTTTCTTCCTTCCTTCTCTAAAGTATGCACTTTTCCCCTAGAGGAAATAAATGCACAACAACAAACATATTATCTTGTTAGAAGAAAAACATAGAGAACCATTTCCAAAACATGTCTTGGGGCATTTGACTGTACGGATATATCACATTCATTTTCAGTGAAATTTGTAACATTAAATGTAGGTGGATTATGTAGGTTCATTAATAAAGTGATAAATATGAAATTGTACAGCTTAAGCGTATGGTCACTCAATGTTGATTTGAGGTAGGGTCTCATATGGCATATGTGTCCAAAACTAGTACCACAAAATATGTTTGAAAATGATAAGAAAATTAAATAATGATTCCTACCTTTGTTTTTGTGCCTTAAAAGGCTGCATAAAAATGAGTTCAATACTTTTGCTGGGAAAATCTTATCTTACTGAATAAATCACAGACATTACATCAGCATCAGGCTGACCCAGCTTTGATATGCTGGGAAAACCTTTCTCAGGGACACCCTCCATACTATAAATAACTCATTAATAAATCATATGAAATAAGTCTGTACCATTATACATTAGAAATAAGATTGTTTGGCTTAACGGAAATGAGCAGTCACATCTTGGCTACTTCTTTGACTAGTGCAAAATGAGTCCATGTATTATTCTGTAAATAAGATGATAATACAGGAATGTGTGAGGTCTTACATGTAACATGAAAGACCCATTAGGTGTTAATTAAGCCTTTCTGGATTGAAACAAGGTATACCAATTAAGTATTGAATATTCAGGAATAAAAGGATGCACTGAAGCACATCTTTTGCAATTTTGTTCTCTATCCTTTCTAATGTTTTCAGTCTTTTCAGTCACTATGCCTGTTAAATGAGTCTTTTGTTGAATACATCAAAACACCTGCAAGCTTTTGATAAAAACCTAATGAAATTCATAAAAAAAAATGTTAGCTCTTTAAAGAGCTTACACATATAAGGAAAAGACTGACCTTATAGGCCTTAGCATACCAGAACCTGAAGTAACCTGGTAAGATTTCTTTTTAACCATATGGGGTTAAGAATGACTGGAAAATATTTTTTTTATGATGCTAGAGATTTTTTTTTCAGGAGTACATGTTGGGTTAAATATGAGCTATGCATTTTATCTATGCTTAAAGTTAATACTAAGCCTTGTTGTAGATAAAATAGCTAGTATAACTAGAAAAATATCATAGAAATATCCAAAAGAAAGTTGTATTTCAGATTGCTAAAGTGGATTCCTGAGAGAGGGGGGGGGATGCTTTATGAGGAAAAAAATTAAATCCTGGTAGGTTTCTTTGAAATGCGTGTACTGCCGTTCATTCTGTGGAGGCCCATAGCTTGCTAAAGTCAAGTGTTTATGCCAAAGAGCACATCTACTACAATGCAGTGTCAAAAGAAGTTTTGCATTTTAAAAGTGAGGTCATGGTGCACTTGTCACCTTTGGCTGACAGGGCTCCCACATGTGTAGTATTTTCTGTCAGTACACCACAATTTAATGATGGTTGTGATGAATGGCAGCATTGTGTCATACTTAATACAAAGCTGAATTTTGTTGTGTATGATTAAACAAAATAGCATCAAATCCAGTTCTTCTTTTTGGAATAATCAAAAAACTAATTGGAGTTGATAAAGGGATTTATCTCAAAATGTATTTAGATAGTAATGATGCAAATGAAATGTTGTAAGTAAAAACTTTTGTGGTATGTCAGGGCTGCCTAGGCAAACAAAAGTGTGCTTACATTCTGCCCAAAGTATTCCTAAATTGAAGGTATTCAAAATCTGAGTATCTTATGCTTATGGAAATAATGGAGAGATGTTGGACAATGATGTAACTGTAGTAGGTGTATCCAAACGGATTCAACGGATTATTAATTTAGAGCAGAAAGGGACTTTAGAGGCTATCAAACTCAACACTCTCATTTTACAGATTAGAAAACTGAAGTCCATACATGACATAATGAAAATTAAAAGATAGCAAGTGTAAGAAAAAAGGCAATTAACTCACCACAATGCTCTTTTCATTGTATCTTGATAGCTGAAAGGATGGACCCCAAAAGTAGTGGTTAATTGTTTGATGTCAGCGTGAAAGTACATCTCTAGGGCTGAACCCCATGTATCTTTGTTTTGAATTCTGTTATTTAATTTTTCTTCAGTAAACTGGATAAAGAGAGTTCAGATCTGGCCTCAGACACTTAGTAGCTGTGTGAGTCACTTAACCTTGCTTGTCTCAGGTTCTTCATCTATAAAATGAACTGGAGAAGGAAATGGCAAACCCCTCTAGCACTTGTGTAGAGAAAGTACCAAATGAGGCCACAAGGAGTCAGATATGATTGAAATGTCTAAACAACAACAACAAAAATGCAGATGGCATGCTTATCAGGTTTGGGAATGATACGTAGCCTAGAAGGACACCTAACACAGTGGATGATACAAGTCAGTATCCAAATAAAACGTGATAGGCTAGATTTTGCATTGGACCAAATATGATGAAACTTGATAGGAATATATATATAAGGTTCAAAACTGATTTCACAAACCTATTTCACAAGTATGAAACAGGAGAGGCAGCATTAGACTTCTGTTTGAAAAAAGATGTTAAGAGTTTCAATTGATTACATGCTCAATGAGTGTCGGCAGTGTGATATGACAGGCTGTGGGCATACCATCTAAGTGTGATTAAGATTGAATAAGATATAAGGAAAGTTGACACTTTGGGGATGTCAACTTTTCTGCTGTCCTTGGCTATGTGGCAGCTTAGTGATGAAAGCACTTGGTACTTTGGTGTGACAAAGGAAACCCTCAGTGGTCTCTTGGTTTTCTTCACTTCCTCATGAAAGTAGCAAAAAGAGAGGGCTATATTTAAGTTTAAAAAAAGAGATACAACTCCTACCTCATTTTCTTCCTTTGATCTTCCAATGTGGCAAAGTAGCTCTGACTAAAATTCCCATGAGCAGTGAGGGGGGACATGGTACCCCCTTTTCCTCCATCTTAGCCTAAATGACAAATAAACCAGGCAGGCTCAACTAGGAGAGTTTGAGCCTGGGAGCCTGGGTGATTTTTACTTCCTACATTGAGTAAGTGCCCTGATCTTAAGATGACTATGTCTCCAAGTTTGGATATCCTATTCGCTGACAAGAGGAACCGGAAGCTCTAGTCTAGTTGGCCAGTAGACATAGACCTTGAAATGTTGCTTAGAGCCTAGCCATCATGAAATGTAGTGATACTTTTACTGATGTGACTCAAATTGCTTTATGCTCCAATGAAGTTTAAGTCTCCACCTCCTAGCAAAGTATAATAGTAGGTGGTACTGCCACTTGTTTTGTTTGTTTAAGTCTTTTTGTCAATGTGTAGTTATGAGTGGTTTATAGTAAGCATTACTTTTTTGTAGAAAAAGACCTCTCCTTTCTCTAGCTCATATTGTGTGTTAAGCATATTTTACTTACACTTTGGGGAGAACTTAGATATGACCCAAGACTTAAACTTTGATAGAGGCATAATAAGATAAAAAATATTGAAAAGGGAAATGGGTTCTCCATCCCCCATTAGAGTCTGGGCTCCTTCCAGAATAAAACCAGGTCCAAACCACAAGTGTGTATCCAGAAGAGATAGGCCCCAGGTGGAGAAGGAGTAAGTACAATTCTCTTTACGGGAGTGGGGAATCTGTAGCCTTGAGGCCATGTGTGGTCCTCTAGGTCTCAAGTATGGCCATTTAAATCCAAACTTATATGAAGTTTAGATTCTGTCAAAGGGTCATATTTGGGGACCAAGAGAGCCGCATGTGGGCTCAAGGTTAAAAGTTCCCTACCTCTGAAGTCCTTCCTGACCCAGAATCAATTCCTTATTATTAGGAAAAAAAATAAGGTAGTAACTGTCCCAGCCAAATATTTTCTGGTCAGACCAAATTGTGTTCAATCCTGGGCTCACATGTTAAGTAGGAGATTTAAGAAGCCTGAAAAGGAGACAAACCAAAGTAAGGTCTTGACTTCACATAATAAAAGAATCAAGTAGTGAGCTAGGGGTATTTAGGGTGGAGAAGAGAAGACTCAAGGAATATATACTAGCTGTCTTTGAATATTTGAAGATATGTTTTAGGAGGAAGAATTAGACTTGTCCTATCTGGGTCCAAAGAACAGAATCAGTAGCAACTGGCAGAAACGGCAGGCAGGCACATTTAAGCTTTTAGGGGCAGCTGGGGCCGGGGGAGATTCTAAACAGTAGAGCTGTCCAAGAATGCAGTGGGCTGCTCTGAAAGGTGAAGTGTCGCCCTTCTTAGGAGCTCTTAAAATTGTTGCTGGTGACCGCTTGGCAGAAATATCCTTTTCAGGGATAGGTCAGCCTTGATGGCCACTGAGATTCCTTTGAAGTCTACAATTTTGTTGTTCTCTAACCATCTCAGGGATTTTCTTTACCTTTGCCATCTGCTGTCTCATTCTTCTTCTTGACATTTTTGATATTGAAACTCTGTGCCTCCCTAACTCCTTGTGCTCCATTTCCTGGGTATCTAATCTTGGTTTGTAATCTAACTCTGACTTCCTGTGCTTTTAGTCCTAAATCTTGCTTAATATGTCTTCTTGCCTTCTCAGTACTGGCCTTTATATGTCTGACTTTGGTCTGGGAACCTTAATCGAGGGAGTTAGAAACATGAAGAATAAAAGTGAGGGAAATTTAGAGTGAGAGAATTGAAGGACACAATTAGTTTTGTGGCCTTTTACAACGTATTTAATCCCTCCCGGCCTCAGTTTCCTCATTTGTAAAATCAAGTTTTGGAATAGATAATCTCTACAATCTCTTCCAAAGGAAATTTTATCGTATGGTTCATATTCTTCTTCAACTTGGTTCTTATACAGGCTCAGAATATCCTTAGAACTGTATCTTTCTAATAAAATCATGCAGTTAAGAAGAACCAATACTCTTTGTCACTTGGTCACCGTAGCACATTTATTTTTTTGTGATGAAATCAGGGTTAAGTGACTTGTCCCAGGTCACACAGTTAGTAACTGTCAAATGTCTAAGATTGAATTTGAAATCAGGTACTCCTGACCCCAGGGCCTGGGTTCTATCTACTCTGTCATGTAGCTTCCCCTAAGTTTTATTTAGAATTACACTCCATTGTCCCCTTCAAAGTCCAAGGAAAGAAAGGAGGTGAGAGGGATTCCTTTTTACTTTCACTAAATAAATATTTGATTTACAGGCATAGCTTTTCTTAGGCGGATATCTCTGTATTTTTTATTTTGAAAACCATGACATCTTTGTGTTACGACAAAGTGTGTAGCCTAAGTATTTAGTAACCCCAGCTTCTGTAGACATTGTCTGAAATCCTAGTCAAATGCAAAATGCTAGTAGAAGAGTGAGGAACCTTCAGCCTCAGGCTACATGTGGCCCTCTAGATCTTCAAGTGAGGCTCTTGGACTGAATCCAAACTTCACAGAACATATATTCTTAATAGAAGGATTTATTCTATAAAACTTAGACTTAGTCAAAAGGCCTTACCCAAGGACCTAGAGCACATGTGTCCTCAAGGCTACAGATTACCCACCCCTATACTAGTAGGTAGACAAAGATGAAGTTCTAGGAAAGAGCTTGGTAATGAACTACATTAGTAAGGAGACCTGTAATTGTCCCAGTGGGAAGGGGTCATTGTTCAACACTAAACTTCCCTTTGTTGGCCAACTCCCAGAGCAACTAACTGAGAACAAAGTTAAAGATAGCTAGGAAATGGGGTAGAAGAAAACAGAAACAAAATTACTTAGAACTCTGGGACTTTATGCAGAGAAAGTGAAAACTGCCAATGAAGTGATAGTTGCATGGATTATATTTACTTTGAAGTACAGAAAAATTTTTAATTAAGCAATTCTTTTTAAAAGTCACCTTGAAACATTGCTAACTTAAGCCTTTGCAGTATTTGCACTTGGTCTCTCAAAACCCTGGAAGTGTAACCTAGAAAAGCTGAAGTGTTGACCTTAAAATAAAAGTCTTTCAAACCTTTCTCTTTGCAGTGACATGGAAAATCAGATCACAGAGAAGTGCTTGGGGTTTTTAGGACCTTTCTTTGATTGTTCTGCCAAAAAGTTTTGATCTGTACCTTGTATTCAGCAGTGTTTTTTTCCCCACTAGATGGCAATTAAATGTGGCTCATTTGAATATTTTTCCCCCACAATATTTTCAAAGAAGTAATTATGCATTTTCTTATAAAAAGAAATGAAATCCCACATCATTAAAAAACCCCAAACATAAAATTGAACTTTTAAAATAGCACCACAAAAAATAATAAAACCAAAAACAAACCTAAAGCAATATGCCAAACATATTGGGCAGATGATCAGAACTTGAATTGAAAAAGAACTCATGGGAATATGATACAACCAGTTCTTTTTCAAAATAAAATCATCAGTTCTGTATATATTTGGAGATGATCAAAGAGGGAAGGATTTTTTCCACATAGAATGTTTACTATCTGAGCCCTGCAGCTGATTCTCAATTCAAATGGACTATAAGCCATGAATAGGAGAGCAAGTGGGACAGAGTCTCTCAATAATCCATAGAAAATGCATTATAGTTGCACAGTTAATTACCTTAGTTCAATGTTTGTCAGTGCTTCTATTCTAAAAGTCTATTTTCTAGGGTTTATAATTCAAACATAAAATTTTGCTTTTGGCTTCACTCATTTTATTTTTCAGCTAGTGATTTTATTTATTTATTTTTGGTTGACTACATTTAAAAACTGGATAACAATCCTGCCTTATTTTAGTTTATTCTAAAATGAAAGAAGGAAATTCATAAGATAAAAATAAAGACAACCAGTCTAGGAAGGTTTCGATATTTGTAATTAACAAGCTTAATGTTACGTTGAAAAGTAATATCCAATTCCAGCTTTCCCTTTAAAGCTATGACTTCTAATTATTCTTTTGGTAGAAAATACACCATAAGTTTCTACATTTGTATATCTAGCTGTATGTATGAGTGTATATATCCTCCATGTATCTGTCAAATTGATATTTCAAAGTATAGGTCTCTCTCTCACCACTAGATTTATTTTTAACTTAAAAAGTGTCTATTTGTCTTACATCTTGATAATCTGTGACCAGCATACCTTTCCATGTTTACATGTTATTATTACCCTTCATGCACTCTATATGCAATCAATAAAAGGACCAACAAAGATTTCATCCTTGCCTTACAGGTGTTAGTCACTGGGGATACAAAAAATGATAAAAACAATTCCTATCCTCAAGGAGCTTAAATTTCACTGAGGGGAAAAATATGCTCACAGATTGCTAAGCAAAACATTTATACAAAATAAATACAAAGGCAAAAATAACTGGGGAATCTTTACAAGCCTTTTAGGTAGGTGACACTTGAGGTGAGCCTTGAAAGGAACTAAAAGTTGTAAGAGGTAGAGGTAGAAAGGGAAAACATTTCAAAGCTGGGGAGCAGCCTGTGAAACCCTGTAGTTGTAGGAAATGGAATGCTGTGTCTGGAAAACAGCAAGTTTGTCTGTTTGACTAGAGTGGAGTATAAGAAAGGAAACAATATATAATAACCATTAAAATAATCCTGAACCAGATTGTTAAAGGGTATTAAATGCCAAGCACATAAATATGTATTTTCTTTTCCTTGCAAAAAAAAAAAAATGTGATTGATGCTCTTTGAACCTGGAAGTGAATATTAGTGTAACAGTGTGGAAACGAATTATAAGACTATTTCAATAGATTCCGACAAAAGCTGATTAGGACTTGAAGTAGGTTTAAGTGAAGGAAACTGAAGCAAATGCAAGGGGTATCATAGAGGGCAAATTGACAAGATTTGGTTATTAAACTAGCAAATTTGAAGAATAGGGAATAACCCTTAGGTTGGAAACCCAGGTAATTTGAAGAATGGCAGTCTCCTTGACACAATAGAGGAGTTATGAGGAGATAGAGTTTAAAGACAACATTAATGAATTCTATTGTAGACACACTGAGTTTGAAATGCTTACGAGCTTTCTAGGTAGAAAGAGATGTCAAGCAAGTAGTTGAAGATATGAGAATAGATCTAAGAAGCAAGATGGAGGCTAGAAATGTTTAAAGGGGAATCATCCCATCAGGGATCACAGAGGGACCCTTGAGAATTTGTAAGATCATCAAAAAGAGAAAATAGAGGGGAAGAAATGGAGAAGGCTAAGTCAGAGAGTCAGGAAAAGAGCAGTGATTGATGGAACAATGACAGAACACCCTCATGGTGTAGAGTATATCACCCCAAATGAGGGAATGGTCAATAATTTAATTCTGTAGACAAATTAAGAAGTTGATAACTAAGAAAAGGCCAACAAATTTAGCAATAAAAGAGATCTTTAGGTGCATTGGAAAGAATGATTTCAGTTGGGCATGGAACTCATATTACAAGGGTTTGAAAAGTGAATGAGAGGTAAAAAGTGGGATCATTGAAACAACAATTTCCAAGAGTGGCTCAGTAAGAGAATAGAGAAAAGCTCTGATCAAAGCAATAGTTAATGATGTCTCTAGAGGACCTGTGAAGTAGCACGTTACACATCATTTGATAAAAAAGTGATAGACACAAAATGCAGTGATACGTTTTTTTTTAAAACTTGAACAGCATATAGATTTAACTTACTTGATTTGTTAACATGCGTTTTTAGCCACCTTCTGATTATTTGGGGGAACAGGTGTCTTAGGGAGGAGAGGCTAGGAATAGGTGAGCACATGTGCACACTTGTGTATGTGTGTGCATGCATGTGTGTGAGAAAGAGAAAGAAACACAGACAGACAGAGGCATAGAGACAGATAGACAAAGACAGAGAACCACTGTAACATATTCTTAATGCACAGATAGGACAAAAGGAAATACAGGCAGGCAAGACAGTTTTGAAAGTGATGTTCAAAACTTATATATTTTTTAAAAAGATATGTTTGAAGGGGAGATCTGTGTTTTCATACTGAATCACTATAAGGATTTATACCTCTGAAGTCAGCAAATGCTACAAATCAGGGTTTGATTTATTGTTGTATTTATTGTAAAATTTAAGGAAGTGATGAAGGAAATGTCCATAAATCAAATTAAACTTAAAAGTGTGTTTCGTATATTTTCCCTACAGAGCTTAAACATTTATCAGCACATAACTGAACACAATATTCTCTCTCTCTCTCTCTCTCTCTCTCTCTCTCTCTCTCTCTCTCTCTCTCTCTCTTTCTCTCTCTGTGTGTCTCCAGTGTATATGGAAATATTCTTTGGTATTTAAGTTCAGATTAAAAATACAAAATTTTAAAAGAAAATTATGGAGAGAATGGGGATAATCAAAGGAGCAGGCTCTTGGAAGAGATATAAGGAAGTGGGGTAAAGGAACAGAAGATTAACATTTGCAAGGTAAAGAGTCACTTCTCTGAAATTGAAGCAGAGGAGTTAATGAGGGATGCTGAAGAGATGATTTGGTATATAGAACTGGAGAGAACAAGGACTTTGCAATGGATGGGCTACATTCTTCAATAAAATATGAGGTGAGGTCTTCTGCTGATAGAGAGCTGGAAAGCTGTAGTTTGGAAAAATTATATTAAGTAATATGCTAGAGATAAGCAGAGAAGAGTAAAAGGATGAATGTGCAGCAAAAAAGGGTTCATGTGAGAATACATAACATCAAATATTAGTGGAAGCAAACAGAAGGAACAGAGAAATCAGATAGTTGTAGTAATCTAGGATTGTTATTTGAAATGACAAAAAGATGATGGATCCAAGGTACAGTGTTATTGGTACAGTAATAATAGGATGAAAGACTCAAAAGTAGAGATAAATACAAATTTCAAGATTCTGAAAGGAGAGACGTGAGGCTAGAGCAGAGGTGATGGCCAGGGACAACGAGGAAGAATGAAGTAGCCGAAGTTTGCAGTTAGGTAGAATATGTTTAGGAGATTTGAAATATAGAAGGAAATGGAAAGACAGAAAGTTATATAAAGATAGAGAAAAGTTTCAGAGTTATGGATAGTGTAGTTTGAACACTTGTGAATGATAATGAAATTAAGAGTAAGACCAAGGTACAAATCATGGGAGTTGAGATTGAGGAAATGGGAAAAAAAAAGTAATTGATGGATAAGAAACCAACATGTACATTGAAGTGACCAAGTTGAAGGTAAAGAGTTGGAGAGGAGAGGAAAGTCGTGAGCTAGGCCCTGAACTACATGAGAGAGGGTATAGCTAGTACTGAAGAGATTGGATAGGAATGAAATATATTCTTGAGAGAGCCAGGTTTCTGAGTTAGACTGAATGTGAATGTGAGAAGATGATGTCTAATATGAACTATACCTCCACAAGGCACAATGATCAAATACAATGTACAGTAGAATAAAGTGAGTCACTGGGAGGGTAGAACAGATATGATGTATATGGAGGAAAGCAGAGACTCAATGGAGGCAGCCTGTCACTCTGAATCAACAGGGATGTGCCCTTCCAAAAAGCATCATCAGTATTGGTTTTATTATCATTCCTTGATCAGGAGGTAGAAAACACAGTGGGGATGAGATTGGAAACTGTGCATAGGCCATATATAAGAAGAGTCAAAATCTCGAACTCTAAACATCCAAGTTTTAGTCAGAGTTAATGCTGCTCAGGAAAAGTTTCTGCCCTATGGAAAAAATCCATTTTCTTTACTATGATTACAAATCTGAGAATGAGTTATCTGCCTTCAGGAATTATGTGTTGTGCTGTTTATAGAAAACTGAAAAGATTTGAACATTTTGGGGGCAGCCGGTATCTCACGGAGAGGATTGGGTCCTTTATCAAGCCTTGATTCCAATCTCTTACTTAGGTGCCCTTTGGTTTCTCAGTCCCATGAATAAGGCATGTGTATTGATTATTCCTTGAGTGTATAGGGAGAAGGCTCACTTTAACCACCTAATATCTACAGGCTATATTCACCAACACTTAAACACAAGCTCAGTGTCTCATAAAAGATTGGGGTCCATGGAGGGAGGCAACTAGAATTTACATATTTTCAGTTTATAATTTTTAAGGGTAGAATGATGTCTACAGTTGCCTTATTTCCAGTCTGGGCTGCAACAATGTCATGCCAAACAATGTGAATCACATTTAGTTTAAACTCTCCACTAGCTCTTTTAAAATATACATTTAATTACCAACCTTGTTCCAAGTCTTGACATCATGGTTTATATGGAGCATACACCTTCCTTTTTCAGTTTTCTTTTTAATCACTGCTCAGTGCTTTAACATTAAGAAGAGATCTTAAAGAAGTGAAAAAAGAAAAGAAGCAGATAGAGAAGGAAGGGGGAAAGGCAGAATGAAACAGTTTCTCGTTAAGAATATTATTTTCCCTTTTAACCTCCTACACTGTCTTTTTGAATTACAGAGGTGTTTTTATTATTTTCTTTCATCTGTTGCTTTGTGTTCTGCTGTTCCAAATGTCTGATCAGTTGTCAAATCAACACACTTGCTAGGAAATTCTCTAAACATGCATTAAACAGGGTATATTTTAGAGTAAGTGTAAATGTTTCAATCCAAGGATTTTTACCTTAAATGTGCCACATCCTAAAAATTACATCGTGTTAAAGTAACTCATTTTTGTTTTGTGATGTGATCTTATTTTGCCTTATAATAAATTTTCACTTATTGCAGTCTTAACTATTCAATAGTCTTTGAGACCATGGGTAACAATTGAATACTATATCAATTTATGATTTTCTAACTGTTCAGTGGTGCAATATTTTCTTAGCATGTCTTTTGGAGGTATTAAATACATTTACATCTAACTTCAGCTCTACAAAAGGGAGACAATATGGATTTATTAAATAATCAACATTTCTTTTTAAGTGTCTGAATATGTACTTAGCATTCAGAGGAAAACCATGCAAAAATCCCATTGTAATGAACTCCATGTGGAATCCAAATGTTTTCTTCTGTAGAAGAGGTCTGCTGTCATTAAATTTATTGCTAGAAATCATGTTCCAAACTGACAAGAGGGATGAAGCAAAGTAGGTGCCTGGTCTCCCAGTTTCCTGGCCCTGGAAGCAGGGAGAGAATTAGCACAAGGTTTTGAAATTAGAAGGAATCTCAGAGATAAATAGCATAGCCCAATCTCTGCATTTCATAAATGAAGAAACATCCAAGCAAACTAAATTGCCTTTTCACATGTAGTAGGTAATAGAGCAAGGATTTGGACCCCAGTCATGAAAAAAATGTACTCAGAATCTACTGGTTTTACTCTCTGTGTGTGTATATAAATATACACACACACACATATATACATATATGTAATATGTTTTTAATGCTGTTTTTGCTTTCGTTTTGAGTAAAGAAGTCTTTTGATGGATTAGAATGATATTTTATTGTTTTGATTGGTTTGATTGGTAAGACTAAATATATACCTAAATATAAATGATGATAGGAAAAAAAAACTGCGAAGAGATCATCTGTAGAGGTAAAGAAAACACAGGAAAATAAAGAAAGAATAGAAAACCCAAAGATATAGGTAAGGAGGCTTCCTTGTATCATTATCTTGCTCCAGTATTTCATATTTTTTTTACTATATTTAAATTACTATTATATTTTAAGTGAAAATTTTCTAATCTTATATTTCATAGAAGTGGTATTAAACTCAAATAGAAACAAATCTCTATCAGGGATGTATATTGACTTAAAAACCACAAAATAACATCTGTTTTATTTTGTATTTTATTCATTTTTAAAATATTTCATAATTATATTTTAATTTGGTTTGATTTGTAGTTCATGAGTTTAACATTTCTGTAATCTAAAGAATTTATAAGTAGTATAGTATTAAGTCTGCATAAACATAAGTATTTTTTCTTTCAATTTTCCATTGCATCGTTTTACTGCAGAACTACTTGGCAATAACATGAGTTATAGGTTAACATTAATGGTTTATTCTTTATTAGTTAATGATATTGTATTCTTCTTTTTTATTTTTTTTATTTAGCTTTTAACATTCATTTTCACAAAATTTTGGGTTACAAATTTTTCCCCTTTTCTCCCCTCCCCCCCCAAACGCCAAGCATTCTAATTGCCCCTATGACCAATCTGCTCTCTCTTCTATCATCCCTCTCTGCCCTTGTCTCTGTCTTCTCTTTTGTCCTGTAGGGCCAGATAGCTTTCTATACCCCTTTACCTGTATTTCTTATTTCCTAGTGGTAAGAACATTACAGTTGATCCTAACACTTTGAGTTCCAACTTCTTTAGCTCCCTCCCTCACCACCCCTTCCCTTTGGAAGGCAAGCAATTCAATATAGGCCAAATCTGTGTAGTTTTGCAAATGACTTCCATAATAGTTGTGTTGTATAGGACTAACTATATTTCCCTCCATCCTATCCTGTCCCCCATTACTTCTATTCTCTTTTGATCCTATCCCTCCCCATGAGTGTTGACCTCAAATTGCACTCTCCTCCCCATGCCCTCCCTTCTATCATCCCCCCCCACTCTGCTTATCCCCTTATCCTCCACTTTCCTGTATTGTAAGATAGGTTTTCATACCAAAATGAGTAGGCATTTTATTCTTTCCTTTAGTGGAATGTGATGAGAGTAGACTTCATGTTTTTCTCTCACCTCCCCTCTTTATCCCTCCACTAATGAGTCTTTTGCTTGCCTCTTTTATGAGAGATAATTTGCCCCATTCAATTCTCCCTTTCTCCTCCCAATATCTTTCTCTCTCACTGCTTGATTTCATTTTTTTTAAGATATGATCCCATCCTCTTCAATTCACTCTGTGCACTCTGTCTCTATGTGTGTGTGCGTGTGTGCATGTGTGTGTGTGTAATCCCACCCAGTACCCAGATACTGAAATGTTTCAAGAGTTACAAATATTGTCTTTCCATGTAGGAATGTAAACAGTTCAACTTTAGTAAGTCCCTTATGACTTCTCTTTGCTGTTCACCTTTTCATGGTTCTCTTCATTCTTGTGTTTGGAAGTCAAATTTTCTTTTCAGCTCTGGTCTTTTCATCAAGAATGCTTGAAAATCCTCTATTTCATTGAAAGACCAATTTTTCCCCTGAAGTATTATACTCAGTTTTGCTGGGTAGGTGATTCTTGGTTTTAGTCCTAGTTCCTTTGACTTCTGGAATATCCTATTCCATGCCCTTCGATCCCTTAATGTAGAAGCTGCTAGATCTTGTGTTATCCTGATTGTATTTCCACAATACTTGAATTGTTTCTTTCTAGCTGCTTGCAATATTTTCTCTTTCACCTGGGAGTTCTGGAATTTGGCCACAATGTTCCTAGGAGTTTCTCTTTTTGGATCTCTTTCAGGCGGTGTTCTGTGGATTCCTTGAATATTTATTTTGCCCTCTGGTTCTAGAATCTCAGGGCAGTTTTCCTTGATAATTTCATGAAAGATGATGTCTAGGCTCTTTTTCTGATCATGGCTTTCAGGTAGGCCCATAATTTTTAAATTGTCTCTCCTGGCTCTATTTTCCAGGTCAGTTGTTTTTCCAATGAGATATTTCACATTATCTTCCATTTTTTCATTCTTTTGGTTTTGTTTTGTGATTTCTTGGTTTCTCATAAAGTCATTAGCCTCCATCTGTTCCATTCTAATTTTGAAAGAACTATTTTCTTCAGTGAGCTTTTGAATCTCCTTTTCCATTTGGCTAATTCTGCTTTTGAAAGCATTCTTCTCCTCATTGGCTTTTTGAACCTCTTTTGCCAATTGAGTTAGGCTAGTTTTCAAGGTGTTATTTTCTTCAACATTTTTTTGGGTCTCCTTTAGCAGGGAGCTGATTTGCTGTTCATGCTTTGACTTCATGTCTCTCATTTCTCTTCCCAGCTTTTCCTCCACCTCTCTAACTTGATTTTCAAAATTCTTTTTGAGCTCTTCCATGGCCTGTGCCCATTGAGTGGGCTGGGACACAGAAGCCTTGATTTCTGTGTCTTTGCCTGATGGTAAGCATTGTTCTTCCTCATCAGAAAGGAAGGGAGGAAATGCCTGTTCACCAAGAAAGTAACCTTCTATAGTCTTATTTCTTTTCCCTTTTCTGGGCATTTTCCCAGCCAGTGACTTGACCTCTGAATATTTTCCTCACACCCACCTCACCTCCTGATCCTCCCAGCCAGTGTTTGGGGTCTGAGATTCAAATGCTGCTTCCAGCCTCAGGGCTTTGGGCGGGGGCAGGGCTGCTATTCAGTGTGAGATTAAATTCAGATGCTCAGGTGAGGGCAGGGCTGCCTCTCAGGCTCAGTTCCCTCAGGGAGTTTATGCACAGACCTTCAACAATGGATCCAGGCTCCTGCCTGCTTGGAGAGCCCTGGTCTGCCGCTGCCCCTCAGCTTCTGTCTCCCGAGGGGGCCCAAGCCATGGGGGCACCCCACTCCCCCCTCGACCCGCCAAAGGGACTCTCTCACAGACCCC
This sequence comes from Notamacropus eugenii, assembly GCF_028372415.1. Classification (NCBI taxonomy): domain Eukaryota; kingdom Metazoa; phylum Chordata; class Mammalia; order Diprotodontia; family Macropodidae; genus Notamacropus; species Notamacropus eugenii. The sequence continues at coordinate 285,684,863 of NC_092877.1, forward strand.
CGTCACCTGTGGGTGGAGGTACTTGTGCGGCCGCTGGAGATCCCGTCCCTGAAGCCCACTCGGATCTGTTCCTCTCTGTGCCGCGGCCACGGCAGGGCTGTACTCAGCTCCCAGTCCCGGCGCCCAGTCCGCAGCACGAAGGACCTTTTACGAGAGGTTTGCAGGTCTCTCCGGAACAGAAATCTCCCTCACTCCAATGTTCTGTGGCCTCTGGGTGCAGAATTCGCCGTGAGTTACTTCTTTGTAGTTGTTCTATGGGTTGTGGGTTCGGAGCTATGTGTATGTGCGTCTTTCTACTACGCCATCTTGGCTCCGCCCCCCGATATTGTATTCTTCTGAAATATGAGTAAAATACATAGAGACTAAAATTGAATGAAAGCAAGTTCCTCATAGAAATATGGGGATTAAAGGCATCTTTGCCTTTGCTTTTGTGCAATGGAAAGCATGTTCAACTTGGAGTAATAGGACTCAAGGTTAAATTCCTGCTCTTTCACTTACTAACTTCATCAACTTGGGCAAGTTACTTAAACTCTCTGGGGTCTCATTTTCATCATCTGAAAAATGAGAAGACTGATCTAATTTACCTCTAAGGTCTCTTCTAGGTTTGCAGTTATCATCCATTATCATCATGCATCTAGCATAATTTGGGAGAATGATTTTCTGTGAATTCTTTTGATAAATTGTGAATAATATTTATACTTATGTTATCACACACACACACACACACACACTCACACACACACGTAATTGAATATGCAGCCCTTGGCTCAAAACCCATTTGCACAAGATTCTCTTCTTTGGCGGAGACTCATTTTTCAGTGCTTATTGTCTATACCAACAGAGGAGTTGGCAAGAACTTATGAGATTTGAGAGAGAAGTCACATAATTCCAGACTCTATCCAGTTCTCTAAAGCACACATATAAAAGAAATCGACATGTCGAGAAATCAGTATCTTGATCATCTCCCAATCCCCTGCTTGTAACATTAGACTTTACTCACCTGGCCCTTGGGTGAGATCTGGGACTCTCCTGGCTGAGCTGAGATATGGGAGAGTTCATACAGTCTTAGTATTTTCTGGCATGTATTCACATCTGTATACCTTCACTAATTTTTGTTTGCTACTGACTTGAATAAATGGGTTAATTTGTTATTAGCTACGTATATTCATTGTGGAACTGAAATTTTATGGGAAAAGAGTCAAGTCTTGGATATGTAGTTTGGCATGCTCCTTCCCTGGTAAGGGATAGCATTCAGGAGCTCAGCTTGAATGTAAAAAAATGTTTCTCCTATACAAACAGCATATAGGAGAGTAGTTAGATAATTTTACCACAGTAACCCTTTTCTCCGAGGAAGCATAAGAGTCAGCCTCTGGTGACAATCTTCTGCTTCTGCTCCTAATAGGAATCTTGGATAAGGGTGGGCAAAAGAGACTAAAGAAATCTTCATTCCTCTCTATGAGCCATATCTAGACAGACCCATATGGACACATAACCTACATGGACAGCAAACATACCAACCCCTTACATGTAATATTATGACACTCACTACTCAGCTTATATTGCTCAGTAGTAGTAGCTAACTGGAATTGGATTTTGGTTGTGCATTTGCTTGTATAATTGATAAGTCAAATTACTAATGTATTGATGATTTTTTTATGGGGAAAGAAAAGATGATAGTTAAGGACACAGGAAAACAGTTTGAGATTGGACCTATAATTTCATTGGCATTTTGAAATTCACAGTAATTCCTTTGAATAAAATAGGTTAAAACCTTTTCTGAAACTTGTAGTCTAAGAGAGTTCCTAGAGCACTGTGATGATAAGTGAGGTATCCAGGGTCACAAAACCTACCATGTATCAAAGGTGGGAATCAATCCTGAGTGTTTAAAGCCAGTTCTTTATATCATTGTGTCACTAACTATGACATGCATGCAAACACGCATGCATATGCATACACATAGATATTTACATATATGTATACATACAAACGTGCATATATGTATTGTGTGTGTATACATACATATATATGTATATAGCTTCAACAACTTTATATGTTGTAATTTTGGTGTGCTTCTAATTTTACATATTTTGGTGCATTAGACATTTCTTCATTTGCTACTTTTCCCATACTCCTATTTCTCAAGTCCTGCCTTTCCCATTTGCTCATCCATTTCTACTCATATTTTTACTACTTTTCAAATCTGTAGTTATCCAACCAAAAATATTGGTCTTTTCTTTATTCTACGTTTCCATTTTACGCCTACAATTATTCTCATTGCCAATTTTTCCATTTCCTACCTCTCAGTTGCTTCTATTTTTATATCTGTCACTTGTTCTTTAGTTTTGAGAATTCTGTTTCTGATAAGATTTCTAGGACTTTAGGTGAAAGTGCAGTTCCTATTCTACATTTCACCTTTCCTAATTCCATATTTTTATACATTTATCTGTCCTGGTGGCCTCCACTTTTCCTTCTTATTGCCTTCAACCTTATTCTTTCCTACCAGAAAGAAAGAAATTTGCATATTAATTATAACTTGTCTAGAAAAAATTAAACACATACCTGCAATTATGCCGAAGCTCAATATACTCACATGTTCCCAGATCAGTGATGAATGGAAAAGGGGGTTTACTTAAATGAATAACAAATTTACTGTAAAATACAACTAGATTTTCAGAGAATATTAATTCAACAGGGGCTAAACGTGATATTAAATAGCATTTGTGGCAATGTTATCAGGAATAATTTATGCAATAAAAACTATTGGATTGGGCATACTTTATTTTCAAAGTACCCCACTTAAATTTTTTCCAATTTAATAAAAAAAAAAAAACCCACTGCATACAAATGAATTTCATTTGGTATCAAATAGATTAGAGACCACGTATGTTATAGAGAGGCAATCATGAATAATGGCAGAATTCAATTGATAAAGAATCATATGTACAAACCAATAGTTTTAACTGAAATTTTGCTGTTTATTAAAAATATTCCTTATTAGACTAATAAATAAGATCTTATTGATAGGTGTATTAAAACTATATAATTTGTGAAAATGCCTTAAATTAAAATGCATTATTATTTGGAGAGTTTCTATTGTTTATCAGATTTCAGTAGTCACAAAATTGCAAACCATCAAATTGGTATTGCCTCATAGTAAGGGAAAATTATTTTTTAATCAGGCTACCAGTGCCACAAATTTATCAATCAGCATATTGCCTACTCTTTTCTCTCTTTTTGCTCACAGTCAATGGGGTGCATAGAAAGAAATTTCTTCACTAAAGTGAATTCTATTAACAGTTCATGAAAGCTTTTGAAATTCACTATGTAAAGGGGATTTTCTTTTTGTGTTTTTCTTGGTAAAGATTAAATCTTTTTCCCCTTTCTTAACATTTTAAATTTATTGTGAATATAATCAAATAACTTTTGATTGACAAATTTGTATCATTTCACAGCAATTGATAAAATCTTCCAACTATATAAGTGATAACCAAAGAAAGGCAAGACAAGCAAAATTATGCACAAGAATAGTAACAATATAAAATGAGCTCCCAAACAAAATAACTCCCAGAATAAACTAAAAGTATAAACAAAGCAAAAATGAAAATCTGAAAACAATGAAGCAAAATGAAGGGGAAAAAGTGATTTCCCTCAAATGATTAGACAAGAAGATGATGCATCAATTTTAATAAGACAGAATCAATGTTGTGTATCATATCTATGAATTTTTATTACTGCAGGATTTTTCCCTTCTTTAAATTGCTGTGATCAAGGTATGCAAACATTTTTCATTTCAACTTTTTCCCCCCACTCTGTATCACTTCATACAAAGACTTGCTACATTTCCTTGTATCATTTTTAAGCAGAACCATGATATTTACACAATCAGAGAATTTTTAGAATTGGAAGGAACCTCTTTGGCCGTCTGTACTAACCAGTACATGAGAGGAATCCCCACTATTGCTTACTTGAGAAGCGGCCTTCTAACCTCTTCCAGATGCAACTCTTTTTTGTATAGCTAGGGTCTTTTATGACATTTTTCCTGATATCAAGCCTAAATTTTCCTCTTTGCAACTGTTACCTATTACTAATATTTCTACTCACTGGCCATCCCTATGAATAAACAAACAAATAAATGAATGAATGAATAATTAAATGGATAGAAAGATCAAGAAATAAATGTAAAACCATCCAGCAATAGCCCTTCAAATACCTGAAGACAGCTATTTGTATTGATAATGCATTTTTGATTATTGTTAATATAATTTTGCTTCTTAATGGGAAGATCTTCCCCACCCATTAATAGGCCTGGGAAGATTTATAAGAAGACCCACACATTTTGTTAATGAGGCACTAGTTCTCAAGGTCAAGATGCCCTCTGACTCTGAAAAATGTGTAGTACCCTGAGGTGAGGTTTTACTTCAAGACTTATTGATTTGAACTGTCTGTTTGGCCAGACAAGACTCTGGGCAGCCACTAAGGAGCCCCCATCTCTGAAAACCCAGATGTTGGTGCTTCTCTTTCTGGTAACTATGTATGTATGTATGGTCAGACAGCTTGATCTGTCAGACAGCTGGAAGCACTGTGTGTTGATTTTGATTTCTCTGCATTTTCTCTAAAGTTCAGGGTGCTGTCTCTTCCCTCTGAACTAAGTGAATAACACATGTGCTTGATTAAAGTGATTGCTGACCCCTCAAAAGTTGCCTTTCCTTTTAGAAATGCAGATCTAAGAACCTATACAGCAGGCCCTCTTGTATATGTCAGGGTCCTGCTTTTACACTATTATATATCCATCCCCCCATCTTGATTTTTCTTTCTTCAAGGTAATCATCCCTGATTTCTTCAACTGCTCAAGTCAAGGACTCAAGTCCTTGGCCCTTCTCATCACCTTCTGGACACTATCCAGATTATCAAGGACCTTAATTTGTAATTCCCAGAAGTGAACACATCACTTTAAATTAGGTCTTACGGGGGAAGAATAGTGGAGTTATCACCTCCTTATTCTTGGAAGCTACCCCCTCTTAATGTAGCCCATGACCACGTAGGTCATATTATAGATTGGTCCCAAGAAGTACAAATAACTCATCACATGAAGTGATCCAATTATTCACATTTGCACTATTCAAAGTTATAATAGTGTATTTAGTGGTTTTAGCTCATTGGAAATGTGCAATGAAAATTACTTAAAATGAGTTTTTATCTGCTTATTAATGTAGCATAAGAACAAAATATAAGAAAAATGTATTTCTGGTTCTTTTGGTTGTTGTTGCTCTATCATTAAGTCACGTCTGACTCTTCGTGACCCCAGGGATCATACTGTCCATATGGGTTTCTTCGCAAAGACACTGTTAGATAGAATATTTATTGGATCAAAGATAAGACCAACCCTGTGTAAAAGTAAGATGAACTGGGAGGGTAGCTCATGGGAGAAGAGTCAATTGAAGCACTTGGAAAATGGAATACGTGAAGGAACATCATCAGTATATAAGTTGAAATATTCAGGAGCTGTGATAGAAAAGACTGTGAGTCATACATTAAAATGAAGATAAGAGGTGAGGAAATCTCCTTGCCCTTTCAGTGAAGCAGTAAGGGACCACAAGAACAGAATGCCACATACAAGGTGAGGAAATTTCTGCAGCAGTTAGTTTTTCTTATTGACTAGGAGTTAGGAGGTAGGATGAATCAGTATGTAGAGAAAAAAAATGGCTATCACATAAAAAAAGATATCAGTAAAACTTATTTTTAAATTTTTCTCACTCAATGATTATTTATTGGTAATATTTCTGAGTAGTAAGTTGTAGTTCTTTTCCATCTTGAGTTTCAGTAAGTGCAGCCTATCATTTTCAACAGGGTACATTTATTAGGCATGATTCTTAGAACCATTTAGAACTTTCTCCTTTTAGAGATTCATGATCTGAAAGGTGAAACTCTCTCAGCAGGCTTCATCTGAATTGAAACATCTATTACCACAGTTAAGAATCTCCCTGGCTATTTCAGTGCTCAGAAAGAATCAAATTATATTCCCTTGACACGACAAGCTTTTCTAGCCTCTCAGTATTCAGTACCTCCCTTCAAGGCCAACTGAAGATTCTTTTCAAATAGTTATAAATGATTAATTTGGATAATTCAAAGCAATTCTTTTGTTTTCTCACTTAACATAAGACTAATGTGAATTTGCTATTCTGTTTCTAGTGATTTCAGATCAAGTTTATGACCACAAAGGACGAATGTAATGTGTATGTTACAATCAGGTCATTACCTTATAATGCTGTGCCTGAACAAAAATGAATTAAACTGACTAGATCGATATTTGGTAGAGTCTTCATTCTTATTATATAATTTAACACATGTTATAGATGTATAATAAGAATGGAAAGTAGATTGACTCATGTAGATCCAACATAGCAGGGCTTTGTTATGTTTTTAAATTAAATATTATAAGAGGAAAAATATATATTTGAAAATAGCTTCAGTATTTGCCAAAGATCTTACAAATGAATTTTTAATTTATTACAAAAATCATTATTGCTTTCTACTACAAAATTGGGAGCAGAAAGAGGAATATATGTTGAAGAAAAGTCACCATAAGAAGTGAATTTCTGTACTGAATATCTGCTGTAAAAGCATATGCCATTCAGTTTGCCTTCAATATACAGTAATTGGTAGGTGACATAACATTGACACTGAGTGCTTTCAAATTATCTTCCATATTTAGGCCTTCTATAACCACATGATGGACAGTGCTGTATTAAATACTTTCTCAAAACAAAATTAGACTCAAAAAGTAGCAGTTTTCTGTCAATGTGTACTTCTGGAAATGACAGTTTTAATCTTTTCGGTGTCTGCTGATAAGGGATGTTCAAAGATTCTTTCATCAAGAATGACCTCTAGAACCTTGGGTTGTAAACCAGGAGAAGTTCTAAAACAAGCAGCATTCATGTGACCTGGGACAATAATGAAAATACAATCAGTAGGTCAATCAGCGTTTTAAGGCTGGAGCTTGTCTTTCTTCCTACAGTATCATTTGAAAACACCCTAGTTTAGTTGTAGTAAAGGAAACTTTAGACTCCAGTAGTTGTTTGTTTAACCAGACAGGCATTTTATCACTAGTCTTTTTTTATTTACTGGTCATATGAAATAAACTCTAACCTCCTTATAAGATTCAAATGCATGGAACTTATGGAAGTATGTGTGGAAACATTTTGAAAGGTGTATTCTTATTACAATGCACAATCTTATGTAAAAAACAAATGCCCTCAGGATCTAAGTTATGGCCTTATCCTAATTTGGACTTCTATGGAAGCTACGTGAACTCTTTAAGGAATTTATCTAATATCATGTTTAAATTAATGTAATTCTTATATTAAATTAATATAATTCTTAACATAGAGAGACAGACAGACAGCAGATAGACAGACAGACAGATAGATAGATAGATAGATAGATAGATAGATAGATAGATAGATAGATAGACAAACAGATAGATAAATGGATTATATTACAGAGAGTCCTGAAGATCTACCACTCTAATCTTCAAAGACTAAGGGGAATGGTCATAGGTAACTCTGGAAGATGGAGGTCAGAGCAAGAATCTAGATAATCTGGGTAAAGAGCATACAGGACTGATGAGACCACTGAAAAAAATTGACAAAAGACAGGGCCTGGTTCTACCATGAAGCCTTATATAGGAACTAAAGTTAGATAGATGAATAAATCAAAGAAAATATAGACTATTAGAAAGAATTACTTTAGATCCCAAGATAGCCAAGAAGCCAAGTCAAAAGGAAAGAGTAGTAATTTCTTAACTCTAAGCAAAGACTCAAAATGTATATATCTGTGTGTGTGTGTGTGTGTGTGTGTGTGTGTGTAAAATCTACAAGGACTCCTTGAATACCTAGAAGAAATGAAATAAGAGATTTCATATATATATGCATATATATGTGTACATGAAAGAAAAATATCAGAAGGAGATTAAATAGCTGAGGACAAAAAGAAGTTAATTTGACTGAAGTAATGGGCTCACTAAAAATCAGATGGGACTAAAGAGAAATTGTTATCTTTGTAAGACAGCGAGAAATATTAGAGCAAAATTAAAACATTGAAAAAAATATTATCTTATGGAAACAACAAAAACAACTTGGAAATCAGGTCGAGGAGAACCAATTAAAGAATCATTAGACTCCTTGATAACTACAATTAAAACAACAACATAAACAGTATATTTCAAGAAAGAAATCATGAATGAAAAACATACAGATATATTAGAATCAGAGACTAAAGCAAAGACAGTCAGTAGAGCACCTCCTGAATGTAAACACAAAAGGAAAAATCTCAGAAAGATACTAGCCAAATCCAGAGCTTGATGTGAAACAAAGAATACTACAAATATCCAGAAAGTTCAAGTACCAAAGAACTACAGTCAGGATCACAGAAGACCTAATAGCATCTACAATAAATGAAAAGAAATCTTGAAAGTAGTTTCTTCCCAAAGCAAAAGGATCTAGAATAACAAGAAAAAATAAGTTTCCCTGAAATGATCAAAATCATCCTACAGGGGGAAATGGACCTTTAATGGATTAGAGGACTTAGAAGCATGGTAATGAAAACAACAGAGCAAAGTAGGAACTTTGAAAAACCAACACAAAAGTTAAAAAAAAAAAAAAAAAACTAAACTAAAAAGAAATGATGAAAATCAGTGACGATTTCAGAATCCTGGGAAGTAGAAATCAACCCAAAGTAATGTGAGCAGAACAAAGAGAACAATTTGTACAATGGCAACAACACGGTAAAGAAAAATGAGTTTCATGTATTTAAGAACTCTAATCAAAATGGTAATCATTTATGCCTCCAGAAAACCTAAAATAAAGCATGTCACCCAAATCCTGCCTCATCACGGACATAAGGTTAATAAAAATATGTCTTTCAATACGTAGATGATATTGATTAATTTTGCTTGACTGTGACTTTTTCATGCAAGGTTTCTTTTTTTCTAGGTATAATTAGTGGAAAGACATAATTGAGGCAAACACAAGGAACAAAAGAAAGAAAAGGGCATTGAAACATTTTCAAAAATACACAGGAAAAAGAGAAGTATGTCCAAAAGGAAGCACAAATAGAAAAGAGTTGATGTTATTATATACTTAAAAAATGCAAGCAATACAGAATTCATATACAATCCTCTTTGTATATGAAAATGCTATCTCTCTTGAGGGGAGCAGGAGGAAAAAACATAGAATAGGCTGGAATAGAGAGAAGGAAATTTGGAATTATTAGAATTGTTAATACTCCACATGTAGGCTGAGGGTTGCTAATGGACAGCTTTTGAAGACTGTTCTCTATCATTTGCATTTTATTAAGAAAAAGGGAAAACATTAGATAGCTATAAGAAGAGAAGGGTCATGAATGAAGCATGTAAATTATTTTGAAAAAAATGAAGAGAATGAGTTTAGAATAGCACAGACCAGAAGCTGGGATGCAGCAAAAAGGAGGCAACTTTAATTTCGATTAGGTTGAGGAAGCACTATGGTAGAAACAATGGTAATGGGAGTATGGAAGTAATTTGAATGAAGTAATAAGGGGAAAGACTGGAATATTCAATTGCCTTTAATCCAGGTTTTTAAAATTTGTAGAACAAAAAAGAAAATTATTTTCCATGAAAATGAGTGAATTTCACCTTTGGAATGATATTTTTTATCTATTGTTCTTTAGTTTGTTCTCCTGTTATAGTTTACAAACTCATACTGACAATTCACCCAGGATAAAGAAAATAAATAGGGAAGTTTTGTTTCCTTGAATATTCTTTTTTTCCCTAGTTTTTTGCCCTAATTTTCTTTTTCTTTTGCAATTTACAAGTAGAATATAATGATTTGTAACTTCATATTGTTTGTCGATATCATCATGAAGGAGCTGAAGTGAGCAAAGTTAATATAAGCAATCTGCAAGCCCATAGTTTATAGCACTGAAGAAACTTTTTCCAAAAGTATTTATTTGTAGATATAGAAAAATGGCAAATACTTATAGGTTTAGTTTTCTTCATACTTTATAATCAGAGTTTAAAAATATTCTTCTAAACACAGTGACATTAAAAGTGTCTTAGAATCAGGCAGTAGACTGATATTTATCTCAAGTATTTCCTGTAGCCATTAGATAAATAATAGGTGGGGATACTTCTAGATCCATTTATTTGTAAAAATGTATGATATTTAATACAGAACAGATTTGAATTAAAATTAAATCAGAAATGTTTTTCTCTTTAAATGCCTTTTAGAAATATGAAGAACTTATAAGCTGAAATTAGAATATATTAAATATTATACTATTTCAGCATAAAATATATCCATATAAATCTTATTAGGAAGCAAAATCCATCCATCAAAAATTTTGTTTACAAAAAAGATTGGAGAGGAGTAACAAGGAATTTTGCCATAAATAGGACACACTGTAGATGGAAATATACATATATATGCATATATATATATATTTATATGTTGTTTTTAATCATTTTGAGAAAAGTTCATCCTAAATTGTTGAGATTAGATACAGGTCATTGTTATCTCAATACTTAAACTATAAATTTTCGACTTTATTTTTAACCATGGTCGATGGCTATTTTGATCACAATAAAAGCTTATTCAAATAAACCCATTTGGTTTCAAGCACAGGCAATGAAAATTATATTAACACATGCTCTCAATTCAAAGGACTGAATATAACTTCAATGGATAGATGTATCTGAAGGGGTCAACATATCATATGAGAAATGCCAAGAAGACCAAAACACAACAAAACAAAGCACAAAGACATCAAGGGAGCTAGCCTTGCTGGAAATGTTCCTAGAAAGGCAGTATTCAAATGCAGGTCTTTTGATACCAAACCCAGTGTCTTTTTAAAAATATCTCACTGTCCAACTGTTAATATTCAGGAATATAGTGGTTCCCATCATTCTGCCTCATCAGTGGCCACCACTGCAGCATCCAACTTGGCTGCTTTCAGACATCCACCACCTGACTGCTGGCTGACAGGAAGAGCCAACTCTGCTTTCTAGCTTAGCAGACAAGTCTTGTAAAAGATTCCAAAATTGACAGAGGGACATCCACTACAATGAAGTCTAGAGGCTACTAAGCGGCAAAAAACTGGTCTTGGAAGAAGGAAATAAGATGAATGCAATACAAGTCAGAGTGGAAGGGTAAATATCAAAAAGATCCAGAGGCAGAGCCTTCTATGAATAGTAGCATAAAAAAGCAAATCTTTAGCACCTCTTGTTAACATCCAAAAACAAAAGAAGGAAAATAATACATATCCCATCGCACAGATGAAGAAATCAGACTCAAACACAATAAAGAAATTCTGCAATAAGAAATATCCCAGGATAAAAGCTCTTCAGACATGTTTGTTGAAATGTCATTAAAAAAGCAAGAAATAAAAAAAGTAATCAACGGAATAGCAAATGTAAACAAAGAAATTAAAAGATTAATCAAAACTGAAAGATATATAAATCAGCACATATTTTAAGTAATAAATAATATACATTTATTTTATATAATTTACATAGATTATATAAATTGTTATATGTATTATATATGTAGTATATATAATTATATATAAATACATAAAATAGATATAGAAAATAGAAATAATAGAAATAAGCAAAATAAATAAGTAAAAATCTAGTAAATAAAAATGCCAGAAGAAAATAGATGAATAAATTGTAGGGAACATAGATTAATCAATTAACAAGCCGTCATTAGGTGCCTACTTCGTGCCAAGCACTGCATTAGATAAAAAGATGCTGATGATAAAAGAAAATGCTGGTGATAAAAAGAAAATGTAACATGCTTGAGCTCAAAGTCAAAGCATTCTGTCCACAAACATGTGTACACACAAGTATAGATAACATATATATGTATCTACATACATATATGGGCAGCTGGGTGGCACAATCATTAGAGTGCAAAACCTGGAAACAGGAAGACCTGAGTTCAAATCCAAGTTCAGACACTGACTGGGAGATGTTGAGCAAGTCACTTAACTTCTTTGCCTGAGTTTCCTCATCTGTAAAACGAGCTGGAGAAGGAAATTACAAACTATTGCAGTACTTTTGCCAAGAAAATGACAAATGAGGTCACAAAGAATCAGACGCAACTGAAATAACTGAACACCACCACATATATGTGTGTATGTGTGTGTGCATATATATATATATATATGCACACACAAATACATATGCACTCACATGTGTCTGGATGTGTGTGTATACACATACAAAATAAGTACAAAGTGATTTCAAGGGACCATGGAGAGGTTCTCATATAGTAGGGAGCATTTGAGCTGTGCTTTTGAAGGAAACTAGGAATTCTGAGAATGAATGGTGAGAAAAGAATATATTTCAGGCCTAAGTGCAGCCTAAGCAAAGACATCCATGAACACAGACGGTAGAATGGTGGAGGTTGATGATGGAAAGAACTTGGAAAGGTCATCTGTGGAAGGTGAGGTTAGAGTTAAATCTTGAAGGAAGCCCAGACAGACAGCATTCAAGGTATGAGGAACAGACAGGAAAAAGGCAGAGTTGAGAGATGGCTCGTCTTCACCTGTGAGGAAAAACAAGAAATCCAGTGTCACTGGACTGTAGGTAGGATTAGTTGGAGTGATAGTGCTAGGCTGACATTCTTGACACATTCTATCTTTAGTCTCTCTCTCTCTCTCTCTCTCTCTCTCTCTCTCTCTCTCTCTCTCTCGTTGCCTTGATATATTTTAGCAACGGTTTTCCTGTCCTCACAGGGCAGTGGTTAATATTTGGATTGATGGGTGTGGTAGGATCCTGAGTTTGATGAACTGTCACTGTTATCCTGCATATATAATCTTTTGCCAAAACCTTTCAAGTTTACCTTTGCAACATCTGTTATAATATGTCCCTTCTCTCCTCTGGCACTGTCATACTATACTTCCAATCCTGATAACCTCATGATTAGATTACTGCAATAGCTTTGTGGTAGGTCTGCCTTCTTCAATTATCTTCACACTCTCAATCCATCCTCCATTCAGCGACCAAAATAATTTTCCTAAAACACAAGTTTGTCCATGTTACTTACACACACACACACACACACACACACACACACACACACACACACTATAAATTCCAATGACTCCCTATCACCTCCAAGAACAAATACAAAGCTTTCGTGGCATTCAGAGGCTAGCACCCTCCTACTTTCCTAGGCTTTGTACACCTTACTCTGACCAACCATGTACTATTTTATCCAGTGACCTTGGCCTCGTGGTCGTTGCATGAATAACATACTCCTTTTCTAAGCTCTGTATATTTTCTCTGACTGTCTTCCATTCCTGAAACTCCCCTTCAATTCCACAAACTGATGTCCCTGGCTTCATTTAAGCCCCTACCAAAATCTCACCTTTTGCAGGAAGCCTTTCTCAACCCCTTTTAATTCTAAAGGGCCTTCTCTCTGTTAAGTATCTCCTATTTTCCCCCTATATCTTCTATGTATCTTGTTTGAATGCATGTTTTTACATATTGTCTCCTCCACTAGATTGTAAACTCTTTGAGGGCAGGAACTGTCTTTTACCTCTTTATATATCATCAGCATTTAACATAGTCCCTGGTACATAGTGGACACTTCCTAAATGTTTATTTATTGACTGATTATTCTGAATATACTCTGAGAGTCAGTTCAGTTCCATCCAATAAAAAGTTCCCAGGCACATTACTAGAATAGTACATTTAAGAATGTCAAAGGGAATGCAAGGGAGTATAAAGGAATTAGGCCCCCTCTCTTCTACTATGAGTATACAATGTGTAAATGGATTAGTAAGTAAAATGTATTTTGAGGAGAGAGATCACTAACAATTGGAAGAATAATGGAAAGCTTGGCAGAGGAAGAGGCATTTGTACCATACTTTGAAAGCTGAAAGAATTTTAAGAAGCAGAGAAAAGGATATTATCAAAAAGAAGGAGCAGGGAAAGAAGGGGAATGCTATATGTTCCAGGATATTCATAAAAAGTGTTATTTCTTATGAAAAACACATGGAATATATGAAATAATTATGTCATATTAACGTAATGAAGAAATGTGATAGGATGATTAACGTTGATTAAGTGTGAAGAACATGAAGAAATATAGAAGGATCTATTTCAAATAAAATGAAATAAAGAAAGTAGAACCAGAAGAATATAACTTATAATGACTATGATTATGTCAAAGAAATAATGTATCCTGATGCATATAGGGATGAATATAAAAAAAAAAACATTCTGACAAAGAAGACACAGAGGAGAATAAATGATGGGTTGTTATAAACATTTTATAAATATTCAACAAGTATCCTTAACTTTATGGATGTTTGAAATTCATCACAAATCATTTATAAGAACAAAAAGTTGAATTTGCATCTTAGTAATCTACTTATTAGAAATATACCTTCATTCTTAGACAACTGTTACCAAAAGCCTCTTTCTCACTCTGGGTAGCTCAACATATATACTCAGGAGATTATTTACTAAAAGTTTAGTGGTGATGAGGAATAAAATTAAAAGGGAAGAGTGGAATAAGCCAATGTATCAAACTAATGGTTTTGAAAGAAAACTTGAAGGACTAATATCAGAGATCATTATTGGATCACAGATTCAGAGCTGGACCTCATGTCTCCTTATTTTATGGATGAGAACACAGGTTCTCAGAGATTATGCAATAACCTAATGTCATACAGATTGTAAGTAAAAAAGCTGAGAGTGTATCTTGCTCATGTAACAACAAGATCAGTGTCATTGGATCAAAGAGTACATATTGGGACCTAAGATGTTAGAAATGAGGTAGGAAAGAAGGGCCTGGATTGTGAAGGACTTTGAATGCCGAACAGAGGATTCTGTATTTGTTCCTGGAGGTGATATGTATCTACTGGAGGTTTTTTATTAGGGTGTGGGTTGAGTAAAACAATTGAATCTATATTAGAGGAAAATCATCTTGGCAGCTGAATGGAGGATGGAATAAAATGGAGAAGGACCTAAGGCATGCAAACCCACCAGTAGATATTTGCAGTAGTCCAAGCATGAGGTAATTAGAGTCTGTACCAGGGCAGCAGCAGCATCAGAGAACAAAAAGGGGCATATTAAAGAGATGCTGCAACGTTGAAATCCACAAGTCTTGGCAACAGATTAGGTGTGTGGGGTAGAAGATAGAAGTGGAAGACAACATCTAGGTTTCAAGTGTGAGGGACAGAGGATGGTGGTACTATCAATAGTAATCAGAAAGTTTGGAGGTAGGGGAGGTTTGGGGAAAATAATGAGTTCAGTTTTGGATATGTTGAGTTAAGATGTCTGTTGGACATCTAGTTCAAGATGTCTGAAAGAGAACTGGAGATGCAAGGCTGGAGTTCTACAGAGAGGGTAGGAGAGGATAGATAAATTTGAGAATCATTAGCATAGAGATGATAATTAGGTTCATAAAACTTGATTAGACCACTAAGTAATATATAGAGAGAAGGAAGAAAACTCAGGAATAAACTCTGAGGGACACCTATGATTAGAATGTGACCCAGAGGTGAATCCAGCAAAGGACACTGAGAAGGAACAATCCTATAGGCAGGAGGAGAACCAAGACATAGCGGAATCTCAAAAACCTACAGAGGAAAAAGTTGCAAGGCTAAGAAGATTTCAGAAGCTGCAGCATTCAAGGAAAGAGAATGACAACTAAGAGATCATTGGCTTTGGCAATTAAGAGATCACTGATAACTTTGGAGAGAAAGATTTCAGAGGAATAATAAGGTGGGAAGCCAAATTGTAAGGGGTTAAGAAGAAAGTGAGAGAAAGTAGAGGCACCTATTGTAGATGACCTTCTTAAGGAGTAGAGCCACAAAGAACTTTCCCATAACAATAATAATGATAATATATGTATATGCATACACACATATAAGTATACAGGTATATGCATGTGTATTTATATTTATATGTATGTGTATATATCTACATCTATAGATAGATATCGATTTATTTATTTATTTGTCGGTGGCTTAGTTCATCAATTCCAGTGCTGATCTTACTTGAGACTTCTGTCTGCAACAAGAATCAAAAAGATGAAAACTGTTACCTAAGCTTAAGGCCTAAATTTATAGCTTGTATAGTGGTGAATTAAGAGAAAGTTATCCCTATATTAGGCTTCTCAAAACATTTAAACTGTGACTCTTCATGTCATCTAGGTGGAAAATAAGTGTAGGGAAACAGGATAAAACAAGACTTCCCTTTAGAAAAATATATTAGTGTTGGCCTTACTGTGCAGAATCTTCACCTTTTGCAGGAGTTTCTGAGTGCCCCCAGCTCCTAAGAGCTTATCCTCTGAGATTATCTTTTGTTTACAGTAGAATCTTTTATTGTGCCTAGTTATTTACATGCTATCGTCCCCATTAGGATGTATGTTCTTTTGGAGGGAGTGTATATTTTTTCTATATGTCTGTACACACCAAAACATGTTATTATCTCCTTAGTGCTTAGGGCATTGCCTGGCTCATAGTAAGTAGGCACTTAAATGCCCATTGACTGACTAAACAAATGAAATATTACCTGGACATTTTCTTATCTAAAAGTGGTTCTAACAAAAGCTTTACTACTTTATCTTTCACCCCCCACCCCAAAGTACAGAGAAAAAAATACCTAAATGTACTTCACCTTGGTTACTACCCAAGCACACTCAATCGCCAGGTTACTCTGATTAGTCTCCAAAAAGAGTCTTTATTGCTCTAAGGCTCCTTTCAGAATAACACTGTGAAGATTTCAGAGGAGAGAAGATTTCCTTAAAGTCTTGCTTTCAGCAAAGAAAGAACAAATATGTGCTAGAGTTATCCAGTCATGTTATCTAATGATAGATAAGGGTGTGCCCAGAGGAAAGGACCCCTATCTGGAACAGCACTGGCTTTATATAGGTAAAATCATCAGGCTAGACAGGCTGTCAAGGGTCTACATACTAATAGAAAATAGATGGCACTACATTAATGTCCTGGTGAACTTGAAGGAAGGAAACTGTTTCAACAACAAATTGCAGAAACTATCATTCTGCCTTTGAAAAGGGCAAATGAAAAAAAGGTTATTTGTCATGTACTGCACTAATTTTCTGAATGTAAAATACCTCATTTTATTTCTGGGGCCGTATTGTTGAAATGAAGGTTGGGTTTTTTTCCTATAACTTTTGGAACTAATATGATGTGAATCAACTGTATTCTTAAATTCTTTATCTGCATTTTCTTGTGGAAATATTGCCAAAGAAAGTTACTTGAAATAAGGATATACTTCTTGAGCACATTGTATGTAAATTTCTGAACAATATGCCTTCATTTTATGTTTGAGAAATATTCAAAATAAAGAAAAAGAACATAAGCACTGAAAGACTCAGTATTGACTGACTAGAGAATGTTGCATTTGAAGTAGAACAGTAGAAGTGTACAGATGTAATGTTAATGTAAGGTTAAAGGTGTGTGTGGGGGGGGGAAGTGTTAAAAATTCTCTTTGTCCATTAATAGGTCTCAATGCCTTTTTAAAATTTCTATTGAGGCACTGGGTCAGAGAGTCCTGCCCTGGGCTCTGATAACTGTATAAATACTCTGGTGTAAGGTTTTGCTATGGGGCTGATTTATTGGAAGTGTTTGTTTGGTCAGAGAAGACTCTGGGTAGCCACTAAGGAGCCCCCAGCTTTGAAAACCCAAATGATGGTGCTTCTCTCTCTGGTAACTATGCATGTATGTAATGGTCAGACAGTTGGATCTGTCTGTTCATCTGTGATGTATGTATTGCTTATGGTCAGACAGTTGGAAGTCATGTCTGTTGGTCTTTCTGTTTGTAATTTCTGTTTGTATTTTTCCTGAAGTTCAGGGTGCTAACTTTTTCGCTGAACTAAGTGAATGATGTATGTGCTTGATTAAAGTAGATTGTTGACCCCTCAAAAGTTGCTTTCCTATTAGAAAAGCAAATGCAAGAGCCTGTACAGCAGGCCCTCCTGTGTATGTTAGGGTCCTTGCTGTTACAATAGAAGGCAAAGGTATGCCATAGACTACATATCCATTAATGGAGGGAAGGTATCTATTCCATTCATGAACATGAATAGGTATCATACACCTATCTTCTTTAATACTTTAATGGATCTATGATGATGGATTTCATCAATCTGGCTACTTTCTTTATCTTTACAGAGAACAATCTAACAATGTTTATTGTAATTTTACCTATATTCTTTCATGAGATCAAATGAAATAATGTGTAGAGAGTACTTTAAAAATATAAAATGCCATATAAACATAAATAATTGTTATTCTTTTTTATTCTGATGGAATTCAACTGGAAATCATCATAGGATAAGTTGTCATCATGTACCAAAGACTAATTACTTAGGAAATAAATACGGACAGACTATTTATCTTGTATGTATGTAAAATGTGAAACATATATCTAATTTCCCTGTATATATCCAGTATGTAGTTGTTTGCATATGATTCCTCCCATTAAAATATTAGCTTTTTGAGGTCAAGAATTGTTTTTGCCTTTTTTTTTTTTGTATCTATGTCACTTAAGACATTGCCTGGCAAACAGCAAATTATTAAAATGCCTGTTGACTTGACTTGATATCTGTGGTTAAACAAAATAAGGGGCAGCTAGGTAAGCACAGTGAATAGAGCACCTGCCCTGGTATCAGGAGAACCTGAGTTCATATCTAGCCTCACTTACTAGATATAAGACCTTGGACAAGTCACTTAACCCTGGTTGCTTCAGTTCCTCATCTACAAAATGAGTGGGAGAATCGAATGGCAAATCACTCTAGTATCTTTGCCAAGAAAATCCCAAATGGGATCACAGAGAGTATATATGGCTGAAATGATTTAACAACAAATAAAGTATCTCAGTCTTTAAAGAATCATAAGTTAAGGATCATGTAAAAGGCAGTGGAAAAACAAATGAGACCATAAGCAAGATTCAACCTATTAAAATAAAGAAATGTGAAAAAGAATTTATTTCTCAGAGTGATATATAAAGAAAGATGAACCAGTGTTACAGGAAAGAGAGGTATACTGAGAGACACCTTGTGATCCTCTGGTAACTATACAATGTCAATAGATGTAGAAGGATGTAGATCCCAAGTATATTGATTCCACATTCTTGGGAAGAAATGGGCAAGGGAAACACAGATTGGACAGATATGAATGGATTATAACTACATCCTGGAAGAAAGTACCAATATGAGATCGAATCTTCAAAAATATACCAAAGTCTCTTTTTAAAGTTTGAATTCTATACAGAGTACAAATTCTGAATTCTGACCTTGCTCCTCTCCTGACTGTGGTGAAACAACAGGAAAAATTTCCAACCCAAGAAGACTTTCTTAGGAGTTACTAAGGACATATTAATTTTCAGTTGGGGGTGGGTGGTCAGGGTGATGAGTAAATTCAGAGAACTGAATCATTTGCCTGTGCTAGCACAGCATTTTAGGTAATTAATTAGAGGAACAACAGTGGAGCTTGAAGGTCTTTGGAAAATACTGCTTCCTCCCTTTGTGAATTCTTAATATTGAGAAGCAGAACTCAAGGGGACGGATTAAGCTTTTTCGATTACCAAGCATCAGTTCTACAGAATCTCTTTTAGTCAACTCCAGAAGCTGAACAGTGAAGGACAGGCAAGAGGGTACCCCTTTGTCAGGGGACACAAAAATCCTCAACAACAACAACAAAAAGGTACAGTGAAAGTTAGAGGTAGGTATCACAGTTCCTCTTGGGCAAATCGCTTCCTCTCTTGGGGCCTCAGTTTAATTATTTACAAAATTAGGAATTTGAGTGAAATGATTTTATCAGATTAATTGCTTAGTTGGAACAAAGTCAAGAAGAAAATGGGGAGTGAGAGAAAGGTCTCTGAGAAGACCAAATGAAAGGCACAAATTCATTGCATAAAACTCCACTTTACTAGTGTAAGAATCTCCAAGATCCACAGCCAGAACACATTTATTTTTAATTTTCTTTAGTTGTATAAGTTTGCTTCTCTGGTTTATGTCTTTACAGCAGATTAAGTGTAACAACTTAAATGTAGGGTAGTGATTTGTTGTAGGTATCCATACTGATAGCAGAAAGAAATACCTGGAGGGAAGCACCATTGGAAAGCAAACAAAAACACCTATTGCAATCAAGCCAGTGAAATAAAATCCTCAGCAATCTGGGGTCATTTAGTGTAAGGGCAAAAATCCATATTTATTTCCCAGAGAGCATCATTATAGTTTGACAAAGCATGGCCTTTGAAGATGATGAGTGGAGAAAAGATGAATATGTGGGCATGGTGTCTTGATGGAAAAGCAGGTACCAATGTGAGTAATGCTTTTTCAAAAGATTTTCATACAAACTGGCTAAAGAGGAAACTTAGCTTTATAGAATGGCTCACTTCCTCAGGTTATTTTTTTCTCCCCTTTTTAAAGAACTTGAAGGCTTGGGACACTAAGGATTTTACCTGTATTAGCCTGAATTCTAATATCAGTTAATGTAGAATGGATTTCCCCTTATAACAATAATGCAGTAATGGTAATTTAGGATAAATTAATATTAGTTTTTCAATTATTTAGGCAAATTTTTTCAGAGGGTATAATTAAGGAAGTTTACTACATTGTATTTTTAATACATTATCTTTACGTTTCAGAAATGGAAATAGTTATGCCTGTACTGCCTCATTAATTCACTGTATTTTCCATGATCTATTATGTTGTTCCCAGTTTCCAGGCCATAAGTTGAAGACTATAACCTTATGCTAATTTGAAATACACATTATTTATTCAAATACATGCAGATATTTTTCTAGAATCTAAAAATTGAGATTATTCAGAATCTTGACAACTTTATTTTACAAACCCTTTAGTCCTTATACAAACCATATCCAAAACATAACTCTTCCTATCTCCAGGTCTTTGACTGTGTCATTCCTTATGCTTAAAATGTCCTTCCATTTTTCTCCAACCTCTAGCTATTGATATCCTGTCTTTCCTTCAGATCTGAACTTAGATGCCAACTCATCCAGTGACAATCTTAAGATTTTTTGGTATAAGTTTTGAGCCTAAGTTGTCCCATGGGAACAAAATGGAAAGTAAAGGTAGGAGACCTGGATTCACAGGATAATAGATTAAAATGTGAAAGGGAGGTCATTGAGGTTATGGAGTTTAACTCCTTTATTTTATAGATTAGGAAAGTAAGGCACAAAGAGTTTAAGTGATATGCCCAGAGTCACATGGCTGGTAGGCAACATTTAAACTCAAGACTCTCTATCTGTTGTATCTTGTAGCAATCTCAGGTGGCTCATGGTTCACATGTATATTCTAGGTCCTCACTGAAATTCAGTTTCCTCAGTTGTAAAAAGTAGATAATCATACATATATTACATAACTCATACTGCTTTAGGAGGAAAATAGTTTTATGATCTTTAAAATACTATATGGAAAGTTATTGAATGTGTATATGTATGTATATATACATACATATATACATATATTTATATAGATACATAAAGTATATATATAGTACACTATTCTAATGTGATTCATATTGCTCTATTTGTAATATTTTCTATTGTTTATTCATTTAATTGTCATTTCCCCAATTAGATTGCAAGTAAAGCTAAGGAAATTATTCAGAAGAAAACTTAAATAAATTTTTAAATTTGGAACTTTTGGCAAAAACTAACCCTCTGAATTTAGCTCAAATTATAATAAATCTTTGCTAATTGAAAACTCAGAAGTCCTCCCAAAGCAATTCTTTGATGAAAGGTATTTTAGTTTCTTTCTATCTCATTTTAGTTTTAGGAAAACAGATCATTTAATAAGTCTGTTTATTATTAAAGGGATGTCTTGATTAAGTTACTAAGGGAAGGACTTGAAAAAGTTACTTTGATTACAATCTCACTTTTTTTTCTACTTCCTGTTGACAAAAAATCAGGATGGTTCTGCCCCGGGACCACTGGCTGATTGGCACTGATTTTGAAACATTCATTCTACCATCTAAAGAAACAGCATTTAACTCCTGCTTTGAATTTTATATAATTTGTACTGCAGATTAAGCCAAGTTTTTTTTTTGGTTTTTTTTTTGGAAAGAAAAAATATTACTATCTAAGAAAGAATGTTTGCTTCAATTATATTCAATTTGAATGAATAGATATTGAATTAATGAGCATTTATTGTAATCACTGAATTAGAGCAATCTGGAGCTTGTATGTATCTACTCTGATTTCATCCATTGTTCTGAGAACAGTATAGTAAGAAGCAAAGAAACACAGAGAATGTTAGAAAAAATAAATGTCTATAAGTTTGTTTTCTATCAATTTCATAACAGAAAAGAGAAATAGTGCTGAGCTAACAAGGAAGAAACACAATAGGAGCATAAGCTATTTCACCACAGTTTATAGACAACGTGAGGAGGACTGTTTAAATAAACATAATACCTTTATCATGGGCCTGATTAAGTGGTTTCTGTAGAAGCATATGCTAGTATGTGCAATTATTCCCTTTGAAAATATATGCTTCTATTTTAGTTAGCATGGGTAATGTATACATCGGAGTGAAAAATGTTGAAGGCAATGACAATAAATTAATTCACAATTCACTCTAACCCTGTTGGTTCGTAATGAAATACCCTCACATTATTGCTTTCAGCTCAGGCTTACTGGCTGAAATAAATGTACTACTTTGTGAACAATATATATGTGCACACACATAGGGCAGCTAGGTGGTACAGTGCATAGAGCGCCAGTGCAGGAGTCAGGAGGACCTGAGTTTAAATCTCACCTCAGACACTTGACACTCACTAGCTGTGTGACCTTGGGCAAGTCACTTAACCCTAATTGCCTCATCCTGGGTCATCTCCAGTCACCCTGATGAATATCAGGTCACTGGTTTCAGATAGCTCTGGAGGAGAAGTGAGGATAGTGACCTGCACAGCCCTCCCTCACTCAAAACAAAGTCAAGTACAAGTCATGTTATCATTTCTCTGATGCCATGGTCTTCTTCAATAATGAAGGATGAACATACACACTAATACACACACACACACACACTTATGTGTAGCCTATTGTATACTTCTAAAAAACTGAAACAGCAACTCTACAGAAGAGATGCATATCCCTAGTTCTAACATCTTTCCCACTGTC
The DNA here is from genome assembly GCF_028372415.1 of Notamacropus eugenii. Taxonomy (NCBI): domain Eukaryota; kingdom Metazoa; phylum Chordata; class Mammalia; order Diprotodontia; family Macropodidae; genus Notamacropus; species Notamacropus eugenii. The sequence goes on from NC_092877.1 coordinate 285,708,021, forward strand.
TTCATAGAAGTAGAACCAAGACCAGGAAGTCAGCAGATTAGAGCCCAGACTATGAGAGAAGCCCAAAACTCAGAGTAAAATATTTAAACTATGGTAAGGTAACTTCCCTAAAGTAATCTTAAGGTAAACTATAGCAAGCACGACGTTAGTTGAATACATTGATACCAGCTGATGGGAACAGGGTCGTAATTTCAGAGCCTTAAAGAATTTTATAGCTATTAAAAATTATCTTGAAAGACATAAAGCTCTGTCCCCTCATTTAATAGATAAGAGTGTTGAAACTCAGAGAATTTAAGTGGTTTGTCCAAAGTCATAAAAGTTAGCCACACAAATTTTCTGATGCCTAACCAAGTTTTCAGGCTCCCAATCAAATGATGAGGGAGACAAGTTAAAATTCTGGAATGCAGGAAATCCAAGCAGGAAAAAAACTTAATACACTCACAGCTGGACTTCTGGGGACAAAGTTAAGATGGCAGAGTAAAGAAAACAATCAATTGAGCTCTTTCAAAAGTTCCCTCCAAACAACATTAAAATAACACCTCAACTATTCTGGAATGGCAGAGTCAACTGAAGCTCAGAGTGAGACAATCTTCCAGTCCAAGATAACTTAGGAATTCAAAAAGAGAAATCTGTGACATGGAAGGTGGAAGTTGGCCTGGGACCCTTGTGGAAGAAACATCAAGAATGGATCTAGGCAGTGATGAAAGAAGCAGCAGGATCTTCAGGAATTCTCAAGCTAGAGATGGTAAGGAGCCTTGTCAATTGGTCAGAAAGAAATTACTTGGGACTCCTATGGCAGCACTGGATGCAGGACCAGATGTTATTTGGTAATATCACTGTCCATACACACTTTGTGTTATAGTTCATGGACACTTTCAATCAAGAGGGAGCAGGAATCCAGAGGAGTAATATGACTTTTGTTTGTAATGGATGAGAGATCCTATGAAGTAATATCACTTCAGATCTCAAGGGAGTAGGGACTTAAGGAGCAGTATTGATTGCAGTTCTGAAGGATCAAGGGTCTGGGTAAGAACCAAAGTACAGAGCCAGCGAGTGGTGGTCATACTTCTCCCCAGATCATACCACCTTGGAAGCACATGTGTCTGTCTGTCTCTGTTTGTCCTTCATTTTCGAAGAAGACCACAATATCAGAGAAATGATGACATGACTTGCACTTGATTTTGTTTTGAGGGAGGGAGAGCTGTGCAACGTCACAAGTCTCACTTTCCCTTCCTGAGCCATCTGGATCCAGTGACCAGATATTCATCAGGATGACTAGAGAAGGCCCAGGATGCAATGGGAGACCTTGGCCTATTCAGGTGCTCACTTAGAGTGAGGTAATGCCCTTGGAAGCACCAAAAACGTCCCAAACCTCAGAATTAGCTCAGAAAATAGCAGTGCAAAAAAGGCTAAAGCTTGAGACAGTGCCCTTAAATCCCACACTGGATACACAGCCCTAGTTGAAACAATGAACAACTTAGCAAAGTTTCAGGATATAAAATAAACTCACATAAATCATCAGAATTTCTACATATTACTAACAAAACTCTGCAGCAAGAGATAGAAAATTCCATCTAAAATAATTCTAGACAACATAAAATATTTGGGAGGCTACCTGCCAAGACAAACCCAGAGACTACATGAACACAATTACAAAACACTTTTCACCCAAAGACCAATCTAAAAAAATGAGAAATATTAATTGCTCATAGGTAGGCAGAGTCAATTTATTGAAAAAGACAATTCTACTAATTTCCTTACTCTGTGTCATACAAATCAAACTACCTAAGAATTATTTTATAGAACTTGGAAAAAATGACAAATTTCATCTAGAAAACAAAAGACCAAGAAAATCAAGAGAACCAATGAAAAAAACATAAAGGAAGGAGACCTAACAACACCAGACTTCAAACTATATTACAAAGTGGTCATCATCAAAACAGTCTAGTACTGGTTAAGAGTCATAGATCAGTGATATAGATTAGTTCCATAATACATAGTAATAATTGACCATAGTAATCTAGTGCTTGATAAACCCTAACATCCAAGTTTTAAGCATAAGAATTCACTATCTGGAAAAACTGCTGGCAAAATTGCCAAGCAGTTTGGCACAAATTAGGTACAGACCATGTATGCTTATGTGGTGCAGTGGAGAAGGTGCTAGGCCTGGAGTCAGTAAGACTCATCTTTCTGTGCTCAACATTGGCCTCAGACGCTTACCAGCTGTGTGACTCTGAGAAAGTCACTTAATTTCGATTGCCTCAGTTTCCTCATCTGTAAAATGAGCTATAGAAGGAAATGGCAAAGTATTTCAGTATCTTTGCCAAGAAAACCCCAAACAGAGCCACAAAGAGTCAGACACAAAGGAAATAACTGAACAAAGGCAGAGACCAACATCTCACACTGTATTCCAAAATAAGGCCAAATAGATAAAAGATTTAGACATAAAGAGTGACATCATAAGTAAGTTACGAGTTAGGAGTCATGGCAAATTTTACCTGTCAGATATATGGATGAAGTAAGAGTTTATGACTGAAAAAAAGATAAGATCACAGGAAGGAACATGGATAATTCTGATTACATGAAACTTAGAGTTGTTTTTTTTTTTTTTGCCCAGACAAAGCTAATGTAGTCAAAAAGTAGAAAAATTGAACCTTCAAAAAATTGACACAGATTTCTCTGATAAAGGCCTCATTTCACAATTATTTAGGAAACTGAGACAAATTCATAAAAAAGATTAAAAGTGAATGGCATTTCCTAATTGATAAATGGTCAAAGAATATGAACAGGCAGTTTTTAGAAGAAGAAATCAAAGCTGTCAATAGTCACATGAAAATACTCTAAATCATTATTAATTAAAGAAATGCAATTTAAACAGTTTTGAGATACAGCCTCATACCTATGAGGCTAACAAGGCATAGACAAAGTGACATTGGCTAACACAACATGATTCTGTCTGTTCAAATCAAATATATTGTTATATTCTTTGGCTTTGGCTTCAAAAACACATACTGGAGAATGATAAATTCAAACTAGGGGGGACTTTTTTAATCAGTTTAATTTTGATTTATTCACTAATAGTGATTCTCACTGAGAAGGTGAGGTGTATACATAGAGAGAAGGATAGAGAGAGATGTAGATAAAGGTATAGATATGTTTCGTTATCTATAGCAAAATATTTCTATTCATCTCTCTTTTGCATCTTTTTTTCTGAAATTGACAAATTGTCCACTTTGGAGGTAGGCCAGGGAACTCACTTAAATGGAACAATTTACCACTGTCTCATCAGAGAAAAAAATAAATCTGGCAGTGGTGGACGAGTTCTCTTTTCAGAGGAAAACTGAAATCAAGTAAATAGATAGGGACATGGTTTCTGAAGTCACTGTAGCACATATGGCTTGAAAGATCAAACAGGAGAATGAATTATTCCATTCAAAAGTCATTACAAATGTGCCTATTCCATAATCCAGCTTTGATTATTGCACCTTTCACGTCACCCAAGCAGTCGCCCTATTCACAAGACAGTATCACTAAGACAACAGGTTTCTCCTCATTATACATTGCCTGTATTAGGCTGGATGAATACTTGTCAGGTAAGTTGTAGCAGAGTTTCCTTTTCAGATGAGTTGACTAGCTAATGCTACACATTTTGTAATTCTGCTTTCTCCTTTTCACTTAAGAAAATATCTTGAAAATATTATTTCCAAACCTCAAGAACCTCAATTATTTCAATTGTTTATGGATCTCAGGTGTGAATTATATCAGAACATACCACTCTTTCCAATCTTCTACAAAATTTCTTTTCCTCTCTAGGGGAAAAAAAGGACCAACTACATGTAAAAGGTATCAGTTACTTTCTTATCTCCACTGTAAATATAAATTTTTCAGTACAACAGCTTCAATTTTTAAAGCATTTCTTTCTATTAATATTGCAAAAAGAACCACATTGGTTAACCTTCAAGGATTTCTGTAAATACCTACTGCTTTAGTTCAATATCGCTAACTGTGAAAAAGAACCCACTGCTATGGCAAAGGAAATTGGCAGAATAACAGTGGTGGATTCCATGAAAAAATCTCATCTTTAATGGGTATGTTTAGTGATGTGTTAGAATTATTCAACTGAATTAGTATAATTCAGATCATACCACAATCTAGTAGTAGGCATATGTTTGCTCAAACTCTGGGACAAGGGGTTATTCCCATGTTGATTTTATGTATGGAAAAAAAAGTGAATGGTTAAACAGGATTTTCAATAGAGTATTGAGAAAATGATCGAACATTGCTTTAACTATTTCTATTTTTTAAAAGTATTCTTGAGGTCTTCAATGCTTCATTTTATTTTCCTGTGGGACAATGAGGTACTGTATAGATTAAGCTAGTTAAGGCAGCAACAGTGGCCTGGTGCCTTGATGGTCAATATCATCCCCTGGGAAACATGGGGATTTGTGTATCTATCTGGGCTAGCAAACCCAGCCATGTAATGATCTTTCTCAGTGCTTTAATTCTTCATTTTGAATATATAGGCACAAGTTCAGTTACAAGTTGAATATTATGTACATTAAGCTTAGATATTGTACCAGCCCGAGGACTTGTCATAGTAAATAAGTGTCCTTAATTCTAGCCACTACACACTTCAATGTTCTAACCATTTATCGGTATTGTTTTTTTTCCCCATGTGATAAGTAAAAAAATGCCAGCTTTTAAAGGACAATTAGTTCATTTATATTTCTATAACATGAAAAGTTCTTAAAGAAAAGCCCAATTCTTCTACAAATAAGCAAACTGTGTTTTGGATTAACTCTGCTCTTTGGCAATGACTTTTGTTCAGAGTGGGAGAGTAAAGCACTTTTTTTTTTGGGTCAATTTTAGATTTGATTTGACAGAACATATTTTGTGCTATAATCATTAGCTTCTAAAACATGACAACTTAGGGATCTGGAAAACTCAAGAGTTGGCAAAAGGATGTAGAATTTTTCATCTCTGGGTGATCAGTTAAATTTAGCAACAGCCTGTCATTATCACCTAAAGAACACTCAGACCATGTCTGTGAATATGTCCACAGAAAGTGAAATGTAGACTTGAAACAATTATTTGGATAATGCAAGTCCTTCCTTTTACTAACAAAATATACATGCCTGAATTATGTGGCCAGCTAGGCAAAACGTCTGGGGAAACTTACATTACATAGAAAATGTTGATATATATATATATATATATGTATGTATGTATATATATATATGTATGTATATATATATACACATACATATATATATAAACACTGTAATATAGTATAGAATACTATGTCACAAGTGCTAAAGAAAATGACAAAACAAAGTGACATGTGGTCTCAGACTGGGCACAGTCCTTGTTAATGACTGCTGTGAGGCTCGAGGAAGACCTGACAAAAAAGTCACATTATGCCTTCAGTCTCTAGCTGTGCCCCTGCTAAATAGCTAATGCTACCCACACACAGCTTTCTGCTCAGATCTGTCTCGGTATCTTTCCCACAACTGATGAAGTATAAATATTAACACCAATCATGAAGCCTCTATCTAGAAAAAAGTGACTTTAACATTGAAGAAAAATAATTCAGAAAGAAAGATAGAAAACAAAGGTGAATAAAGAGGAAAATAAAGAAACCCTTGGTCATTGATGTCTTTAGTCTCCTCTACTCACCACAAAAGCACAACCAAAAGAACAAAACTGAGGATTTTCAATGTTCTTTTGAATTGTCAGTGTTCATTCTCATCAGTTGTTCTAATTATTATAGAGCCAAATTTGTGTATCCAAAAGAATATATAAAATAATTCCCTGATCACAAATGAGGTTCTTTTATAACTCCAAGGAATTGTTTAGTGCCTTGTAACAATAATTTCATCAGTAGCCAAGAAACATAGCGCTTTTAATAAAGTGCTTCAATTATGTCAGGATTAACTGAAAAACTGAAAGTTTCTAGTATTTCTCTGATTATCTCAATTAGTTTTTCAAATCTTGTGTTCATTTTAGTGGACATCATTTTAGACCTTCTTTCAGATTTGTGTGCAGTGCCTGGGCTCTATCTATGCTTGATAACATATATGCATGCATACATGCATAACACATATATTTATGTGCACATATATATATTCACATAAGTTTTATACATATATGTGTGTGTGTGTGTGTACACACACACACACACACATATATATAGATATAGATAGATAGACAGAGAGACAGAAAGACAGACAGATGACAGATGGACGGACAGATAGATAGATAGATAGATAGATAGACAGATAGATAGATATAGTGACCAGGCAAATGACATACACTTCTAGCAAGTAATTATATTTGAATATGTCACTATCTAAAATGATAAACCTAAGCAATTTTTAATTCAATTCAGCATTCATGCAGTAAGTTTAAATACATACCATATGTACTGCATTTATGCTAACTATTGAGAAAAATGGACTTTGAGAAAATATGGCTCCTGACCTCATGGATTGTATAATCAATAGCAGATAATTACACACAGATAACAATAAAATATAAAACTCTATGAAAAGCATAATATGAACCAAAGTTTAATGTGAATGCCAATGACTGGGAGAATTGGATACTCTACATGATGAAGGTACTTTTAAGTTAGCCTTTAAGGACTCGTCAGAATTCAATAAGGGAGGAGACATTTTTACTATGAATTCTTTCATTTTTTCACTTTTTGTTTAGCTTTTCTAGGAATTCTTATTGGACTTGTATCTAATCTGTATTTTTCTTTGAGACTTCACTTACAGCTATATTCACACTGTTTTCTTATTCTCAGTTTGTGTCTTGATCTTTCCTGTCACTGCAGCAGCATTTTAGGATCAGATTACTCATTTTTCGCTCATTTTCTAGCCTATTTGTTGACTCTGAAGTTAATGTTAACATTGGGCTTTGCTCATCTGGGTTGATGGGGTGAGAACTGTCCCTAGCTTTACACTTTTGGAGTCTACTGTTTTCCCCACTAGTTTGGGGGGTATGGAAGTTTTTGGTGCTTCCAAGGTGGTATGAATCTGGGAGAAGTATGGTCTAGACATTACTTGGGAAGGGTCCCTGCTCCCCTGGTTCCATTTTATTTGCAAGGAAGTGGCTATAACAAAATAATTTTAACCTTTCTGCATCTTCTTCAGAGTTAACCATGTGACAGTAAATAGAAGAGGGGACTCAGAAAGACTTGCGTTTGAATCTGGCCTCATGAACTCATTACCTGTGTGACCCTGAACTAGTCACTTAATTTCTCTACCTTGTTTTCTTTCCCATTATTAAATTTAGAATAATAATAGTAACTCTCTCCCAGGAATGTTGTGAGGATAAAATGAGATCATATTTGTAAACTGCTTTGCAAATTTTAAAGTGTCATATAAATGCTTATCATTAACATAATTTTTATCATTGTATATAATAGATACTCAATTTGGAAATAGTGCTGAAGCTCAGTACTTCAATTCTTTGAGAAGCAGAATGGTTCTAACACTAAACCAAGAGTAATATGATGTAGTTAAGCCCAAGTTAGTAAAAAGTTCAAGAGAAACCCATCATTTTCTTTGTGACTTTACCTTGAATCCAAAATCTACACAAGTTAATAAGATTCAAGAGCAAGGGAAAAACTGAACTTCTTTTTAAAGCACTCATAACCTATTATTTCTCATTTTTATGCCAGTCCTTAAGTTATCTGGTTTAACAGCCATTGTTAAGTAAAACTGTGACCAATCCACCTTAGGCTGATACATTCCTAAAATTCCCTTGTTAAATGGAAGATGTAGAATTCCTCAAAGTCACATAAATGATTAAAACAAGAAAGGGTTTCGTTGTGCTTAAACCAATTTTGCCCAATACTGAAATATGTGCCTCTTGTTCATCACTAATAGAAACATTAGTGTATCTGGTATATTGGTGATAATTTATTGATTGGTCAAGATAATGCTAATTGTAGTACTAATCAACACTTACATAGCACTTTAAGGTTAAAAATGCTTCACATATATTATTTTATCCTCAATACTCTGGAAAGTATATACTATTATAATTCCTATTGTACAGAAAAGGAAACTGAGGCAGAGAAAAGTTAAGTAATTTACTTAAGGACACAGTGTATGGGTATATATATATATATATATATATATACCTACATTTCTAGTGCTCTATCCATTCTACCACCTGGATGCTTTTCAATCAGGTTAGATTGTCTACATTAAGTGTGTTCAGAAGATTATTTTTGAGAAACGAGGAAAATTTCATAATATTTGTGGGATAATATAGTTTTGTAATTATGGGCAATGGAAAATGTTTGTCTGTAGATGGAGGAATATTAAAAAAAGATCCTAACCTGTTTGCAACAGAACAGAGAGGAGTGAGAGAATGTGAGAGAGACAAAAAACAGGTAGAGATTATTGGAAGGTCTAGGATTAAAAATCAGTATTTGGGTTTACTAGGGAGGATGAGGAGAACCACAAAGAGGTTTATTATGTACTTAAAATACTAGGATTGAAAGATACTTTTGATGATAACTTAATTTGCTAAAAATTAAAAAAAAAAACAGATACTTTCTCCAAATCTCTAACTACATATGTTCAGATCCCTTTAATACCCAGTTCAAAATTACTTTCCTGGTATATTTCTGAATGCACACATCAATCAATACTAGAGCAATTAAATACTTGTTTTTCTTCAGCTTACATATTGTTTTCAGCAGCTGGGCCCTCTGAGGGTATCATGATTCACCATATACTAACTAGAATATTGTAGGTACTCTCATTATTGTCCACATGAATTGTACATTAAAAAAAGTAAATTCTTAAAAGCAAATTTGGCAAATGTTGCTGCGGAATTTTCTCCTTCCTGATATGAAAAATGTCAAGTAAAGATATTTCCTGTTGCTCTTTCAGACACCAGGCTGTCTCAAGTAATAACTCAATTATGCATTGCCAAATTATAAATAGCCTCTAATTAGCAAGTGAGCTCCCTCAGACTCCTTTCATACAATGAATAATCAATATTTCTAATTACAATATCTATGGACTGAATAGATGAGAGGAGACACTAAAGTGCTACAAGAGATTCTATACAATGGAAATAATAGGTATCATAGAAATTGGTTCATTTTATAATGCATTTCTATAGAAACTACTATTGGGACCATTGCAAAAATATCAGCCACATTATATAAGCTAATAAGTATCATTATCTAACTTTAACAGTCTTGTTCATAATGATTATAACAAAACTGTAATTTTAAAGAAGATTAATATATTTTAAGTTGTTTTTAGGTTATATTACTTTGTTAAAAATGGAATAATGGTTTATATTTATATAGCACAATTAGATGATTGCAATACATAAATTGTTGTACAATTATTATTCCAAAATACACAACTGAAAAAATATGTATTATATTTTAAATATAAAACTCATTTCATAGTTTACTAACATTTTCCTGAAAGCATTTTTAGTTAAAGAACTTAAATTTTAGATATCATGCAATGATTTAATTTCTTTATATCAGTATGTATTCACTGAAAGATAAAGAAGTCATTTTACTTTCTTTGACTGTAAAAGGATGGGAGTTTTCTAGCACATGATCTTTATTATATCTAATGCTTTGTTGATATCACTGTCATATCTAAAATTAATTTTGTTAGCACTCCTGTCTCGCTACCTATTGAAATAATTGTTATCATTCACTGTCCTCTCAGATGGCTTCATCTTCATGAAACTTTCTCTGATATCTTAGAAAGAAGTGAATTTTCCTTCTTTTAATAATACTCAAATTTGTATTAGAGTTGTTTCTGTTTATTAATACTGAAATATACTACACTGATGCCCCGTTATACTCAAGTAATGCTGAGTTCTCAAAGTCAAAGCCAGAAGAGTTGCAAGCTCTTATCTGTCCTACAAATCTGGGAAGGGTTCAAGTATGGTCCCAATGACACTAGCTTTCTATTTTCAAAGGACCAGTCTATGTGTATATGGGGAAGCTCGTCCCCAGATGGCAGGAGCAGGGGAATGATTCCCTAGACTCATAAGATGCTCTGCCTGGTCAGTCAGTAAATCAGACTAAATATAAACCCACCCTACATCTTTGTCAGCTGTATAAATGTGTCTCTGGTCACTGAGGGGCCACTGATCTCTATCACTGGCAACTGCTAGGTTTTCCAATAAATAGAACACGCTTAGTACTTTTGTGCTTCAGTTTCTCTTCATAGTAAATTTTTTCATGATTTGTAAAATAAGCTGGAGAAGGAAATGAAAGATCATTCCAGTATCTTTGCCAAGAAAACATCAAATTGGGTCATGAAGAATCATGCATGATTGAAACAACTAAACACCAATTATGTTCTACAATGACTGAAAAAAGCTTCCTCATCAAAAGTTTCCTATCCAATTAATTATTCATAAAATGGTCACTACATGGCTAAAAGAAAATAAAGCAAATGTTGGTTTTAATTTTAGTTTTATTGTAGAAAAAGAAAGAAGATGACATAATAATTGAATTCTATTTTCTCTCTAAAAACAAAAGCAAATAGAATTAGACCTGTATTACAAATGAATGCAGCATTAAGAACTCGTTACAATATTCAAGAAAGTTCTACAACAGAAAGAAATGGATCCTATGGTTCCCATATTCCTCTAAGCCTTTCCCCCTCCAAACCAGTGTTTATCATTGGCCATTTAATTCATGATCGCTAATGCATTTAAATAAGCCCTTTGTGATATAAAGCCTTTTATTGGAATATTCTAAATTATGTCCTAATGTAAAATCAGAAGAAAATAAAATGTGAAGTTTTTAGCTGTCGTTAAAATACTAGTTCACTTCTGTCTAACTGAATCTTATTCTATACTATGTTCATATTCAGTCATATCTTACTCTTCAGGACCCCATCTGGAGTTCTCTTGGCAAAGATGCTGGAGTGCTTTGCCATTTCCATTTTCTTCTCCAGTTTGTTTCTACATATGAGGAATAGAGCCACACAGAGTTAAATGACTTGTCCAGGGTCACATAGCTAGGCGGTATGTGGGACTGAAATTGAACTCATAAAGATGTGTCTTCCTGATTCCAAGTCCAGTGCTCTATCCAATGAACCATCTAGCTGCTCCCTCATTCTACAAGTCCTTTAAATTATACTCTGTTGCCTTATATTAAAATAGACAAATGGTACCAAGTTGATGTTTATATCAAAGGATGACAAACTCTTGCAGGGCTTATCAAGCTGAAAAAAAAAATGTGAATATGAGTTTCTTGTCTGAGCATAAGTCTAGCTAAGTTATAGCGGAAATATGAGTTATCAAGATGCTAAATTTCTTTAACTCAGCCTGTCTTGAAGATAGTATATCAATGGAGGAAGTATTGGGATCTGTCTCAGAGGGAGATAGGGGGCAGGGAGAGAAAGAATATCCATACTTATGAAGTCTCAGATGTTTGGAAGGATGAAATAGTCAAGAATACTATGCCAACCTTTGATATAAAGGAAATAAGTCCTGTTGTCATAGTTTTCCCTTTTCAAACCATCAATTTCCTGGATTTTTTGTAGATGGAAAGTGAAGTTTTATATTGAAGCAAGCATGTAGCTTTGTCTGAATTATCTGCATAGGTCAGGCAAAATATATATATATGTTTGTTTTAAAATTTGAATTATCTGGAGATGTGCCTTAATTTTCCTCTTTACTTTATGGATCTAGACATGGTCACAGTTACGACTTTATTATCCACATTCCAGATATGTCAGCCTCTTTGCCCTTCCCCAAACAAACCTGTTAATCCTGAACTTTCTGCCTTTGCTCATGCTATTTCTTGAATCTAAATTGTCCTCCCTAATTCACATTGCATATTTCAAACCCTTTCCATCCCAGAAGGCACAGTTCAAGAACCACTTCAGCGAAAACAACTTCCCCAACTTCTCTGACCCTGAATAACTTTTTTTTAATATTTTCTGAATTTTTATTGCACTGACTGTGTGTACCTTATCACTTTCTTATTCACTTCTTTGTATTTTTCTCTACTTGTTTCCTGGGTTTCCACTTTGTCTTCCTACGATCTCTTAGAGTAGGAACTTTGACTTTTGCTGAATATTATCTACAGTACCTCAAGAGATGCTGGTACTTAGCAGATACCCAAGAAATACTTCTGAATTGTTGAATGTGAATAATGGTACAATGATATACATATTGAACAGGAATAATAGTTCAAACTTATGTAGTTCCTTATAATTTGTAAATTATTTTACTCACAATAACTTTTTAAGGTACCTAGAGGAAGTATTATGATATATATTTTATAGATGAGAAAACTTAGTCTTAAGAACTTTAAGAAAAATCAAATTGTCTAGAGTAATACATGTTATAAATGTAATAACTGGATTTGAATGGGGCTATTCTGACTTCAGGATAAGTTCTCTACTAAATTCCTTTCCTGAGATACTACTTATCACTTTCTCCTTTACAGAAACTTGATGTCTCACCCAGGATAAGCTTTATATGGAAGTCCCACCATCATGCAGTTAACTTTGGGTACTCAATACCTTCCCAAACCCCATAGCCTCTTCTCCCATCTGATTAGAGGGCTAGATGGTGGAGTACTAACCTCCTCCCAAAGCTTTCCTTTATAGAAAGTTGGAATTTGAACTTTACAACTAACTCTGTACTTGTTATCTATTCCTCTTCTTTTTTGAATTTGATAAACATGGAACCATGATACCCCTATCCCACCTCTCATCTTCCTGTTGGCTCCCCGCCTCCTTTTTCCAGTTTCCTTGTGTGTGTTGTTTTCTCATATGATATTATGAGGTCCTTGAGGGCAGGTACTTTTTCTCTTTTTCTTATTTATATCCCTATTGCTTAGCACCATGCCTGCCAAATTATAAAATATTTATTGAATTGAACTGAATAATAAAAAGAAAAGAAATAATAAAAGTGAACTGCAGATTTTAGAGAATTTTGCTAATGGTTTCAAAAGATCTAAACATGTTTCATCTTGCAAAAAGTATTTCCATATTTATATACATCAGTTTTAATATAAATAATAATAGCTATTTTAATTTTTCAACAATTGTTTGAGATAGGATCAAGTGATATTATTATCTTCATGTTATAGTTGGGGAAACAGAGGCTCAGAGAGATTAAGTAATTTGCCCAAGAGCACAAGTTAGCAAGACTGGTCTTTTCAACTGCAATTTATAACCTTTCTCCGTTGCTTTACAAAAACAAAGATATCTTTATATTAAAGGCACACTCAAAGCACTGAGTGTTACAAATTCTGGAGCAACATTGTATTATTAATGTATTTTTTGCATAATTAGAAGATCTTTTCCCATGTGACCTCCTTGAGTCACATGGAAGACTGAGTTACATGAGTCTGTGGTGGGAGGAGTATGCTGAACTGGTGGAGCAGAAAGGATGGAGAAGAGCTGAGAGGAAGTTGAACACAGCAGTTAGAGCTGAGGAAGAGAGAAGAAGCAGGCAGGCAGCTGTAAGTGGGATGGCCCTAGCAGGGGGAAGGCCTGAGGATGGTGGTGCCACCTGCCTTGTTATCATGTATAGATTTCTTTGTTGCTATGATGAATTAGGCTTTCTGGGGTTTAAATAAATGTTTTGGTTCTGTCTTCTATATGGAGAGTCTGTTATATTTTCCAATTCAGAATTACACCAGTATTGTCATAGCTGCTATAGGTGCTGTGAATATCACAATGATACTACACACCTATAAATCTATTGCCATGAAATTTTTCTTAAAAAATGTCTCCCTCAGATATCATTTTATTTCATCATCAACTTTTTATTTCTTTTATCAGCTATACCATGCATCCTTTGACTTTGTTTAAAGCATACAAGATCCAATCAATAAATATATCTTGGGAATCTACTATGAGTAAAATACTGGGCTACACACATTTTAATAAAGAAAGAGTTAAATCAATCTTCCTGCAACATTTCCCTCCCCGCTTTTTTTTCTTTGTAAAGCATGATGTTCCTTTTCCATTTGTCCTAATCCTCCTTGGACTTAAATTTTCTAACTATAGTATTTTTATTGATGATTTTCTAGTAATATACATATATAGCATCAATCTATTTCAGATGTGATAAGGACAGAGGGTTGATGGTGTGTTTGTTTTGTTTGGTGCTTTTGGATCAGGCCTGTGGGGTTCTCTCCACTGTGGTTTTGTATGCAGCCTCATCAGAGGCCTACAGTTATTTCTTTAAATGTGTGGGAAAAATTAAATAATGTAACATCCCTAAATTTAATTGAAAAACTATAGTCAATTTTAATTCCAGACTCTACTAAAGTCTTACTCTAATGCCTCATTTTGGGATGGAAATGATTCTTGCTTCTCCAAGAAGTTCAGTGTGAATTGATTCAGTTGAGTTCAGCAAAGCACTTGCTTTGTGCAAAATGCAACTGGATTCAAGGGAAAATATGAAAATAGTGCCTGACCTCAAGGATCTTACGTGGGGTTGGACAACAGTATGTACCTAGCTAAACAAGCAAAAAATACATAAATCAATCCTAATTAGATAGACATTAATTACTAAGTCAATACATAATAATTTCAGGAGATGACAAAAATTGGAGCATTAAGAAAGGTCTTCTGTAAAAGGTAACAACACTAGCAGAGACTTGAGTGGATTTTGAGATATTTATGTGACTAAAGCATAAACTTTAGTACTTTATATAGAGATGGAAAAGCTTTGAGTACTTGCCGGATGGCAGGTTGTATACTTGCTATCTAAAGAATAGCCTGGAAAACCCCTGGATAGCTTAACACCAAAAGGTTGACTAATCAGATAATGGTTTTATTTGGGGGGGGGGGGTTGTTTGTTTGTTTGTTTTTGGCAACAGTAACTCATAAAAAGGTAAAGGGTTTTATCTCTGCATAGGCAGAATTTCCTTACTGATGCAATTACAGATTTTTCAAACATTAAGAATCATTGTGGGAATTCCATGGAAAAAATATTTCACTTAGTCTCTAAGAAATAATACTCAGCTTCTCCTATTTTGTTGTTGGTGACTATGTAATTATTAGTTATGCTCGACTCTTCATGACCCTATTTGGGGTTTTCTTGGCAAAGATACTGGAGTGGTTTGCCATTTCTTTCTCCAGCTCATTTTACAGACAAGGAACTAAGGCAAACAAGGGTAAGTGAGCTGCCTGGGGTCACGTAGCTAGAAAGAGATTGATGGCAGTTTTGAACTTAGAAAGATGAGTCTTTCTAACTTCAGGCTCTATGCACTATCCACTGCTCCACCTAGCCATCTTCTATAGATCTCCAAAAACCACTGATTTTTATTGTCTTAATCATCAAAGTTAACTCTCCTTATTTACCTCTAGGAAGTCTGGAAACTAGTAAAATCCATAAGCTTCCAACAGTGAAAAATATATGAGAAGCAATAATGTATACAAGAGTACACAGTAGGATGCAAGCTCCTCAAGAAAGAAAGCCTCCTCCCTTTCATCTTTGTATCCCTGGTAACTAAAATATAGCCAAGAAGATAGAAGGCATTTATGTGCTTGTTGATTGACTATTACTGCAATAATATATAAAAAAAGAATTTAAAATTTACAAAACCTGGATTTTAGTCATAGGTTCAATAATTTTAAGTTAGCAATATATGGACAAATCTATCTCATTTCCTCAATTGTAAAATAGTGTTATTAGTATCTGCACTGCCTCTTGCTCACATACCTCAAGGGGAATGAAGGGTGAAGAGTGCTGCTTACTTTTACCTCTAGTTATAACTATAGGTCTAATTTTAATTACTTTTATGTTTTGTTTTTCCCCCAATGAGATTCAGAGAGAGTGGAAACACAATCAGAAAGAAATTGTAGTGCTTTACTAAGCTCCCAGATTAGTAGAGTGGGGCCTTCAGAGTGAAGGGGGGAGGAGAGGAGGAAAGAGATACACTAAGGGAGAGAAGACTGAAGACTGAGACCTACCTGGAGACAACATATGCCGTGGACAAAATTCTTTGATGGAGCCAGTTATCAGTTGGTCAATCAGTAAAAATGCATTTGTTAAGCACCTACTATATGCAAGCATTGTGATAGGCTGTGGAAGAAGCTCCAGAGTAGGTGGCTCCGCCTGCCCTTCATTTAACAGCAGTGTCACTAGGAGAACTATGTCTCCTGCTAGGGCACAAAATCACTTCACTATGCCTTCAAAAGGGCATGGAACCTGACCCCATGATAGAGAAAGGTTGCTTTAGCAAAGGGAAGTAATACTGTTGCCACCTGGTGGTGCGATCCATAACTGTAGGAGGAGTCAGATGCTAGTCCACTGAGTCATGGCCTGAGGCTATGATGTCTTTGGCCATCTCAATCTTTTGCATAATCTGCAAAATTTTGCATAATTTTGACTGAGTCTGTCTACATATTTTCAAGGATCCCAGTCCTTACTGATGACTGCCTTCATTCCTCCCAGTTGATCACTTAATCTTTTTAAGCCTCAGTTTCCTCTTTTGAAAAAAATGAGGATGAACTTCTAAGGCTGCCACCACTATTCTTGAAGGAATCTCAGTTCTGCTTTGAATTTTATTTTTTTCCCCTTGACCAACAATCAAAACCTTCTTCTTTGAGTTTTGTAAATTGATTGGTTACAAGATACTGAGTAATATAGTACAATGAGTACACTTCCTAGATTTTTGGGTAATGAGACCAAAAAGACGTTGCCCACATTTTAGGAGTTCTTCATGCCAAGTGAAACTTCCTATTTACATAGGGATATATGTCTCTCAATATTGTCCTCAACATTGTTTTGAAAAAAAAAATTACCATTCACACATTATATGTCAGTCTAAATGTAACATTGTGAAAGTCTCCCAAAATGTCATTCAAATCATATTTATATCATGGTTTCTGTGAAATTAGGTGTCCCTTGTGGCACTGTTTACTTGATTTGATATTTTTATGGGTTCCATGATCACCATTAGGCAGTATATGCCCTGTGTCTATCTGAAGAGGTTGTGTCTGTCTAAAAAGAAATCAGTTGCTCCTCTCATATACTGGCTACCACAGGGGATTAAAAGTATAGAAGTCATTTAGGCCAATCCCCTCATGCTGCTGGAGAGGAAACTGAAGTCACAAGTCCTTCTCAGTCACAGACTCAAGACTGAATTTAGGACTGATGAACCCAGGCACCCTGACTCTAAACCTGTTCTGATGCTACGTCTTAGTACAATGAATTAGAAAGGTAGCTCCCTCAGGGTAGCTATGTTGTTTTTGCCTTTCTTTGGAACCCCCAGCCCTAGCACAGCACCTATTCTACAGGGAAGTGCTTAATAAAGGTCTTTTGATTGCTGCCAGAGACTAGACATAGTATTTTACAATTTTAATACACGCTTTCATGGTTCTTCCTTGGGAAGAATTAAAACCAAATGTCTGCCGTGATTTACTTTCTACCTCAAGGATAATACAGAATGTTGGGAAAGAATTTTAAAAAATGGAAATAATTTTTATGTTACTGACTTTGATATTTTGTCTCAGATATTTAGAATATTTAGATCAAAAAACTTTCTAGCACGTTAAGTAGCTATGATTCACATGCCTAGCATGTAAAATTTAAGATTACTAATTTTTGCAATTTTGTTTTTGTTCAATTTTCATATTAACATGTATAGCAAATGGGCAACAATTTCAAAGGAATCAGTCAGTCATCAAAGAGGTCAGTGGTGTAATGCATCACCATTCAGGTTCTCAGGTCAGGGAACACTGGAACAATAGTAGGAACATCTGATAGCAACTGCTGACCAGAAGACCTATTTATCAATCAGGTAAAACCAGGACTTGGATGATTCAGAAGAGTGTGCTGGAATGGGGCAGATCAAACACAGCATCAAGGCTGTATTGAAAATTGGGGCACAGACACAGAAAAACACAAAACCAAAAACAAATAAACACACACAGGTGTTTCATTCCACAAAATTTTGCTGCAATCCATTTTTCATAGTTTTGGAGTCATTACACAGGAACTATTACATTTTCTATGAAGTACATGTTTACTTGGAATGCCATGGCAAATTCTGTAAACCATAGTGAAATTGGTTAGGGATTTGCACAGGTAAATTTCTAGGTGCATTACTGTTGTCCTTTGATCATTTACACCTTCATGAATACTGAAATCTAGGCATTTCTAAGAAGCTCTCCTATTTCAAGGGGTACTGCTAATTCTATAACTCCCTCTTCACTCTGAACCATTTCCCACCCTGCTTCACCTTCAAGGCTTGTGATCTTACTGGTATGAGGAGAACTCCTAATGTGAAAAACTCTGCTCCAATGTGAATTGGCAACTCACCAGTAATTTAGAGTGTTAGAGAGTTGCCTAGGGCACTGAAAAAAGCAACTGAAAAACATGGGCCTGTGGTCATACAGGTAGCATTTGTCAGAGGAAGGATTCACAATCAGGTCTTCTTTCCTCCAAGACCAACCTTCTCTCCACTATATCACACTAACACTCATATGTATGAAATAAAACCTTAAATATGCACAGCGATTTTAAAACATTTTCAAAGTAGTTTAACATTTATGTTTCTGACTCTTCTGATTCTTCCCATCTCTCCAAATGTGGCTGTTGCCCAAGGCTTAGCATTCAGCCCTCTGATCGTATTTCTCTACAGTTTCTCCCTTAGAAAGTTCATCTTTTCACTGGCTTCAATTACCACCTTGATGAGGATAACTCCAAAATTTGTGTTTCTAGCTCTGACTCATCTCCCAAAGTTCAATTGCCTGCTGAGACATTTCCCCATGGATGGGACCATAATTTGAAGGTTCTAAACTCCAACCTATCCTATTTTGTCTCAAATTAGATCCTCATATTTGTTTCATTATCATTTTCTCAATCAATTAGACTTGGTATTTCAAAGTAAACAATGAATCCTCACTTTCTCTTTACTGCAGTAGTGAATCAGTCACTAAGTTCCATTGTTTCTTTCATAATG
This sequence comes from Notamacropus eugenii, assembly GCF_028372415.1. Classification (NCBI taxonomy): domain Eukaryota; kingdom Metazoa; phylum Chordata; class Mammalia; order Diprotodontia; family Macropodidae; genus Notamacropus; species Notamacropus eugenii. Next base: position 285,726,970 of record NC_092877.1, read on the forward strand.
TGTATGGCAACCATTTCTTCCTTTTACTCTTAGTCTTTGAATTTTGAACTTCTGTCACCTTGTGCCTAGGCTACTGAAATAGCTTTATATCAGTAAGGGGTTTCATTGTCTAGCAGAGAAAATTTCTTTCTTTATTAATCAGCAAAAATCTACCTTCTCACTCTTGACCCTAACTCCCTTCTCCCAACTGAGAACTAAAGAAAAATAAAATCTACTACAAACGTGTAGCTAATCAAAACCAATATTACCATCAGCCATGATGAGTATCTCTCATTATGTACTCTGAGTCTTTCACCTCTCTATCAGGAGGTGTGTAGTATGTTTCATCAATAACCCTTTGCAATCATGGCTGGTCATTGTGCTGATAAGAGTTTCTCATTCTTTCAAAATTTCTTGACTTCAAAATGTTTTCATCATTGTATAAATTGTTTTCTGGGCTCTGTTCACTTCACTCTAAAAGGCTTTATACAGGTCTTACCAAATTTCTCTGAAACTGTCTCCTTCATAATTTTTATCATTTCAGTGTATGGTATTCTAGCATATTCAGATGACATAACTTGTTCAATAATTCCCCAATTGGTGTGAATCCCTTCATTTTACACATGAAGAGCTAAGACCTGATAGCTGAAAAACTGATTAAACTTATTTTTCAGGGCCTTGAAAGGCAGAACTTAGGACCAATTGGTAAAAGTTACAGGTAGGCAGATTTTAGTTCAGTATTAGGAAAACTTCCTAATAGCAATAACTATTCATATATAGGATAACTAAAAATTTATGGCTATTTTCTTGTCCTTATAAATTTTGAGAGGATGATTTCCATGTTTATTCCCAATTAAAATTAAAAGAAAATATGAAATCTTTTACAAATAATTCCTTAAAGGAATCTTTATGGTCACAAAATTGACTGAAAAATACAAGATTCTATCTTGCTTTTTGTTTGCAGATTAAAAAAGAAATCACTATGTAGAATAAAACACAGCTCTTGTCTAACAAAGAAGAGAGCCCTATCACATATTAAAATCATTCAATATCCCTTTATAAATACAACCACAGAGATAACTCTGTTCACTGACCTTCTGATTATTAATGTCAAATGCAGCATGAAACAGGGAGATGTGTACTCACCAAAACTGTTTTTCATTGTCAGGGATGATGTCCTACAAAAGGTCAAGTCAAAAGCATTTATTAAGTATCTACTTTTTGACAGGTACATGGGATAACTAGGTGCCACAGGGGATGGGGAGCAGTGCCTGGAATCAGGAAAAGTTATGTTTGGGAGTTCAAATTTAGCTTCAGACACTCACTTCAGCTGTGTGACCCAGTGCAAGTCATGTAACTCTGTTCACCTCAGCTTTCTCATTTGTAAAGTAAGCTGGAGATGAAAATGGAAAATTTTTCCAGTATATTTTCCAAGAAAACCTTAAATTGGTCACAAAGACTCAGAAGGGACTGGGAAAAAAGACTGAACAATAAAAACCTTGACAGACACCTTGTTTAGCTTTGGTGATTCAGAAAAAGACAAAGGGTTTTTTCTGTTCTCAAAGAGCTCACAGTCTAATGAGGTGAGAAAACATGAAAGCAACTCTGTACAAATAAAATAAATACAGGAATAACTGGAGATAATGTCAGAAGGAAGGCAATAACACTATAGGGGATAAGGAAAGATCTACAGGGAAGGAAGTTTCCTGGCACATGCTAAGGTTCTCCAGATGTATCTTTCTGATTATAATATCTTTCCAACTGATTCAAGCACTAGAATAAAACATTAAATAAGATCCATAGTTATTCAAAAGATATAAAAAATAAACCATCCATGAGGTATAAACTAAATGGATTTTTAAAAAGCCTGTTGCCTGGATAGTCATGTTTGATGAGATGACCATTTCATTGCACTAACACATAATATATATATCTTGGATAGGGATTGCTCGTTGCAGATGCATGAGTTGGACCCTGAATCTAAGAGGAGGAAGAGAAAAGGCTGGAATCAATTTGGGAAATTTTTCAGAGACCACCTTTAATTCTTTCCACCTAACATACATCCCTTCTCAGTACAAATCCTATCTTTTAAACAGAAATGTTCTCATGAAAATATCACATAGTTTCAAATTGTATAATGCCATAAGATCTAAAAAAACAAAGTAAAAAGTAATGCAAATGGTAATATCTTCAGAGATGAAAGGTGTGCTGATAGACACAAATGTTTTCAAAGATGGTTTAAGGACAGGAAGTGAAATAAGATATATGATCAAGGAAATGAACTTTTGGAAAAAGTTGAGACTACCATGTGTTGAGAACTATGAAGAAGTACACCACCTTCAATATACGTCTTCAATCAAAGTCAAACCACTTGTGAGGTATGAGGTAGTGATAGGGAGTATTTTAAGTAGATGGGTTGGACCAGATTCCCTTGTGAATCCTAACAAGTCTCTGAAATGTGATTCTGTTAAAGTCTGAATGTTGCTTTGCTAGTACACTTTTGTCTTTGCTAGAAGCCATGAAACTCTGTGACAACACCAAAAGTATTACAAAAATCTTCTCTGTAAACACTTTGCATTGCCTTTTAGCTTTACAGGAAGCTAGACAGTTCAGTGGGTAAAGCTCTGAGTCTGGAGTCAGGAAGACCTGAGTTCAAATCCAGCCTAATTGTGTTACCCTAGGAAAGGTATTTAACTTCTGTTTGCCTCAGTTAATTTGACTATAAAATGCAGACTATAATCCTACCTATCTCACAGGATCGCTGTGACTATCAAATGAGATAATATTTATAAACATTTTAGCAAAGTTCCTGATGCATAGAAAGCACTTAATAACTTTTTTCCCTTCCCCCTTCCTTTGCCACAAAGTAAAGGAAGCAATCATTTTTCTCAGACCACAGCAACTGCTGATAGAATCATCTGACATCGCTGTCTCTACTGTTATAAGACAGTAAGAATCAGTTTTGTAGGTTAAGAAATTATGTTACCTCAGAGAAATGGCATGCTACCTATGTCCAAATTTCTTTTTTTATGATGATTATTTTATTCTTCCTTGAATTTATTTTTTTTTAGTATTTTGTTCTTTTTGTTTGTTTGTTTCCATTATTTTAGTCCACAATAATTTCTAGGATGAGGATTTACCCAGCCTAGTTTCATAGTAACAAAATGGGCTACATGGAGGCCGTTTCATAATTTGCTTGATACTTAATGGGACAGAATGGTAATTTTCCACAAGTATGTTTCTTACTTCCTCAAATCCCAGGGAGTATGAATTGATCCTGCCTATAGTTCTGGTATCCCAACGGTACTTAGCTTGGTGTCTTGCACTGAGTAGACGTTGAATAAATCTTTTGTTTATTGGTTTGTGATTTACATTTATGTAAAGATACTTTTTGTGGGACTGAGGTAGCTAGTAGTAGTCACATTTAATGGATTGGAAACTTTGCATTTAACATTCATTTTTATATCATTTGCTTCACTTAGTTTGTTTGGGGATGATCTTAATGCAGAAAATGGTGTGTTTATTACCTCACAGTGCACTGAGTCTCTTCTCAATGGTCCCATGATTTCTTAACTAGTAATAGAACTATGCCTTAGGTTTTAGGACTAATAAATGATTGTTTGAAAGGTGGAGAATTAGAGAAGACATGATGGATTTCCTTAAGTATTTGCAGTGCTATGCTGTGAATAACAGATTAGATCTTTCTTCTTGTTTCCATAGGAATATTTTATATCAAATTTTGATTTTGGACTCCTCAATATCTTCTCTGAATTGCAGAATTGGAGAACTAGGAGGTTAGCCATCATTTAGCCCATTCCCTACTCAAAAGAAGTGCAGCTACCCAACCAATAGGTGTCTACACTCTGTTTGGAGACATTTAGGAGGGAGAATTCACTACCTCTTGAGGCAGGCTTTTCTACTTTTGAGTGGTTCTAATTATTATTGAGTTTTTCCTGAAATTCAGACTATAGTTTCTTTCTTAGTATTTTCAACTTATTTACTCCTCATTGTTTTTCTGAGGCCAGAAAGAAGAAGCCTAATCTCTCCTGCACATATCAAAGTAGCTAACATATCCTCCTTGAATCTTTTATTAAGGCTAAACAGAAGTAATTCCTTTGACTATTCCTCATGACATAGACTCAATGACTTCATTATCCAGTGCGAACACTCTCTAGTTTATCGATGTCTTCCTTTAATGGTGGTGCCCAGAAATGAATATACTACGTTAGCTAAGGTCTAACTAGGACAGAGTATGATGAAACTATCTCCTCCCTATTCTGCAAAACTGTACCCCTCTTAATGCAATCCAAAGTTGCATTATCCTTTTGCCTATCACATCATATTAAGCTATGGTACACCCAAACCTGCAAATCCCTTTTAGAACAATTTCTTTCTATCCGTGTCTTCTCTATGTTATGCTTGTAGAGTTGGTTTTCTGTGTCCAAGTGTGAGACAAGTGGTCAAAATTCTTTTGTATCTTGACTGTCACCTAGTTGTTAGCTATCTTTCCCAGCTTTCTATCAGCTAGAAATTTGGTGAGCATATCATCATCTATGCCTTTATCTAAGCCATTAAAAAAAATATTAAATAGGATAGTGACAAGCACCAATTTCTGAAGGTACTCCATTGAAGACTTCCTGATATACTGACATAAAACCATTAACAATTGTCTCTGTATCCAGACATTCACTCACTTTTGCTTTTATTTGATTTTATTATTGTTTAGGCCATATTTCCCCATCTTACTACTAAAAAATATTATAAGATATTTTATCAAAAGTTCTGCTAAAATCCAGGTAAACTATTTCCATAGCACTTCCTTCATATAATAATTAAACAAAAGTAAAAATAAAAGGAGGGATTAAATTTGGTAAGACCTCTTCTCAATGAAGTGATAGCTGCCTTTTGTAATTATCTTTTCTATAATTTTCTTATGAGTTAGCTGAAAACAAGTTCATTGGCCTAACGCTTGCAGGCCAATTCTCTTTCCTTTTTTGAAAATTTGGACATTTGTTTTTCTTCAGCTTAAGACTCAATCTTTTTCTCTCCTTACTTATATGTAAGGTATGAACTTCTTGTGAATCGTTGCTCTGTCATTTCCAGTACAAAATGTCTAGTCATTTGCAGGAGTAAACCCACTCCCTTTTGCAAAGAAAACAAAAACAAAATAAGAAATTGAACATTCTACATTTTCATCTGTTATCTTTGTCCTCTTCTACCAAAAGCAAGGTATCCCTTCTTTGATCTTTCTTTTTTTTTCTCTCCCAATATCTCTAAAAGAAAAATCACTTTTTCAGGTCATTACCTTCCCTTCATAGCCTTAGCTCATTCTTGATGTTGGCATTTCTATAAAAATAGGACCATATCACATTCTTATATTTTTCTATCTGGCCTTGCTTCCATTTTCTGCACATTTCCCTTTAAAGTCTAAATGCATTAGTAAGTATGCTGTTCCTCTTCATTGTTCTCTTGTCATTAATCCCATTATTCCTCCTCATTCATATTCGTTGTCTTCAGAATTTCTCTCTGAGCTGATTTTTCTCTGGAACATTTTAGTTCATTTGAGCCTACCTAGTTTTTCTCTGAATCCTTTAAAATATTATTTTTCCAAATCCAAATCACGTTAAACTATTCCCACATTTCCTCTCTTCCAACTTCTTCCTTCCAACTCTTTGTTAGAAGATCAATCTGTCATTTCAACTCTAGCATCCTCTTCCTCCATGCTCATAAGAATTAGATACAGAACAGACTCTTTGTTGGTTCCTCCAACATTCAGGAGATGCAATGATCATTGAAGCAATTAAAAAAGTTATTAGTTACTCTCTTCATGGCAGAGAGAGCTCCAGAGTACATGTATCAATAAAGTCCCTCATCATTACTATATCTTGCCTCTGCACTAACCTTGTGATCCATTTCTCAAGCCCCTCATCTTTATACTCATTTTGTCCAGGTGGTCTATAACAGGACTTCTTAAACTTTTTCCACTCATGACCCCTTTTCACATTTTGGCATTGTTCATTGGCATTCTATGGCAAGAGGGCATGTGCAGTGCAAAGTGCACGTGCTACATATTCAAAACCAAGACTGCATAGAAGCTGTGTGATGCAACATGGGCAAGCACTGCGAACACCTCAGATTTAATTATGCACTTGATCCCATATGGAGTTGGGACACACAGTTTAAGAAGCACTGGTCTACTCTTTTAAGAAAATTGCTCCCATTTGTTCCTCATTTGCCCTTCATTCAAATACGTTTCTTCATTCATCTTCCTTCTGATTCTTAGGATTTTTGTTAACTCTGGTTATGTCATCACAGATTGTTTTAGATCAGTAGTTCATGTTCATTTAATTAAGCATTTGGAGTGCTTATACCAGCTTTGGTAAATGTTATAGTTAACTGCATCGATACATCCTTGTAGTTTCACATATGCATAAATTAAAACCCTGTAACATGGCCATCCTCTGTTGAATTAAGAAACCCTAGATTCAAATCTATTTTGGATAATTGGTTACCAAATCTCCACTTTTGTCTGAGTAATATGTGAAAATCAAGCATAATATGTATGGATAATTGCAGACTAACCAGAAAAAGTGGTCCTGTGAAGAACATAGGAATTAATTAATAACTTTATCATAAAAGAATATAATTCTATTGGCAAACAATTGCTTTCCCACCTATTACTTTTGAGTTTAAAGGAATCCATTATTTATTACTACATAAACATGTTAATATTTGTTTGCTAGTTGTTGCCTGAAATATATACAGTAACAAAAGAAACACTGTGCATTTTCATTTCTTTTTAATTTAATGTTGTTAAAACGTGATTATCAACCTAAGTCAAAATAAATAATTTCAGTTCCAGTGTCTGTATTGAAAAAAAAAAGAACACCACGGTTATTCAGAAACAAGAAAAAGTCCATATATCTAATTTCACCTCAATTATTTACACTCCTGATTTAAAGTTCATTGTTCACGCCTAGATTTTATATCCAGAACTTCTTTAGGAATTATTTTTTTTAACCTTGTATCTTCTTGATTAGATGATTTTCTTCAATTAATTTTTTTCTCTTAATTCATTGTGGTTTCCTTTTATTTTTCTCTTTATGCAGGTTATAACTTTTAGTCCAAAAGTCTTCTTCTTGACTTTTTATCTCACTGTTCTTTTGTTTCATACAATATCAATGGGCAAGTAAAAACTAATGATAACAAGAAAAAGTTTGATGATTTCTTGCAGGGGTATACTTGGAAAAAGATAACGAACAAAGAATGTTACGGCTATTCAGTGTGAATAGGAGGATGATAATGAGGAACTAGTATGAGACAAAGCTATACAATTGATGTTTTGGTTCCATTTTCTCTTCCAAGCAAAATGATCTTTGAATCATAAAGAACAGGGGAAAATGGCTAATGAGGAGCTGAAATCCAAGGAAAATAAGGAAATAGTAAGAAAATATCTATGAATTTATGTCAGCTGATCCAAACTAACTCTATCCCTGTGTACTGAAAGAATTGATAGAGTAATTCAAAAGCAACTGTTAATGTAATCTCAAAGATTGCAAAGAATGGGGAGAGTTATTTTAGGGCTGCTGAAATGAGAAAACATTATTTTTTACTTATTTGTCTTAAAGGAGTGATAAGGAAGAAAACCATGGCAAACTCTGAGTCCATAAACAAGATCATTTCCTGGGAAAATTCTAAGAATATGGTCTTAAAGAAATAATTAGTGAATATTTAGAAAAGAAGTGATGATCACAAATAGCAGGTTGTGCCAGATTTAGTCTATTTGATTTTCTGAAAAGGTTACTAAATCAACAGGGCAAGCAAATGTTATTAATAAAACTTACCCAGATTTTAGAAGTGTTTGATACAGTATCTTTCTTTTTTTTTTTATTTAACTTTTAACATTTATTTTCACACAATTTGGGGTTACTAATTTTCTCCCCTTTTATCCCCTCCCCCCCCCAGACCCAAGCTTTCTAATTGCCCCTGTGACCTATCTGCTCTCTCCTCTATCCTCCCTCCCTGCCCTTGTCTCCATCTTCTCTTTTGTCCTGTAGGGCCAGATAGCTTTCTTGACCCCTTAACCTGTATTTCTTGTTACCCAGTGGTAAGAACATTACATTTGGTCCTAACACTTTGAGTTCTAACCTCCTTAGCTCCCTCCCTCTCCACCCCTTCCCCTTGGAAGACAGGCAATTCAATATAGGCCATATCTGTTAAGTTTTGCAAATGATTTCCATACTAGTTGTGTTGTATAGGACTAACTATATTTCCCTCCATCCTATCATGTCCCCCATTACTTCTATTTTCTTATGGTCCTTACCCTCCCCATGAGTGTCGACCTCGTATTACATTCTCCTCCCCTACCCTCCCCTCTATCGTCCCCCCCACCCTGCTTGTGCCCCTGTCCCCCACTCTCCTGTATTATGAGATAGGTTTTCCTATCAAAATGAGTGTGCATTATATTCTTTCCTTTAGTGGAATGTGATGAGAGTAGACCTCATGTTTTTCTCTTGCCTCCCCTCTTTATCCAACCACTAATAAGTCTTTTGCTTGCCTCTTTTATTAGAGATAATTTGCCCCATATAACTTCTCCCTTTCTCCTCCCAATATTTCTCTCTCACTGCTTGATTTCATTTTTTTTTTAAGATATGATCCCATCCTCTTCAATTCACTCTGTGCACTCTGTCTCTATGTGTGTGTGGTGTGTGCATGTGTGTGTGTGTGTACTCCCACCCAGTACCCAGATACTGAAATGTTTCAAGAATTACAAATATTGTCTTTCCATGTAGGAATGTAAACAGTTCAACTTTAGTAAGTCCCTTATGACTTCTCTTTGCTGTTCACCTTTTCATGGTTCTCTTCATTCTTGTGTTAGAAAGTCAAATTTTCTTTCCAGCTCTGGTCTTTTCATCAGGAAAATTTGAAAATCCTCTATTTCATTGAAAGACCATTTTTTCTCCTCAAGTATTATACTCAGTTTTGCTGGGTAGGTGATTCTTGGCTTCAGTCCTAGTTCCTTTGACTTCTGGAATATCCTATTCCATTCCCTTCTATCCCTCAATGTAGAGGGTGCCAGATCTTGTGCTATCCTGATAGTATTTCCACAATACTTGAATTGTTTCTTTCTAGCTGCTTGCAATATTTTCTCTTTCACCTGGGAATTCTGGAATTTGGCCACAATGCTCCTAGGAGTTTCTCTTTTTGGATCTCTTTCATGCGGTGTTCTGCGGATTCCTTGAATATTTATTTTGCCTTCTGGTTCTAGAATCTCAGGGCAGTTTTCCTTGATAATTTCATGGAAGATGATGTCTAGGCTCTTCTTTTGATCATGGTTTTCAGGTAGTCCCAGAATTTTTACATTGTCTCTCCTGATTCTATTTTCCACGTCAGTTGTTTTTCCAATAAGATATTTCACATTATCTTCCATTTTTCGAATCTGCGCGGTATGTTCTGAGATATCTGTCTTTCTCATAAAGTCCTTAGCGTCCATCTGTACCATTCCAGTTTTGAAAGATCTATTTTCTTCAGTGAACTTTTGAATCTCCTTTTCCATTTGGTTAATTCTGCTTTTGAAAGCATTCTTCTCCTCATTGGCCCCTTGCACCTCCCTTGCCAACTGAATTAGACTAGTTCTCAAGGTGCCAATTTCTTCAAGATTTTTTTGGTTCTCCTTTAGCAGGGAGCTGATCTGCTTTTCATGCTTCTCCCTCATCCCTCTCATTTCCCTTCCCAGTCTTTCCTCCACCTCTCTAATTTGATTTTCAAAATTCCTCTTGAGTTCTTCCATGGCCCGAGCCCATTGGGTGGGCTGGGACACAGAATCCTTGATTTCTGTGTCTTTGCCTGATGGCAAGCATTGTTCCTCCCCATCAGAAAGGGAGGAAGTGTCTTTTCTCCGAGAAAATACCCTTCAATAGTTTTATTTCTTTTGCCTTTTCTGGGCATTCTCCCCAACCAGTGACCTGACCTCTGAATGTTCTCCTCACACCCACCTCGCCTCCTGGTCCTCCCAGCCAGCCTTTGGGGACTGAGATTCAAATGCTGCTTCCCGCCTTAGGGTTTTTGGTGGGGGCAGGGCTGCTAATCAGTGTCAGAATTAAGTTCAGGTGGTCAGGGGCAGGGCCGCCTCTCTGGCTCAGTTCCCTCAGGGGGTTTATGCACAGACCTTCCACAATAGATCCAGGCTCCCGCCCGTTTTGGGAGCCCCTGTCTGTAGCCACCTCTCAGCTTCTATCTCCTGGGGGGGCTCGAGCCATGGGGGCACCCCACTCCCCTCTCAACCCGCCAAAGAGACTCTCTCACTTACCCCCGTCAGTCACCTGTTGGTGGGGGGGGCTTGTGCCGCCGCTGGAGATCCCATCTCTGGATCCTTCTCAGATCTGTGCCTCTCGGAGCTGCGGCCGCCGCCGCCGCAGGTCCAGGCTGGGCTCCGCATCTGCAGCGCGACGGACCTTTTGCGAGAGGTTTGCAGGTCCCTCTGTGGGTGGGGGGACCCGCGTGGCCGCTGGAGATCCTGTCCCCGTAGCCTTCTCGGATCTTTTCCTCACTGTGTCGTGGCCGCGACAGGGCTGCCCTCTGCTCCCCGTCCCGGCGCCCAGTCCACGGCGCGAAGGACCCTCCGCGAGAGGTTTGCAGGTCTCTCCGGAACAGAAATCTCCCTCGCTCCAATATTCTGTGGTCTCTGGGTGCAGAATTCGCCCTGGGTTGGTCCCCTGTAGCCGTTCTGTGGTTTGTGGGTTCCGAGCTATGTGTATGTGTGTCTTTCTACTTCACCATCTTGGCTCCAGCCCTCTACAGTATCTTTCTTGTAGGAAAAAACCAGGTGTGGGCAAATAGGATTCAGAACTCTTTGAATGATTGGATTCAGACTTGGTGTCAGCTTGACAAAATTCCCTAGGGACACATGCTTAGTTCCGTTCTATTTAAAATTTGTATCAGTGACTCTGATAAATGTATTGATAACATGTTCATCAGATTTTTAGATGACGTAAACCTAAGAGGAACAGCTAATACACTAAGTGACAGATTAAAGATTCAAAAATATTCTGATAGACTAGAACTTTGGGCTGAATCTAAAAAGATGGAATTTAGCAGGAATAATGTATTGTACTTGGATTTAAAAAGAAAGGTTGAATAACTAGTACAAGACTGTGGCATGATTATACAATAGTTTACAGGAAGAAAAAGTCTAGAATTTTTAGTGGTCTCTAAGGTCAGTATCAGAAAGTAATGATGTACAGCAACCAATAAGGCTAATGTAATCTTGAGCTGCATCAAAAGAGACACAACATATATTAAACATGACAAGATAATCCCACTGTATATAATACAATACTTGAAGTATTACTTTAAATTCTTGGCATGACTTCTTTGGAAGGTCATTGATAATCTGTATAGTGTCCAGGCTGGGATGAACAGGTCAGTCAAAGACCTCAAGTATATGCTATACATGCAGAGCAGTTAAAGAAAATACAGATGTTTAGTTGGGATGGTCTAGGTGGTAGAAATGGAATGAAATGGAGCTAACTTCAAGTGTTTTGTGATTTTTAAAAAATTCAAGAGACAATTTCTGAGTAATTAATCATTTTATTTATAATTTTAATAGTAAAAGAGGTCAGAGGCACTATCAAATGCCGAATACCTCTTATAGTGGTGGGTTAACAGTTTCTAAGTCCTTGATCTGCTCTGATTGGTTAACAATTAATGAGGGAATGAATATTACAATAAGAAGTTGGTTCACTCTAATAAGAGGCTGAGATTATGTCACTCTTAAACAAAGAGACTATATCTATATTGGGAACAGGACCATTTCCAGTTTAGGGCAATCTAATCCTCACTCAAAGCTGAATGAGGGATGCGATAGGGGCTGCGATGTATGATTTCTTTGGTATTGGGAATTCTCAGGTAAGGAAATCCCCTCTACAATTTAGTCTTCAAGAATTTCCTAGAGCTTTGAGAAAGTAATTAACCCAGATCACAGAAACACTATGCATTTGGACACAAGTCTTGAACCCAGGTATTCCTGGCCTTGAGGCCAGAACTCTATTAAGTTGGCATGGTGCTTCATCTGTAAAAGGGGCAGCTATGTGGTGAAATGGATAGAATTCTGGGTCTTGAATCAAGAATTTCTGAGTTCAGATCCAGCCTCAAACAACTGGCCAAGTCACAAAACTTCTGTGTTCCTCAGTATTTTCATCTGCAAAAATGGGAATAATAGTTGTACCTACCTCCTAGGGTTGCTGTGAAGATCAAATGAGAGTATCTGTAAAACACTTAGTCCAATGTGTTTGGCACATGGTAGTGCTATATAGAGTGCTTTTTAGTATCTATTTCCAAGATTTTTAAGGGTTCCTAAATTTTAAAAAAAACATCTTCCCTAGAGGATCCCTAGGGAAGTAAAAATACAAGAGTCAGAAAATACTTTACATAAACCCAGACTTGATCTTAAGGCTCTTCTTTACTGGTTGGATTAAAAATAGAATATAACTGAGTACCTACATCAAAAACTGGGGAAAAAGTACATTGGAAGTTTCTTTTTTGTATTATTTTGAAATTATGCATTTTTTATCTATAATCAGTTATAAGAGACTTCAGATCTTTTCTTTAAATCATTTTTAGTATCTGGCTGTATTGAGGATAATAAAAAATGTAGCCATAGACATTACATTATGTCATTTCTCCACCAGGAACTGTAAAATATAAGCAGTTAATTCAGAAACAAATAGTGAGACACGAAGGGAATCATGGATGAGTCACAAAAGTTAGAATCAGTATCCATACAGGAAGCCACTTCGTGCACAATTTTCACTAGCCTCAAATGAGATGATTATTTAAGTTTGAGTGTCCCATTAGTCTAACAAGAGGCTTCAATCATAATTTTCCCATCCATTTTAACAAATTCTATTTGGGCTTTGAAAATTTGGATGGAAATAGACAAATGCAGTGACTGCATCCCATGTCCAGCGGTCTATCTTCTAACAAAACATGTTGCAGCAACATATGGCCGTGCAGTCCAGAACAAAACACACAGCTTTGTCACAGATTGGTGGCACTGATGGCTGCCAAACATGATGTTAGTGCAATCATTTGGGCATAATTAATAAGAAAGGGGGAGCGGTGGTGTCATGCTGGATCAAACTAGGTTGCACAGCAGCAGAGCAGACACACCATAAATAATGGAAAATCTATCACTGGTCTGCGTAGCAAAAATAACTGGTCATTTCTGGAATTTCTTCAAACTTTTTTGAATGTCATCATTTTCGTGTAAATTACTTCTAAGTTATTTCTTCTGGAATGCTAATTTTACATTTAAATAGGTGCTCTCTCCGTTGGTGTTCTCTAGCAAACTTTCATTCATGTGAAACTCAGAATGTTCCTCTCCTCTCACACAGAAAAAAACCATTTTTTTCAATTAAATATGCTTTGAATATCCGATATATAATTAAACCAAAGAATTCAGGTTTCTATGTTTCTTTTTTCTTATCATTTTGTTTTGACGTTATTCACTTCCCAATTAACAATTCCCAATAGTACCTTACGATAAAAAAATAAAAACCACCTAATATAGTGATTGCAATTAAAAGTACTTTTCATTTGCCTTAGTCATTTGGAACCAACATTATCCATTCCACTTGATTAGATCTGAATTTTATTTTTAGTGTTTTCATTTATGTCAGAGCCATTATTTATAAATGTTCTTTTGCCTCTATTTTTTCTCAGCCTCATTTCAAGTTCTTCCATGTTTCCCTGAATTCCTTTATATTACTGTTTCCTATCACAAAACCAAGAACAAAAATACCTATTGTTTGTATGTCACCTTGTTCAGCTATTCTGCACATTGCATCTTCCATCAGAATGAAACTACTTGAAAGCAGGTATAGTATGGCTTTTGTCTTAGTATCCCCAGTGACTAGCATAATGTTTGCTACATGGTAAGCACTTAATAAATGGTGCTGATTGATTCACTTATTGATTCTCCATTTGCTGGGTACATTATGTGCTTTGAAATTTTTTGCTACTACAAGTAGAGCTGCTAAGAATATTTTTGTGTATATGAGACTTTTAAAATTTTTATTTTGATATTGATGAGGCTCCTATTCTCACTAGCAGACAATATTGTTTATGTTTCATGGCAATTTTCTTAGGCATCTCATATTTAAATTTCAATTTGTTTTTATTGAAATATTTGAATGGAATCTTTGCCTGGTTTGTGTGGCTCCACAGAAAAGAAATAAAGATGTTGAAGTGGTGGAGAGGTACACATAAGGAAGAACTTCTTTACAAATACATACTTTTACATCTATATAGGAAAACAACTGAATGAGTCAATGCATTTCCCATCACTAGAGGTATTTTAGGAAGCTAGAAGTCCACAGGCTAAGGATAATATATAGATTACTAGTATTTCAACTAGATTATTCTGAGATACTTTCCAAAACTGAAGTTCAATAATTCTATAAACATACTACATAGTAGAGGTTACAAAGAAATCTCATATGACTAAAAATGGCTATCCCTGTAAAACCAAATAGTCATCTTACTCATAAAGTTTACCTTTTCAAGGAGACAGGGATGAATCTACAACGTATAAGCTGGTGTCATCAATAAGCAGATTAGGCAGCGATTTAAGCAATATGAGAGTGAAATATTCTAGGCACACTCACCCTACATTCCTCTGCATCTTGCCCACTGCCACAAAACCTAAAATTTCACCATTCAGCATTGATTATCTTGAATCTGAGGGTATTTATGTGTAAGAGTAGCGGGGTGAGGGTGTATCACTATTCTTTCTTAAGCTGGAAATACTTTTGGAAAGGGTGGCACCTTAAACAATCAGCAACATACATTAGCAGGGATTAATTTGCTAGGGAAGCAAGATTGTTTATAGAGTATAGAAATGATCTGCAACTGGAGCCCAGGAGTGGAAAGGATGCCAAAGACAATCACTGTCTTCTTACCAACATTACTGAGGGCCCTGTGGAGTGTTTCTATACCTACTGATTATAAATCATGAAAACAAAACAAATTAATTCATAAGCCAAAGAATCACAAAATAATCATCTTTGCTTTTTGTTAAGGAAAGAAGTGAAATGATGTTATTTAATTTTCCTCTCCTGCTATTGAGTCATTTTAAAATAAACCCATTCCCATGTACTCTTGGTTCATAACATATAATTTGTTTCTAACAAGAGGCAAAGTGATTTTGGGAAAAGTGCTCAGGACTTTGAATCAAAAGACCTTAGCTTGAATTTGAGTTCTACTGGTAATTAGATGTATGACCATGAGAGTCACTTAAACTCTCTGAATTCCAGTCTCCACTTCTGTGAAATGGAGATCACTCTATTGCATTACCTGGATCATAGGGTGGTTTTGAGTAAATTATTTCACATACTATAGTCATCACTTAACAGAGTAGTTGGCACATGAGTGATTTTTCATTCATTCATTAGTTCATATCATGTTGATTTTTTTATTAGTAGGATTAGAAGCAATTGGCCCTTTGTGGTCCATGAAAAAAATGGAACTAGAATATTTTCTTGATCTAATAGGCACAGCATATCACCTCTGATATATTTTAAACTTCATCATTTAAGACTTAGGAGACAAATAATGAGAAAAAAAATAGGTAGCAGAGATAAAAAATGGGTAGGAGAACTTCCATGGACATTTTTATCTACTAAAAAATGAGGGGAACAGAATCTAGATAATAAAATGACCTAAAACACCTTATCTAACAAATCAATCAAAGGTTCAATGTTGGTGTCAGTGCGCATGAAAACAAATTAAACAGTCCAAAGAACTCTTTCTGGAACCTGGAAAATAACTAATTTGGCTTCATATAACCTATTATTTTAGAAAAGTTTTCCTTGTCCTTTCCCCCCCCCCATTAACAGAGTTGATTATTCCAAATAAATACTTCCTGGGATCAAGCAAGATGAGGACTGAGGATATTAGAAAATTTTAGATCCATATATAATGCCTGGCACAGGATTATCACAGTCATCAAAAAGAATCAAATGCCACCAAAGGTGATGGAGAACACATGGGTGGCAGTTCATTTTCAACAATGCCCTTTGTTCAAGAAGTGGCATAACAGATACATAAGTGTTTATAGTCAGAATAGGTGAGCTGGTGAGATGTATTAAAATGTGGGCAACAGGTGGACATTGTGAGTACTGAACTATTACTCACAGAATGTGAAAACAAGTCTTAGAATACAACAGCCTTCAGCACATTCAAACATTTCTCTGTGAAGGATCTATAAGAGTATTTACAAAACAATCACAGAAGAAGAGAAGTCATGTTTGGAGTATTTTCTTCACAGGTGAAAGAAATGTCCCTATTGATGAGGTAACAAATCCAGGAAAGTACCAAAGCTTCATAATCTTCCTGTGACGGAGTATTTTGCTTGATTGGAGCAAGTTCTAAATAGTATTAATTGTGATCCATGGATTCAAATATTTATTATATCCTTTATGTTTCTAAGACTAGCTTTCATAGAGATAATACAACCTTAAAAAGAAGGTATTTGAGAAGTTTGCCCTGAAGTAAGTCATATGGTATTAACAAGTTTGCCTCAGAATGACTCAATACTTTATTCTAGGTTAGGCAAGGTAGGGGAAGGATTACGTGTGGTTGCTTAAGAAGGAAGCTCTGTGTAAGAGTAATGAGTATTCCAACCAAAAAGTCGGCCTCAACTCATGGCAGGGATTTTGAAGTGAATGGGGCATTCTGCACTAGCTGAATGTCCACTGAGTCTGATCCCTAAGACTGATAAGCTAATTCTCCTTCATAGTAGAATTCCTCAGGAGCAATAGACCAATATGATAGAGTAGAAAATGAGAAAAACAAGGACAGAAAGAGGCAATGGGAGGGAAGTGATCAACCTCCTCCAGGGATCTCATTTCTTTTTCTTACTCTCTATCTGGTTGTTCAGTCTTAAAGAGCTAGAAGAGAAATATGAAGAGAGAGAGGGGGCAGTCCTCTCCATCTATGATCTTATTTGCTACTTCTCAGGGATGGTTAAATTACAGATGTGTATGAATTAGGGAAACTGAAATGTCTGACTTTTCAACAGTAACTAGGCTCTTATTTGTTAAACATTACCACCATATGTGATTCCCTTGTAGCTGTTTTTTCTTTTCTGCAGTTTATTTTCAAGTTGCTATCACATACATGGAAGAGTCCTCATTTTTTAATTGTTTGCATGATTTCTATGATTATTATTAACAGTGCAGTGGTGGTGACCATGAGAGTACTGGGAATACTGCAGGTGAAAAGAATTACTCTCTTTTCAAATTGTATAAAGTTAGACCTCAACTGTGGTACACCAGTGGAGATACAGTAAGACTTGTATATGTTCATGGCAATAGATGAAGGGATTAAGTAAACAATGGGGGATTTTTCTACTACATTTATATCCCCACAAAGAAACAAAAATAGCTTACAATATTATAGAAGTTTTTTTTTTTTTTATTAAAACGAAGTGTAAAGAAAAACAAAAATTTGTGCTTGACTAAACATTACTCCAGCCCAAAGGTTCTACTTTCTGTATTGAATTTTATCATTCTATTCCTCTACCCCCAAGCATTTCCAAGTCTATCCCCACACCTGGACTGCATTCCCACCTAACCTCCAGGACTTAGAGTCCCTACCTTTCTTCAAAGCACAGTTCCTGCCATTTTCTAAAATTCTTTCCTGATCCTTCAAGGTGTCATTCTTGATTATACTCACAAATTAAAACGTATTTATTGCCTATTATCTGTTTATATTTCATTGGCCAAGAGAGAACCTAATACCTTTAAAAGAACTATTTTTAATTTTTTCCCTTATATTCCTAGCACCTAGCAGATTGCTTCTTATTTATACAGGAATTTAAGCCCTTAAATGCTTTTTCCCCCTTTGGGGGGAAGGACTGAACTGGAATGTATCAAATCCAAAGATTTGTGAGTATGAAGTTCTCTGAGTTCCCACAAAACTTTTCTTAGCTCACCACTTCTGAATATCCTCTGCTTATCTCCTCTCCTTTCTCCTCCCCCTTTCTCCCCCCCCCCAATGCTATTTTTAGCTCTTGTAACATCAAAGCCACTATTTTATCAGGTCTAAATGTCTCAGTGTTTTGATGCCATCTCCCTTTCTCACTATTGTTACCAGGTAGGTTTTTCCATTTCTGACTCTTTAGTCTCTCCAAGATACCTGCTTTAACCATGTATAGCAGTATATTTTGGGGTAGAAACGTTATTTTCCAGAGGTTACTCAAATTGAAAGAGAAAGGAAAGAAGCAAATATCCCCATACTCACTTCACTTCTCCCAGGTTCAACCTGAACTTCGGGAATTGCATAACCCTTTTGTAGGATAAACATTTGCAAATCCATGAAATGCTAAATTTGTCAAACTTCTTCAGAGGAAGAAAAATAGCTAAGAATGAAGGACACACATAAAGTTTACAAGACATTTTAATGTCAACGAGAATCAGTGAGTGCTGGCTATAATTAGCACTACTAAAAGCTGTTGTACTCTTTATCTTCTGCTAATTGGAACTGAAAAAAGGTGCATACCATTTACTACCTTTTCAAACGCTGCATGGAATTAGCAATACTCTCTCTGATGTCATTTTTTGTAATTTAAAAAAAATAAAGGTAAATTATGATTTTAGAAAATAAGCTTTCTTTTGGTTGTTTGTTATAATCAAAAGATCACCTGAAGCAGAGATTAATGAAATTAAAATCTTTTGAGTCCCCACCAATGGGAAAGAGGGGGTGAATTTTAAGGCCACACTATTACCAAGGGTTTTCAGGATAGGAAAGAATGTATCCTTCTTCAGAATACGCAGGAACAAAGGATGAACACAACACCACCACCAACAAATAGATTTTCACCAGGGTAGTTTACCTTCCTACTGCCCCAGAGAAGCAGCTTCTGGAAAGAGGACCTGAAGAGACTATACAGAGGAAGGGAGGATTAGTGTAGCAGGGGAGTGTGGGGATGCATTTGGGATGGGGAGGACATTAGACAGTGCTTCTCTAGGAATCCTAGTTCTGAATATCTCATCTCTGAAGCCAAATGGTCACTTTCTGATCCTTAGTGTTCGGGGAGAGTTTTTGTTTGTTTGCTGGGTTGTCTTTTCCAGGCACTGTTCCACACATCTGTGTTGGTGACCAGGTAGTTTTCCTGGGCAGAGTTGGAAATGTGAGAAATAAGCAATAAGAATGATTTGCTCCTCTTCTCTGTCTCCTCCTACAGCTGTAATGGGCTATGTGTATGGACACCTGGGTATAATTAGGGAGCAAGAGAAACTCACTTGAGGTGTAGCTCTGGAAGAGGTAGACCAATGCCCTGTTGAAGAGTACGGCCCCTAAGAGAAGTAGACTCAAGACGCCCCAATGTTTCTACCACTGGGAAAGAGCAGAAATAGCAGAGAAAGCGTGCTGCCAGGGCAAAGCTGGGTAGGGGAGGCAGGACACAGGGAGGAGTGAGGGAGGTGGCCACTATCTGGTCTAGATGAGCAGGGAAAGAAGGGCTTATTTCAGTGCAGTGCAGTAGAAAGGACAGATGAAATGAAATGGAGGACCCAGGTTGAAATCTCAACTCTGTTCCCTTCTACCTGTAGAAAGCATGGGCTTCACAGAACTTCTCGATTTCTACCTCTGTAAAATAAAGGGATCCAACTAGATGCTCTTTGTGCGCCCCACAAACGAGCTATGGATTATGTTTCCCATCCAAAGGCAAACCCTAGTTTCTCTTTCTCAGCTCCTCCATATGACATACTGTGTCCTCTGTCCACCAAACCTCTATAAAGGTATTAAGATAGAGGACTGAACAGAGTAATTTTCATTCACCAAAAAAGTAATCAGAAGACATGAAAGAATTTCAGACTCATTCTAACCTACCCAATACTAAGCTTCCGTTAATTAAGTATTAACTCAGTCTATTTGGGGAATGTAGATGAGCTATCCACCCCTTGAGTCTGTACAGGTGAAATAATTGTCTCAAGACACAGAGTAAAGATCATTTCCTCTATGGATAAACTGGGTTCTGATACAACTCTTTCAGAGCTACTCATACCACTATGTTAATTAAAAAACAAAACAAAGCACCACCTTTACCTTTCTAAATATTGGTTCAAAACTCAATGAAAACATGTGAATCAAAAAGACAAGTGCATCTAACATAAGCATGCAGCTGGTATAATAACAAAAGGAAGTTTTAGAATGATTATGAAATTTCTAATCAGCCTCCAATTGTTTAGTGAAAGAATGCTATGTGTGCTAGCAATTTAATAAAGACAGAAGTTCAAAAAGCCCGATTTTCACTCTGCAAATATTTATACCCTGCCTACCATGTGCAACTCATGATATTAAGGACAGGTCCAATGTCTTCGCATACATTATACAAATAAGTAGAGACATTCATGACAGTAAATATTTTGTGTCTGTATACACATATGTATATATGTATATGTATGTAAATATACACACACATATACACACACAGAATATATATGCATTTTCCCCTCTATATTCTATCTCTAATCTACATTTCATTCTAAGTCCATTCAGCAGAAACAGAGTGATTCAGCGGGGAAGCAGAGGATGAGGACCGTCAAAGGGGGTCCTCAACTTGGAATTCAAGGACTTGGTTTCAGTTCCAACTCTGCTACTTGATATTTGCATGTTTTTGGGCAGGTCTTGTCATATTTTTTGGGCCTCACTTCAGTGAAGAAGCTGGACTAGATTATCTCTAAGGTTACTTCTAAGTTCTGGTTCAGGGATTCTGATTCTGTGGTTACATGAAATGAATGTGAATTCAAAACCTTATTCAATAAATAAGACATATATATGTACATGTATATATATGTATATACATATATATACATGTACATATATATATGCTATTATAATAAGGTGATATTACCATAATTATTTCATAGATAAGAGGCAATTTTTGATGTAGAGATGTAGCATTGCCTTGGAGTCAAAAGTCTTGGATTCAAATTCTTAATCATATATACTATCTGTGTAACCAACCATGGGTAAGTCATTTAACCTCAAATTACACATAAAAAGAAGATCTACATGATGAAAGGAGTTTTCCAACATAAATGGTATCATTGATCTATCTGTTCCTCCCCCAATCAGACTATGTGTATATCTGAGGGGGCAGAGAAGTACAAAGGGAAAAGCACTGGCTCTAGAGCAAAAAAATCTGAGTTCAGATTTCACCTCCAATACTTACTATTTGAATGACCCTAGGGAAGTGAGCTAAATTCCCTATTCTTCAGTTTCCACGTCTGTAAAATGGGAGATATGAACCAGTCAGCTTCTGAGACCCTTTCTAGTTCTATATTTATGAAATAATAATAATAGCAGTTATTATTAATACTCACAATACAATAACACATAAAAACATGTGTTTATAATAATAAAATTATAATTATAATAGCAATCAATGCAGTGATTGACATTTATTCATTATAATAATTATTTTCTATATAAGCAGAGAACTACTTCACGAGTCAGAATTATAGAATTATAATAAAAAGGGACCTCACTATTAGCCTAACCCTAGCCCAAACAGTAGGCATAGTGAGGATCCCACGTAACAGCTAGCATTCATAGGGTTTTCAAAAGCATTTTATAATGATTGTCTCACTTTGTCTACAATATATCTTGCAAGTAATCACTGAGTCTCTCCTTATAAGCCTCCAATCCTACGTTTATCACCCAACACATAGAGGCTGCATGTTTTACTTGGAGACAGAAGTTAAGGCAGTTTATTGTTAAGTTGCGCCCAAAATTTGTCTCCCTGAAATGTCCAACCATTGTTTCTAGTTCTGTCATCTGAAGTCAAACAGAAAAAAAAATATATATATAATCTCTCTTATAGCTAGCATTCATATTATTCTTAAAGTTTGCAAAGCGCTCCGTACAAAAACCCAAAAAAGATAAGTGCTATGATTGTCCCTATTTTATAGATAAGGAAACTGGTACAGTGAAGTTAAGTTAGTAGCTTGCCCTGGATCAAATAGGTGGCAAGCATGTGAGGCCAGATTTAGATTCAGGTTTTCCTGGCTCCAGGTCTAGTGTTCTAGCAACTCTGCCACTTTCTCTATTGCAAACTTCAGATACCTAAAGGCAACTAGCATCTTTCCCATTGTCTTGTCTTGTCCAAGTTAAACAGTTTTAGCTCCTTCAATGGATTTTGTATGATGTGGTTTCAGTTCTTGTCATCTTCTACTTCCCTATATTCTGTTTTGTTGATAAACAATAATAATTATATATATTATAAAATATATATAAAATATTTATTTTTAATATAAAATATATAATAAATATAAAATTTAAATATAAATATATTAAATATATTACTTAAATGCACTTATCAATCTACATATGGAAACATAGATTAATATATTGTATACCATTAGATCTTTGGGTTATGAAAGTAGCCAGTGCAGACAATTATACATTTTTGTCTGAAAGTTCTTGTTTTTCAGGCATTTATCAGTCATATCTAACTCTCCGTGAACCCATTTTGGATTTTCTTGACAGATACTAACTTGACTGATTTTCCTTTTCCTTCTCCAGCTCATTTTACAGATGAAACTGAGGCAAACAGGGTTAAATGGACTTGCCCAGGGTCACAGAACTAATAAGTGTCTGAGGCTAGATTTTAACTCAGGAAGATGATTCTTCCTGATTCTAGGTAAAACACTCTGTGCACTATGGCACCACCCAGCTGGAGTTCTTTCATTACCTGAATAAGTTGTCTGCCCTGCCCAGTTTCATCAGCTCTGCTTCACACACAATATTATATTAGGTTGACCATAGAGTCTTCTTACTGAATAGATCATGATTTTGTGATAGGTGGCATGGTCTAATGAACTGCTGAAATGGAATCAGGAGAAATCTAGATTTCAATCTGGATTTTGACTCTTTTTTCAAATATATAAAATGAAGATATTAGTAGAGTGGAAATGAAAAGAAAATCAGCTATTATTCATTACTTTGATTTATTTTTTACTTTGATTATGGGATTAAGCTCTTTTTTTCAGGAAGAGCTAGCACTAAACTAAGCCAGAATAACGTGGTCTCTTATGTCTAGGTTACCTACAGATTAAAGAGATAGGTACATTGACAAGACTTTATCATTGCGTAGCAGATAACTTAGAGTAACACATAATAAAATAATCATAAGGTTACTCTTTTTAAAAACTAGGTTTCCTTTTCTGGAATAAAGTAGGGCTGACTAGGCTAAATCCCCCTTTTATGGCAGTTGGAGAAAAATTAGCCAGAGGTTAAGTTCCTCTTTCCAGTCTCAGTGGATAGGCTCCTTTTTTTTTTTTTTTTTTTCCTCAAGCTGGAAGAGTCTGTCATGTAACGGACAGTGGGGGTGACTGCTAACTACTGACCACAAGTTTCTCTTTTCCAGTACACTTTCTGGTTATAAAAGGTACCACCTGAAGAAAAGGATTTCTGGCATAGAATTAAGAAAATCTGGAAGAAGCTAAGTAGTCAGGATACATACATTGTCCAACTGAATTATGTTCAAGACAAGTTTTTGTCATTTTTTATTCTTTTTTATTGTTGTGGTTATAAAAATCAGCTCTGTAAATCACTCCTTGTCTCTGATCTCTGAGGAGTCAGGGAATCTGGTTTTATATGCAAGTGCTAACTTTGCAGATTAAATCATAGATGGCTCTGTAACTTTACCCTCAGTTTCCTTTTTGTTTCGGATGATCAATTTTAACAGAAAAGAGCAATTGTTTCAAAGTTTGAGAACCTGGGTTCAAATCATTTCTCTGCCAATTGCTATTTTTGTGACCTTAGGAAAGTTGTTTAATATTCCTGGTCCTTTGTTTCCTCATTTGTAAAATAAGATTGGATGTAATAATCTTTGAGATCACTTCCATGTTTAGATCTATGATTCTAGACCTGTATCATCTAATTCACAGGGCTACTGGGAAAATAAGTGAAATAGTAAACGTTTTTGGAACCTTAATAGTGCTATGTAGCTATTAGCTTTATATATGGCAATTATTTTTATTACAAAGCACATTTGGCTATGGAATTTGTTTTACACTCTCAATATTTAAGTCTATGAATTTAAAAAGTACGAGTAAAGTCTCTATGTTTATGTCTCTTTATTGTCTCCATTATGTCTTTTGGGAAAATATAAACTGGAATAAAACTAGACTAAGTCTCTTAGTAAGAAAAAAAAAAATGTTCCCTCTTCTGAGTTTCTAGCACAATAGAGACAGAGTCCTTAGAAAGATTCCCCACTGGACACCACCCCCCAAACCATACACACACTTTGCAAAGGCAGAAGGTTCCAAAGATGTAATACCTTGCCTCTATTGTCAGATTCTTTACATATGTTGATCAGTTTTGCTGATTTTTCTTTTTTTTTTTAAATAAATGTTTATTGCTATCATTTTATATGCAGCCAAAACTTCTCCCAGATAGCTTCTTGCTTCCAGAGATTCATCCCATATAATTAAGTCTTTTTTAGATAAAAAAGGAAAAAAAATCAGCAAAATTGGTCAATACATTGGAAAAATTATGCAAAAACTGCCACATGCATAGATTTCCCTTCTCTGCAAAGGAGTAGAGAACATCTTCTCATTTCTCGTCTTTGAAGCTATGCTTGCCCTTTGTAGTTTTGCAAAATTAATTTGTGATAGTTTAGTGATTAATGCTCTTTCAATCTATATTACAGTAATCATATATACAGTTTTTTTGGCTTACTTCAATCTGTATAAGTTCATTAAATCTTTTCATGCTTCTCTGTATTCATCATATTCCACCTTTATAGCTCAATGTTATTCCATTCATGTACTACCAATTCCCAACTGATAGGAACCCCCTTT
The DNA here is from genome assembly GCF_028372415.1 of Notamacropus eugenii. Classification (NCBI taxonomy): domain Eukaryota; kingdom Metazoa; phylum Chordata; class Mammalia; order Diprotodontia; family Macropodidae; genus Notamacropus; species Notamacropus eugenii. The sequence goes on from NC_092877.1 coordinate 285,751,821, forward strand.
TTAAAAATAATTTTTTAGTACTTCCATAAGTGCTGTTACAAGCATTTTGATTCATTCAGGCCCTATTTTATCAATGACTTCCTTGGGCTAGAAACCTAATAGTGAAATCACTCAGTTGAAGGATATGGACATCTTATTCACTTTATTTGACTAAAACCAATATGCTTTCCAAAATGGTGGCAACGATTTACAATTTCAGCAACAATGCACTAGTGTACATACATATCCACAGCCCCACTAACAATGACTCTGATTTCTCTAGTAGAAATCCAACTTGGGCATAATGAATGATTTCTGGGATGAATTTCTGGAGTAATATTTTTGAATCAATATTTATTTATATGTCTATATTGCTCTATAGTTCCAAGCTATTCCCATCTTTTGTTGCGTTTGCCAATTTCATGGGTGTGAGGTAATACCTAAATTCTCATATAATGCATTTGTGTTTAGATTGTTGTATTTAAAAATACCACTAATTATACCCACAAATTATATATAAATTATCACTAATCATACATATATTCACATATTATCTGCATCCATTTATGATAAACAAGTTTTATATTTTGTCAAAGGCTTGCTCAGATTCTGTACAGATAACTGATTTTGCATGATTTTGTTTTTAATATGATGCTTATTGCTTTCCTAATGTTGAACTATTCTTTTATTTCTGATAGAAATCCACCTTGGTAAAAATGATTTCTTAGATGTGTAGCTGAATTCTGTTCGAGAGGATTTTATCTATATTCTTTAAATCACTATTTACTAATGGTATTGGTTTATAGTTCTGTGCTTTACTCCAACTTGGTGTAGTTATTAGTCATATTTGCCTCTCAAAAAATTGTGATGGGGGCATTCTTTCTCAATTTTGGAGATTCAATTATGCAATTCTGTTACTATTATTTAAAAATTTGACAGACTCTCCTTTGAAAACATCAGGACTAGGTATTTTTCTTTAGCAGTTCCTTTAGAGCTGAATCTATTTCCTTTTCTGAGATCATATATATTACATAAGATCTCTTTTTAGTCTTCTTTTTCAATATTTTATATTTTAAGATATGTTTTCATATACACATATGTACATATATATGTATGTACACACATATTAGAGCCAGATAACTCTGCAAAATCAGTTGTTACATTTATTCCCCTAGTTTTGTTTGTGATGTTGATCTGATTTTCTGCCCTCTTTAAATCAGGTTTACTAAAGGTTTATCCATTTTGTTTGTCCTTTTACAGAATGTCATTAGTTTGGTTTAGCATTTTATAAACTTTTTAAAATTTTATAAACATTTTAATTTCTTATTCATTTATTTCTCCATTAATTTTCAACACTTTTTTTCGTGATATTGGGTTGGTTTGGCTCTCTAATTTTAAATTCACATGCAGTTAATGTTTGTTTTTTATGAAGCTATTTTTCTCCTGATAATTTCTTTAGCTGCATTGAAGAAATTTGGGTATTCCATAACTGTCATTTTCTTTAACATAATTACTTTTAGATGATTTTTCCTTTGACCCACTCTTTACTTAGGATTTGAAAAAGACATCTTAAAATTTCTTTGTTATACAGGCTTATTCTTTGTAAAGATAAGGAAATGGGATACATAGGGAAATTTTAAGGCAACATTTTAAAATAAATATTGACAGAAAAACAACTAATGTCCTATTTGATGTATCAATTATACTTTCAAAGATGTTAGAAATACAGTAGTCCAATGCTTCACTTTTTGAATGAGGAAACAAGTCCCAGAGAAGGGAAGTGATTCATAGTCATCCAGTTAGACTCCAAGTCCAGTGTTCTTTCTACTATTTCAAAAAGCAACTAGGGATTCTCTGTTTAAGGAGCAAAGTTTCTTTGGCTTAAAGTTCTGATCATTTAGTTTCCCAGCAGTTAATTATCCAAGGGGAACATGGGTTATCCTCAGGTCTTGCACATAAAAAAAAATCAGTTAAAGAATGTGAATAAAGCAACCCAAATAGATCTTCAGAAATGATTCATTCCAAAAGATTTCTATTGTCTTTATATAGGAAAAAATAGTTTTATTTCAGAAGTGGATCTATGATGCAAATTTTGAAGTGGGTAATTTCAAAATGTTTTTGGGGATTGAGAATAATGGAAATGTGGGAAGAATAAATATTGGCAACTGAAACAAACCAAAACTGAGACTAGAGTTTTATAATATTGCAGGAGCTACTCCTTGTCATATACAAAGTTACAATCTACATAGAACAACTGACTTTCTCCAGTGACTCACGTGATGTCATGTTTCCACCTTCAGTGTTCAGTTATTTCTTTTACTGTTCAGTTTTATTGAAATTTGATTATCTGATGCTTTTTATCAGAATTAAATTTTAAATTTTGGTTTCCTCTATTTGGCTCTGTTTGTGTACCACAGATCAAATACTGGGATATTGTGAAGCACTCTTAAAAATGGGCTTTTAAAAAAATTTAAATAGATGTTTGGCATCATATAGACATGGCATGGGGGCAGCTAGGTGGTACAATGGGTAAAGCACTCGGCTTGGAATAAGGAAGACATCTTCATGAGTTCAAATCTGGCCTCAGGCATTTACTAGCTCTGTGACCACAGGCAAGTCACTTAACCCTGTTTGCCTCAGTTTCCTCATCTGTAAAACACTTCAGTATCTTTGCCAAGAAAACCCAAAATGGGGTTCGGAAAGAGTTGGACACGACTGAAAGGATACAGCAACAACCAAAGACACAGCATGAATGTTATGCAGACCTAGGTAATGAAAATTCCTATAAGCATGTTTTTCTTAGAAACTTTTTGATAGACAGAAAACATACAATTACTCCAACTTCACAGACTAACAACAACAAAGCAACTGAATAACAATAAGAATAATGGCTAACATTTGTGCAGCCCCTACTACATGTCAAGCACTATGCTAAGCACTTTACATATATCTTATATGATGCTCACAACACCTCTGTAAAGCTATTATCACCCTTATTTTACAGATAAGGAAACTAAGGCAAATAGTTGTTCAATGACTTGCTCAAGGTCATACAGCTTATGAGTATCTGAAGCTAGATTTGAACTCAGGACCTCCTATCTTCGGGCTCAGCATAGCATCAACAGTCAACACAAAATTAAAGTGTTAGAGCTGATACTCCAACCCTGCTTTCTGATGCCAGGTGTAGCTTTCTACTACTAATATTCTACTCTATCAGTGTATAAAAAGCCATAAAATAGCAGATAAGTCACAAGATGGTAGAACATAGCACCAGATTCTGAGATAGAAGGGGCATCAGAGCACAGAGGGGTTTATAGATATCTGAGTTTACAAATAAAAGATTACGTTGGTGTTTTCAGAACATACCCTACAACTCTGTGCAATAACAATCATTTTTCCCCATCAATTTTTCTCCCTGGTAAACAACGTTGTATCAGAGAGGAAATTTAAATTTACAAATTCTTAGCACCATACCCCAATGCAAAGTCCTTTGTGTTTGATTTGGTTTCAAAATCTCCGAGAGTTTACATACCCTAAGAGTTCTAGTAGGGTTGAGGCAACAGAACAAAGAAATGCCAGAATCCAGGTTAACAATCCAAAGATCATGAATAGTATACCAAGAACAGAGTTCTTCCAATGGTTCACATCCAGTGTATAATTGGGATGCACTGAATTTTTTTCAGGTTTCATGACAGGGTAGGAAAGTGTTACCTTTTTTCTCCCCTGAAAAGGAAGTCATTTTGCTTCAACAACAGAATATACCTACACACATACCTACAACTAAATGAAGATAGAAATGAGTGATACTGAATTAGTACTGAGGTACACTAGAGGTCAAAGAGCAAGGTTCCTTCCACCACAAAATAAAGCACACAACTTGAATGAATGTTTGTCCAATGTCAGTCATAAAGAAAAAAACTTGCCAAGGAAGTGTTGTGAAAATATACGTAATATAAAGAGGAATATGATGACAGCCTCTAAACACAAGTTGTTGTTTTTTTTTTTCCTCCTTAATTGATTTTCCCTCTCATAGTCAGCTACATTTACAATCCCAGGTATACTAGATATGCTAGTTTGATCATACATGATATGCCTTTGTTACAACTAAGATCAATCCACAAAGTTCTTGTTTCTTAACTGTCACCACAGAAAACTGAGACAAAGCATTTTCCTTTCCCTAGCTTTATTTTTGCAGATGTGGAAAATTTTCAGACTCAATGGGAAAGATCTAAGTTTCTATATTGGCTTACCAAGAATAGCATTTAGTATTGTGTTAATAGCTACAGTTCTTTTATTCAATTTAACTAATGTTTTAATTTTAGCAATTTGCACCCTGAGGCTATTCTGTGGAGGACTCCATTTAAAAAAATGGAATAATAACAGAAAAAAACTGTTCTATTTAAAAGCACATAAATATAACAATAATCAGGGACGCTAATTCAAAAAAATAAGCTTTACTTGAGAACATTTTTCTCCTATATTTCTATGAAACATGTAATAACAATAGATAACAATAGAATAATTTAAACAAGGACAACCAACATTTTACTATCTCCTTGTGATATTCTATATTTATAAGATCAGATCTGGAGTTGGAAGGAGACAGGTAAGTTATCTGAGCCAGAAGTAGAAAACATATTGCCACAGTACTCCCAAGTGTGGCTTGAACCCAGATTAAAATGTAATTGGAAAATGTTTAACAGAATTAATAAAAATTCACTAAAGCATATATATTACATTTTAAAAATAAGCCATAGTGTGGCCTATAGAGATCCTTATGTATTGTTTAGTGGCTCCCATTTCTAGTTAAGCTTGACACCAATGGTCTAGACCAATTCAATCATTTTGCATATAACAAAATTTAGGTTGAGATCAGGTAAGTGACTTTTCCAAGGTCACATAACTAGCAAGGAAAAATCTGAAATTGCTTGGGTAGTTATTTAATTAAGTAAAAAGGTTAAGAAAAGAAAAAGGAAGATATAGTGGTTATCGATCAACCACTTATGCTCTTACTAATCAACTGCATTTTTCAAGGGATCTGAAGTGTAATAAAGAATTAAAAATGAAAATATGGAGTATTTATGTGCCTGTTCTTGAGAAAATTCTAACCTAAACCAAGAGAGATCATGATAATGAAAAAAAAAAATACAAGTAATTGCAAGTTTCCCTGCCCCTCCAAATATTTTGCATTTTAAGTTCCTCACTAAAAGACCCCTACACTGATGAAACATAATGTTCCAAATCATCCATTCATATTTTGCACTGGATTATGTCATAGGCTGATAGGCTGCTTAGCCTAGTGGCTAAAAAGGCAGCCTGCAAGCCAGGAACACCAGCATTTAAGTATGAATTTTAATACAGACTGCATACTTTCAGTATGAGACTGCTCAAGTCACAAACTTTAAGGATCAAGGCAACTCTATTAAATTTTTCTTTTTAATTTCTGAAATAAAGCAAGCATTTCCAAAACATCACATAATAATAACTTTTATAAAGGTGATTGTATATGAAACTGCAAATCTATTATGTACAACTTGCTATTGCTTTTAAATATATAATAAAGTTGTCATATATATTTTTTCCTTTTTCTTCCCTCTCCCCACCCTAGTCCTAGTTACCATTAGACATAAATATGCATATTTGTGTAAAATCATTCTCTACCTTCTTCACAGTTCTTTCTGTGAATGGAGATGACATCTTCATGTCCTTTGTAGTTAAGGTGGGTATTTATAATAGTCAAAATTATTTAGACGCTCAAAGTTGTTCTTAAAACAATATTGCTGTTACTATATACAATGTTCTCTTGGATCTGCTCATTTCTCTCTTTATTATTTCATGCAAGTCCTCATTTTTCTTCTAAAATGGAGCTCATCATTCCATATAATGCAATAGAATTTCATTACAAACATATATACCACAACTTGTTCAGTCATTCCCCAATTGATGGGCATCCCCACGTTTTCCACTTCTTTCCCACCACAAAGAAAGCTGTTATAAATATTTTAGAACAGAGGTTCTTTTCCTTTTTCCCCTAATCATTTCTGGATAATTCTATAAATTTTTACATGTGCTTATAAATTGCCCCTCCCTCTGAACAAAGCAAAAAATGAAACTCATCATAAGCCCATATAGTCCAGCAAAACAAAATCCTATGTAAAATGCCTTTAAATGTTTTTCTCTGCATTTTAAGTTAATCATTTTTTTAAAAAAAACAATAGATGATTGGTACCTCCCATCTGTACCCTTCTGGACTAGGGGTTTGTCAATACATTGACTTCAGTTCTAAAGTCTTTCAAAGTTGTTTTTCTACTGTTATTCTTACTGTAAAAATTGCTAAGTTCTGATCACTATTAACCAGTTCTTTGAGATCTTCCCAGTTACTTCTGAAATTGTCCGTTACATTCACATACTGTAATATGCTTTTCCATTTTCCAAGAGGAGGGAACTCCCTTAGTTTCCAATTTGGGCCTAATATGAAAAGAGAAGGTAAAGCTATTTATGTCTATACATGTTCTTTTCATCCTTCTTGTATCTCTTGGGGTGAAGGGACCTGGTGGGGTGCACTTTGTTCAAAGAATATATCATAATGGAATCTGGCAAGTTTGAGAATATAGATTTTTAACTGCATTTCAGAATCACATCACTAACTTACAGCTCCACTAACTGTGTGGTAGTTAGAGCTAGGCAACTCTTTAAGACTTTAAATTGCGGTGAAGATGTGCTGGTAGAGGGAATTTCCTTTTCTCAGCATTCTGTACAATAATGCAAATATAGGTCCAGTCCTTGTCCTTTCCCTATGAGCAGGCCAGCAGTTTCACTTTTTATTTGTTTCCTAAGTGCAGTGCTGGAATATAGTGACTAGCAATAAATGCTTGTTAAATTGGATGTAAAAGCTGGAACAAGAAACTTTTCTTAAAAGGCATATACGTTGGGGTAGGGTAGGTGGCATAGCACAATTAGCCTGGCAGTCAAGACAACTGCAACTTAGTAGCACTGATTCTATAATCTGCTCGTTGTATGGCCTTGTATTTAATTTCTTAATTTTGGGGTTTCATTCTCTTCATCTATAAAATGAGGTAGTAAGACTAGAAAAGGCCATATACCCAGTACTTAAGGACCTTACAAGTATGATGTTTAAAAAAGGTTCAGGACATATAATTTAAGAACAATTTAAGCATTTTATTAATAACACTAGCATGTTTACTAATAAAAGGACGGTCATTTGGCCATCTCTTAGGTCAAAGACAGTCATGGCAGAGGGCTTTTCCCACTTTTATGCCCATTAGTAGAGAGGTATTCCAAGGGGTGAAAATGAATTGTGATTGGTTAACAATTAATGAAAGAATGAGTATTACAATGAGAGGCTGGGCCTAAATTTTGTTTTTTGTCATTTATTTCTAAGTTACCCCCAGTTGTGGGCAAACTAGTCAAAGAATTTATCCTCATCCAAAGATAAGTAGAACACAATGGCTTCCCTGCCTGGGTCGGGTCTGAATATCAAAGAAGGTTATTAGCTCAACCTCCAGAGACTGAGGTCTTGAAATGAGGATAAAACAAAAAGAGGGGACACTGAATCTCCCAAATCATTGGTTAGTAATAATCATTTCTCTCACAAGGAGCCAGGGGATATATAGTGAGGATGACTAAAAAGCCTTCCACCAAATGCAATTTGGTTGGAATGGCTTTGTGAATAAGGAGGAAAAATTATTTGTGTTTTATAAAGTAATACTGATGTGACCTGGTGGTGGGCAGAGGATAAAAACTATGGGATGTCTTTAGAGGTAGTAGAGGTAACAGCATTTGCGGTGGATAGAAAGCTGGTACTTTGAAAAATAAGAAGAATTTAGCAAAAGGATATGTTGAAGAGACTGGAGAAATGGTGGAGCCTTTTAGTCTCAGAACTCTGTCTTTAAAAATTACAGAGGACTCTTTTATAGTCTTAAAAATACCAAGGACACCAAGGATCTGTAATTTATGTGGGAGATATGAACATGTGTACATACATACATACATACTTATATACATATATTTATCATATTAGAAATTAAAACTGATATTTAAAATATTTAATTTAAAATAACTAAACCCATTAACATAAATAATATATATTATGTACATATGAAAAACACTATTTTCCACAAAGAAAAAATGTAGTGAGAATGGTATCATTTTTCCACTTTTGCAAATATCTTTAGTGTGTGACCTAATAGAAGACAGCTGGATTCTCCTATCTGCTCCTACATTCAATCTGTTATGATATGTTATTTTGAAGTATGTAATGAAAATCCACTCTCACATGGATAGGTAGTTAGAAAAGGGAAGAGTACTTCAATATGTCAAAAATTTCATAGCAGTAATTATGAAAATAGTTTAGACCTCTTGGACCCTGTGAAACGGATCGACATCCCACACTTTGAGAACTGCTCTTCTATTATAAGGGAAAGAGTCCTACACTTAAAATAAAGAGTTTGAATCCTGACTCCATAGCTCACAGTTGAGCTATATGAAGAAAGCATTTTATAAATGTAAGCTAATATTCAAATTAAAAATAACATCAAGAATCATACTGAAGGAGAAGATACCACAAGACAAGCCATTAAGATTAGTAGTACTAACAAGGGGGTTCACACACAGTAAAGGCAGGATAGGACATGACAGAGTACAGAGAAAACAATCGCAGGAGTCAAAATAACTGAGTGATAGATGCTGCTTTGCCATAACTCACTGTGTGACCTTACACTAGTCACTAAACTCCATAAGGTCCCAGTTTTCTTCCAAATAAGCAGACTGAACCCTCTAATTTCTAAAGTTCTTTCCAACTACTAGTATGTAAATTCTAAATTAATTAATTATAGAGCTGCAGATATGAGGGAAGGTAAAGAGGGAAAAATAAAGAGACTGAAACGTAAGATTTTTTAAAAAAAAATGTTCTCTCTCTTAACACGTCCAGTAGAGGACATATTTCCTGACCTCTTCTACCTACCCCACTATGAAAATCACAAGCTCTGCTATAAAAATCAAGCAGACCTGACATTTTGTGAAATCCCTTTGGTTTGTTAAACATTTCATGGGGATGCAGTGATTAATAATGTGACAATTGTGGAAAGCATTCGTGACAGTTTGTGATGCATCTTTTGTTTTTGTGAATTCCATCCATCAATACCAGAACCTGATTGTGACCTTCCCACCTCAGCAAAAGTGTCATTGCAGCAGTCCTCTGGGGCCACATAGATCTGATAAGCTCTTCTAGTGACTTAATTTCTATAGTTGTAAAGAAAGATGATATTATTTTTTACAGTAGCTATACAGCAAGAAGCAGCAAGAAGTTAAGAATAATTTCATTAGTATCTTCTGCCAATTTGGGGTTGGATCATCAATCAACTTCCAGGATTCCTACCTTCTGCATTTTCCAAGGAAGTTTAATACTAGTGCTATGGGCAGAGAATGGGCAAACTTTTAACTGGCAACAATGAAAGGACATTTAAGGCTACAGCTTTTAACTTATGGTAATGTATGATAAATTATAAATCAATCTTCCCTCACCCAATCCTCTCACCTCCATAATAAATAATTGCTTTTCCCTCTGATTCTTCTAGTTTGGTTCTTTATAGAATAAAGAAATACATATAATATAGATAAAATACACACCTTTATGAAAACAGATCATCTGTGTGGGTTTCTCCTCCTACATTGGATAATAATACTGTATGATTTAAGGGTCATAAAATAATTTTCAACCAAAGATCATGAATAGTACAGTTAATAAACTCCTTAATTTTCATAAATTCTATCTGAAATAAAAAGCACTCAGTATCATGCAAACTTCTCAAGAAGCCTACTTGAATGATCAATGATACTATCCCTAATTTCCAACCACATATTTCATGCACATATGCACACATACATACGTACCTATATACACTCATCATATATGTGTATGTATACATACATATATATACTTACACATGACTTGTTTGAACATTTCAGTGGATATGTACACCATGGGACATTTTATCCATCTTATTCAGTTTGAGTGTACTATCGAATCAGAGACTGGGCTATGTGGATTGCTATGTGGATCTATTTTCTGTACTTCCAGATGAAGAGAGAAGTTTACCATGATAGCAATAACCCTTGATTGAGGGGATTTAGAGTCCAGCCCAGTTTTTGCCACTAACTGTGGCATGTCAACTTGACTTCTCTAGGTTTCAAAGACCTCATATCTATGCTCGTAGAGTAGCACTGCAGTAGATGATATTTGAAATTCCTTCTTACTCAAAACTGTCATCTACATTTGGAGGGATGCTGAGTGCTAGTGTAATTCTGTCAAGATCATTTCCAGTGCTATCTACAAATAAGAGGGAGAGAAATATGTTGAAATCTCAGTATTACTCTTTCATCAATGAAGTAATTTAGAAACAGAAAAAGAAGTGAATTAATGTCACACTGCCTTTTTACTTGGCATTGTTGAATGCAGCAAATATGTTTTTAACTACTGTGAATGTAGTTTTCATCAATCTTTCTTTCAGTGGGAAAAAAAAATCTTTCCAGTAAAGGATATAGCATTCATGTTAAGGCATATACAGATTAATACATGCATATATGAAGTTTCTTTTAATTAACAAGTATTCATTTTCTCTTCCTTTTACCCCTCCCCCCGTTTAAAAGAGAAAACAATTCTTGTAAGAAATATGAAGATGGAGGAAAAGGCATATGTTTTGGATGCTGGTCATGGGCAGTGTGGGGATGTGTTTGTGTGTGTGTGTTTATGTGATGTACACGCACATTAAAATAGGTATAAAATGATAACAGGTTGTTTTTGGTTCCTCATCGCCTACATTCAAACTCTGCATCAGTATTTCAAAGTTCATTTTGAAAGCAATAGGAACAAGTGGGAAAAGCTTTGCACATGAATGAATGCGGCGGGAAGGAGGGACAGAATAGATTTCACTATAGGTCCTACCATTCTATTAGCTATCTGACTCTGAACAATTCCTTTGAGCACATCTCACTTTTCTTATATGTAAAATGGGGGTAATATCTCCCATATTGACCACTATCACTTTGAAGTGATATAAATTTTAAAACTAAATTATATAATATATAATTTGTATTACATTTTTAATTTTTAAACTTTATTTTTAAACTTTTTAAAATTTTAAACTTTAAATTATATAATATAAAGGTCTACATGATTATAAATTGTTATTAATAACAGATCTGGATTTGAAAAGGTATAAAAGAAAACTACTTGTAATTTTTTGAATGCTTAAGAAAACACTTTCAGATTCAGTAATTTGGTTTAGTTGTTAAACATTAAAATTTTAAGTCGATGGCTAAGTATTCTTGGTGATGTTACAATTTTAGAATGGGATTGGTCATGGCATGTAAAAGCAAACTAAAAAAGAGCACAGTGGTCATTAAGGCTCCCCCGCCCCCCATTCTTTGGCTATTGTTGGCAAATAATTGAAAAGTAATACATTATCAACCAGCATGTTGACATGTCTTTGGTACATAATAATTAGGACACAGAGAATACTCATTTCGCATAACCATACAAAGTAGAGGGCCAACCTGACTCTCTCCATTTGACAAATAATGAAACAGGAGCATAGGTTAAATGACCTGCTCCCAGGCAAGCAGCAAGACAATTACAGTCAGGACAGAAATTTTTAAGAACCTTAGTTCGCAGCTTTTAACTTGTTCAGTGCTTTAGTATATAAAATATCTATTCTCTACTTCTCAGAAGTAGCCTGAGGCAAAATCAGGAAAAAATTTTCACAATGTCTTTATCTTACTTCTGTTCCCGTCTCCTACTCAATCTAACTTTCCTTCAGATATCCAATGCCTTCCTCTCTACGAAAAAAATCAACAAAACTTTTGTTTCAGGAAAGATTTTGATATTCAGACTTTAAGTTAACTTAGGTTAAATGACTTCTCCAAGGTCACACAGCTATTAAGTGTCAAAGGCAGCATCTGAACCCAAGTCTTCCTGCCTGCAGTTGTCAGTACTGATAATTTTATCAGTATCTTATGTGTATTTGGGATTTGGGTCATCAAGCAATTTCTGGGAGTCCCACCCTCTGTATTTTCCAGGAAAGACAATACTAGTATCATGAGAAGAGACTGAGGAAACTAGCTATGTGTTGACAGGCAAATTATATAAACTCCTTGAGCCTTAGTTTCCCTATCTGTGAAATGGTTATACTTCTATCTGCTATACTTGCTGTAACACAAAATGAGCAACGATGCTGCTTTTACTTGAGCCTCAAGGATTCAGTTCTACTGAGCATCCACACATTGCTTTTATTGGACCCCTTAAAGAGAAGCTTCAAACAATGAACTAACACAATTTTCTCACCTATTACTTTTCTTCATCCTCAACCAAGGATTGACTTAAATGTTTACAAGCTCAGTGCTCTTAGTAAAATGTAAGTTCCTTGAGTAACAAAGTAGTTTGTTTTGTTTTGTTTTTTATTTTCACTTGGTTCTCCAGCACCCAGAACAAAGACGTATATTCAGGGGCAATCTAGTAAATGTTTAACAATGGACTCTTCAAAAAAAAAAAAAATGTAACATGGTACACTTTGATTTTTTTAGTCAGCACTAACATTTTCTCCATCTCTTCCTTAAGTCTAAACAACAAACAAAACAATAAATCGAGCCCTGTTCTACATAGAATTTGCTGATTTCTCAGGTGTAAATGTTCCCCTTGAAAATTTAACAATCAGCTTTCTTAAGCAATGCACGTACAGAACATGTTTAAAATGTACTTAATAAAATAACTCGGTTCTTCAAGAACCCAGGCTCACCTGTATGCCACAGTATGGTTTGAAAGGAAAACTTTAGTGGAGCCCATGAGCAAGAAAAAAAATTAAGGATTAATCAATCAACAAATCAAAATTTGTTATTGTGTGTCAAACACTGAGGTAGACTGAGGATATAAGTACAAAAAATGAAACAATCCAAGCAGACATAAGAACTTATGATTCACAGATCTAATTCAAATGCTTCTGACTGGAACCAAAAATGAAAGGAAGTTAAATCAAAACAAATACGGAAATAGTTCTAAAACGAATGAATAAAGAATTCCCTTCCTCAGAGTAATATAAAATTTTAAGAAGTCTGCCCTGGTTCACACATGCAAGATTGGAGAATGGTTCTCTGAACAAACATGGTACCCTGCTGATATGAATCAAAAGGGAGCACCTACTGTGTCTCAGATCGTCCTCCAAACAGTGCTAGTGCTTTAATGAAAGATTTGCAATCAAAATATTTAATTGATTCAATTTTATTTATTTACTCTGATAGCACTAAACTCAAAAGTAGTGGACTGAAGGCAAAACTGCAAATCAATGGGGAAATCTAGATGATTTCTGATCACATTAATCAGCTTCTAACATGATGCCATAATATTTCCATATTTATTTCACTAACTTTTTAAAAAAACAATTTAATCATAAATATTCTGTGCCAAATTTCATTAACAGGAAATCAATGTAACTCTCAAGTGAAGCCAAAATCATCTTTCTAAGATGATGAATTAAGTAGTTTTTTTAAAAACTCCACTTCCTATCAGTTCATAATAATTCTTTGCATTTGTATAATACATCATAATTTGGAAAAAAATTTACATATATTAAATCTTCTAGTTAAAAAATAATTAAATACATTGGACAAATATTTTTATTCTTATCTTACAAATAAAGAAAATTAAACTGACATTAAGTAACTTGCTCTAGTCAGGTGTTTTTAACCTTTTTTTTTTAATGTCATGGACCTTTCTGGAAGTCTGGGAAAGTCTATGTAATCCTTCTCAGAATAATGTTTTTACATACACTACAAAGAAAACCAATTATATTGAAAATTATTTACCATACTATTATAAAACAAAAACAAATTCTGAGACCCTGAGAACTCTGTTAGAAGTTACTAAGGTGTTTTTGTTTTTTTTTTTACCTTAAGTCTTCTGGCTCAAAGTCCAATGGTCCTCACATAATGTATATGAAGTACCAGGCAAATCTTAAAGTGTTATATAATTGTCAGTTTTTGTTAGTTGGTACTAGGTTTAGAGAATTGTTATTAATTTTTTTCTTTTTAAATTAAGAAGTCATTCTTATCAAATAAATGCTTTGTAAAACAGAATAGAAAAGTACCTCCATGAAACATAATTTTCAAAGTTCCTTTCCTTTTTGTAAAGTGATTAGATGTATACAACATCTTCTGCATTTAATAAACTAAATGAAAAGCATTTTACATTGTCCAATGCATTTCTGTGGCTAAATGTCATTTTTAAAGGAACAGAAGTTGGATTGTGGCCTATTCTGTCAGAAGAATATGTTCCTGGTACATAACTGTACAGTTGGTGAAAATCATCACCATATGAAATTCATTATGTAAATAAATGATAAACTGGACCAATTATCCCTTGTAAATCATTCCATGACTAACTATTTCTGGCTATTGAATGGACTGTTGAACAGCAAGGCACTAAATTACCAGTCCAAGGCACTACCAATCTACAATTTACAATTACAATTGTAAATGCAAAATAACTTATTCAAAAAGAAATAAATTATTGTGAAAATTAGTCAGTCAACCAAAACTTGATGAGTGATTGTAAATGTGCCTAGTTCTATGCTGGAAGCAACTGATGACAAAACAATCATAACGCCGGTTCCACAGACACCTTGTAATCTAGTTTGAGATCATGTTTACACAAATGTATGATTAACAGATGATTTCTAATAATGATCAAGTTATATGGTGTACTTATATGGGCATCTCTTCAGTCATGAAATAGGATTCACTCTCCATGTCAGAGATTGTGTATGATCAGCCTGGAGATGGCCACATATTTTTAATCATGTATTTGACTGAAAGCTGTAAAGAAGATAAAATGCCAGTGTGTTTACTATTTTTTGACTCTTAAACAACAGCAAAACAAAAATAAAAGCATTCCATGTCTTCAAACCGTAAAAGCATTTACATATTAGGACAAATCACTTTGTAGTCCACAAGTTTGCTTTGTTTTTTTAATTTCTAAAATAAGGAGTCTGATCAGATGACTTGTAAAACCACCTCCATCTCAGGCAATCTATGATTCTATGATCTTATAAGATGATAAAGCAATATATGTTATGGTAGGAAGAAAACCAGACTTAGAGGACATGGGTTAGAATTCTAGCTCTCAAAATCCCAGTGCTTAGGAAAGTCTCTGGCAGACAGAAGGTCCTTAATTATTTATTGACTGAAATTAACTATTTATAAGGATTTAGGCAACTCCCTTATCTCTCTGGGCCTCAATTTACTCATCTGTACCCACTAGAGGGTAGGTCGGGATTATGTGTCATTCTGTCTCCAGTCATTGTACCTTTGCACCTGCTGTCCTCCCTTACCTGAAATGACCCTCCTCCTCATCTCCAGTTCTCAGTCGTTAGCCATCAAGCCACAGCTCTAGTGGTACCTCCTATAGGACGTTTTTTCATGATCTACCTCTTGTTAGCGTTCTTTCCTTCCTCACATTGTCTTGTATTTACTTATGATGGACTTCATTTATTTATCATTTATCTCTGTTCCCAATAGAAAATATGCTGTTTAAAGACAACGACTGATTAATTTGTTTGTTTGTTTTCTTGTAACTTAGCACAGTTCCTGATACGTAGTAGTAGGCACTTACTACGTGTTAAGTGAATAACATCAGATTAAAAAAATTACTAAGATTCTTTCCAACATAACCTCCTATGAGCCAAGGAAATGAGATCTACACCAGTGAAAGAGCATGATAGTTACATCAGGGATAATGCCTCTAAATGGGAAATGATTTGTTTTGCTTTTTTTGAGCTGATACCATAAAATTACAACTGGCTGGGTATCTGGAAATACAATATTCATGGAGGTATCTTAACATCCTATACCACAGGGAGACAAATATGGGCCAGATATGTCACCATACTCTGGGGCAGCACTCCCATTGGCCCTTCCCCAGGGTTGTGTTGTCACACATAGCCTTCTCTGTCCCTCCATGTGCTACATCTAAACCACCCTCCATGTGTCTGTGGAAGTGAGATTATTAACGCACAGGTCTCACGATGTCACTCTCCTGCTCAATAAACTCCAATAAACCCCGATCACCTCTACGATCAAATACAAATTCCTCTAATTGGCATTTTAAATCTTTCTCAATCCTGCTCCAATATACCTTTGCAGGCTTTTTATAGATTATACCCCTCTACCCTCTTCAATCCTTCCAAAGTGACCCTCTTGTCATCCTTCACACACTCCAATCCAGTTTCATCGGTGCCTCTTCAAACACGGCCCTCATGCTTGTTTCGCTGTTTCTTCACCTTTCACCCTTGGAATAGCTAATTTCCTTCAAAGCTCAGATGAAAACCATCCCTGCATGGGGCTTTTATTGATTTCCTTCTTCTTTTCCATCCACTAGTGCATCCTCCCCCTGACACCTTCATTTATTTTGTCTCTATTTCTATGGGCTTTGTTTCATTATTGTCATTGTGTCCCTAGTGCCTGGTACATTATTGTAAGGGGGCTGACTGTGAGGGTGGTGATGATAAACACTTTTTGATTGATTCAGAAATCCAGAACAACTGCTTTTGTTTTGTCTGTTCCTGCAATGAACATGTAAACAAAAACTAGGTCCTAGCCATTTATCAGTGAGAAACATTTAACCAAAGAAGCAAGTTTTTTCCTTCTTTCTTTTCATTATAAGTGATATAGATGGTCTAAAAGGAATAAAGGAAAAGGCTTTATGGCAAAATAATAATAATAATAATAATACAACCTCCTTAGGTACTTCTTCCTTACTTAGGTTTTGCTTCTGAAAATTAGAGAAATCTCCATAAAAGTATAGGGAAGAGAGACTTCTAGCAAAAGAGTTAATCAAAAATAAACAATAATTCTGAAATGTTAGTTAGCATTACATTAGTTAGCATTGTGATATCTATAATTTACATAAAAATTTGTAATTTACATAAAAACTATTTTTATAAAATATACATTTAATAAAATTATTTTTGAAATGTAGATTTCATTTAAAAACATCTACCTATATAACTATCTAAGTAAGAGGGATGTTCTATAACCCCTACCTCAATAACTAGAGAAGACCAAGACTTCTTCAATGAATTAATTCATTAAAGGTCAGAATAGGTGTGAATGAGGTCAAGATTTGCTACTGAACCAATCAGTCAAAGCATTATGTAAAGAACACAAAACAAAACTAAATTAAAAAGTGAAAAGACAAAAAAAAGACTAGTTAATGAGTAAAGTCACAGCAGATGGATGAAGTAGAAAGGCCCTGCAAAGGAGTTATACTGGGATTGCTTGAAGGGATTCATTCAATCCTAACCAGTGGGGCTTGTACAGATGCATAAGTTAGAAGGGAATGAAATATTTCTGATGTTTGTCAGACAAAAGTAGAGAATAGTTCAGTCATGCCCCTGAGAGGGAATTTCATGACTGGGAAACCCATCACCCCCGAGATGACATCAGATTTGCCAATTTTTCTTACACTCCATCAGTATTCTCAGTCGCCTCTGCCCCTCTGAATGGAGGGCTGGAGGGCAGAGCAAAAAATTCACTGCAAAGCTTCCATTTAAAAATGGGCTCCAAGCCCAACGTCATCCCACTATAGCTGCACCCCTTGGATTCAACTCCACTATCATCAGGCCCATCCAGCATAAAAATGTCATCCAGCAATGCTGATCATAACTTATCCATAACTTAGGATGGAAGTATTATAGAATTAACACTAGAAGGTCGTGGAAGTCATTTAGACCAACCTCTTTATTTTACAAATGAAGAAATTAAGGACCACATCTCAAAGGCAGTAAGGAACTGAACAGGATTCAAGCCTGTGTCCTCTAAAACCAGTGACTAAGAAGTCATAATGCATCTCTCACACTCAAATCCATTAAGTGATTTCTCCCTCATCACACAGGTACTACACAGGTAGTATCAGAAGTGGGATGGGAACCCAGGCAATCCTGATAGAAAGTCCCCCACACTCTACCCACCATGCTATATTGACTAAGATACAGATAGACAGATACAGACATGTATGTATATATATATATATATATATATATATATACACATATATATATATGTATATATATATATATATACATATATATATATGTATACACAACACAAAATATACAGCATACATATGATATACCTATGGCATATGCTGTATTGACTAAGATGTATGATGTTATTTATATTAGACAATATTTATAAGTTAATACTACACATTTACACATATATGCATATACACATATCCATATATGCATATTTATAAATATATACATTGTGTATATAAATATGCATGTATGTATATTATCTGAAAGTATAAGTTCTTAATGGGAAAGATTTCTTGCTTAAAGTAAAATATCTGAGAATTCTCATCATGACTGTCAGGGTACAGTAAGCATTTATCCCTAAGACTCACCTGTCATGAAATGCAATAGCATCTTTCTTGCTTGAGGGTAACAATTAGAGTCTTGCAAAGCAGAGCTTTGGAAAGTTTTCTACTGTTGCTTCAGTGGCTGGAACTTTGATATTCTGATGATGTCCTTTTAAAAATGAACTAGGACAGTAAAGAGTAAGTCGATTCTTTGCCCCTGGCTGAGACACTGGGTCATTATTTTAGGCTGAATTGACTAGTTAACACTCTTTGACTGACATGACATTCAGTTATTCTCCCTTCATTTTTCGAAGGTACATGTGATTTGTAGCACTAAATGTGTTTAACAACTTCAAGGGGTTTTTAACATTGTGTTTTTTTGCCTACTTTTATTTTTCTTTGTGACTGTCTTGTATTTTGATAATTCTCTCCTTTGAGATTTTGGGTTTCACTTTTCCACTGAATTCTTTTTTTTTTCTTAAGTAATGAGTCTAGATAGCTGGTAATAAGTTGGATATGTGTTTGACCTCATGATTTTGAAGAAATTCACAGTCCTACTTCTAATGTATGCTGCTTGAGGGCAGGGACTGAGTTTAGTTTTAACTTCAGATCCTCAGAGGCTAGCACAGTGTTTGACACATGCTAGGAACATAATATATGCTTGTTGAATTGAATTGGAATGAATAATTAAGCATCCCATGTTCCCTTTAATAACTTTCAATATTGAATTTTCTCTATTTTGTTATTCTGCCTGCTTCCACTCGCAGCAACATTTTAGAATGATTAATATCTTTGCATTAAAATAACCATTGATTTTCATGTTACAGCTTAATAATGATAATTTGGTTAATTCCTTATGTAATGTACTGGATAAACTTGTTCTTTTGATGACAGAATTATTCATTCTCTAGCCTGGATTTGCTACAACCTTTATTTCACCTTCTTGGTTTTCCTACTTTATTTGATTTATTCTCTATGACTGTATTTTTTTCAAAAAAATCTATACTAATTTATATTAATAGAGTTCTTCGGCTTTATGAAGCAATTTATTTACATTAACTAGAGTTTTATCCTCAAAACAATCTGGAAGCTGTAAAGGAGAAAGTAAAAGGATGATTATCCCCATTTCACAGATAAAGGAAGCAAGCATGAGCTGTATAGGTACCGAAGATATCTTCGACACTTTGAGATATCTGTGACATTCAATAACTTTAAAGTGAAATTTAAAAATCTAGATTATTAACTGGATATTCTGCTGCCAAATAAGGGTGCAATTTCAATCACAGGTACTAAAGTGCAAACTTCATGTTTTGCCAGAGATTTCATTACATTTCTCTCTTTAACTCTCATATCCCTACACTACTGTGAATGCTGGAGATACAACTTTCTAAAAAGTTTATCAGCTACTGATACTATTTATTCTTCAAATATTTGACAGAATTTATAAATACATCTTTTCCTGGCTATCTTTTATATGCTATTCTTTATTAGCTTGTACACACACACAACTGTATGTATATATAACACACAAACCAATATGTGCATCCACATGTATGTGAACATGTTTGCGTGCACACACACAGATGTGTATATATATATACACACATACTAGTTTATTTGGATTTTTTATTCTTTTGTAACTTAACTATGTAATATTTTTGTGAATATTTTATATACTCCATATTGTTTTCAGATAACTATATGAATTCTCTACTGATTTTATCTCTTCCTTATTTGTAGCAATTCCCTCTTCATTTTTTTTTTAATTTTGGTAATTTTGTTTTCCATTAATCTTGATGTAGATGGTAGAGTTATGTCCTTTTAATGGTTTCTAATTAGAAATGAACTCATGGTTGCAAATCCTGATTTTCTGGAGCCAGCATAGTAATTTTGGTTTTTTCATCTTCAACTACTCATTTAGGAGAGGGGGAGTAAAAGCAAGAGTGAGAAAAAAGACAGATGAACTGATACAGAGTAGAGCAGAAAGCCGGTTATTTATTTTTATGCAGTTTACAAACTGCTTTTTTTTATTTAAGTGAATGCAAAGTATTAACAGTGTTTTTTATGTATCTCCCTTGTGCTCGGTCATATTTTTTTCTCTTTTTAAAAATATACAATGTATCTCAATAACCTTAATTACTCTGATTTCAACTATTCTAATGCTCACTCATAATCTCAGGCTCAATTACAAACTTGACCTTTATAAACAAAGACATTCATCTGTCATAGCTAGAGAATCAAACTCAGTATCTGGATTACTTTAGTAATTAGAATAGTTTTTAAAAAATTTCTCTTTTTTACAGCTACTATCACTCACACAAAATATATACACACAGTCACACACACAGACCCCTACAATACAAGTTTCAGTTGTCAGTTTACTCTATATAATGCAAACTTTTATTTTCTTCTTTAAAATTGTTTAACACTTACCATTTGTCTACTTTTCCTGGATAGCTCTGCTGGGACTTAAATTACTCATTCTTCCTTTCCTTCCATGGCTATCTTGTTTGTTCAAACACGTGAAGCTCACAATCAAAAAATCTTCTTGCCCTTGTATCCTTTTATAGCTTTGCATTATTTTTACAGAAGAATGAATTTGAAGTCTGTTTAATCAAATTCTTATTCATCTACCCAATTTATTCCACCCACACTTTTTCTTATTCAGTCAGGTCCAACTCTTCTTAACCCCTTGGACCACAGCACAACAGGCCCTTCTATAATCCACTATCTCTTAGAGTCAGTCCAAGTTAGTGTGCATTGTTTCAATACTATCTATTGATCTCATTCTCTGCCATCCCCTTTTCCTTCTGCCTTCAATTGTTCCCAAGATGAGGGTCTTTTCCAGTGAGTCCCAACTTCTCGTTATGTGGCCAAAGTATTTAAGCTTCACTTTCAGTATCTGATCTCCCAAGGAACAGGCTGAATTAATTTAAGTATGGAATAATTTGACCTCCTTGCTGTGCAAGGGATTCTCAAAAATGATAGTACTTGATTGAGGGTATTTTCAGAGTCCAATGAGAATACTCTTGTCACCCTCACCAATTGTACACAAATGCTCCTCTTTTCACAGGATCTTGACTAAAGACATTATCCTGTAAATACAGAAAACTACAATTATGTATACAAGACATAATAATTATTCACAAAACAATTACACCTATTAGAGACCTCTTTAGACCACAGCAATCATTACAGACTGTCCTTTTACAATTGAAAATTTCCATCATCTATTACTCTCTCCCCCCCCTTGAGATTGTTGTTTTGTTAACTCTGGATCACATTCAGCTCTCAAGTATAGGTTTAGTGATCTGAACTTTACCTAATATGCATCAATCACATTCATGACAAACATTTCAAACTGCATAGTCTCTCCACGAATTATCTTGGTATTTGCTCCCTGCCCTATTAGATATATAAAAAATTCCATTTTCTTGGCAAAGCTCTTAAGAATGTGGGGTAGCAAAAATATTTTTTTAAGATTAAAAAAATGTCCTAGCTTATCTGGGCATGATTACAAGGTGAAGTCTCCCCACTCTTTCTGGAATTAGCATCCATCTTTTTCCATTTTCTAATATCTGGAACATTCCCATTTAGTTCAAATTAGGGATACCTTGATAAAAACAATAGTTTTACTCTTAGCACTTTTTAAGACTCTACATTGATAAAGCTCTGCAGTTTAAGCAGAATTTTCCCTTTGAGGCTATCACGTGAATTATGTAAACCTGTGACTTTCTATTGAGCTTACTAGTTCCAGGAAATTCACATGATCAATTCCTGAAAATTATAATTTGCATTCTGATGATTTTTAGATTCTCTCTTAAAACTTTGCCTTTTAGTTCTGCCGTCTTTGCTTGAAAGTTTCCAAACCTCTTCCCAGTTGAATTGTTCTTTAATTTTGATTTGCTGTATTTTCTGCTGCTTCTATAGGTTAGCCTGCTAAGAGTATTTCCACTGATTTCAATATTTCCTTCCAATTTTCTAAAACTTTTTCATTTTCTTGTCTTTTTCTATTTATTCCACTTTTAGTTGTGCTAGATGTCTAACTACAGATGTCAGCTATTTCTCTACCAATACAAGATCTTTTACTGACACCAGATTACTTTCATTTATATGAAATACATACATACATACACATGCATATACATAAACACACATATACTTTTCAATACTCAGTTTGATGTGGCTTTCTAGACTATGACTGAAGCTTATTTGTTATTCCACTTTTGCCCAGTGTGGAGTATTTGTGCATTGTGTTGATCTTTTTTCATGGTCTTGATTAAGGCTCTTGTCCTTGTCTAAGAGACTCTAATTGCTTCCTTCTTTTTCCTTCTGTTGTTTTTGTTTGTTTGTTTTTTCTGTTCATACTTGAACAGGAGGGGGAGAAGAGGAGAAGAAGTCTGGTGACCTGAGCTCTTCTCAACCTGTTACAATACTATCTTGCCTAAACTAATCAGACTATAGTTTTAAATGACCTAAACCTAAAGTAAAACCTGGAATCTTTCTCAGCTGTCACTGATTATCTTAGAAAATCATGTTGAAACGTTTGCTTCACTATAGTTCAGCCCAAAGTGCCCTTAGGCCACTGATTTCGGAGTTCTTTCTCTGTTCAGCACCAGAACTGGCCTCTCTTCTCCTCACTCCCTCTCCCCCTCCCTTTTCCTCTTTCTCTTTCCCTCCTTCCCTAACCCCTTTCTTTCACTCTCAACTTCCCTTCTCTCCCTCTGCCTCTCTCATCTCTCCCTCCCACCCCCTCTTTCTTCCCATCTCATCCAGGTACTCTAATATGAACTGCATAAGAATACATCCATTCTTTCCGATAAAGGGGAGAATATAATTTACAGAAAGGCTAAAGTCAGGACTTTTGATATCATTCGTATATGGAACTTCCTGGGGAGAAAACTCAATTAAATCAGGTCCTACTCAGCACCTCCTCTGAAACTTCAAAACCAAATAAAACAAAAATACTTTTAAAATTTTATTTTTTATTGTTATTTTAGATTGACTTATGGCCCTAAGAGATTCTGACTTGCTCTAGTTCTCACCCAGGTCTTCCTGGCTTCTCTCCAGTCACTTTGTCAGTCTTCCTCAATTTACAGGAAAACACACAAAATCAGATTTTGCTCTCAGAAATCTTTAACCTAGGAAAAACTCCATTAGAACTTTGATCTTGAGGGGGAGGAGGGGCTAAACTGAACTCAAATCCCTTCCAACTATGTGAGCTAAGTGACCTGCTCACAATCAAAGAGGTCCTTCACTCTGGATTGATTGGTATATATTCTCCTGTGCATACTTTGCTTTGATTTCTGTTTTGCTATTGACTTGGACTGGAGAAAGAAATGGCCAAACACTCCTTAATTTTTGCCAACAAAACCCCAAAAGAAGTCATGAAGAGTTGGAGGTGACTGGCATGGGTAAACAACCTCATCAATGACTTGGATAGATAGATTTCTGTACCCATATGTTTATGTGTTTGTGTATGCACGCATACTTACATGTAGATATGTGCATACATGTATATACACATGTATGCATGTCTTGTGTATGTGTACAAGTATATATGTACACACACATACACAGAGATATCCATATTTAAATTAATTCCGTTAAACTGTAATTAATCCCCATTTAATCATGGGTGGGTGAGGAGTTGGTGGGGACGACTCTGTGAAGGACTAAGTTTCCCTTCCCTAAGACCTCTCGCTGCACGATCCCATTCCCAGGGGCTTCTTTAGGGCCTCAATGGGAATCCTATTTTAACTTCCGTTTCCCTTTCTCAGCCAACCCTTTTAAACGTTTGTGTCTTCAAACACAACTCGGTTTCATCACTAGCCAGTGAAATGTTTTCACTACCTAACAAGCTCCCGAATATCCTTTCCTATTGACAGCGACCACTACGTAACAAAAAAGAAAACAAAACCCAACACTTAACTCTCCGGGTCTCCGTTTCCTCAGCTGCGGAGGGAGCGGGGCGGACGGGAGGGCCCCGAGGTCCAGCCCGCCTCGGGCCCCGAGGCCCAGCCCTCCTCGGGCCCCGAGGTCCAGCCCGCCTCGGGCCCCGAGGCCCAGCCCTCCTCGGGCCCCGAGGTCCAGCCCGCCTCGGGCTCAGGGAGCCACGTCTTCAGACACGGTTTTCAGGAGAGCCTGGAGCCGAGTGAAAGGGAGCAAAGAGAAAACAGTCCCAGGAATCATTTCCACCGATTGGGGGCGCACGCTTCTCCAGGGCTCTCCCCTGTCCCCGCACTGTCCCTTCCTGCTCAGGCACGGCCACGCCCTTACGTAGCGGAGGGGGCCGCGCCGGGGGCGGGGCGGACGGGGGCGGGGCCCGGCGTGTTCTTAGAAATGGATCTAATCCAGTCAGAGGAACAAGATGGCCGCCATGGCACAGTGACCTTGGAGGAGCTAGCAGGCGGGTGGCCGCCAGCGGAGGCGGGAGCAAGCCGGGAGGAGAACATCCATCCTACTCCCCGGCCTCATCGAGCCCCAAGACGTCTCCTTGAAACCCATTCCGGCCGAGGCCGCTCTTCCCGGGACCACGGAGCTGCCCCGAAAGACCCGCAGGCGGCTCCGAGGCGGGGCTGGGGCCTGCACACGACACTGCTGCCTCCTCCACGGCCCCCGCAGCCCTAGGCACCGAGCCTCCTGGTCCCCGCTGAACCCTGCCGTCCACTCACCGCCCCACCTTCCCTGCTTCTCCTCCTATCACCCCTGGACCATGTCTATGTCCAGCAAGAAAAGCCCCAAGAGCGCCGAATTAATCTTCGGAGGGAAATACAAGCTGTTGAAGAAGATCGGGGCCGGCTCCTTCGGGAAAATCTACCTGGCGGTCAACGTTTCCAACGGCGAGGAGGTGGCGGTGAAACTGGAGTCGCAGAAGGCCCGGACGCCCCGGCTGCTGCACGAGAGCAAGCTCTACAAGGCCCTTCAGGGCGGGGTGGGCATCCCCCACATCCGCTGGTACGGCCGCGATAAGGGCTACAACGTGCTGGTCATGGACCTCCTGGGCCCCAGCCTCGAAGACCTCTTCAACTTCTGCTCCCGCAAGTTCACCATGAAGACTGTGCTGATGCTGGCCGACCAGATGATCAGCAGGGTCGAGTACGTGCACGCCAAGAACTTCATCCACCGAGACATCAAGCCAGATAACTTCCTCATGGGCACGGGCCGCCATGCCAACAAGCTGTTCCTGATTGACTTCGGTTTGGCCAAAAAGTACCGAGACACCAAAACCAAGCAACATATCCCCTACAGAGAAGATAAAAATCTCACTGGCACTGCCAGGTATGCCAGCATCAATGCACACCTTGGCATCGAGCAGAGCCGTGGGGATGACATGGAATCCCTAGGGTATGTGCTCATGTATTTTAATAGAACTAGTCTACCTTGGCAGGGACTCAATGCAGCAACAAAGAAACAAAAGTATGAAAAGATAAGTGAGAAAAAGTTATCCACTTCTGTTGAGAGTTTGTGTAGGGGCTTTCCAGCAGAATTTGCCATGTATCTCAACTATTGCAGGGGCCTACGGTTTGAAGAAGCACCAGATTATTTGTACCTGAAGCAGCTATTCCGTGCCCTTTTCAAGACTCTGAACCACCAATATGACTATACATTTGACTGGACAGCAATAAAACAGAATGTGACCCAGCCAGTAGCCACTTCCAGTGGGCAGGGTCAGTAGGTCTAAACCCTCAGGGATTTCGAAACATGAAGAGAACGGTTGAAGTAGAGGAGATCCTTGGAGCAAATATATCACTCCCCAGACATAGAAGGTTTAGTTCATTTGCACTTGCCAGTGGTTGTGGGCAGCCATTTACTTGAGGTAAAGAGTTTAATTTCAGTATAAACTGGCTCTGGGCGGTTGTAGCCACCATAATTGTGAATATTAACTGAAAAAATGAAACATGATGTCCAGTTTTTTTTTTGTTTGTTTCATTTTTTAAGTGAAAAAAATTAAATGGTTGATACAAGTAGTGGAGAAATTGTGAATATGCCTTTTTTATTGTTACCTTTTCGTTTGTAAATGCACTGCTTCCAGATCTCATTTTCAAAGATTTCATGAACAGTCTTTAGGAGGTTTTGACATTTCGATAATTGTAAATACACACAATTGTTCACTTTTAGGGTTTTTCCCTCCCTGGGGTTTGAAAGTTGTTCATTTAAACATTTTTTTTAATGACTTCTGTGTGCATGTCAACTGACATGGTAACAACTGAAGATTCCAGTTTTTAAACATATGAAAGACTCTGCTTACTGTGCTAGAAACAACAACACATATAAAGTGAAGACAAAACTTTGTGTACTAGATTTTCTTTAGGACTCTCCATTAATTCTATCATGTTCTTGGTTTAAAAAACCCAGCTTATGTGTTACAGAAATTTGTTTAAAATCTTACAACTGAGCTTGTATGCAAGTTGCTTAGATAAATGTAATCACTGTAAACATTAAACACCATGGATGTGAGTTATTTCTGAAATCATACAGTGGTGACCTATGTCTTGGAAGCAAAATCACTACATCTTTACAATCCCATCTTTTGCTTGGTCTGTTTCCCATCTTGAGAATGGGAATATCCTTGGATGACACAATGGTTAGAGAAGTGCAATGCAGAGGTATGCTCTTCACTACCCAGAGTACTAATGACCCTCTTACATTTCTGCCTCTTTTCCACTGGCAGAATTCAGGCTCCTCTGTTATGCGTAGAGTTATTTAAATAATTTCTTTGATTCTTGTTCCTCCCCTTTGCAATCTGTCTTTCACACAGATGCATTAATAATAATAATATAGATTATAATAGTCTTCCCAAAGCACAGTTTTGACCATATCAGTCTTCTGCTCAAAGCATTTGAATGTATTCTCATTACCTTTGGAGTCAAATACACACACAGTCCTTAACCTGGCATTTAAAGTCTTATGCAACCTGGCTATAATCAGTGTTTTCCGGGATTAAATTTCACTTTGCCATCTCATCATGTTTTCTGTTTCAGTCTCTAGACTGCAAACTGTTCACCAAATGTGTCTTTGCTTATCCTAGCACTGTATATTCTCTAATATACTGAATGTCCTCTCTCCATAGTGCCACCTGTTCAAATCTTTATATCTATTCAAGGTACAGCTCATGTGAAGTCTTTCTTATTGAAGACTTTCTGGATCCCCTAAAGTCATCTTTGGTGACTCTTTGTATGATTCTCCCTTTCTCTTAGCTAGCCCATCTTTTTTTTTTGCACAGTATTTTGTTATGCATATGTTTTTTCTCCTATATTAAACTAAACTTTCTGAAGTTTGGGACCATGCTATTCATCTTTATATGTCCAGCATCTAGCATGATGCGTTGCCTATATCAAAGGCTTAATAAATAATGGTGATAGTTTAATGAAGTGAATTGAATAGTTTATGGCACAGAAACTTTTTCTCTTAGTATGGGAATGCCTTTCTTTCCCCAGAATGCTATACTAGCCATAAACATGCAGTATTTTATAGTTAGGAATGGAGAAATTTTGAGATGTTATTTTTCCCCGAGTTTATCTGGGTCCAACACCCCAGGAATGGCAGAGGGGTGTAGTCGCTGAAGATTCCTTCATTCTCCATGACGGCAGAATTACATCTTATATGTCATTAAATAGTGATATTCCTGTCATAGTATTCATGCCATATCATCATTATGGACTATTTGGATAGACATTTTAAAATTTTTCTTATATATCATAATTCTCTTCATATAATAGGAATTCTTTAATTCTCCTTTTACAATTTATTCCCTGTGCCATTGTCCCAATTCCATTGACTCACTTTAACAATTTCTGCCACTCTTATCTTCCAGTCAGTCTTTTGCTTCTTTATTTACAGTGAATAAAGGAGCTACATTGATGTGCATGGTGTCTGTTTGATCTCTTGGTTTAACTGAGTACAGGTTGATTGCTAAGGACTGGATGGGGACATCAAATGACCAGTTTGTTCATCAAGGTAAATAACTGATAGCAAGTTGTCAGTCCAATATCTTCCAGTGATCTTAAGAGCCAGATCTCATTGACTGTTCAGTACACAAATCCTTTCTCTTGTTTTGATTCTGAAGATGGTTGAGGACCAGAGATGAGTGAGATGTAATCTGATTAGTTCTTTTTGTCTTTGTTTTTATATAAGCCCAGTACAAGACAATCGTTAGTGATGTTTAATGGGATTTTAAAGACAACATTCAGAGTACTTATGAAGGTCCAGGACATGCTATATTTTAGTTAAGAATGTTGAAAAAAAAATCTAGCCAATATTTTGGGAATAACATAAATTCAGAGAAACCAGACTCAGCAACACTATTCATGGTCATCCTATATTTTAAATGCCAGGACTTAGAAGAATGTTGTCTGTGGGGTATCTTTCATATCCCTACACAAAAAGTCCAAATCCCTGGACATTGATGTTCCATTTAGAGGTTCATAACACGAGGTTCATGATTTTAAAAATGCTTTGACAAATATATTTCAATATAATTTATTTTCTTTGTAGATCCTGGCATTTTATTTTATGCATTAAATTGCATTCTGAGAAGGGCTCCATAAGCATTATCAGATTTCCAAAGGGGTCCACTATATACACAAAAATATTAGGAACACCTGCTCTAGAGTGATCTCTTGAGAAGTCAGACATATGGTTGATTATTTAGGTGGAAAGGAAACAATGCAAAGGCCCTGCAATTTACCAAAGAGCCAAAATCATTGTGACAGTTATGAATAAGATGGTATCTAATTGAAAGGATGTTTACAAGACTAGGGAATGGTCAGGGACAGAAAAAAAAAGTGACAAAAAAATGAACATTTGACAAATACTGATGGTCATTTTTGTGATGTACTATGCTATTTTACAAAAAGCATATGAACTTTTAGATCTTTGAACCTTGTTCACTTAGGTGTGCTCGTGTATAAGAGGAGAATGAAGATAGCTAATTAATGAGGTATGTTGTTAGTGCAACTACTTCCCACTTCCAGTGAAGATGTCTTGTGATATTCAAGTGAGAGACCATAGCAATATGAATGTAATGAGTCCTGCCAACTATGTTAGGACTACATCCAGGAAAAAATTGTAGTCAATATAACTGGAGCATCTTCACCCTTTAGAATCGACTGTGTCAGAATGGGACTCAAAGATAGTTAGTGTGGAGTTATAACCACTAACGTTAAAGGATTACTTACTGGTGATAATCTGCTTGATCCCAATTCCCAGATTTCTTAGGGAAGTTATTACAATGCAGGAACTGCTTATACAGTCATGACATTCATTTTTGTTTGAAACAAAGCTTATTAATGGATATTTTTGACAGAACAGAAACTTGCAGCTCAAATTCAAATAAACTTCCATAAGGAAGTTTGACCATTTCCCCAAAATGGTCAAAAAATATCTGAGTGAGGCTGATACTTTAATTGTCTGTGGTTGATAGACATCACTTTCTGTTTTTATAGTTTGCTAATTGTTAGTAGAAAGTATGTGTACTTTATTGTTTTTTGATTTTGTACTGTCATCCATTATAATTGAACATTATTGCCTCTTACTATTGGCTTTATTTGCATTGTTGTAATCGCTGCATAAATACCTACATTATGTTGCCTTTGATTTCTTCACTCTGTTATCACTTCGTGTGAATCTTTTATTTATTTAAATCATCTTATTTTCATTTCTTACAGTACAATAATATTCCTCATATTTTTTCAGCCACTGCCTGATCATTGGGCTTATGTGGTTTCCAGCTTTTTATTATCACAATTAATACTGTTCTGAAAGTTTTTTGTGTTCTTTGACTCAAAAAAAACCAAATAATTTAGTATCATCTTCTCTTGTATAATTCTCAACTATTTTCAAGGAAGAGCTGAGCCAACTCACAACTCTGCCATCAGTGAATTAGTCGGAATTTAGGACGGTCTTGCAAGACCTCCTACACTAAGGAGCTCCACTGAGAAAAACTTTTGGGAATTTCTTCTTTACCTTGCTTCTCTGGTGAGTCTGTGTTCTTAAATCTCTAAGTTAGATCCTGAGATAACCTCAGTAGAAGAAAGGAAACTTCTTAACCTTGTTTCTCAGGTGAAAGGAGATCAAGTAATGGTTCTAGACAAGGAATATTAGGTGCTTGTTATCTAGTATGTCTCTGAAATGCTTTTTGTCCCTATTATCAAGGGACTTCCTAAAGAAAAAAGTAATCATCCAATGGTTGCTTGTCACTCTGTTTCAGGATCAAAAGTTATACTCTTGTCCCAGGCAAAAGAGATATCATATAAATGATGCTAGAGGTCTTTGTGGCAGGCTGACAAATTTATAATCTTTATTCATGTCTCACATTTGCTTAAAGTCAGTGTGAATGAGTCTGCACTGCATATGTAATCTGTCTACTACTAGAGTGATTACCCTTGGTACAAATAACAGGATTTACCCATGGGCCAGGAATTCTCTGGTCTAAGGAAGCCACATTTTATTTCAATGGACATTCTCCTTTGTTATTACTCCTAAAGGAGGGATAATTGCTAATATATGAGTCTTAATTTACCTGTAAGAAAAGACAGAGCTTCCCTTTATCATTTCCTGTATCCAATCCCTTACACTAAGCTAGATAGCCAGGGACTTACGTCCCCAAATACCCTTACTGTACCTTAAGAGACAGGAAACAAAGGACTTTACATTTAATTCAAGCTCCCATCACTCATTCCAGTGTTTATATATCAGTTATATTTTAGTTTAGGATGTCATACCTGATTTTTTAAATTTGATTTTCCTATTTTAATACTCAGGGTTTTTATTTTAACTTTTGATTTATAGTTTGTGATGGAAGATTCCCTGGAATATAATTTTTCATTCATTTTTGCTACTTCTTAATCAGGTTTAATAGATTAATGATTTTAATTATCTTTTGCACTGATACTTGGTGAGTCTACCCAGAGTTTAAGGACCAATTTCTTTTGCGTGTGTGTTTTACATGGTTTATATGATGCTTTTAATTAAAAGTTTCTAGTTTTTCCTCAAGGATTAATAGGACATCAAAATAACAAATTTAATCTAGACCTTATTTAAGGTGTTTTTCTTCCTCCCACCTTCATGTAATGTAATCATGGCAAATCATTCCATTAAGCAAAGAATACCAAATTGAGGATGTCCCTCTGAACTCAGCCTCCTTCTTTGCACATAATGAAACACTGGGTCTGGCCCTTTGTAGCTCTTCCTCTTCCTTCCCCCAATGTAAGATATTCTCCCCTTCTATGAATACTAACTCCTTCTTTGCAGGAGCCACAGAAGAAAGGGTCAGTATGAGTGAGCTCCCCTGCTTTTTAGATCCTTCTTATCTCTTACCACAATAAACAGAATCAATTGGTCACTTCCTTTCACAAATTCCATGTCCAATGACAAAATGGTCTCCTTGCCAATGGGGCAATAAAAGTGCTTGGGTTTTTTTTTTTTTTCTTACCTTAACTTGCTGAATTCCATTGACATAATTAATGAAAAAAGCAATTTTGTGACTGACGTAATTGAAGTATGGATATATGCCCTAAATCTTCCTAGATCTAAGTAGTCATTTTGCTCTGTCTCTAAGCTGAATTCTATATGAAGTCTAACACCCTCATATCTCCGTTTTTAGACATTTTCCCTACATATAATTGGGTCATTTATGTACTGTGTTGATTGCCTATTCAGTCTTTACCTTTCCATTCCTTTATCACAACATCACATTTTACGTATTTGACTTACCTATGTGCTATTCAAACTTGACTTGTATTCAATGTCTAAATTGTTCTTAATGCATTTATTTCTGGTGTATAATTAAGTGGGAGAATAGACTGTGATAAACTTACCAAAAGCTGCTCTCTGAGATTCCATTAAAATCACATAATCTTAAGAGTTGGAAGGAATTTCAGAGGTCATCAAGCCCAACCCCCTGATGTGCATTCCTTTAATAGCATTCTTGACAAGTGGTCTGAGTCTCCAAATACCACCAATAATGGGAAATTACCTCATGGTGGGGTAAATTCCATCTTCATAGAGTTTTAATTAGCAGGAAGTACTTTCTTGCATCTTTTATTTTACATCTCTTTTTTTCTAGTCTGTTCCCTCCCACAATAAATTATATTCCCTCAGCGCTCGCACACACACACACACACACACACACACACACACACACACACACACACACACACACACATACATGCACACACACACACAAATCCTCTTAATCTGACTCCTACTTATTCTTTCTTGAAACATGACAAATGTGTTTTATTTCTTTCCATACAAAAACCTTTCAAGATTTTGAAGCTAGCTACCTATCCTAGCCTTCTCTTCTCCAGACTAACCACTCTTGGTTCCATAAAATGATTCTGTTATGAAATGGTTTCAAGCCTGCAAACTGCTAAGTCTGTCCTCCTGACATATTCCAGTAGATAAATATATCTTTTAAAATGTGCCATTCAGAAATGAACATCTCTATAGATCTAGTGTTCTAACTTGTGTGGAATTTAGTAGCATTAGTTTATTTCTCGAGGGCACCTTACCAGTTTCATGTTAAATGTTGTAAGGCCAATAAAAGGAATGAACTCATTTTATTAAATACAGAAGTTGGGATGTAAGGGAAGACTACATTTTTCTTGGCAGGGGAACTGTAGTTGTCCTAACATTCTGCTGTGGAACTAATCTTTTAAATTCTTAGATTTTAACCGTGGTAATGTGTTTTTATAGACTCTGCTTCCAGTGAATCACACACACTCACACACACGTTTTCCTGCTTTAAATACAAATGCATCTAACAAAGAAATAAAACCACTTTGGGGATCTAAAAAGTCAATGCAGGGAATCAACTCTATTACAGTAAGACTCAAAATCTGTTCTTATAGCAATCATACCTACTGAATAAGAAGCTCTGAAACATGTGACTACAGTGTTTTGATAAGTCTTTTATGATCCTATCCATTGTGTGACCCTCACACTTAGTAAGAGAGAATATAGGTGATTACATCCTGGAGGTCACCATTAATACAAAACCAGGCCCAAAATCATCTATGTTCCTTTCTCAAGAGTTACTCTTTTCCCTCAAGTAAAATAGTTAAAATTAATTGCTACATTGGCTGTCTTACAATTTATAACTTAGTCTTCATTTTCACAGAGAGAAGGCCAAAGCCATCATTGGTTGATGTATTTATTAGAGTTCTGATGTCTTTCTCTGTTATTTTCCTTTTTAGTTATTTTGGTCACATGTAAATTGTTCTTCTTGCTTCATCCTGAATGTGTTCATATAATTCTTCCCCAATTATCTAAATTGTTCATATGTATCACTACTTTAGCACAAAAATCCAAACAGATTTTGTTCAGAAAACCTTCAAATATGGTACCCAATTTGTTTTAAGTTCATTGCTACCACTAAAGTGCTGAAATAAATGTGTGTCCATGCATATTCATATAAATTGTGTATTTGCATGTGTATGTTTCTATACATACACATATACACATATACACATATGCATTGCATACATATGTGTATGCATGTGTGTTATATGTATATGTGAATGTATGTGTGTGCATACATATATGTATATGCCTAACTTCTGATTTTACAGATGAAGCTCTTCTTTAAGATTCAATCATGCTAACTGGCGATCTTCATGTCCTACAGGCTCTTACCTATAGACTTCCTGCCTGTTAAGGATTAAACACTTGAAGCAACTAGTGAAAATAAGGGTCAAGCCTTTTTTCAGGGAGAGGCAGGCACTAGTGTGTTCACACACCACACTGCTTTCCTACCCCTTGCTCAGTTCCTCTGTTGCTTCTCTGCTTCCTTCTCTCCCCAGTCCCTTCTTCCACCACCACAGTAGGTTTTAGAGATCTCAAAACCTCTGGAGCCCTGCAGTACCTCAATGACTTCATGGAGGACAAGAACTACATGCCATCCCAGGCTGACATTGCAGTATCTGAAGCCGTCTCAGACCCACCATGTGCAGACTTGTACCATGCTCTCCATTGGTATAACCACATTAAATTCTATGAAAAGCAAAAGGCAAGCTTGCCAGGAATAAAGAAGGCTTTGGGCAATTATGGGCCTGCTTTTGTAGAAGACACCACAGGAAGTGGAGCTGCAGATAGCAAAGATGATGACATTTATCTCTTTGCGTCTGAAGAAGAGGAAAGTGAAGCAGCAAAGAAGCTAAGGGAAAAACACCTTGCTCAGAATGAAACAAAGAAATAAAAAAAAAATGCAATTGTTGCTACATCTTCCATCTTACTGTATGTAAAACCTTGGGATCATGAGACAGATATGGCAAAATTGTAGGAATGTGTCAGAAGCATTCAGGCAAATGACTTGGTCTGAGATCCTCTAAACTAGTTCCAATGGGATACTGCATTAAGAAGCTTCAGATACATTGTGTGGTTGAAAATGATAAATTTGGAACAGATTTTCTAGTGGAACCAATAACTGCCTTTGAAGATTGTGCAATCCATGAATGTTGCTGCCTTCCATAAGATCTAAAGTCTACCATTCTCAAAAATGGCATTTAAATAAAAATATTTGCAAGCAAAAACAGAAAAAAAAGGGTCAATTTTTTAAATCTTAGGCATTTTAGAAGAGAAGGTGCTCCCAAAAGGTAGAATGAAATCGTTCTTACTTCCAATAATATGCTATTGTTATCAATAATAATAAAAATATTTTTTATTGTAGATAATGATAACAGCTGTTTCACTTCGTTCTTCCACCTGTGATTTGAGTGAACTGGGATTAGTATTATGTATGGGTTACTGCTAGTATGGTGTAAAAATTTTCATCTGTGAATCTGTACTTGTCCTACTGAATGAAAATATTAAAAGATAATTTCAGTTAATTTTAATTTATATTCTTGTTTGTGAGGTAAAATCTCATTATAATGCTTTCTTGTTCTCCCCTCTATGGCTTTGTTTCAGTGATGATTTTTTTCTTAATTTCTATTAGTAAAAGCTTTATTTGTTCTTGGGGCATTTCAGTCATGTCTGACTCTTTCTGCTCCAATTTTGGGGTTTTCTTGGGAAAGATATTGGAGTGATTTGCCGTTTCCTTCTCCAACTTATCTGAAAGATGAGGTAAGTGAGGCCACTCAAGTTATGTGACTCATGCAGAGTCACATAGCTAGTAAGTGTCTGGGGGAAGATTTGAACTCAAGAAAATGAGTCTTCCTGATTCAAAGCCCAGTGCTCTATCCAGTGTATTATGTAGCTGCCCTGCCATGAATTAACAAAAATATAATCAATATTTAACTTTTTATATTAAGTTAGCAAGTAAAAAGGAATTGTTATCCCAAAAGGACAAACAGGAAGATATTATATAGAGTCTAATACTTTATCTATCCAAGCTCATGGATCTTTTTATGTGCTTTGTTCTGAATAGCTGGTTTGGAAAATTAGATGCATTTTTCATAGAAGCATATAATTTCAGGATGCTCTAAGGATGTCAAGCCTAACCAATTCCAAACAAGAATTCTCTTGATTCTAATAGCTCAACTTTTTTCTTATCTCACTGGAGTTCATCTCTTCATCATGCTATCTCCTCTCTGCCCATCATCCTCATCCTCATTTCCCTCTCACCAAGGTCCTGGACCCCCTAGCTCTGGTAGGTAAGATGCTGCCTGTTATGCAGTGGCCCAGGTCTGCCAGTCATTTGCAGGTTTTCTGTCAAGTCCAAAGTAAGACCCTTCTCCCACTTTTAGGAAGTGTTTTGTGCATGGTCTTCCCTAATTGAAATGCAAGTTCTTTTAGGTCAGGAACTGTAGTCCTAGCTCCTAAGAGCATAGCATAGTGTGATAAACATAGTAAGTGCTTAAAATTCTCTCTCTCCCTTCTTCTCTTTCTCTCCTCCCCCTTGTGTATCAGTAAGCACCCCAACATACGGGAGGGGGCGCTGCTACCACAGGTTCCTAGATCCGTATTCATAAAACGAAAGGCAATTTTTGAGGGGTTAACAATCGCTTTAATCAAACACATGTATCATTCCTTTAACCAAGCATATATATCATTCACTTAGTTAAGGGAAGTCAGCACCCTGAACTTCAAAGAAAATACAGAGAAGATCAACAGACATGGCTTCCTCTGTTTGACCATCAACAGGCAGGTCCAACTGTCTGACCATAGTTATCAGAGAGGGAACATCTGGATTTTCAAAGCTCAGGGGTGGGGTTCCTTAAGAGGCTTTCCAAAGTCCTTGTCTAGCCAAACAAACTTCCAGTAAGCCCCAAAGTAAAACCTCAACCCAGAGTATTTATACCTTTTTTAGAGTCAGTCCTTGAAAGCCAGTGCCTCATTAACAAAATGCCTAGTCCTTCCCACAAATCTTCCTGAATTAAATTTCCATTAATGGGAAGGCCTATTATTGAGTGGGGAAGATCTTTAATCACATTAAAGCAGTTAACAATACAAATACATATATGGTTTCTAGTTAAACTCTTCTTTCTATATTTTACTCTTAGTAAAGACTCTTGGTTTATAAAGGCAGGATTCAATCAGAGGTGGTTGATTATATACTAAAACAAAAACAGCAGAAGATCCCAGTTTGCTTGCCATCACACACACACACACACACACACATACACACACACTCTCTGTCTCTCTCTGTCTCTGTCTCTCTTTACGTCTTTCTCTCTTTCTGTCTGTGTCTCTCTCTAACACACACACACACACACACACACACACACACACACACACACACACATACCTCACTAGCTCCAGAGGTAGCCCTTTTAGTTAGAAAGTTTGTTAAAAAGTTAAAAAGTCATTTATTTTTCCCCCTTATGTCAAGACTAAATTTGCCCTTTCCCAGTTTCTACTCACTACTCCTATTTCTATGTTATGGTAACAAACAAAGCAAGTTTCTTCTCTCTTGCATGTGAGTCTTTCAGGAACTGGAAGACAGCTGTCATGTCCTACTTACATGAGTCTTCTGTGTGTGTGTGTGTGTGTGTGTGTGTGTGTGTGTGTGTATGTGTAGATAGACTTTATTGACCATCAAATGGGCCCAAGACCAGAAAGAAGCTATGCTTGGTCTCTCACTGACATCAAGCAAACTCCTTCCTAACTAATATATGATGACTTCAGAGAGAGAGTGACTTTCATTAATTCTCCAATATAAGATGGAAATGTGGTATGATGGAAAGAGATTTAGAGAATTACAAAAGTAAAATGAGTTGTTTTGGGAGGCTGTGGGTTGTGCCTCCCTTCAAGGGGTCTTCA
Source organism: Notamacropus eugenii (assembly GCF_028372415.1). Lineage (NCBI taxonomy): Eukaryota > Metazoa > Chordata > Mammalia > Diprotodontia > Macropodidae > Notamacropus > Notamacropus eugenii. The sequence goes on from NC_092877.1 coordinate 285,789,433, forward strand.
AGGGAAGGCTGGATGACCACTTAACAGGTGTGGCAGGAAAGAGGGGCTCCCATTTAGGTATAAGACTTGATGGCCTCTGATGTCTCTTCCATTCCTGTTATTCTGTGATTCAATGATGTTATTTCTATTTCTTTTTTTCTCCAATTTATTTATTTATTTTTAGTTTTCAACATTCATTTTCACAAAATTTTGAGTTCCAAATTTTCTCCCCATCTCTCTCCTCAACCTACCCCAAAACACTGTGCATTCTTCCCCCAATCTGGCTTCCCTTGTGTCACACCCCTCCCTTCCCTTGTCCCCATCTTTTCTCTTTTCTTGTAGGGCAAGATAGATTTTTTACCCCATTATTGTATTTCTTATTTCCCAGTTACATGCAAAAACAATTCTCAACATTCATTACTAAAATTTTGAGTTCCAAATTCTCTCCCTTCTTCTCTCCCCACCTATTCCCACTGAGAAGACAGGCAAATCAATATAGGCTATATATGTGTAGTTTTGCTAAAGACTTCCATAATAGTCATGTTGTGAAAGACTACCTATATTTCCCTCCATCCTATCCTGCTCCCCATTTATTCTATTCTCTCTTTTGATCTTATCCTTCCCCAAAAGTGTCTACTTCTAATTACCTCCATCCTCTCATTTGCCCCCCTTCTATCATCCCCTCACACCCCACTTATCCCTTTCTCCCAACTTCCCTGTAGTGTAAGATAGATTTTCATACCAAATTGAGTGTACATGTTATTCCCTCCTTAAGTCAAATGTGATGAGAGTAAGATTCACTTTTTCCCTCTCACCTTCCCCTTTTACCCTCCATTGAAAAAGCTTTTTCTTGCCATTTTTATGAGAGATAATTTGCCCCATTCCATTTCTCCCTTTTTCCTCCCAATATATTCCTCTCTCACCTCTTAATTCTATTTATTTAGATACTATCCCTTCCTATTCAACTCACCCTGTGCTCTCTGTCTATGTGTGTGTGTGTGTGTGCGCGCACGCGTGTGTGTGCGTGTGTATAATCCCTCCAACTACCCAAACATTGAGAAAAGTTTCAAAAGTTACAAATATTATCTTTCCATGTAGGAATGTAAACAGTCTAGCTTTAGAAAGTCCTTTATGATTTCTCTTTCCTATTTCCTCTTCATGCTTCTCTTGATTCTTCTGTTTGGAAGTCAAATTTTCTATTCAGCTCTGGTCTTTTCATCAAGAATGCTGAGCTGCACTCTACTTGGTGCCTGTACTGGACTGTGCTCTGCTCTATGCCTGTGCTGGGTTGCATACTGTTCTCTTCTTTAGTATAAACTTCTTTAATACGTTCAGCACCTCATAATCTTGAGGCTCTTTACCATCTTGGTTGTCCTTGTTCAGATACTCTTTAGTTTGTAGATGTTCCTAATTTTCAACAGCCACAACTGTCAACAGTTTTCTAGATGTTGTCTAATCAAGTCATGAAGTACAACAATATTATTTCCTCTTTAGCATGGATACTATAATTCTTTGTACTCACTAAGAAAATTAAAAGGACAATGATTTTTAACAGATCAAAAGAAATATCCATAATGATGGGAGTATATCAGTAAGCACCCCAACATACACAAGAATGTCTGCTGTCACAGGTTCTTTGATCTGCTTCTCTAAAGGGTAATTTTTGAGGGGTTAACAATCACTTTAATCAAGCACATGTATCAGAGAAAATCAAAGTAAAAATTTAAGAGAAAATACAGAGAAATCAAAAGTCAGCAGACATGCTTCCATATGTCTTACCATTGACATACATACAAAATAACCACAGGGAGAAGCAGCAAAGTCTGAGTTTTAAAAGCTGGGGGGGGGGGGGGGGGGAGGGGGGAGGAGCTCCTTAGTAATGGTTTTTCAGAACCCTTTCTGGCCAAAGAAACACTTCCAGTCAGGAAACCATGAAGTGAAACCTCACCCTCACATTATTTATGCACTTTTCTGAGCTTCAGGGCATAACTCTCTGACCTGGTGCCTCTAAAGAAAAAACAAAAGGTCCTTAGGACCCGCCAACCAAACAACTCCTCTAATCAAGCTTCCCTCAATGGACAGGCCCACCAATGGGTGGGGAAGACCTTCTTTAATCACATTATTTGATCAAAGAAAGGTACTTTAGTAAAACAAAAATAACAAAAGATTCTAATTTGATTGCCATGGAAGGGGAGATAGATTTTTTTGAATATTAAAGTATTTATTATGAAGTTGGCAACATTTTATGGGGTAAAAATGATTGAAATCTCCCAATAAGTCAATTAAATTTGACTATTTCCTGTCACTCCACTAGATACAGTGGAAGTATATTACAAATAGAAAACATGATCACTAATTTTTTACAAGCTTGCAACCTCATTGGAGAAAGGCATGAAACTTATTAAGTACCTAACTTGATTAACAGGAGCACATATCTTACTGAATCAGAGAGCCAAAAAGATTTAAAATTTTCATAAAACAAGATTTAAGGAAGTTCCCAGATCCACTAAGGAAATATTATTACTAAAATGTCCTATGAGAACAAAGCAGTTTAATTTATATTTCTGTATCATAAATTATGACCAAAATGGTCTTTACAGGACAAGTTAAAAAAAATGGAAAAGAGGTTAAACTAATAGAGGCAAAGGAATTGACTGGAAGTTTTCTCTTCCTTAGCAATGATTAGGCAAGTTCAAGAATGTTGATAGATTAAGAGGTTTGGAGATCAGAATTGAAAAGTAGACTGTAAACCTTGAGTAAATGGTTGGCTTCTCAGAATAAATCTTTTATTGTCTACTGAGCAATTGTTCTTCAAATTATACAATAACCAAATCAATTCAAATTGCACAATGGTGAATGTGTGTTTCTTTATTAAGTTGTTCTGTTTTTCTCAGGTAGAATTTGTGTTAAATGATGTAATAGTTACCATGGGAACTGTTCTTCCATAATGAGAGAATTCAGATACAGCTGAGAGTTGGTAAAAGCCCAGTCAGACAGAGGAGCTCTGTTTGTTCCTAAATAAATAAATACATTGTTCATAAAGGACCCCTCATGGTAAGTGGGTATAAATGTAATTGTGACATTAAGAGGGAAAAATTATAAGTCAGTGTCAAGAACTTTTAACTATATTTAATCTATTAACTATAAATAATAAAATGCAAGCATCTTTGTGGAGGGGAGGTTTAATCAAATTTTAAGGAATAATATTTTGTCTTAGTTGAAGACACAACAATATACTTTTTTTATAAACCAGAAAATATAATGTACTTTCCCTGCTATTTTCTATCAATTTGACTATAGCTTTAGCTTGTCTTGGAACAACTGATATTAAAGCATCCAAAAGAGTGACTTTATTCTTTAAAGAGAAATTTATTCTTTAAAGAGAAATTCTGAGTTAATGACAAAATAATCACATTTGGCTTTTGACCAAGAACTAGATTTAGATACTGCAACCCCTGAGCCATTGTTATATCTCTGCTTTTGTTGTAATATTTTCAAAAATTCGACTCCTTTGACTAATATTTTATATGAAGCGTGAACAAAGTAGTATTTCTGAAGATGTGATCATTTTATTTCTTGTGCTTTCAACATTTTCATATTACATATGGTTGATTGGAGTGTTTTAGAAATCGTACATGATTTTTCCACCTCAGACTAGTATTCCGCTTGTCTGCAAAGGAGCAAACAATTATTAGAGGAAAGAATAGTCCAGCAAAAATTGTTATGAGATGCAGCACCAGACTCCCCCAGCATGGATTTTAAGCAAAATATGCCTTTGAAACAAGTTAGTCATAGTAAAGGGAAGTTTCCAGAAAAGGTGATTCATTACTGACTAATCAAACCAGCTGTACTGATCTTTTAGCTTGGACTTGGTTTGATCTCTTTTCATGTCTCATATGCCACCCTGCCATGCTTGAACTGCTGGCCTGACTGACAGCTGTCAACTGTCAAGAGGCCATATGTTGTGATAAGTTGTTACAAACTTCACACTGCTCAGAAACAGTAATATAAATTCTTAGCCTGAGGAGATCATAATCTGCACAGTTTTAAGAAATGGGCATACTTCTGGCCAGTCAGAGAAGATAATGAAAACTCATTGACCACAACTCTCAGAAACAGTTAAAATGTAGGGTGGAGATTTTGGTGGGATCAGCTGTTATAGTCAAGTTATTCTCTGAACACTACAACAGTGATGATAATTACTTGTTTTTGAAGCATTTCAAAGTTTTAAAAATGAATTAGGCATATTATCTCATTTAAATCTCACAATAAACCTGTGATGTACACTTTATGGGATTATTATTCTCATTTTATAATGGAAATTTTATAGAGAAAACTGAATACTAGAAAATTTAAAGGATATTCCCATGGTCACATAGCTAATGTCAGAAATGGAATTGGAACCCAGGTTTTCCTGGTTCCATAAGTAAAAATTCCATCTCCTATCCACTATGTCATGTTGACAAATATATCCGCTCAAACATGTTTTCTTCAAAAAAACCAAAAAACAAAAAGAAAAACCCAGTCCTGAGGACAACATTCTTCTCCTAGATATTGTGTACCTGAGTAATATAAAAAGACTGGGTACATTTTTCTAGTCTACGTAAGAATTAATGTAAATATAACATTAAAGAGTAAAATAGAAACCTTTAATTAAGGAATATTCAACCATTAGCTCAACTCTTTGAATCTCTAGCAAATAGTGTTCAAATAGTGGATTTAGAATGTGTTTGATTCTTCTGTGAGAGGATAGACAGCAAAGTAATCCTCCAGGCTGCCTTAAGCTGTGAGTTAACTTAAAAACATCTTTCTTTATCTTTTTAATAACTAGAATGTAGCACTTTTAATATGAAGTGGCTTTTATGAATAAGAAACTGTTCTCATATGCCTGGGCTTCCTGGAATCTTATAATGGGCAAACCTAACTTGAAAAATTAAATCTGATATTTCCTCTTGGGCCATGAAATGTTTATTATCTTAGTACCAGCCTAGTACTGGTTATGGAAATTCCTGTACAGTTGTCTTCTTATGGAAATTCTTCAAGAAACTTATAAGAAGTCAATCAATTAAAGGGTTTTATACTGTATTATATACTACACGTAACCTAAAGATCTCAGTATACTACTTCAAGACTCAGGGTTACAGAAGAATCTTCTTGGGTTCAGAAAACATGGTAAACATTAGGGGAAATAGCTGTAATGTCTTAAACTGCAAGAATGCTAATAAGGAGAAACGGTATTTATTCTAGTGGTGCATTATTATTTGGCCCAAATTTTTATTTGTTTTTTATATTCTGCAATACTTACCTCCAGTGAGAGCAACAAAATGTAAAGGGACCAAACTTAAGTCAAAATAATATAATCTCTTTTGGGAATTCCCCTTAGGTGACAAAAGCCCCATTCATGAATACAGAAAATAGAATTGTAGACAACCTGACTGCTTCTGAATTACTCCCCAAGTCACTAGAGTCAGTCTCTGTGATACCTATAGTAGTACTATTCTAAATCGCCCCTTCTTAAATATGGAACTGAGTGGAACATGCCACTCTAGCATCAACCTTTAAGCTCTCCATTGACTGACCTCATGGGTGCCCATTATCTGACAGAACTCAGAAAAAAAATTGTCTTTGAGCATCCACAAGCAAAACTTTAATCAAATTGGGGATGACTGTTTCTGAGGCAGGAGCAAGACCAGTCTTCCTGAACATTTTCCATTCATAAACTATCTAAACATGAACCTTTGACTTCATATATCATGTGTGAATTTATAATTTCCATTTTTTAAAAAAGTAAAGCTTTTAAAAAAATTATATAGATGTTTTTAATGCATATATATATTATATGTGTCTCTATCCATCCATCTATCTATCTATCCATCCATCTATCTATCTATCTATCTATCTATCTATCTATCTATCTATCTATCTATCTACCTATGTATCTATCTATCCATACATGCACCTTGCCCTAGGACTCCTTTGTAACATAGATCTGCTCTTATACAAAACAAAGCACAGTGACTATGTCTGAGTCTCAGAGGAGGCAGTTGTATTCCATTATCAACTGTATAATAAACCCTGGTCAATATATTGATCTGGCTTCTGATGTATTTCCATGTCTTAAAAAATTGGAATGAAAAACCATATCATGGGATAGAATTTTAAAATAAGATATTTTGCCATAAAGTTTCAGCATAAAGATAATTGATTCAGCCATTGTTTTCTATAACTGTGAATAGATTTATTGCCAATATGTGCTTACTGGAGTATTACTTAGTGAGAATTGAAAGATTTCTGGTAAAATCCATACACCCTCATATACTGGTAGGTCAGACTTCTGGAAACTTTGAACCTTGCACAAGACAATCCCAGAATGGAATGAAATGACAGAGGTCTTTGAATCACAAATGACAAATCATAAACCCCTTCTCTAAAAACATTTATTTTACTTCTTAGGATATCATTCAAGGCTTTGCTTACTCTTATGTAATATGCATTTGTTAGTATGCTTAGTTAGCTAGGTTCCCAAAATTCAGATTAGAAGCAGAAAACTTAGGAGGAGGTTGAAGGGAGGATGTGGAGAGGTTGTTAGAAAAAGACAAACTTAATAGCAGGAGAAATCATGTTTGGCTATTTGATTTTGAAGGGAGAAAAGGAAAATAAACAAGATGCAAAACTATATGATGTTTTAAATTACCAAGACTTAATGGCACTGAATTTCACAAAACCTGAATTTGAATTCTGGCTACTGACAGAGTTGGACTAAATGACTCCTTTGGTCTTTTCCATTTTTAAATCTATGACCCTGTACCTTTTGGTTATGAAGACAAGGGAAACTATGATACATTTAAATACATATACTATAGATATATATATATATAATATGCACAAATGTATACATTTATATATATGTATATGTATGTACATATGCACATGTATGTATATGTATATGCACATATACAATATACAAATCATGAATGTGTGTGTGTGTGTTTATCTCCAAATTGAAAAGTCTGGGTACTTGAGAATACATTTCAAGTATGAGGCAAATTTACTTAGTCCACTTCATTATAATGCTATCTAATAGGAGACGTTATTGTAGCTTCATAATTAATCTCCTTGCCTCAAACCTTTCTTCCTCTTTAATCAATCCTTCATATAGCTGCCACGGAGACAATGCTATATCAGTGTTCCGACCATGTCTGTACTCTGCCCAAAGCACACCAGAGGGTCCTTATTCCTTCCTGGATAAAATGTAAATGTCTTTGTCATTTTAAATCCTTCACACACTCTGATCCCAGACTATCCATCTAGACTCATTGCAGATTTTACTCTTTGTCACTGTCACATATGGTAGATTCTAAACAATTTACCATACTTACTCATACATAGCATTTAATTTCCTATCTCTATGCCTTTTAAAAGCCCATTCCCCATTCCTGGAATGATCTTCCTCCTTAGCTCTCCCCTTCAGAATCTTTATCTGCGTTGAAACTTCAGACTGTGTCACCTTCTGCCTGAGACCTTTTATGATCCCTCAGTTATTAGTGATTACAACTCCTTTGTTTAATTAAATATTGTAAGGAGAGACAGACAGACAGATAGATAGATAGATGGATAGTCTTTCTTTATACGTGTGTTTATGGCTTTTTTTTCTTCTGCTAATATATTAACCTCTTGAGGGGAGGGACAATTTCATTTTCGCCATTGCATCTTCTGTGTCTACCATAGTGTTTTTAAATGTTAAATAAATCCTTTTTGATGGGTTGATTTATTTAAATTAATATATTTATTAGTTATTCTATGAACATATTTAGGTAGTATTTTAAAATTTGTTGTTATTTTTTAAAGAATAGGTCACCCAGTCTGGAAATAACATGGAGGATTAGAGTAGCTATGTGACCCAGTGGATAAGACAAGCCTGGAGTCAGGAAAACCTAAGTTCAAACCTAGCTTCAGAAACTTCCTATCTATGTGACTCTAGGGGAGTCACTTCATCTCTGTTTGCCTCAGTTTTCTCATCTGTAAAATGAGTAGTATAATAGTGCTTGCCTCCCAGGATTTTTATGAGCATCAAATAAGAGAACAATTGCAAAGCACTTAGCACAGTGTCTGGCACAGGGTAAGTGTTATATAAATGTGAGTTTTTATTTATGACCCAATCCCATCCCACTTCTCATTATAACAAGAGTTTTAACCTACTGTGTTCCTAACCTTGACATATTTGCCTCTCCTTAGGCTTCCTGGTGAGCTCCTGCCTCTGAGGGCTTACCCTGTTAATGCTATACATAGTGAGGATATCTGATAAGTAGTTCAGAACAGCCAGCTTCAGCCTTCCTGTTAGCAGGTATGACTACGCCTTGATTTCTATAGACTCTTGAGCTTTACAAAGCACTTTCTCCAAATCATTTCTGTGAGATAGGTAGAGGAAATAACATTATCTCCATTGTGCATATGGGAAAATAGACTCAGAGTAGTTAAGTAGTTCAGCCTTTAGTCTATCATAGTGTTTGTTGAGCCAGGATTCAAGCCAGAACCTGACTTAACATTTGATTGTCTTTCCACTATATATATTTAGCCTCTATAAACTTACCATCTCAAAAAATGAGTTCCCATTAGTATTTTACATCAACTTTCAATGTCATATAAAAGTACTTTAACCAACATCACATTGTATTAATGAAATTTCACAAAACTGTCAGGAAGACCTGTATACTTGCTGCCTCTTCAGAGTAAAAAACATTGCACCTCACTGATGGAATCTTTTATGAAATGCCTGCTATGTGTCAGACCCTGTGCTAAATGCTAGGGTTGCAAAAAAGAGGAATGCAACATCAATTGGTGAATCAGTAAGAATTTATTAAAGACCTAGCTAGCATTTATGTAAGGCCAATGATACAAAGACAAAATACAAACAGTTCATATTCTTAACTTAAGGATCACATATTCTATCAGGAGAAACAACATATACACAAACAGGTAAATATAAGGTAATTTTGGGAAGGAGGACCTTGGGACATAAGGAACAGTGGTGAGGAATATCTTCTTGTAGAAGGTGGGTATATCTTGAAAGAAACTAGAGGTTCTGAGAGGCAGAGCAAAGAGTCAAGGCATTAATACAAAAGCAAGAAAGTTTGTCTAATGAAAGAGTATAAGGGAAGTGATAAATAGTAGGTCTGGACAAGTAAGTTTGGGGCACATTTAGAAGGGCTTTAAATGTCAAACCATTTGGATTTTATATGAAGCAGTAGGAAATCATTAAAGTTTACAGAGTAATGTAATAGCATGGCCAGACCTATGCTTTAGGAAAATCACTTTGGTAGCTATGTGGGAGAGAAGTTTAAAGGAAGGAAAACAAATAGCAATCAATAGTCCACTAAACAGGTGATGGTTAGGGCATTGGCAGTGGGTGTAGAAATAAGAGGTCACATTGGAAATATTCTAGAACTAGAAACAAAATTTGGTAGCTGAATTAATAAGTGAGATGAGGAAGCAGACAGACAATACGAAGGTTGAAAAATTGGGTGACATATTTAGCAGTAGGATGGGTTTAGGGGACTGATGACAATGAGTTGTATTTTGGACGTGAAGTTTGAGATGGGTATAGTATCAGATATCAAGTTTGAAATATCCAATATATCATTGAAGATTAATGACTGTAGCTCGAGATTGAGACTAAGGAAGAACATTTTTGAATTATGATGATATCAAGGATGTGACCATCTTTGTTCACAGCTAAGATGAAGGGGGGGGGGTCATGAGAGTTGAGGATAATAAAGAACTAAGAAGTTTAAGGTGTTTAAGGAAAGATTTCAGTGCATATCCATGTCTTCTAGTGTAAAGGAAGGAGTGGTGATAGAAAGGAAAACTGTAAGTTAGGAACTGAATTTTGTGAGAAAGGAGGGGGAGTGACCTGTGGATCAAACACGGGGATCTGAATTAGGTGATACATTTACACAGAATGAACCTATGAGTAGAGGTTGTGGGATGTTGCCAAGAAAAAGAAGATAATAGTTTGTGTGTTTGTCCTTCGTTTTGGAAAAGGCCATGCCATCAGAGAAATGATGACATGACTTGCACTTAACTTTGTTTTGAGTGAGGGAGGGCTGTGCAAGGTTACTAGCCTCACTTTCTCCTCCTGAAGCATCTGGATTCAGTGACTAGATATTCATAAGGATCACTGGAGATGGCTGAGGATGAAATGGGAGACCTTGGCCTTTTTAGGTACTCACTTAGAGGGACGTAACCCCATTAAGTGAATAGGTCTCTTTAAGAAGAAGTGAATGGCCCTTTTAATGAGCAAGAGAAGAAAAAGTAACAAAATCAAACTGGGAGGGATAAACTGGGAAGATAATAGAAGAGGAAGTGGGATGCAAGGAATGTTCCAACTCCCTCTACAGGTGCAGGGAAATTTGAGAGAAAGTATAACCTGTGCCAGAAAGTGTGACAAAAGATGCATTTACCTGGGAGAATTCAGGTCTCTGTGTGTAACAAATGAAGCCTGAGAGAAAGGCTTTCCAAATCAAAATAGTTTGTTAATTGCAGACCAAGGAAATGTGATGTATGAGGAGGAGACAACTGTTGTCAGTTCTGCACAGGACAATAGGAAGTGGACTGGTGGACATTTTTCCACTGTTTTCATCTGGATTTGGATTTATAAAGATCTCATCTAGACTGAAGCAAAAGACAAACACACTGTTGTAATTTAATTGTCAGAAATAGTTTAAACTGTCCAAACTGATCAGAGAATTGTCAAGACTTTCACTTTAAACAGATTGCATCATACCCCACAGATGTATGATTCCCAGTTAGTTAACAGGAAAACCCGGTCTGTTGAATTATGCAACTCTAGCCAAAGCTCACAAGAATGTTGGTGACCCTTTGGAATAGATAAAACTTATTGAGGACCTGTGGAAAGTTGGCAGAAGTAGGTCAATAAAGAAAACAAAAGTACATTGAAAAGTCCTGCTACCCTTAGTCAACAATTTAAAGCAAAAACCTCAAGATTAAAGTGGTACCAGATATCAAGGCAGCTCAGTGGAGGAAATAAACAATTCGATATCAGTCAAAGCCTATGCCATAGAAGCTTTAGAATAAAGTAAATCAGAGGGGAGAGAATAATAACTCTATTTGGTAGAGAGGAAATTTAGCCTCAAAAAGGTTAAACTACTTATCCAAGTATCACACATAGAATTTAAGATTTAAGAATAACAAATAAGCAAAATTACTTTTACCTCAGTTACGTAGTATTTCCCTTTAGAATGGGTTATCTGCTTTATTTAAATTATCTGAATAATTGTCTCAATTATTCAATTTCGTTTATATGCTTAGACTGGGAAGATTCAAAGGACTACTATGCCTAATAGGTACATAAAACTCTATGCCATGATATAAAAAAAAAAAAAATAAATGCCCTAATTGTCAACCTTTTATTTGAAATAATTCAGGGAACTGGTTAATCAGTGTTTTTCTTCAAGCAGCTAACGTTTGAATATTGAAATCCCGCAGAGTATTAAGCTAGAGAAATGATATCGGACTCAAAGAGAAAGAGAGCCACTAAACCATAGATAAGAATCCTTGTAGGCTGCATATTAATTTAGAAAACTATATATTACTATTATCTATGCTGCATTTTGGAGGGTAGCTAGGTGCTACAGTGGACTGAATGCTGAGTCTGGAGTCAGGAGAACTCTTCTTCATGAATTCCAATTTATCTTCAGTGACTTACTAGTTCTGTGACTCTGGGCAAATCACTTAATCCTTCTTTTCTCAGTTTCTTCATATGTAAAATGAACTGGAGAAGGAAATGGCAAATCACTCCAACATCTTTGCCAAGAAAACCCCAAAGGTGTAATGAAGAGTCAGCCACAATTTTGCAACAACAAATGTTTTATTGTATTTATTTGTTTTGTGAAGTATTTTCCAATTGCATTTTCATCTGGTTTGGGCTGTACTTGAGAGTGTTGTGGACCTTATGTTTGACACCTTTGCTTTAAGAGATACAAAAATATAGAAGACAAAGACCTTCACAATCTAGTGGGAAATATAAGCCCAGGAAATCTACGTAAGACTGCAACACAAATCTTGATCTCTGATGTATAGAAACCAAAATATTAATTTACATTTTCTGTAATCTGTTCAATTATGTATAGTAAATATACATCCACATATTAAAGGCATGTGGGAATACATAGCCATATTTATCTCATTTGTAAAAACCATGTCTTTTGTAAAAAAAAAAAATAAGTTTAAATTAACTTAGTAAGAACTTAAATTATCAGGACAAACAAATTCAAAATAAATCTATATTATAACAGAATCAGTTAAGGCATAATAATATAACAGAAAGCTAGTTTGTATATGATACATTTTAGTAAATAATAAGCAAAGATACCAGTTTAACCTTAATCATATAGTTAAATTTCATGCAGCTGTTGACACCTGTACTTATTACTCTAAATTAAAATCCAATAAGCAATTCAGGGATTTTCCTTCCTTAGGTATTCTAGATAAAACTCACCAATGAAACCTACTGTACATGGAAAAAAGTTAGAATCAAAACATCTATAACTATATATGTATACACACATATATACATATATATACTATATATGTAATAACTACATTGACAACTCTAAGAAAGAGAATTGCTTTATTCTTGTATCTATTTTGAAATTTTCTAGTGTTTCCTCATTGTACATCCTTCAGACTTTTGCTTTAGATATGTATTTTTTAGCATAAAAAAACCCTTCTATGCATATTTTTGTAAAGTTTTAGCATAAATGAATGCTATGTTTTATCAAAGGTAATTTTTTTAGTCTGTTGAGATAATATCATGGTTTGGGTTGTTTTATTGCTGCAATATAAATGAAATTATTTTATTTTACTAATCATCACTATCCTAATTATCATGAATAATTAATATATTAAAATAATTATTGCAACTCCTTGTAGAAACAACTAGGCGGCGCAGTGGAAGGAGAGCTGAGCCTAGAGTGAAGAGCCAATTAATCACTCAATATATATTAAGCACCTGCTGTATGTCAATATGGTCTGTAAATGGTGTTCAAGGAGGACTAGCACCTCTGGAGTGAGGACTTGTCAAGACTTTTTCAGGGCTTCTCTTCCACTTGGTATCCACACCCTAACCTGTGGCACTAAAGAGTCTGTAGCCTGCACAGTCCTAGTAAGCCATCTCAGTAAATGGGTTAAACTAAGTTAAGGGTAACTGATGGGCCTCAAACCTGTCAGTGAGTAGGAGTGTCTACCCCAAGCATGTGAAGATCCCTCCACCCAGTGGAATAGGCAGATGTGAACAATTTGTTCCAGTGGCTGTGAAGGCAGATGAAACAGGCACTGTAGAGAACTTAGAGCTTGGTCAGACATCTAAGACACCCACCAAGGTCATACACTGCGTCGCAGGTCATTGTCACTTGTCTTGACTTTTTAAAATTAATTTAATTGTTCTCAGTCACTATAGTCACTTCCATAAATCTTAGATTTTTTTTCTCCCCCTCCCTTCCCTCTCCCTCACTGAGACAGCATGCAATCTTATATGGATTCTACACATACATTCTTATTAACCACATTTTCACATTAGTCATGTTGCATAGAAGAGTTAAAATGAATAGGAGAAACCATGAGAAAAGACAAACCAAAATAAACCATAACCCAAGACAAAATATTCTGCTTCATTTTGTATTCTGATTTCATAGTTCTTTCTCTGGATATGGATGGCATTTTGCCTCAAGAGTCCCTTGGGAATGTTTTAGGTCCTTGCATTGCTGTGAAGGGTTAAATCTACCAGGAACAGTCCTCGCACACTGTGGTTGTTACTGTGTACAATGTTCTCTTGGTTCTGCTCATTTCACTCAACATCATTTCATATAAGTCCTTCCAGGCCTCTCTGAAGTCCTCCTGTTCATCCTTTTTTATAGCACAATAATTATTCTATTACATTCTTGTACCACAACTTGTTCAGCCGTTTCCCAATTGTTGGCGATTCCCTCCATTTTCGGTTCTTGGCCACCACAAAGAGAACAGCCATAAATATTTTTGTACACCTGGGACCCTTTCCCTTTTTTGAGATCTCTTGGGGATACAGTCCTAGAAGCAATATTGCTGGGTGAAAGGGTATGCACATTTTTGTAGCCCTTTGGGCATAGTTCCAAATTGCTCTCCAGAATGGTTGGATCAGCTCACAGCTCCACCAACAATGAATTAATGTTCCAACTCTCCCACATCTTCTCCAACATTTATCATCTTTCTGTTTTGTCATGTTAGCCAATCGGATAGGTGTGATGTGGTACTCAGAGTTGTTTTGATTTGCATCTCTCCATTCAGTAGTTATGTAGAGCATTTTTTCATATGTCTATAGATAGCTTTAATTTCTTCCTCTGAAAACTGCCTGTTCATATCATTTGACCCTTTTGTCTTGCTACTGGACTTCAATGACCAGAAGACAGAGTGAGGCTAATGAATTTTTGCAACTCTGCCTCACATCCAGTTCATACATGAATTAAGACATCACCCTGTGATGCCATTGGACCTGTTAAAAAATGAAGAATAATCAATAGAATAATCACAACAGTGGCTTTCAGGGACCATGTGAAACACTGAAGGTACAAAATGAGGCAAAAGACAATCCCTATCCACAAGGAACTTATAATCTAAGGGGGAGATAACATGCAAACAAATACCTACAATGCAAAATATATACATAAAGATGAGTTCAAACCCAGCTTCAACTATGTGGCCCTGGTAAAGTCATTTAACCTCTGCATGTAACATGGGGATATGAATAACACCTGACTCACAGAGTTGTCGTGAGGATCAAATGAAATAATATTTTTAGCATAGTGCCAGGCACATCATATGTGCTTAACAAATATTTATTTTTTCTTTCTTTCTTTCCTTCTTTCTTTCTTTCTTTCCTTTCTTTCTTCTTTTCTCTCTCTCTCTTTCTTCCTTCCTTCCTTCCTTCCTTCCTTTCTTTCTTTCTTTCTTTCTTTCTTTCTTTCTTTCTTTCTTTCTTTCTTTCTTTCTTTCTTTCTTTCTTTCTTTCTTTCTTTCTTCCTTTCTTTCTTTCTTTCTTCCTTCCTTCCTTCCTTCCACCTAGCCTGTCCTCCTTTCTCTCTCTCTCTCTCTCTCTCTCCCCTCATCTTTTGGTTAAATTGCTTTAGTTTTTTTGTTTTGCTTGTTTTTGGTTTATGAAGAGTTATCAGTTAATAATATTATTATGTTATTCTAGAGTTTCCTTCTTTAATTATCCTTCCTTAGTTTAGGTATCAGAAGCTAGAGGTCATACGAAGCATGAGCCCATTTCTTTCCCATCTCACTCTTAGAAAATAGAAAGTTATAGTCCTCATATATTTACCAGCCAAAAGGAGAGAGGCTTAGAGGTTTCTGCCCTTTGTACATCCACTTAGTCATCAGTTCTTCCATCTCTGCATCTTTATAAAGTACAAATCCTTTTTACCCTATGTTGCATATGGCCAAAAGGAGGCCCAGAATCTCCAACATAGTTGCTCAGAACTAGCAATGATTCTGGAGAATGCTCCTGGTAGGCTTCATGAGATGACTTCTATAGACTAATTCAGTGTGACTATACATGGAACAATCTTGTGAAAAAGGGGAGATGGATGATGGTACTGTTATACTTCTATGGTATTTGAGTATGCGTTAGAATCTACATCTTCCAAGCATATGAAACAAACTTGTTAAGGAATAGTGTTTTCTAAGTTTTGCAGAAGAAAATTGATTATCGATATATGAATATGTAAAGGATCTGTGATTTCTTCAGTATAGAGAATTCCTAGTGTGAAATTTCACCCCACCCCTTATGAACTTAGATCTGGAACTATCTAATTTTACAGATAAGTCTGAAGGAATGGTCTATGATTCACAGAAGTCAAGGTTCTAGCCGAGGTACACACACACACAGCTAGTTAGTGTCAGAGAGCATATTTGAATTCAGGTCTTCCTGATTACAAATTTAGAGCTAGCTGCCCACTAAGGAAGAGTTGCAATATTTATTCGTTGTATTTTTTGCATTATCCATTGATCATAGTACCTGTTCTTAAGATCTACTTCCAAGAAATATGAATTTTTCCCCGATGTTTCAATAGCAAAATTTACTTCTGCAAGAATTATTAAGGCAGGTCATGAAGGGGAACCTTAGCTCTCATGGCAAAACTGGAATGTTGCATATAAACAGTTGTCCAAGAATTGACCAAAGGGAACTCTATCTCATTCTGTAGGATCACAACTACAGAATGAAATCATTGTTTATAGAATGAAAATGGAAAATTATAGGTGCAAAAGTCGCTCTCAGAATATTCCTTTTCATTTTGTTCCTTCCTGACTGATCTCAGGGCAGTTTAATGATATTGTAAATGAAGCAAAGTTTAGCATACCAGAGGATCTCTGAAAATAAAAACATAACATTTCAAAGCACATCTTTTTTTTCTTATGTTATGTTGACCTAAGTATAAATGTATGGAAACACCCTTTCTCTTCCTTCATCATGCAACCACAAGAGTGGGAGAGCTTAGAGTAAAAATAATTCTTGCTGAATGAAAAGTTAAAAAAAAAAAAGAAATCAGTCATCATGGTAGTACCCTGATTCCCTCCTTTCTAGTAATAACATGGAACAACAATCATGGCGGGGAAATAGCAACAGTTTGGGTTACCTCAACAACCAGCATGACCAGACAACTACAGGAAGCAGCAACAGTTAACAAAAAAATCTTGTGTGTGAGCTAAGGGGTGAGTGCCTTACTGAGATGATGGCAGAAATGAAACAGTTTTCTAAGTTTCTTCTTTATAAAAGGAGATATTTGTCTAATTTTGCCTAAGAAGAATCCATTTATAGCATACCTTTGTTTAAAAAAAAAGTAACGAGTCCTAAATAACAAATACAAAATAATCGACAACACTGTTAGCAACTGAGTCTTTCTCACTTGATTCTTAGGTTTGCATTATTGGAGTAAATACATGAAAAGTTTTTCTGTAAATATCCATTGTGGTCAGTTTATATAAATTAATTTTGAGAAATTTCAAGAAAAAAACTCAGGTACCTAGTTTCTCGATGGTGTTACCAAATATATAATATGACTCTTACTTCTATCAGAAGTTGACTGGTTTTGAAAAGCATTCATTCACTTTGACTTGGCACAGTATTTAGAGAGCTGAATTTAGATTCAGGAAGACTCATCTTCCTAACATTCTCAGACACTCGCTAGCTGCTTGACTCTGGGGAAGTCACTTAACCCTGTTTGCTTCAGTTCCTCATCTGTAACATGAGCTAGAGAAGGAAATGGCAAACCACTCCAATATCTCTGCCAAGAAAACCCCAAATGGTGTCATGGAGAGTTGGACATGACTGTAAAATGACTTAACAACAACAACAACAAATTTCTTTGATGACATTTTTTCCTATGTTTTCCCAAGTCCTAATGGGCAATGGAGAAATGACAGAATGTATAAAAAAGCAAGGACAAACTGCAAGTTGTCTTGAAGAAAAAAGTATCATGGCTATCTGTATATGATTACTCTTCCATTCAAGTAAGTTCAGTTCAACAGAGGTTTTGCACAATACTGTTAGATGTCAGAGGAAATAAAGACAGACGAGAAACAGCTTCTTTCCTCAAGAAGCTTAGATTGTTTTTGCCCAAACACACAATTAGACAAATAGTTAATTTAAAGATCCAGTCTTATAGTCTCATAGGACCATAGCTTTTAGAACTAGAAACAACTTTAAAGACCATTTAATCCAACCCTTCTCATTTTACAGATGAGAAAATTGAGTCCAAGAAACCTTAAATGATTTGGAGTATTTCAATTTTAAATTGTATTAAAGTTCACAATATTCCAGTTATATAGTTTAAAACTATTCATGAAACTTGGATATTATATATTTACTTCTGCTCCTACAGGTAAAATGTTAAACACACACAAGACTTCTTATATAATATTCTTAAATACATGGGAAAAGAAAAATATGTTAGTCATGGAAATTTCTACATCGGCATTCCTGATAGAAGGAGATTCTCATACTGATCTTCTCTCCTGCAGCACAATTTTGTTGAAAGCCCATGAAAGACACTTTGTAACACAGGTGAAAGATGGAAGTACCACCTCATTCCTTAGGAAGCTAGCTTTAATATTTTTTCAACCTGATTCTACCCTGAGGTGTTTGTTCTGGAAAGGAGACAAAGTTAAGATCTCCAGAGAATCCTGCAATCCCAAAAGAACAGACGAGTCTATATGTATACCAGGCAATATATAGAGAAAACAATTCCTGTGTTCAGGGACCAAAAGAAACTTTCCAGAAAATATATCATCAGTAACCTTCTTCATTTTCATCATATTTTCTAATTAGTTGCCTGGTCTTGTCAATATTTCTTTTGAAATTTTTCTTTCTTCCAACCCTTCCTCTCCATTCCTATGACTAGGAGTTGTCATTTCATCGGACTTGATCTACTTGTCTTGTTCTTTTCTCCTCCCAATACATCATAGAACCATAGATCTAGAACTTAAAGGAAAATCAGAGGTCTTTTAACCCACATCCTGGAAGGGACTTCAGAGGCTACTGTCTGCGAATTCTTTGTGCAGTTGCACAGTATTACATATTGCACATGTTTTCCAACTTTTTCAACATATCAATCAGTTGTATTGATTTATTTTTCTCTTGCAAAAATATTACCGCCTTTATAGGAGCCAGATAGGGTATACTTGGGATAGCTGTACTGATGACATAATCAGAAGATATCAATTTCCTTTTCTTTTCCTTCTGTGAAATGCTTTGCATTATTCTGTGTTAATTCATATCTCACTTCAGTTTAAGGCCTTTCTTAAATGTTCCAAGCCATATTAACCCCAAAGTTTTTGAATACCCATAGGACTTACGCTTTGCATAATGATTTTTGGATTCTAGTTGCAAAGGTTCTCAGAGGATGAAAGTTAACTAAAAAAAGACATTGCATCGACATAATGTCATAGAGTCTCTGCTTGATTGTAGCAATAGAAAATGCATTGCCTGCTTTGTCAGTATATCTTATATTTTAGGAAATTAATTGTTGATTTGAACAACCAACTTCTTTCTGTCACTTCCACCAACACTACTAGTTGTGCCCTCTGGAGCCAAGTGGTGCAAGTAGTTTGCCTCATTGACATGAAAAGTTTTCAAACATTTGAAGACAGTTATATCACTCCAAAGTTTCCCCCCATCTTCCATTGGGCTATCTTGCCAGTACCTTCAACCAATTGTCATACTACACAATCTTGTCTTTCACCATTACATCTGTCCTACACTTGATGTGTTCCAGTTAGTCAATGTCCTTCCTAAAATGTGACACTGCGGGCTAATCATAATTCGCCAGATGTGATCTGATGAGAGCAAAGTAGAGTGGAGCTATCACCCTTCTGATTATATACTCTATGCTTTTTAGAAGTTCCCAAACTTATTTGGCCTACTCACCCCTTTTAAAAAATTACTCAGCTTGCCCCTGGTGTTAGGTTAGGTTAACACTTATTTTTCTTTTCTTTTTATTTATTTATTTCTTTTTATTTTTTTTAATTTTTTTTAATTTTTAACACAGTTCATATTACATAAAATAATTCCAACTTTTGGTCAGGTGATACCTCTTTAAAAGTATTTATAATATAGACCATAAATGATTTTTTTTTTGACATTAACCAACTAAGACACAAATAATGACTATATGCTAACTTAACAAGCCCTTGACCTAATTGTCTCCATACTATTGCTAAGAATTAAAGGAATCTAACTTATTGTTGTTGGTCTAAAGTCCTAAGCCTAATTGCTTAATTTTAGACTTAACTTCAGATGTTCCCCTATCAATAATCCGTAATTTAATAGATCCGGTATTAAGCTTACAAACCTTTTGATTATAGGAAACTGCCACCCAGAGTAAGGACATTGGAGGGAAACAATGTCTCCCCACCTTCATTTCAATTCCAGGCAAGAGTAGATTGCCAACTTGCATTCAATCAGGCTTAAAGTCTGCCAGGTGTGAGTGGGAAAATTGAGTCAGGAGAATCCTACCTCAGCCCAGGCTGAACAGCTACTCTCCCACCCTTCCCATGAGATCACATTTTGCAGTTAATACCAGCATCTTGCAGGTTTATTGGGGATCATGGATTGGAGGCTCAGACCACCTTTCTTGCTATCCATACCCGGAGTAAGACTCAGAAGAACAGTCAGTTTATAGCTCTATAGAATATTAAAATAGCAAGTTCCAAATAACCAGGTTTCAGATATGACTATAATTTCACATTGGCTAAGGAACATCTTTTGAGGCAAGTCTTAAGTAGCTTACATGCCTTTCTATACATGTTCTAGTTCCTGATTAAATAACAATCATAAAATCAAATTTATCATTAAAACTTTAACTTTTCCATCAATAACAAATTTTTCCCCAGGTTTTCTGCCTCTAGAAAACTTTGACTAAAATTTCGCCAAACTAAAGATGCCTCTGATTTAGTTTCAGTAACTAATTTAGTCAAGTGTTTTAATATTAATTGCTTTTACATCACTTTGTAACATGTCCAATTTTTCTCCCCATCTCTCCCCTCCCCCCACCCCCTAATACCTTGCATTCTGATTACCCCTTCCCTCAATGTACCCTTCCTTCTATCACATCCCACCCTTCCCTTATCCCCATCTTCTCTCTTTTCTTGTAGGGCAAGATAGATTTCTGTACCCCATGACCTGTGTTTCTTATTTCCTGGTTATATGCAATAATGATTCTCAACATTCCTTTCTAATACTTTGAATTCCAATTTCTCTCCCTCCCTCCTTTCCCTCCCCATTCCCACTGAAAAGTCAAGCAATTCAATATGGACTAAATATGTGTTGTTTTGCAAAAGACTTCCATAGTAATAATGTTGTGTAATACTAACTATATTTCCCTCTATACTACTCTATTCCCCCTTATTTTTTTTATTCCCACATTTGACCTTGTCGCCTCCCAAAAGTGTTTACTTCTAGTTACTCCCTTCTCCTATTTGCCCTCCCTTCTATCATTCCCCTCACCGCACTTGTCACTTCCTTCCCTACTTTCCTGTAGTATAAGATAGATTTTCGTACCAAATTTAGTGAGTGTGTTATTCCTCCTCAAGTCATATGTGAGAAGAATAAGCTTCACTTTTCCCCTCTCCCCTTCTCCCTTTTCTCTTCCATTGAAGAAGATTTTTCTTATCTCTTTTATGAGTTATAGCTTGTCCCATTCCATTTCTCCCTTTCTCCTCCCAATATTTTCTTCCCTCACCCCTTAATTTTTATTTTATTTTTTGTGGATATCATCTCTTCTGGTTCAACACAACCTGTACTCTATATGTGTGTGTAAATGTACAATCTCTCTACCTACCCAAACACTGAGAAAAGACCCAAGAGTTACAAATGTTTTCTCTCTATGTAGGAATGTAAACAGTTCAGCTTTAGAAAGTCTTTTATCATTTTTCTTTCCTGTTTCCCTTTTCATGCTTCTCTTGATTGTTGTGTTTGAAAGTCAAATTTTCTCTTCAGGTCTGATCTTTTCATCAAGAATGCTTGAAAGTCCTCTATTTCATTGAAAGACAATTTTCCCCCTGAAGTATTATATTCAGTTTTGCTAGGTAGGTGATTCTTGGCTTTAGTCCTAGTTCCTTTGACTTCTGGAATATCATATTCCATGCCCTTCTATCCCTTAATGTAGAAGTCATTAGATCTTGTGTTATCCTGATTGTATTTCCACAATACTTGAATTGTTTCTTTCTTTCTAGCTGCTTGCAATATTTTCTCCTTGACCAGGGAACTCTGGAATTTGGCCACAATGTTCCTAGGAGTTTCTTTTTTAGGACCTCTTTCAGGAGGTGATTGGTGGATTCTTTCAAAATTTATTTTGCCCTGTGGTTCTAGAATATCAGGACAGTTTTCCTTGATAATTTCATGAAAGATGAGGTCTAGGCCCTTTTTTTGATCATGACTTTCAGGTGATGCCATAATTTTTAAATTGTTTCTCCTGGATCTGTTTTCCAGGTCAGTTGTTTTTCTAATGAGATATTGCACATTATCTTCCATTTTTTCATTCTTTTGGTTTTGTTTTGTGATTTCTTGGTTTCTCATAAAGTCATTAGCCTCCATCTGTTCCATTCTAATTTTGAAAGAACTATTTTCTTCAGTGAGCTTTTGAACCTCCTTTTCCATTTGGCTAATTCTACTTTTTAAAGCATTCTTCTCCTCATTGGCTTAACCTTTTTTGCCAATTGAGTTAGCCTATTTTTAAAAGTGTTATTTTCTTCAGCATTTTTTTGGGTCTCTTTTAGCAAGGTGTTGACCCACTTTTCATACTTTTCTTGCATCTCATTTCTCTTCGCAATTTTTCCTCCACCTCTCTTACTTGATTTTCAAAATCTTTTTTGAGCTCTTCCATAGCTTGAGCCCATTGAATATTTATTTTGGATGTTTGGGATATAAAAGCCTTGACTTTTATGTCTTTCCCTGATGGTAAGCGTTGTTCTTCCTCATGCAAAAGAATGGGAGGAGATATCTGTTCACCAAGAAAGTAACCTTCTGTAGTCTTATTTTTTTCCATTTTTGGACATTTTTCTCAAGCAGTTACTTGACTTTTGGGTCTGGATGCAGAGAGGGTTTTTTGTGCCCAGAATCTTAGCAGTTACCTCTCCACAGCCATCTGGCCTCCAGTTCCCAAGTCAGCACTGGGGGCTGATTTTCAGATAATCTGTATGGGCAGGGCCACCATTCAGAGTGAGACAAAGACCAGCTCACCCAGGGCCTCTACTCAGGGCTGAGGTAAGACTCAGCTCTTCAATATGCCCCAGGTTTTTAAGCTCCAAATATGTATGGGGCTGCTGTACCTGCAATGTAGCTTTTGAGGCAACTACCTGCTACTGGAGCTATGGGAAGGCCCTTCTCCCTTCCTGGCTGGCTGGAAAAACCTGGTCACTGACCTTTGGCAACTGTGCACTGTGGGGTCTTCGAACCTGCTGCTGCTGGGACTGGGGATTCCACAACTGGAGATTCCCCCTGCAAGGGCTGTTTGGGAGCTGCACCATGTGGCCAAGGCTGGGCTGGGCTCCAGGCTCCACTCCATGTCCAGTGCAACCCACATTTCCTATGGTCCTTTCAGGTCACCCTGGGCTGGAAATCTCCTCTACTTTGTTTTTCTCCACTTCTACTGCTCCAAAATTTGTTGAGGGTCCCTCTCTACAGGTATTTTATGGGCTGTGCAGGGAGACCCTGTGAATGTGTGTCTTTCTACTCTGCCATCTTGCCTCTGCCTCAAGTTAGCCTCTTTTTAAAGGTGTTATTTTCCTCAGCAGATTTTTGGTTCTTCTTTAGCAAGCTGCTAACTTGCTTTTCAAGCTCTTCTATTGCCTGAGCCCACTTTAAATTCACTTTGGAGGCACTGGAGACAGGGACCTTGACTTTGTGAGACAGTATGCCTTGTTCTTCCTCATCTGAAAGGATGGGAGGAGACAGCTGTTCACTAAGAAAGTAGCCTTCTATGGTCTTACTTTTTTTTCCCCTTTGTTGGCATTTTTCCAGCCAGTTACTTGACTTCTGAATCATTTGTCAAGAGGATGGTCCTATTGCCCCTCCTCTCCCCAAGGCTGAGTTTCCATTCAGCTCAGAGATTTCTGGGGCTTTGGGTGGGAGTGGGGCCGTCACTGAGGGCTCAGGTGTAGATCAGCTGCTCCTTACAGCCAGATATTTTAAGTTGAGCTGCCTGGACAATGGATCCAGGTTGCTTCCTGGCCAAGGTAGCTGCTACTGCCACTGCTGCCATGGCCTAGGGCTATTGCTGAAGGAACCCTATTTCCCTCTTGCCCATCTGGGAAAGCCCTCACACACGGACCTTTGGAACTTTCTTTGCTGCTTGTGAATTGAGGGATCTGGGACCTTCTCTTTGGGGAATTTTTCCCTGAAAGTCTTTTCAGGTCCTGTTCCTCCCTCTGCTCAGCATCCCATGAAAAATACCTTTCCTGTGAGCCTTCTAGGTTACCTTTGGCCTGACACCACTTTCACTCTGTTATTCTGTGGCTTCTGCTGCTCTAGAATTTGTTGAGAGTCATTTTTTACAGGTTTTTTGTGGGCTGTGGGGGAAGCACTAGAGTATATGCACCTTTCTACTCCACCATCTTAGCTCAACCCCTCCCCCCAGAACAACTCTTATTTTTCTTCAACACTTTTCAATTGCACCCAAGGCTACTATTGTCACCCTCCATCATTTCAGGGCCCCCAGAAGGTAGTATTACCGACTTTTGGAACCTATGAATGTGAAATATGATGTTATTACCATTTTTAGTGTCACTTGTTGACTTATACTGAGACTGCTGTCTAAAAATCTCCCTAATAATTTTCATATTGTTGTGGTGTTTGTCCTTCATGCTTGAAGAGGACCATGACCCCAAGATGTTGACATGACTTGCAGTTGACTGTGATTTGAGTGCGAGAGAACAGTGCAAGGTCACCAATCTCACTTTCTTCTATAGAATCATCTGGGTCCAGTGGCCTGGTATTCATCAGGATGACTGGAGATGGACCAAGATGCAATGTGAAACCATGGCCATTTTAAGCTAAGGTGTTATCACATTCTCACTTTGAGTTAGATACGCCCATTCAATGAATAGGCTTCTTCAAGTAGTGACTCAAGGGATTGTCCCTTTTAAAAAAAAAATTCAAATTGGGCAGGGAAGACTCTCAGGGTTCCTGGGTAAAAGAGAAACAATTACTATTTAGTATTTATATTCAGTCTGTGCTAGGTGGGTGGGTACCTATTGTCCAGTTTATGAGTTCCAGAGTGAATTGAGTTTAAGACTTGGACTTTGAGCAAGAAATCTAGCCAGTAAACACAAAAGGAAAAAGACAGCTTTTGGTCATGGAAGTGCACCTTCCCCTGGGTACAGAGCCCCTGGTGAGAGGAAGAGAGGAAAGGAAAGGAAAGAGAAGGGGAAGAGAAGGGAGGGGAAGAGAGAGGAAAGCAGGCAACTAACAATTGTGTAGTTATACTTCCCTATACAATGGATTTTTAAAAACACAAATGTTGAACTTAAAGTTTATCTTTCTTATACATCTTACTAGACTGAGATTATCATTCTGGCCTTTTGGGATCATTATTGTAGACTCTTCTAAATTTTATTATCATCCAACGTTTAACTTTCCAGCTTTGTGCTATCTCTTAAATTAGATAATTATGCCATCTTTGCATTCAAGAAATCATTAGTTAAATTATTGAATAATCTCAGTGCAAGAACAGATCTCTCAGATGTTCCATTACAGAAATCATTCAATATTGATATTCCTCCATTAATCAATACTAGACCATATCTCTACATTTTGTCCACAAGGATATTATGAAAATGTTTTGAAACAACAACAACAACAAAAAACCCTGAGTATTTTACAACTATTATATTCCTGTGACCTAGTAACTGTTATGAGAAAAATTTATTTTTGTATGAATTTATGTTAATTCTCATCGATCGTTGCTCCCTTTTCTAAAATTTTGATATCTAAACCCTTCATAATGCATTGTAAAATTTTTTAAGGAATGACAAGCAAGGTTATTGACCAATAGTCTTAGGCTTCTCCCTATCTTGTGATAATAAGGACATCATTTGAATATCTACAGTTCTAAATTCCTTTCTTATTATCCATTATTTTTTCAAAGATGATTAACCATAGTTTAGTAATAATATTCCTCAGTTCTTTCAGTATCTTGAGTTGTAAACTATCTGGACTTGGTGACTCAAATTCAGGTACATACTCTCTTATCATTTTCTTGCTTATTTGGCTTTTCAATTTCCTGTTAACCACTTTTATCCTATCCTTTTTAGATTGAAGATTATTCTCCTCAGCAAAATTTCATTCATTATCAACTTTCCACCCACCTTGAACAACAGTCCTATTCTTTCTTTGAACTTTTACTTATCCTAATGTAATTTGGAAGAAAACTTTTTTTTAAAATTGTCTTTATTATTCATGCTCAACTTTATTTCAATCTGAGATTGCGTATTCTTGACACTGTCCTATAAGAATGTCACTATTTTATATTTTCTTCAGTTAATAGCCTTTGCTTACACTTATATACATGTTAATGTTTGCTTGATTCTTTTATTTTTCCTCAGTTGGACAAGAAATTTTCTGTGTATCTTCATTGGTATTTTTAAAGAGTTCTGGGGCAGGGGTGAGGGTGGAGACATGATGGTGAAGTCACAGCATGGACTTTCTAAGCTCTCCCCACAAACTCATCCCAATACTTGTAAAAAATGACTATAAAATAATTCTGGAGTTGCAGGATCTACAGAATGATGGAGTGAAGCAAATCTCTAGCCCAAGACAGCCTGGAAGGTTGCTGGGAATTGTTTATGACACCGTACTGGGAGCAGAACACAGTCCAGCATGGGCCATGGCAGCACAGATGGGACCTGAGCAGGTATAGGGGGACTGAATCTCTTGCACCTGTGGTGGTTTCCAGACTTCATGACCCCAAAATGCTGAGGAAAAAATGGAAGGTCAGGGGGAAAAATCTGTGTGAGGGAGTAGAGTGGTCAATCCCTAGTCCCAGGGCAAAAGAGCAGGGGACAGGACAGAGGAACCCACAGAACCCCCAGTAGCAGCAGGGGCAGCAGCAGTGACTGTTTCTGGACCTCTAGGGCCACAGATTGCTGGAGGATTGAGTGGCTGGCAGTACACCACCACCACCATGGGAAACAGAGAACTACCTGGACAAAGAGTTCAAAAGTCAAGTAAATGGCTGGGGAAATGAACAAAAAACAGAAAAATAATCAGACTATAAAATCTTACTTTGGTGACAAGGATGATCAAAACATGCAAATAGAGGACAATAAAGTCAAAACTCTTCTATCCAAAGACCCCAAGAAAAAATATGGATTAGTATCAGGCCATGGAAGAGCTCAAAAAGGGTTTTGAAAATCAAGTAAGAGAAGTAAAGCAAAAATTGGAAAGAGAAATGAGAGTGATGCAAGAAAAGCATGAAAGCTAATCAACTGCTTGATAAACGAGACCTCCAAAAATGATGAAGAAATTAACACTTTAAAAATTAGACTAGCCCAAATGACAAGAGATCCAAAAAATGATGAGGAGAAGAATGTCTTAAAAAGTAGAATTGGCTGGTTGGAAAAGGAGTTCCAAAAGCTCACTGAAGAAAATAGTTCCTTAAAGACAAGAATGGAGCAGGTGAAAGCTAATTACTTTATGAAAAATCAAGAAATTATAAAACAAAGCCAAAGGAATGACAACTAGCAGACAATGTAAATTATCTCATTGGAAAAACAAATGACCTAGAAAATAGATTGGGGAGAAACAATTTTAAAATTAAGGGACTATCTGAAAACCATGACAAAAAAGAAAGAGCTTAGACATTGTCGTTCAAAGAATTGTCAATGAAAACTGCCCTGATATTGTAGAACCAGAGAGTAAAGTCCATTTTGAAAGAATCCACTGATTGCCTCCTCAAAGAGATCCTAAAAGAAAAGCTCCTAGGAATATCGTAGTCAAATTCCAGAGCTCTCAGGTAAAGGAGAAAGTATTTTAAGCAGCCTGAAAGAAACAATTCAAGTATTGTTGAAATACAATCAGGATAACAAAAGATCTAGCAGCTTCCACATTAAGGGATTGCAGGGCTTGGCAAATAATATTCCAAAAGTCAAAGGAGCTAAGATTAAAGCCAAGAATCACCTACTCAGCAAAACTGAGTATAATAATTCAGGGAAATATGATTGTTCAATGAAATAGAGGACTTTCAATCATTCTTGTTGAAACAGAGATGAAGAGAAAATTTTACTTTCAAGCACAAGAATCAAGAGCACCATGAAAAGGTAAAGGGGAAAGAGAAATCATAAGGGACTTACTAAAATTGAACTCTTTACATTCCTATATGGAATGACAATATTTGTAACTCTTGAGATTTTTCTCAGTATTAGGGTAGTTGGAAGGATTATATACATATAGAGGGTATAGAATGAGTTGAATATGAAGGGATGACATCTAAAAATAAAACTAAAGGGTGAGAGAGGAATGTGTTGGGAGGAGAAAGGGAAAAATAAAATGGGACAAATTATCTCTCACATAAAAAGGCAAAAAAAGGCCTTTTCAATAGAGAGCAAGAAGGAGGAGGTGAGAAGGAAAAAGGGAACCTTACTCTCATTTGGCTTAAGGAGGGAATAACATGCTCACTCAATTTGCTCTGAAAATCTATCTTACACTAGAGGAAAGTGGGGGAGAAGGGGATAAGTTGGGTGTGGGGTGGGTTGGGAAGGCAAATGGGAGGAGGGGATAATTAAAAATAAACACTTTTCAGGAGGGATAGAGTCGAAAGAAAGAATAGAATATATGGTGGGCAGGATTGGATGGAAGGAAATATAGTTGGTCTTTCACTACATTACTTTTATGGAAGTGTTTTGCATAATTGCACATCTATAACATCGAATTTCTTGCAATCTCAGTGGGGATGGATGGGGAGGGAGGAAGAGAATTTGGAACTCAAAGTTTTAAAAACAAATGTTAAAAATTATTTTTACATGCGACTTGGAAATAAAATATACAGACAAAAGGGTATAAAAATCTATCTTGCCCTACAAGAAAATGGAAGGGATAAGAATAAGGGAAGGGAGGGGCATGACAGAAGATTTCACAAACATTTTCAACATCTTCCTATATATTTGGGAGTATAGAAGAAAGGAGCTGAGAAAGCCTACCTGAGCCATAGTCCTTAATTTAATGGAAATATGATCCATTCCACATTGCCTGGAAAGAGCAAGCAGCTGTCTCCAAAGCATGTTACTTCACTCAATAGTGCACCTAAAATCATTAACTAATAGAGTTTTTAAAACTCAGACTGATGTAATGTCTGAAATATAATGTTTTCATTAATAGGTATAATCATCATTGTTTCCTTATCCTAGAAAGATTTTTACAAATCTGGCAATTCTATCATCCAGCTAATGACCATTTTTATTATTGAACATTATGAAGCATATTATTGTACCTAGTCTTTGGTATTTTCTCTGAAAAATGAATTTTGCTCCCCTGGTAAACTTCTTCTATTTAAAAAAATAAATAAATAAAATGAGCTTACTCACAAAGCAGGTTTTTCTAGCTCTAATTAAAATGTAAAAGATGAGTAAAAAAGCAAGAGTTGTATATTTTATTTGTTCATTAGCACAGTGTTAGAAACATTCTTCCTTTACTATTTCATTTGGAAATTCTTGAAAGCTCCAGGAAATTATTTTGCAGATGTTGACTAAGACAATGTATCATAAAAATTAAATGCATTTCAACCTTAGTACACTGCAAAATTATGCACATTTCAAAAGAGTCACACATAAAAGAGGGCTTTTGTTTAACACAAGAGACACAGTAAATTTGGAAGCTTAAGAAGACTTGGAAGTTACAGGCTGACACAAATCAAGAACCTTGTTTCTTTTTGGGTAAAAAAAGGTGAGAAATGTATTGAAGTATAAAATTCTCACTTTCCTTCTAATTGAAAATTATAATTATTTAAGGTAGAAGCAGTTTTTAATAGTGAACAGAGTAGATTTCATAACAAGAATAAACTTAATCTTCTAAAAAATAGTCATATGCTTTTGCTTATCAAGATATGGAGTTGAGACTTCTGGGAGCCAAGATGACAGAGCAAGCAGTAAATTGTTGTAACTCTCCCATATTTACCTCTAAACAAACATAAAATAACTCCCCCAAACAAATCCTGGTAGAGAAGAACCATCAAAAAAAGTACTGAAATAAACTTTGAGCCTAAGAAACTAGGAAAATTGACAAAAAAGGAATGTCTCAGGTAAAATGGGCGCCCAGTCCAGGACTGAAATACTCCAGCAAGCTAGTTGCAGGTCCCACATCAGCAAACCAATGGTATAGCCTGAGCCCCAGACAATTACCAACATCTGCACTTCTCACCTATCTAAGCATAGTTGGGGAATGGGCAGCCTCTAGTTCTGAGAACTGCCTCTTGCTTCAGTGGAGCCCTGGTCAAACAGGCAAACTCCAGTGGCCAGACTACCATGTACTTTGGTGTCTCCCTGGGGAAACAGAAACACCTCACCAACCACAGCACATGGCAGACACCAAAATTAGGATCCTGGCTTAGCATCAGATAAGCTTCCAGACCCCTAAGACATCTAGCAGTGCCAATCACCTCCCATTTCACTCCCTTAACATAGCACCAGACATGAAGATCCCCCATGGGCCTCAAGGCAATATCAGTGCAGCACCAGTTAAACAACCAGGACCTGCAGCCTCTGGTGCAAGAAGCCTGAGACAGTGCCCCTTAGAGGAAGGGCTGAGATGGCAGAGTAAAATCAGGGACTCACTTGAGTTCTCCCTCAAACTCCTCCAAGTATCTTTAAATAATGACTCTAAACAAATTCTAGAACAGCAGAAACCATAAAAAGACAGAGTGAAACAATTTTCCAGACCAAGAAAAATTAGAAAGTCAGCAGGAAGGTCTGTTGCACCAGATTGAGAGAAAATCACTGTCTAGCACAGGCTTGCCAGCAAGGATTGGCCCCCCAGCAAACCAGGAGCAGGTCTTGGTGCAATTGAATCAGTGGCACCTGTGGCAATTTCCAGACCTCTCAATACTCAGATGCTAAGGGGATCAGACAAGCAGTCAGAAAGAGATTTGCAGGGATCTGTTTGTTGGCACCAGGGTCAGGACTCTGTTGCGTTGCTTATACTTGAATCTGTGTTGCAATACTGGATCTTAGCCCCAGCATGAGGAGAGGCACTAGAACAGCAGAGCTTTTGGTCACAGGATAGCAGGGACTCTAGTCACAGTTCCAGTGTTGAAAAGAATGCTTTTGGTTGTTCACCAACCAGTGCACAGTACAGGAGAGTAGTAAACGCACCTCTCTTTAGATCATACCACCTTGGAAGAGGCAACAACTTACAAGTTCCCAAAATTATATCTGAAAACAACTGCACAAAAGACCTGAACTTGAACAGTGCCCCCTCCATTTGGAAAGCAAAACCTCACTTCAGCATAGAGTTAAAAGTCAAGAAATATACTGAAAAATGAGCAAAAAAAAGAAAAAAATCTGAGCATTGAAAGTTAGTATGATGACAAGGAGGATCAAAACACATATTCAGAAAAAAAAAAACTAGTCAGAATTGAGTGCATCCAAAAAATATGAATTCATTTTAGGCCATGAAAGAGCTCAAAAAGGATTTTAAAAATCAAGTATGAGAGGTAGAGGAAAAATTGGGAAGAGAAATGAAAATGATGCAAAATTCATGGAAAAAAGAGTCAATGGCTTGGTAAAAGAGGCACAAAAATACTGAAGAAAATAGCATCTTAAAACACACAAGAGGCCAAATGGTAAAACAGATAGTGCCTCTTACATACTGGATGCAGAGCTCCAATTTAAGTGAAAGGAAAACTGCCAAAAAATGAAGGAAAAAGGATAAAAACATAATTTGATCATAAAAAGTTATGGTGACAAGGAAGATTATAACAAAACTCAGAAGAGGACAACAATGTCAAAATACCTATGAGCAAAACCCCAAAGAAAAATGGGAAGCAGTCTCAAGTCTAGAAAAGACTTAGGGATGAGATCAAAAAGGAGGTAAAATCACATAAGAAAGGTAGAAGAAGAACTGGGGAAAGAAATGAGAGTGATGCATGAGAATTATAAAAAAAGTCAACAGCTTAGGAAAAAGAAAAAAAATTGCTTAAAAAAGTAGAATTGGTCAAAAAGTAAAGAAGATACAAAAATCCACTGAATAAAAGACCTCTTTTAAAAATATAGTTGCCCAAATAGAAAAGATTGCACAAAAGTTAATTGAGGAAGACAACTCCTTAAAAATTAGAATTGGGCAAGTAGAAGCAAAAGAATCTATGAAACATCAAGAATTAATCAAACAAATTCAAAAGAATGAAAAAAATAGAAGAGCATGTAAACCATTTCAAGGGAAAAAAACTGAACTGGAAAATAGATTCAGGAGAGACAGTATCAGAATCATTGGACTACCTGAAAGCCATAATCAGAAAGAGGAGCTGGACAGGATCTTTCAAGAAATTATCAAGGAAAACTGCTCTGATATCCTAGAACAAGAGGGCAAAATAGCCATTGAAAGAATGCACAGACATCCCCAAATTAAAATCCCAGGAAAATTATAGCTAAATTTCAGAACCATCAGGTTAAGAAAAAATACTGAAAGTGGCCAAAAAGA
The DNA here is from genome assembly GCF_028372415.1 of Notamacropus eugenii. NCBI lineage: Eukaryota > Metazoa > Chordata > Mammalia > Diprotodontia > Macropodidae > Notamacropus > Notamacropus eugenii. The sequence goes on from NC_092877.1 coordinate 285,821,645, forward strand.
AATAATTCATATATTGAGAAACCAAAATCAGGATTTTACAGGGATTAGCAGCTGCAATATTACAAGATCAGAGTTCATGGAACATGATATTCCAGAAGGTAAAGGAACTAGCATTACAAGCAAGAATCACTTTCCCAGGAAATTTAAGCATAATTCATCAAGGGAAAATATGGCCATTCATTGAAATGAAGGATTTCAAGTTTTCATTAAGGCAGGAACAGACTTACGAAAAAAATTTGATCTCCAATATCAAGATCCAAGAGAAGCATAAATAGGGAAAAAGGGGAAAGAAAACATAAGGGATTCAATAGAGATAAACTGTTTACATTCCTATATGGGAAGATTATACTTGTAATTCTTAAAAACTGTACCACTAATAATGAACTCAGTATGAATATACATAGTCAGAAGGTGTGACAAAGGGTGTGAATATAAAGTGAATTTGAGGGAGTGATATAAAAATTAAGAAATGAGAAAGAGGAGTACAAAGGATGCAGAAGGTAGGAAGAAGTAGAATGAGGTAATTATTTCACATGAAATGTTATGAAAGACTTATTACAGTGGAGAGGAAGATGGGAAGGTCAGAGATGGGTGCAACTTGAATCTTAAGCTCTTCAGTATTGGATGAAAGAGGGAACAATACATACAATCAGTTGAATATAGAAATCCATCCTACTCAACAGGGAACTATGAGGAGAAGAAATCAAATAAAGGTGGCATAGGGACTGACAGAAGGGAGAGAGCGGGGGTGGGGGGTGGGGGGTGGGGGGGTGGTAGGCAGAAGCCAAACACTGGTGAGGAGGATAAAGATGAAAGGAGAGAGTGTGAAGACTGGAGAAAGAATATGATGGAGGGAATTACACAGTTAGTAATCATGATTGAGAATGTTAATAGTATGAACTGTCCTATAAAATGGAAGTGAATAGCAGAGTGGATCCAAAACGAGAATCCTACAACATATTGTTTAGAAGAAACACACTTGAAACAGAGCAACGCAGAGAGTAAAGGCAAGGAGCTGGAGCAGAAAATACTATGTTTCAACTGAAATGAAATAAAAAAAAAAAAACAGGGGCAGCAATCTTGATCTCAAAGTAAAAGCAAAAATAGATCTAATTAAAAGAGGTAAGGAAAGAAACTACACCTTGTTAAAAGGTTCCATAAACAATGAAGCAATATCCATATTAAATATATATGCACCAAGTGATATAGCATCCAAATTCTTAAAGGAGATATTAAGTGCGCTGTAGGAAGAAATAAATAAATTCTAAAACTATTACAGTGGGGGACCTCAACTGCCCCCTCAGAACTTGGCAAATCCAGCTAAAAAGTAAAAAAGAAAGAAACTAGAATGTAAATATTAAAGAAGTTAGATATGACCAAACTTTGGAGAAAACTGAATGACAGCAGAAGGGAATATGCCTTTGTCTCAGCAGCCCAGACAATTACACTAAAAATGACCATGTAATAGAGCCTAAAAACATCAAAATGAAATGTAATAAGATAGAAATAATAAATGTATTATTTTTGTGTATAATATACTCAAATTAATTTAAGAAACAGCAATGGAAAGAGAGATTAAAAATTAATTGGAAACTAAATAATGTTCTCTTGAAGAATAAGTGGGTCAATGAACAAATCATGGAAACAATTAATTATTTCATTAATGAGAATGACAGCAATGCAAAATCATACCAAAATTTAGGGGATGGATCCAAAGCAGTACTTATGGGAAAATGTATTTCTCTCATTTTTACATCAAGAAAATAGAAAAAGAACAGATCATTGAATTTGGCATGCAACAAAAAAAAGAGCAAAAAACCAAAACAAAACTGGACAAAGAAAAAATTTAAAACCCCTAATTGAGGACCAAATTGGAAATTATGAAAATCAAAGATGGCATTAATAGTATTGAAAGTATTTTTCAAAAAAAACTATTGAGTTAAATAAATAAATCTGGCTTTATGAAAATAAAAACAATAAGTTAGATAAGCCATTGATTAATTTGATTAAAATAAAGAAAATCCCACAAATATCCACTATCAAAAATGAAACGGGTGAAATCACCACCAATGAAGAAGAAATTAAAACAATCATTAGGAAATATTTTGCACAATTATATGCCAATAAAGCTGACAACCTGAGTAAAATAAATGGATATTTATGCACATATAAATTATGCTCATGAACAGATGAGGAAATAGAATGCCTAAATCAACCAATCACAGAAAAAGAAATTGAACAAGCCATTAATGAACTCCTTAAGAAAAAATCCCCAGGGCCATATGAATTCACAAATGAATTCTACCAAACATTTAATGAACAATTAGTTCAAATCCTATATAAACTATTTTGAAAATAGGTGGAGTTCCACCAAATCAACACAAATATGGTGCTGATACCTAAACCAGGAAGAGTTAAAACAGAGAAAAAAAATTAGACTAATTCCCCTAATGAATATTGATACAAAAATATTGAACAGCATACTAGTCAGGTGATTATAGAAACATATCACAAGGATTATGTACTATGACCATGTGGAATTTATACCAAAAATGCAAGGTTGGTTCAGTACTGGGGACACTATTAACATAGTTGACCATATCTACAGCAAAACCAACAGAAATTATATTATAATTTCAACAGATGCTGAAAAAGCTTTTGGCAAAATACCAAACCCATTCCTTTTTGAGAACATAGGAATAAATTGTGTGTACATTCAAATAATAAGCAGTATCTATCTAAAACCATCAGTAAGCATTGTATGTAATGAGGATAAGCTAGAAGCCTTCACAATAAGATCTGGAGTGAACCAAAGATGCTTATTGTCACCATTATTATTTAAAATGGCACTAGAAATGTTAGCTATAGCAATAAGAGAAGAAAAAGAAATAGAAGAATTAGAATAGACAATGAGAAAATGAAACTCATTCTTTATAGATGATATGACAGTATAGTTAGAAAGCCTTACAGCATCAATTAAAAAATTTACTTGAAATAATTAACAACCTTAGCAAAGTTGCAGGACATCAGATAAATACACATGAATCATCAGCATTTCCTTACATAACCAAAAAAAAAAAATCCAAAGAGAAAGAAAAATTCCATTTAAAATAACTCTAGACAATATAAAATATTTAGGAATCTACATGCCAAGACAAACCTAGGCACTATATGAACACAATTACAAAATACTTTTTCACAAATATAAAGTCAGTTCTAAATAATTGGAAAAATATCAGTTGCTCACAGGTAGGCTGAGCCAATACAATAAAAACGACAATTCTGCCTAAACTAATTTATTTATTCAATGTCATGCCAATCAAACTGCCAAAAATTATTTGATAGAGCTAGAAAAAGTACAACAAAAGTTTCAGCATATAAAGAGAATTAATGAAAAAAGAAAAAAGGAAGGTATCCTAGTAATACCAGATCTCACATTATGTCATAAAACAGTAATCATCCAAACTTTATGGTACTGGCTACGCAACAGTGGTGGATCACTCAAATAGATGAGCTATACAAGAACCAGTAGTCAATGGCCATAGTAATCTCACATTTCCTAAACCCAAAGACCTTACACTTTGGGACTGAAAACTCTTTATTTGATTAAAACTGCCAGGAAAACTGGAAAACAATGAAACATAAAGAAAGTATAGACCAACATCTCACATCAAGATAAGCTCAAAATGGTTTCATGATTTAGATATAAGGGGTGATGCCATAAACAAATTAGAAGAGCAAAGAATAATCTATGTTTCAGATATGTGGGAATGGGAAGAATTCATGACCAAACAATAGATAACATTATGAAATGTAAAATAGAAAATGTTGATTATATCAAAAATCAAAAGCTTTTGTATGAACAAAACCAATACAACCAAGATTAGAAGGAAAGCAGAAAGGTGGGAAACAACATAGCAAATGTGTTTGATAAAGGCCTCATTTCTCAACTATATAGAGAAACTAGTCAAATTAATCAGCATATAACCTATTCCACAGTTGATAAAAGTTCAAAGATATGAACAGAAAGTTTTCAGATAAAAAATAAAAACTATCTATAGGCGTACAAAGAAGTACTCTAAATCATTATTGATTAGTGAAGTTCAAATTAAAACAGCTCTGTGGTATCATCTCACATCTATCAGATTGGCTAATATGACAGAAAAAGAAAATGATAAATGCTGGGGAAGATATAGGAAAATTAGAACACTAATGTACTGTTGGTAGAGTTGTTAACTGATCCAACAATTCTGGAGAGCTATTTGGAACTATGCCCAAAGGGCAACTAGACTGTGAATACCCTTTGATTTAGCAATATCACTACTAGATCTATATCTCAAAGAAATAAAAAAGGGAAAAGGACATACATGTGCAAAAATATTTATTGTAGCCCTTTTCATGATGGCAAAATATTGGAAATTGAGAAGATGCCTATCAATTGAGAATGGTTGAACAAGCTGGGGTATGAATGTAATGGAGTACTATTATGCAGTAAGAAAAGATGAACAGGCAGACTTCAGAAAAACCTGATGAGATCCTCGTACGAATTCTTGCAAAGTGAAATAAGCAGAACTAGGAAAGTATTATACAAAGGATCAACAGCATTGTATGATGACCAATAATGAATGATTCAGCCCTTCTCAGTAACACACTGATCTAAGATAATTATGAAGGACTCATTAAGGAAAATGTTTTCCACATCCAGGTACAGAAGTGATGAACTCTGAATATAGATTGAAACATATGTTTTCACATATTATTTTCTTTCATGTTTTTCTTTCTTTTTGTACTGCTTCTTTCACTACTGATAAAAATAGAAATATGTTCCATGTGATAATATATGTACAATCTACATCAAATTCCCTACCATTTTCAGAACTGAGGGAGGGAAGAAAATTTCAGAATTCAAAATCTTGCGAAGTGAATGCTAAAAATAGTCTTGGCATGTAATTGCGAAATATACTATTAAAATAAGAGATGGAGTTGAATCTGTGTTCTCAAAATTTACATCAACAGAGATTAACCAACCTGGAAAGGCTTTAATACCAGCTCAATCATATTTCATACACACACACACATACACACATATATATGTACATTTATATTCATATATATGTTATATGACTGATACATTGATTTGGCCATACCAATCACAATGATATTTGTTTAGTTATACTCCTTCTCAAGTATGTAAGAAAACTTTGACCCAGGAAATAGGTAGATATCTTCAGAGTCTTAGAAATATCACATTGAAGTCTCCCTATTAGAGCTGTCTTTCACTATATTACAGTTGCAAATTAGTCAGTTACTGGTGCCAGAAGTCTTATGTTGTGAAACAAGCTGAAAAAAAGCATATCCTGCTTTTCTTCCCCACACTCTGGGCTTGTATGTATCCAGGGAATTTGCTATTCAGCCCAAAGCCTATAACTAATTGTCCAGTCAGAATTCTTTCCGGGTCACCTCTTTGTCCATAAAGTAAAGGTGTCTAGTTCCTAGGTTTTCTTGAGATTATTTCTCTGTTATTGAAAGCTGTGATTAGACAATCATTCTGATATTATTAGCACAATTGCTCTTTGACCTGAACAACAAAATCTGAGATACGTCCTTGCATTTCCAAAATGTTGATAGTATATGCACATATGTTTCTATGTATGTATATATGTGTATATGTACACATATGATGTATATACATACATAGGTACATGCATATATTGAATTGTGTATGTGTGTATATGTATGCATGCATGCCTGTATGTATAACCTTGGTTAACAATCTTTGATATGTTTTATTTTACTCATCTATAAAGTGGGGCTAATATTATTGTCACTTTCTGCCCCAGAGTATTACTATTGCAATTCAATGACATTATGTATATTTGATAATTTATAAAATTGAAAGCACTATAAAAATGAAAGTTGATATTCTGGTCTGCAAGCTACCTTGTTCTATTCATGTGATTGCAGAGAACCCAATACAGAGTTGTGAAAATATTACATCTATTCTGTGGCCTCATAATGAACAGTCACCACTAACTGTGGATTTTAGAATATGACTGGGAAAACAATTGGTTACACAATGTTTTTACAATTTGTAAAGAGTGTCAAGTGATTAACAATCCCATTTTGCTTCAAAGAAAAAGAGCTGCAGTACTTAGTACTTATTATTTTAAAGTCTTGTAAAGGATCTAAAAGATGGTAGAAAATGCTTTCTAAATCAGTGCAAGATCAATAAGATGAATGTTTCTAATTGGAATTCTCATTATGAAGCTTATGCCCAAATAAGCATTCCTTAGACAAATTAAACTTTCTTTAAATTAGACATTACTAACTAAACTTTGAACCTGAATGTCTATAAATATTTTCAATCATTAATTCATTTTCTTGATTAAAGAATTTTGTTTTGAGTTTTTTTTTTTTTATCTAGGTTTAGTGAATTCTAAAATTTTTGGTGAAATATTGAGGAAGAACAGTTGGTGCTAGAAAAAAATTTTTGAAATAGGTAAAATTTATAAATTCCCCCACACCTCTTTCCACTATCTTTCCCCTCTTTTAATAAACTTCTCTCCCCTCCTCACCAAAGAGATACAGTCAAAAGAGCATTGGATTTGTAGTCAGATGACCTGGGTTAAAATTCTGGTTTTTCCACTTAATAAGTCTGTGACTTAGGAAAGTTTTTTTTTTTTTTAAGTCTCCATCTTGTCATTGAAAAAAAAAAAAAAGGTTAGCCTAGATTACCTTTAAGGTCCTATTCTTCTCTAAATCTCAGAGTCTATGAATGTACATGATAATGTACTGTGGAAGTAGGATATCACTTATCTTTTTTATTGATTAATTTATTTTTAGTTTTCACCATTCAGTTCCACAAGATTTTGAGTTCCGTATTCTCTTCTCATCTCTCCCCTCCTCCACCCTAAGATGGCATACATTCTGATTACCCCTTTCTCCAGTCTGTCCTCCTTTCTATCATCTCACAATTTTCTCCTACCCTCTCCCTTCTATTTTCTTGTAGAACAAGGTAGATTTCTATAACTCATTGCCTTTTTATCTTATTTTCCAGTAGCATGTAAAAACAAGTTTTTACTCTCATTTTTAAAACTTTGACTTCTACATCCTCCCCCTTCCTCCCGCCCCACACACCCTCATTGAGAAAGCAAGCAATTCGATATAGGTTATACATGTGTAGTTATGCAAAACAATTCCATAATAGTCATCTTGTGAAAGACTAACTATATTTCCCTCCATCCTATCCTGCCCCCCATCTATTCTAGACTCTCCTTTGAATCTGCCCCTCCTCAAAAGTGTTTGCTTCTGATTATCCCCTCCTCTTTTTGCCTTCTTTTCTTTCATTTCTATCTCTTATCCCCTTCCCCCCTAGTTTCCAGTAGGGTAAGATAGATTTCGATACCCAATTGAGTATGTGTGTTATTCCCTCCTTAAGCCAAATCTTATGATACGAAGGCTCACTCATTACCTCTCACCTCCCCCCTCCTCCTTTCCACTGTGAAAGCATTTTTTCTTGTCTCTTTTATTTGAGATAATTTACCCCATTCTATCTTTTCCTTTCTTCTTCTCCAAGTACATTCCTCTCTCACCCCTTAATTTTATTTTTTAGATATCATCCCTTCATATTCAAGTCACAGACATATATACATACATATACACACCATACATATGTACACATACACATATACATATGTACATATTTGTGTATATACAAATATATACATGTATACAGATATACATATACACATGATACATAAACATATGAATAAATGAAATTAAATAAACATACATATACACACATTCATACACATATAACATACTTATGTACATATATATGCATGTGTGTGTGTATTCCTTCCCACTACCCTAATATTGAGAAAAATCTCATGAGTTACGCATATCATCTTTCCATGTAGGAATGTAAACAGTTCAACTTCAATAAGTCTTTTTTCTTATTTCTTTTTTCTGTTTACCTGCTTTTCCTGCTTCTATTGAATCTTGTATTTGAAAATCAAATTTTCTATTCAACTCTCATCTTTTCATTATGAATGCTTGAAAGTTCTCTATTTCATTGAAAGTCCATTTTCCCCCTGAAACATTATACTGAGTTTTGCTGTGTAGGTGATTCTTGGTTTTAATCCTCACTCCTTTGACCTCTGGAATAGCATATTCCAAGCTCTCTAATCACTTATTGTAGAAGCTATTAAATCATGTGTTATTTTGATTGTGTTTCCATAATACTTGAATTATTTCTTTCTGGCAGCTTGACCTGAGAACTCTGGTACTTGACTACAATATTCCTAGGACTTCTGTTTTTGGAATTTTTTTAAGGAGTTGATGTAGATTCTTTTAATTCCTATTTTGCACTCTGGTTCATGAACATCATGGTAGTTTTCTTTGATTATTTCTTGAAAGATGATGTCTAGGTTTTTTTTTTTTTGTTTGTTTTTTGTTTTTTTTTTTAGTTTTGATTTCGTTATCTTCTTCTGGTTGTATGTTTTAATCATCCTTGTCCCTAAAGTGAGATTCTATAGTCTTATTTTTTCCTGCTATTTGTTCATTTTCCCCAGTCAATTATTTGACTTTTTAACTCTTTGTTAATGTAGCATTCTGCTTCCAGTGTGGAGGGTGTACTTTCCTAAGCTTTAGGGGCTTTGTGCAGCTCTTTTCAGAGATACTTCTAGGGGCCTTTAAATTTCAAGTTCTTCAGAAGTAGTATTATCTAAGGAGATGTGTTTACTCTTCTCCTGGCCTGTGTTCTTATCTGTGAGTGAACACAAGGGCTCTTTTCTGCCTTGGAACTGTGAGGAGGATTCCCTCTCCACTGCTGTCACAAACTCCATCATGCTAGTCCTCCTCTTCACCCCAGCAACACCACCCAGGATTGCTACCCATATCTAAGCACAGGCAAAGAAAGGAAAAGTGATTGCCAGCAAAGAGATCCCTGCCATATCTCTATGATCAGACACTCAATCCCCCTAGTATCTGTGGACTGAAAGCTCTGGAAGCATCCACTGCCACTGCAGCTGCTACTCCAGGATTAGGGACTGTCCACCCTCCTCTCTCAACCAGGTATGATAGACTTTCCTGCTGAACTTCTAAGTTGTCTTTGTTGTTTGTGGGTTGAGAAATCTGGAAACTGCCACTGCTGCGAGTGATTCAGTCCCTTGAGACCTGCTCTGAGTTTTCTAGGGCCCACTTGGCTAATGTGGCCCACATTGAACTGGGCTCCTCTCTCAGACTTGTTCAATAGACCTTTTTTGTTGACCATCCAAGTTGGACTGGACTGGAAATTTGTTTTGCCCGGTCATTTTGTGGGTTCTGCTGCTCTAAAATTTGATTAGAGTCATTTTTACAGGTATCGGGATGAACTTTGGATGAGAGCTCAAGCAAGTCCTTGCTTTTACTCTGCCGTCTTGGCTCTGGCTCCAGCATATTACTTATCTGTTGAGGTTACCCACATTCCTCTACCTGTTCTTCTGACTTTACCCCTATGAATTGCCAGTGCAGAAAAATGGGTGTCTCATGGCAAGTTAATTTAGTATTCTAAAGCAGATACACTCTTACTACGGGATCAACAACTTAATACGGTACTTTCTTGATTACTCCTAAATTACCTTTGGATTTTTCTTGTTTCTTCCTTTCTCTTTTGCAAAAATTTTGCTGTATTTATTCCATGTAGATGACCTGGGGGGCTTGGAGACTTTGTCAGTGAATATGTCTGGCAGGTCCTTCCAAGCTGAAAAGGCTTCAAGTGTAACCTGGGTGACTACTTTCATTGCTTTCCAAAGGTAAAGAGAAAACTACTAAGAATTTATTGGGCTTGGATTTACAAAGTACTTAATCTATGTATAATCTATTCTCTTCCATGTTTGGAGTATTGTTGGAAGTATAGAAGGCTTTTGAGAAAAACTGCAAAGGACAATAGGGACTAGACTTGTCGAAAGGAATCCTAAGAATATGAAAGATCAATAAGTCATTTAAAGCAGGGCTTTCCTCTAGCCTTTTAAACAAACAAGTACAATGACCAAAACTGAATCAAATGAACCAATCAAAAGAAGACGTAAAGTGAAAAGACCCTGAGGTAATTCAAATAAAAAAAAAAATACCAGTTTACCAAACTAATGGCTCCTGGTGTTTTCAACTCCACTGGCCTACTTGTGGTTCCTTGTACACAGCACTCTACTTTCTGACTAGATGCACTTGCACTTTTTGTCCCCCACGCCTGGAATGCTCTATTTCCTCACTGCAATCTCTTAGTATCCCAGGTTTCCTTCAAGACTCATCTCAAATCATGACTCCTTCTGGAGGCTTCCCTCTTATTGCTGAGGGAGGTAGCCTTAGTACCTTAATCTTAGATTAAACCCTATATTCTGTATATATTTTGTTTTCTGCATAATTTTTTACATATTGTTTCCCTCATTAAAATGTGAGCTCCCTAAGGACAAGGGCAGTGTTTTTCTGTCTTTCTTATTCTCTCTATTAAGCATAGTACCTGGTAAATATAAATAAATGCTTAATACCTTCTTGTTAACTGGCTGATTGCCATTTAGCCTCCATCTGTCTCTCCTTTACTTTTGGACATATTGACTAGGGTCATTCCTCATTGCAGCAGAACCTTTACATATCAGCTTGGTTCTGATCTCAATCACTCTTTCCATTTGCCTTTCCCATCTCTCATCCCCTCCCCCCCACATATATATAAAAACTGTGGCTGCTTTGGACCTACAGTTCACAGGGTTCAGTTTCAGGAAGGTTCAGGTTGATGAATTAGACTTAGGTCATGGCTCAAGGATCATTTATGAAAAGTGCCTAATGTGTGCCAGTAACAAGTATTGTATTAGGTATTGGGGATACAAAGGAAAAAATGAAACAGTTATTGTCCTCAAATGGCTTACATTCTATAGGAATACACACACATATGTACATTTATATAAATATGAATTCAAAACATAGATAAAATAAATACAAGATAATTGATGGGGAAATGAAGGTTTTAGCATTTGGGGACAGATAATCTGGAAAGATTTTATATATAAGATGGTATTTGAGGTGAACTTTTAAGGAACTTGGAGAACCTGAGAGGTGAAGGTGAAGAGGTAGTACATTTTAGCCAATGGGGTTGCTTCTAAAAGGAAATGAACATGCAATATTCAATATGAGTAATACTAATAAGGCTAATTTGCTTGGCTTGTAGAGTCTGTGAAAACTTGTAATATATAATTAGGATGGAAAAGTAGATTAGAATCAGATTGAAAAGGGTTCTACATTTCAAACAAAGGAGTTGATATTTGATTCTAAATGGTAAGCAGAAGCAGGAGCCTATTGATGAGGGGAGTGACATGATCAAACCTTTGAATATCATCTTAACAGTTGTAGCAAAGTGAAATAGAGAAAGGTGAAAAAAGTGGCTGGGAGCACATGTAAGAGAAAAATGGATTGTCTAAAGAAACCTAGAGGACCAGATTGAAGGATGGATAAACACAGATGTATAATATTCATTATAAATATTTAATATAAAACATGAAGAAGTAGACAAATGACATAGAGAGCAAAAGGTATAGAGAATCATTTCCATCTTCTAAGACTATCAATAACTGCAATGTCATGGAAGACTCACCCCCAACCCCTTCAATAGTATCTTCCTTGTAATCTTAGAACTGAAACAAGTCAGTCTTAGGCTAGTGGGGCCCAGCAAAGTGGGCAGATCATATGTTAACTTCTGAGAGACTCACTACTTTAGTGTTTAAGGTGGTTAATCTTACTGCAGAACAAGAAACTCTAGAACACTAATAAAGACCCTATAGAAAGACAAGCAGAGTGATAGAGACTGACAAAAGGTCACAAATATCCAAACAAAAGATTCTTCTCATGGATAAGAATTTTGTAATAAAACGTATTCTGCCAAAAAATCTTTTGAAAAAGGCAAGAAATTCTTTAAGGCCCATTAAAAACAACAATGGAGTAATACTGAGAACTTTCAGTATGGTTTAGCAGATAGATGAATTTAAGTCAAGAAGTCCAAAAAATAAGGAACAAAGTTAGAGCTCTACAACAGTGAGCACTCCAGCATACGAAGGAGGGCTTGATGCACAAGTTCTGCTTTTCTCAAAGATCAGCTTTTGAGGGGCTAACAATCACTTTACTCAAAGGCTTATACCAACAGACAAAATACAAGCAGGACCAGCAGACGTGGCTTCCAGTTGTCTGACCATATGCAATATATATCATTACCAGAGAGAGAAGTACCAACATCTGGGTTTTCAAAGTTGAGGGGCATCTAAAAATGACTGCCCAAGTGTCATGAACCTTCTTCCAAAACCCAAGCCTCAAAGCAAAACCTCACCTCAGAGTGTGTGTATGAAGTAAAGCATTTCATGGTCTTTCAAGAATACTAAAGAATGGGTTTCATGAGCCAAGATGGTGGAGTGATGGGTAATTGCTATCTCCCTCTCTTTGTTGACTTTGACAAGCCCAGAGAATAAGTCCCTGGAAAAAACCCTGGAACCATGGAAGCAGCAGAAAGGGTAAAGAGACTCTTAGCTCTCAAGGCTAGAAAGATTGCTAAAGAGGGTTCCCCTTGTTGTGGTCCAAAGGGGACCAGTGCAGAATCAGAGTTGCCCCAGATAGTCACACCTCAACAAACCAAGAGAAGATTCTGAACCCCAGGGGGGTGAAGCCAGTTACAGCCAACACCAGGACTCCAGGCATGCCTCAGCACCCCAGGGGAATTGAGAAGACACTAGTGTAGACAGAGTCACCGAGTAGAGGGTTTGCCTATGGTTTAGCTCAGCAGAGGAGACCTCCTGTGTCCAGACCACCCTTCCCCCACAATTCACAAGCTAACTCCAGGGTAACTGTGAGGAAACTCAAAAAGATCTCACCTGGCCTCTGCTCTCCAACATAAGGTAGCTTAGCACCAGATAAGCTGGAGCATTTTAGCTTCTAGCTGAAAGAACCAGAGGCCACAACACACAAAGCCTCAAGTTTTAGGCACAAGAAGTGTGGGAGAGAGATCCCTGTGCCAGAGACATAGAGATCTACCTTAAAAGCCAGGAAATGGGATATTATCATGAGTAAGAAGCAAAGCAGAGTAGAAAAGACCATAAAATCTTTCCATGGGGCCAAGGACCAAAACACAAATACCAAATAGGCCAGCATTGAGACTGCACTTTCATCTGAAACCTCAGAAGGGTCTGAAGAACAAAGAGCCTTCTTAGAAGACCTCAGGAAGGATTTTAAAACCCAAATTAAAGAAATAGAAGAAAAACTGACCAATGACTTTAAAAATACAAAAAAAAAAAAAGAAATCACAGAAGAATTTAACAGGACACTTGGACAAATGGAGAAGGAAGTACAAAACCTAACTGGAGAAAATAATTCCTTAAAAGGAATAATTGCACAGAAAGGAGATGCAAAAGTTAACTGAAGAAAAAAAATTTGATAAAATATAGAATCAAATAAGTAGAAGGTAATGAATCCATTAGATATCAAGAATCAGTCAAACAGAATCAAAAGAATGAAAAGATAGAAGAAAATTTAAAAATATCTCATTGGGAAAACAACTGACCTGGAAAATAGATCCAGAGGAGAAAATCTAAGGATTGTTGGTCTACCAGAAAGCCATGATAAAAAAAAAAAAAAAAAAAAAAAAAAAAGCCTGGACAATATATTGCAAGAAATCATCAAAGAAGACTGCCCAGAAGTCCTAAACCTAGATGGCAAAATAGTCATCAAAAATGCACCGTTTACTTTCTGAAATGGACCCCAAACTAAAAACACCAAACAATATTACTTCCAAATTCCAGAACTATCAAGTGAAGGAGAAAATACTACATGCAGCCAGAAAGAAAGAATTCAAATATCCAGAAGCTGCAGTAAACATCACAAATGACCTTGTAGCTTCTGCATTAAAAGATCATAGGAACTGGAAAGCAATATTCCCTAAGGCAATAGAGCTGGGGCTACAACCAAGGATTAACTACTCAGCAAAGTTGAGCATAATATTTCAGGGAAGGAGGTGGACATTTAATGAAATAAGGGATTTCCAGACCTTCCTGAAGAAAAGGCCAGAACTCAGTAGAAAATTTGATCTTCAAATGCAAGTCTCAAGAAAGGCATGAAAAGGTAAACAGGGGGAAAAGAACTTGTTACACAATATGGGCAAACTGGTTATGACCCTATAAGGGAAGATGATACTTGTTAATCTTGAGAATTGTATATTTATTATGAAAGTAAAAGGGATATACATAGAAACATGGAGTGGATATAAATTAAATGAAGAGATCATAACAAACGTGATTTAAAGGTGCAAAGGGATTGTAAAGGGAGATGTGAAAAGGAGATGGAAAAAAATAAATTCCATCATATGAAGAGGCACAAAAATATATTACAGTAGAGGGAAAGAGGGGAGGGAGATGAGCATTGTTTGAGAGGTACTCTCATTGGATTGCTTTCAAGGAAGGTGCAACAAACTAATTAAAGTATAGAAATACAATTAGTACTAAAGGCATTAGGAGGGGAAAGTGAAAGAAAAGGGAGGGGAGGCTAAAAGGGAGAGAAGAAGTAGTAAGGGAAAAGGGGATAAAAAGGGAGAGGGGCTGAAAGAAAGAAAGGGAGGGGGTGGTCAAAAATTAAAACTATTGAGGAAGGTAAGGCAGAAGGGGGAACTAAAAGCGTAAACAAGGGGAAAGGGGGTGGAGGGAAAGACACAGATAGTAATCATACCTGTGAATGTGAATGGGATGAATTCTTCCATAAAACAGAGGTTGATAGCACAATGGATCAAAAACCACAATCCAACAAAATGTTTAAAAGAAACACATTTGAAACAGTGGGATATACTCAGGGTAAGGGTAAAAGGTTGTAGGAGAAAATATTGTGCTTCAGCTGATGTAAAAAAAAAGCAGGGGTAGCAATCCTAATCTCAGACAAAGCAAAAGCAGAAATAGATCTAATCAAAAGAGATAAGGAAGGAAACTATATGCTGCTAAAAGGCACTATAGACGAAGAAATTATGTCATTACTAAATATATATGCTTCAAGTGGTATAGCATCCAGATTCTTAGAGGAGAAATTAGGGAGTTACAGGCAGAAATAGACAGCAAAACTATACTAGTGGGGCACCTTAACCTCCCCTTCTCTGAACTTGATAAATCTAACCTCAAAATAAACAAGAAAGAAGTTAAGGAGGTGAATAGAACTCTGGATAAGGTAGGTATGACAGATCTCTGCAGAAAATGAAGTGGGGACAGCAAAGAATATACTTTTTCTGAGTAGTACATGGCACATACACAAAAATTGATGATGTACTAGGCCATAAGAACCTCACAATCCACTGCAGAAAGGCAGAGATAGTCAGTGCCTCCTTCTTGGATCATAATGCAATAAAACTTTTATGTAATCAAAGGACATGGGAATATAAACCAAAAACTAATTGGGAACTAAACAATA
This sequence comes from Notamacropus eugenii, assembly GCF_028372415.1. Taxonomy (NCBI): domain Eukaryota; kingdom Metazoa; phylum Chordata; class Mammalia; order Diprotodontia; family Macropodidae; genus Notamacropus; species Notamacropus eugenii. The sequence goes on from NC_092877.1 coordinate 285,837,101, forward strand.
TAATCCTAATGAATGAGTGGGTTAAACAGCAAATTATAGAAACAGTCAACAACTTCAATCAAGAGATTGACAATGAAGAGACAATTTAGCAAATCTTATGGGATACTACAAAAGCAGTTCTTAGTGGAAGTTTTATATCTCTGAATACCTACATGAATAAAACATAGAAAGAGAAGATCAATGAATTGTTCATGCAGCTTAAAAAGCTCAAAAAAGAAAAAATTGAAAATTCCTAAGTAAATATCAAATTAGAAATATTAAAAACCAAAGGAGAGATTAATAAAATTGAAATTAAGAAAACTTTTGAACTAATAAATAAAACTGAGTTGATTTTATGAAAAAAACAATAAAATTGATAACGCTTTGCTCAATTTGATTAAGAAAAAGAAAGAAGAAAACCAAATTACCAATATCAAAAATGAAAAGGGTGAACTAACTTCCAACGAGGGGGAAATAAATACAAAAATTAGAAATTATTTTCCCAACTGTATACCCATAAATTTGACAATCAAATGAGAGTGATGATTATTTTAAAAAATATAAACTGCCCAGATGAACAAAAGAAGAAGTTGAGTACTTAAGTGACAGCATCTCAGAAAAGGAAACTGAACAAACCATAAATGAAATTCCTGGGAAATAATCTCCAGGGCCAGATGGATTTACAAGTGAATTGTATCGAACATTTAAAGAACAGTTAATTCTAATACTATATAGATTATTTGGGAAATTTAGGGAAGAAGGAGTACTCCCAAATTCTTTTTATGATACAAATATGGTTCTGATACCTAAATCAAGAGGAGCCAAAACAAAGAAAGAAAATTATAGACTAATTTCTCTAATGAATACAGAGGCAATAATTTTAAATAAGATATTAGAAAAATGAATACAGAAACTTATCATGAGAATAATACATTAGGATTTATACCAGATTATACCAGATATACCAGATTATACCAGATATACATTAGGATTTATACCAGAAATGGAGGGCTCATTCAATATTAGAAAAAAGCATTAGCATTATTCATCATATCAACACAAAACTAACAGAAACCACAAGATTATCTCAAGAGATGCAGAAAAATCTTCTGACAAAATACAACACTCATTCCTTTTGGAAACACTGGAAAGCCTAGGAATAAATGGAACTTTCCATAAAATAATAAGCAGTATCAACCTAAAACCATCAGCAAGCATTATATGCAATGGGGACAAGCTAGATGCATATAAGCAAGTAAGATCAGGGGTGAAACAATGATGTTCATTATCACCACTGTTATTCAGTATGGTATTAGAAATGCTGGCTGTAGCAATAAGAGAAGAAAAAGTAATAGAAGGAATTAAAATAGGCAAAGGAGAAACTAAGTTACCACTCTTTGCTGATGATATGATGATATACTTAGAGAATCAAGTAAAAATCTACTTGAAATAATAAACAACTGTGGCAAAGTAGCAGGTTACAAAATAAACCCCCATAAATCATCTGCCTTTCTATATATTGCTAACCAACTCTGACAGCAAGATATAAAAAGAGAAATCCCATGTAAAACTACAGTAGACACTATGAAATATCTGGGAGTCTACGTGCCAAAACAAACCCAGGGACTATTTGAACACAACTGGAAAACACTTTTTGCACAAATAAAGTCAAATCTAAGTAAGTGGAAAAGCATCAGTTGCTCATGGGTAGGCCGAGATAATATAACAAAAATGCCAATTTTACCTAAATTAATTTACTTGTTCAGTTACATACCAATCAAACTACCAGATAATTATTTTCTAGAACTAGAAAAAATAATAACATAGTTCATCTGGAAGAACAAAAGATACAGAATATCAACAGAATTAACATAAAGAAATACTAGGGAAGGGAGTGTAGTTAATGAATATAGCGATCTACTGTTTGATAAACCCCAGAACCCCAGCTTCTGGGAAAAGAACTCACTGTTTGACAAAAATTGCTGGGAAAAGTGGAAAACAATATGGCAGAAACTGGGCATAGATCAATGTCTGACACCATACACAAGAATAAAGTCCAAATGGATACATTGTCAAGGTATAAAGAATGACATTGTAAACAAATTAGGGGGGCAAGGTATAGTGTATTTGTCAGATTTATGAAGAATGGAGCAATTTATTACGCAACAAGAGATAGAGAACATGATGAAATACAAAATGGATAATCTTTATTATATTCAATTGAAAAGTCTTTGCACAAACAAACCCAGTGCAGTCAAGATTAGGAGAGAAGCAGAAAACTGGGAAAGAATTTTTGTAACTAGAGTCTGTGATAAAGGCCTCATTTCCAAACTATATAGAGAACTGAGTCAAATGTACTAGAATGCAAGTCATTCTCCAATTGAGAAATGATCAAATGATATCAATAGGGAATTTTCAGAGGAAGAAATTAAAGTTATCTATAATTGTATGGAAAAATGCTCTAAATCACTATTGATTAGAGAGATGCAAATCAAAACTCTGAGATACCACATCACACCTATCAGATTGGCTAACAAGGCAAAACAGGAAAATGATAAATGTTGGAGAAGATGTGGGAGAGTAGGAACAATAATTCATTGTTGGTGGAGCTGTGAGCTGATCCAGCCACCCTGGAGAGCAATTTGGAACTATGTCCAAAAGGGCTACAAAAATGGGCATACCCTTTGACCCAGTAATATCACTCCTGGGGCTATATCCCAAAGAGATCATGGGAATGGGAAAGGGTCCCACATGTACAAAAATATTTATAGCAACACCCTTTGTGGTGGCCAAAATCTGGAAATTAAGGGGATATTCATCAACTGGGGAATGACTGAACAAGTTGTGATATATGAAGGTAATGGAATACTATTGTGCTATGAGAAATGATGAACAGTAAGACTTCACGGAAACCTGAAAAGACTTATATGAACTGATGCTGAGGGAAAGGAGCAGAACCAGGAGAATTTTGTACATAGCAACAACCACACTGTGTGAGGAATTTATCTGGTAGACTTAGTACTTCGTTGAAAATGCATCAACTTAAAAAATTTCCAATGCATTGTTGAGGCAAAACACCTTCCACATCCAGAGACAGAACTATGTAATTGGATCACAGACAGAAACAGATCATTTTCTTTTGTATTATGTTATGTTTTGTTTTGGTTTTTATGGTTTCCTCCATTTTAATTTTTGTATGCGACATACATTTAATGGGAATGCATGTGTTGATCCTATATAAGATCGTATGCCACCTCAGGGAGGGATTATGGAGGTAGGGAGGAATAAGGGGCAGGGAGTGGAAAAAAAAAAAAAAAACTAAGATATATGGAAGTGATTGTCCAACACTGAAAACAAATAAAATAATTCAATTTTGGAAAAAGAATACTAAATAGAATATTGGTCTGAGGCAAAGAAGGGGACGGAAAGGTCAGTGGGTTTTACTGTTCTTTTCTTTTCAATATTTTGACTATATTAGAGAAAAGAGAAGGATCCCGGAGTAGAAAGGATGAAGGTTGTAAGTGGATGAGGTGACGCTATGGAAAGATAGTTGTCCAATTCTTATTTTTCTTCTGTTTTCTCTGCCCAGGAAATAATATTTAAAATGGAAAGATAGAACAAAAATGATTAATCACAAGCTGATATCCAAGATAAGTAAGGCTATAGTAAGAAAGATTAATATCCTGACTGCGAATTAATTTTGTTTGAATTATTTGTCATAAGGAAGGGATTTTTTGAGTGGATAATTATGAGGATAGTGAATGGATAGTAATGGTTCAAAAGAGGATAAAGGCAAGTAGAGAAATATCAGTTTTATCATGGTCAATTAAACATACACTTAAAAAAATCAAATTGTACGTAATGCAGATTCACAATCTACTTTTTAATTCTTCTTTGTGTATTCCACTGTTCATGTTGGTTAAGCATACTCATGATAAAAAATAGAAAACATAACACAAAAGAAAACATCTATGCTCCTAAAGAATGTAGATCACCTTATCTAGATTCATCCCTATGTCACTATAAAAGACCTTCAAAGTGTCATTGATCAATCAGGTGAAGGAAAGTGAGAGAGCTGTTTTCGTTGTCTGTCCTAGATTTTTGTAGGATTGAAGGACTAATGTCCTGACTTTCAAATTAAAGATAAAAAGGTAAAGATGAGTTTGAAAACTATTGTAGAGGAGTTGTGGGGTGCAAGGGATTCTACAGATCTAGGATGTTACCTGTACTTTCAAATTAGTTCCCTGTATTGCCAATTTTACTGAATTGTTTTAATTCATTACAGCAGAATTCTCATAGAGGAGGATAATGTAATATGTAATATGTAAAATAGTGTTAATATAATAATTTAGAAATGAAACAAACAAAACATCAATGAAGTTTCAAAAAAAATTTTGATAAAATTTCTTTCAATTAGTTTTTGAAAACTAAAGAGAATCACACATAGACACAATTTTAAGCATCAAATGCATAAAAATTTCATGTTTAAGACCATATTCTAAATCATTCTAGTATCTGCTTTAAAGAATTGTGAAATTTCTGTTAGTGACTTTTCCCTGGGCGATACTATATTTATAATATTATAACAGATGTATTTTCTTTCAGGGATAGTGGGTATGCTGAGGAAAGACTCCTCAAGGGCAGAGGATACCTTTCCTTTTGCTTTGTATCCCCAGGACCTTACCCAGGGCAACTCCTTGAAACCTATTACTAAATGCTTGATTAAGAAGGTATAGATTGGTTAAGAAGGGATGGTGAATTTGAGGTCAAAGTAGAAGAGCTTATTTAGAACCTTGCCCTAGTGATCACAGGAATCACTGAATTTCTCTGAACCTGTTTGTCCATTTGTAAAATCATAATAGTTCCTACCTCACAAGGTTGTTGTGAGGTTCAAATGAGAAAATAAATATAAATCACTTTTCAAAACTTAAAATGCTACATAAATGCTATTGTTGTTGACTAAACTGAGGAAAGAATAATAGGTTCTTTCAAATCCCAACATAACTTTTCCCTCCTCCATTTTTACATTATGAAACTATAATAATAAATAATAATTACTGCCTTTTAGATTATCGCTTACTGTGTACCAGATACTGTGCTAGGCATTCTGCAAATATTATTTCAAGTAAAAAGTCAAAGAAAATCATACTAGTAAGAATAATTCATAGTTAGATGAATATACAATATGTTATATGTAATGTTAAAGAAAAATGAAATATTTTTGAGTTTTACTGGACTAAAAATCTTTATTTGGTTAAGTATTGGCTACATCCTCAAGGGGAGAATTATCATGTACATTGGACACAACAGGAAAAAGAAGTTCTCTTAAGCTGGGTGACCACTTAGATCAACTATATTCTACCTTTGCTTCCTAGCCAGAGATTGACTATGATGTGAAAAATGTCCTAATGACTCTTAATTAAACACTGTTGTTTTATATCTGAACAGATTTTATAGAGAAAAATAAATGTGGAGTTGTCATCAGTACCTTCTTTTTAATGTGCTAGACAGGGAAAGAGATGATAATGATAATGATGATGTTGTTGTTCTTGATGATGATGATGTGTGTGTATGTATATGTGTGCATGTTTCCCGATAAAAAAAATAAGATGGGAACAAAATCTAGCTATTACTAAAGAAATGGTTACTGAATATGTGGAAAAAGAAACTGATCACAATGTCAGAATGACTTTATGGAGAATAAGTTATGTTAGAATAGTTGTATTTTCTTGTTCCACACAGCTAATAAACTAGCTTAGAAGTAGGATGCTGTAAATCGAGTTGATCTCTCTCTCTCTCTTTACCATAGTTTGTAGCAAAACATTTCAGTAATTATATCATGTTACTCAAGTAGAAACTATGGGAAAATGTAGCTTGAATAATAATCTATTGATTGTTGTCCTTTGTCTTTGAAGACGACCAAAATGACATCACCACGATAAAGTGAAATTTCAGTGTGTCCAACTGGAACTGATCAGACCAATATGAGCCCAGAATGCTCTACCACAGATTGGGCACAGATAGTCTGTGTGAATATAGTGGATATCCCACATTTGCTCATCCTGAATCCTTTGTGCTATCTCAATTCTGCTTTTCTTGTCCTGTGCCAATGTCTCCCATGTTGTACCATCAAATCCAAAGTTCTTGAGAGAGACCTTGAGAGTGTCTTTGTATTGCTTCTTCTGGCCACCATGTGATTGCCTGCTCCATGTGAGTTCTTCATAAAATAATCTTTTTGGCAAGCGAATATTTTGCACTCAAGCAATGTGGCCAGGCCATTGGAGTTGCTCTCTGAAGCAGAGTTTGAATACTTGATAGAACAGTTCCAGCAAGGACTTCAGTGTCTGGGACCTTATCCTGCTAGGTAGTTCTCAGAATCTTCCTAAGACAGTTCAATTGGAAGCGATTCAGTTTCCTGGCATGGAACTGGTAGACTGACCATGTTTTACAAGCATACAACAATGAGGTGAGCACAATGACTCTGTAGACTTTCAGTTTGGTAGTCAATCTAATACTTCTTTTCTCCTAAACTTTTCTTCAGAGCCTCCCAAACACTGAGCTAGTTCTGGCAATGAGTGCATCAACCTCATTGTCAATGTGTACATCCTTGGAAACTACACTACCAAGGTATGTGAATTTATACACAGCATTTAATACTTCTCTATTTGTTATAACCAATGGTTCCACATATGGATGGTATGGTGGTGGCTGATGGAGCACATGTGTTTTCTTGGTGTTAATTATTAGGCCAAAATTAGCATAGGCAGCAGTGAATTGATCCATACTTTGTTGCATCTCAACTTCAGAGACTGCATTCAGTGCAAAATCATCTGCAAACAGAAAATCATACCCCAACATTCTCTCCACTTTGGTCTTGGCTTGTAGCCTTTTCAAATTGAAGAAAATGCCATTTGTACAGTAGTTGACCTTGATTCTGTGTTCATCCCCATTGAAAGCATTTGTCAACATGGCAGAAAACATCATACTAAAAAGCATGGGAGCAAGCACACAGCCTTGTTTCACTCCACTGGTGACTGGGAAGGCATGAGAGCATTTTCCACTATCCAGAACCCAGGCAAATATGCCACCATGAAATTGATGTACAATATTGATGAACTTCTCTGGGCAATTTTTGGACAATTTTGATATAATTTTCCATAAACCCTCATGACTAGCAGTGTCAAAGGCCTTAGTCAGATCTCCAAATGTTGTGTACAAACCTTTGTTCTGCTGCTGGCATTTCTCCTGGAGTTTTCGGGCAACAAACATCATATTCACTGTTCCTCTTCCCTTTCTGAAGCCACACTGGCTATCAAGTATATGTTCTACCTCTGGGTCAAGAATCAGCCTATTAAGGAGGGCTCCAGCAAGAATTTTGCTAGCAGTGACTCAGAGAGAAATGCCCCTGTGATTTTCGCAGGACAGTCTATTCGCTTTACCCTTATAGGGATGGACAATGGAAGGATCCTTGAACTGCTGGGGGATAACCACCTCTTGCCATATAATCTGGAAAAATTCAGTCAGCTTTTTATAAGCAATGATCCCCTTGCCTCATAAATCTCAGCTGGAATAGAATCAGCACCAGGTGCTTTGAACATGAAAGGATCATAATAGTGAAGGCAGGAGTAGAAAACTTAGAAAACTCACAGTTGACACAATGTGAGAATGGGTAGCTAACTCAATAATTAAATCATCAGAATTCAAAAGATCTTTTTAGGATAAAACACTGGGAGAAATCAAAGTTGAAATTTTAATAGTGAAAAATGTAAAATCTAATATTTAGGCTTAAGAAAATTAAACTACAAGAACGTTACATGTTTTTTGTTTCTTTTTGTTTTTGAGTGTTCATTGAATTCCTAGTAGCTATTAGATATAAGAGGAAGGACTGAAACTCAAGTTTCTTCCTTCTTCATCAAGTTCTTTTTCCACTAAACTGTGCTGACTTTCCAAATAACGTTTCATCTGTTGACAAATAGCCTTTAAGGGTCGTATTTTTTTCTTCTCTCAACAATGAGTAATGGAACAGATACAATAATAAAACCACTATGTATTCAACATGGATTTCTTTGACCTTTGAGTTACCACGAGAGAGTAGCAGATATGATGAGTAAATAGTGTTAAATCAAATTTCCTGGCTATTATTTCAGTGCTTCTCCTATTATGCCACAGTAGCACCTTACTATTACTATATTCTTCGCTAAATAAATATTTTGAAAATATCAGTCACTGCAAAAAAGATCATTTAAAATACTGTGGATAGTTCAGTGTAAATCTAACAAAGCTATTGTGAAAAATGATCTAGAGCACATAATCTATGGAAGATGGATAAATGGCACCGCATTCTTATATAAAAGATGGCATAATGCAAATAGGTTTATGATCTGACTGAAACATCAGACAACTTTATTATAAGGATTTCTTCTACTAATAACCAGAAACTTTTTACCAAAATTTATTTAACATAAACTCACTGATGCCTTCCTAGGATCTGTGATGTTAAGTTTACCTGAACTCACTTTTAGGACTTTCTAGAAAGTGTATAGTTTTCTCAACCAAGGATGCCAGGGAGGGCATTAGCGATAACATTATCTCACCTTTAAAGACCTAGTCTTAAAACAGTCTGGAGGGCAGACATTGAATTTCTACACAAGCCTTTTATGTCAGATTTAGAAACAGGAAAACAAATCTCATAGACTCATAGAAATGTAATATTATATAAACTGCTAGAAAACTAGAAGGACACTTCTGAGAAAAAGTAAAACTCCCTTCGTTGGGGGATAGCAATGAACAGAAAGGAATATCTTTTCCAGAGATTCTCAGCTAATGGATGGCTGTTCCAGGTTTTAAAACAAAGCTTTTCCAATGTCCTATATAGTATATTGTATCACCAAGATCATATTCACAACACTGATGGTGACTATGAATATGTTGGCATAATTCTCAATGACAAAGTAGGACAGACTCTCCATATAGAGGGCAGAAAAATCAAACAAAACCAAAAACATTTATTCAGACACCAGAAAGTCAGATGCCCAGACCAGAAAGCCAACTCTGTCAGAGTAGCCCAGAAGTCAATACATTTAATACTGCAGGGGGCAAAGCCATTTCCAAGTCACAAGTGCTCCTCTTCCCCCCAACTGCTAGTGTCTTCCCACAAAACAACACCAAGGCCTATTAATGAATGGGGAAGATCTTCCCATTTAAATTACCATTACATATATGAAGATACAGGCAGGTGACTACCATGTTTTTTTAATGCTTCTGGGTCAAAGTTTGTTTATTTACTTTACTTTACATTACATTATATACATAGTTCATATTACATAATGTAAACTTTCATTTACATTTTTACATGATGCAAGCTTTACATAATTACATACATACATTACATTAGATACGTTAAAGTTTAGTTTACATACATTTTTTAAGTTGCATCACACATTTATTTACTTTAGTTTACATTACATACATTACATTACATTTAGTTTACATTACGTACTATACATTAGCTTACAACATCATTGACAGGGGATGACTGTTTTAGTCATTAATAGGATCATTGGTAGGTGTCAGCTATCATTCAGATAAGACTTACTTGAGTGTTATTACACCACTTCAAAGACACACACTGAGATAGGACATGGAGCTATGGTGGACAGGCTTTTAGTTGTCTTTACTGGGACAAACTGACCAATTTGTACTAAACTTCCCCTGCGTTTCGTAAAAGTGATTAACTCAAAGCAAATACTTTGCTTAGGCAGGATGGTGTGGTTAGGAGGCAGGAGAACTTGACTCCAGTTGCAGACTGTGATTTCATTTTGAATAAATCGTTTAGCGTCTTTCATCTTCAGTGCCCCTGCCTCAAGCTGGGGTCATCTCCAGTAGTCCCAATCTATACCTTGTCATTGGGTCCAGCTGACTCCAGAGGAGAAAGTGAGGCTGCTGACTTTGCACAGACCTCCCTCACTTATATCCAGTTCCCTTGCAAGTCATGGTGTCACCTTCCTGGTGTCTTAGTCCTCTTTGCAAATGAAGGACAAACAGCAGCAATCTTGTTTATAAAAGGAGGAGATTAGTTGAAATGATCTCTAAGATCTCATCGTATTTTAAATTTGTTATTAAATGTTCCCTTTGGGACAATGGCTTTATCATTATAAACTATCCTTGGTTTATTTCTTCACTAATTTCTTTTTTTTTATTCAATAAGCATTCAACAAACACTTATTAAATATCTAATATATACAGGCACTGTGCTAGGTACTGGGGATACAAAAACAAGCATGTTGTAGGTCTTATGTCCAAAAAGCTTAAATTCTTCTGGGATAAATATCATGTGCACAGAAAATTAGATACCAAATAATACACAAAATAATTTTTAATACATACAGAGTAAATGGGGAGAAGCTAGCAATTATTGTGATCAACATATAATTTCTGCACAAGGTAGTCCTTCACTTGCATTTTAAAGGAAGTTAGGCATTATATAAAGGGAAACTGAAGAGAATCTAAGTTACAGAAAGGAGATGGAGGAACATTGGTGGGGGAGGGAAGGAAGAAGGCATGGAAGAAGGTGAAGATGAGAGTTGAAATGTTATATATGGAGCAATACAGAATATTTAATATATGAAGTAGAGTAATACATATTAATCCTAGAAAAGCTGGGTTCCAAGTGGATAAAGCTTTACACAATGACTGTTTCATTTTGTTTTTTTAATCTTAAAGGCAAGAGGAGACACTGAAGCAACTTAAGCAGAAAAGGACAGGACATAACCAGACCCATGCTTTAGGAATATCAATTTTTCAGCTGTGTTGAAGGTGGATTGAAAAGGGGAGAGACTGGAGGCCAGAAGAGCAATTAAGACACTCTTATAGTAGTCCAGATGAAAGGTGATGAAAGCCTAGGTGGCTGTGTGCCTAAAGACAAAGGGATGGATTTGAAATATATTGTAGAGGCTGAATCAAAAAAATTTGAAAATATTGAATATGAAGGGAGAAGAGGGAAAAGAAGTGAGAAAGCCTTGTATATGCAGCTTAGAAGAATAATTATTATTATATTATCCCAACTTTCAAATTATGCATATTATACATATGAGAGAAATGTATATTAATCTTATACATATATGCATATGAAATACATGCATAACTACACTCATACCCATACACATATATACACATTTATTGGTTATAAAGTGCTTTGATCATGAGTGAGATATGAAAGAAATTCCTTCTGTACATTTTAAATACTATCTGTATAATTTAGCGATATGTTTATGCATGGTGTGCGTATGTCTATGTATACATGCATGCATGTATATACATTATCTCTCTATGCTATTATGATCCCACAGGTCTCTTGGAAGTGGATCATGGAGCTATAATTATATGTGTGTGAAACTTTTGGTCCTTTCATGAATACAGATTGGAAGCTTGTAAATAGCTTATAGTCTTAGAGAATTCATTGCTTGACACACTGACAAAGTTAAGTGACTTATCCAGGGCCATATAGGAAGCATGTGTCAGTGGACAGACTTGAACCCAGGTCTTTGTGATTCTGAGTCTGGCACTCTACTATGCCATTTTGCATGCATGCATATGTGTATGCATCCACAAATGTTTATGGTACGTATTACATAAGCATACATATCTACCTGTAACATAGCTAGAATTGTAATCATGAATATTATCTTTATGATGAGCTCAGTCTTTACACTGTCTATTCAAAATACAAATCTATAAAATCTAACTTTCTCATAAAAACTCTATGTAATTCAAGTTGTCTTTCCCTCACTATCATATGGAATAAACCTTTAAGTTTCTAGGCCTTTGTTGGCTACAGAGATTAGTTCTATCCCACTATCATGAAGCCATCCATAGATGATGCATTGGCACATCCACAGTTCTTGCTTTGCAGTGTTAGCCTTGACCTCTTTTAGTTTTATGTAATGGTCTTCAAACAGCAGTCCCCACAAACCACTGAGTACCTAGGGTCTGTTCTGATGGTAGCCACTTTGTTAAGCTTTATGCATTCAGCAAATGACAGAAATAGCAGCTATACCAAAGTTAATAAGGTTCTTCTTAGCTGATGATAACAGAAGTTCCATTTGAGACTCATTTTAGAAAATTTAAGTTACGAAGTAATTATAACACAGCTCAACTATGTTTCACATTGAATCTTCCAACCAGATCTGTCTTTTCAGGTGGCACTAGGCCAAAAACTTTTCTCTTCTATGCTAATGAAGTACAAAACATGCTCTTTTCTGGAGCTAGCAGAGTCATCTCATGGCCCTCAGGAGAGTTTATTTGCTTATTAAAAGGTTTTTTTTTCAATTAGAAATGCAGAGAAGTGACTTAAAATCATATAACAGTGGGTGGTTTAGAACAAGAGAAACTAACCTAGAGTTCTTAAGCCCTTCTAGAGCCCTGGAGGCTTTAGAGATGATTTATAGTCAGCCTCATAATACTAGTAACTCACATTTACATGGTTATATAAGTTTGAATTGTAAAGGTAAGCTGAGCTTCTCTGACAGGATCCCTGAGAGGTGAGTATGGTGTTTGTCATCAGTCCTGTTTTACTGATTTGAAGGAAAAAAAGAGTCTGTTTATTTACCTTTAGTTCAATAACTAATAGATATCATAGTTGTAACTCCAACCAATATGTCCCAGATCAAAGTCTCTAGTATTCACTGTTATAGCTTCATCTTTCAGCTGCTTACATTTATTCATAGGGTTATAGCTGGGGGGATATGAAGTGGTGAAGATGTTGATTATCACAAAAGAGATATGGAAGGTGGTATATAGTATAGTAGAGACAGAGGTGTAGCCTTAACAAGTCGCCTATATCACAATCAGGCGTTAATAACAGTGAGCAAAGAAAATATTTTATTTAAATCCATAATTCACAAAAGATACTGATGTTCTATCAGTTTGTTTAAAAAGTCATGCCTACATTTCTTTTTTTATTTTTATTTTTTTATTTATTTTTTATTTTTATTTTTTTAATTAAATTTATTTATTTAACTTTTAACATTCATTTTCACAAAATTTTGGGTTACAAATTTTCTCCCCTTTTATCCCCTCCCTCCCCAAATACCAAGCATTCTAATTGCCCCTATGACCAATCTGCTCTCTCTTCTATCATCCCTCTCTGCCCTTGTCTCCGTCTTCTCTTTTGTCCTGTAGGGCCAGATAGCTTTCTATACCCCTTTACCTGTATTTCTTATTTCCTAGTGGCAAGAACATTACTTGACAGTTGATCCTAACACTTTGAGTTCCAACTTCTTTACCTCCCTCCCTCTCCACCCCTTCCCTTTGGAAGGCAAGCAATTCAATATAGGCCAAATCTGTGTAGTTTTGCAAATGACTTCCATAATAGTTGTGTTGTATAGGACTAACTATATTTCCCTCCATCCTATCCTGTCCCCCATTACTTCTGTTCTCTTTTGATCCTATCCCTCCCCATGAGTGTAGACCTCGAATTTCACTCTCCTCCCCATGCCCTCCCTTCTATCATCCCCCCATCCTGCTTGTCCCCTTATCCCCCACTTCCCTGTATTGTGAGATAGGTTTTCCTACCAAAATGAGTGTGCATTTTATTCTTTCCTTTAGTGGAATGTGATGAGAGTAGACTTCATGTTTTTCTCTCACCTCCCCTCTTTATCCCTCCACTAATGAGTCTTTTGATTACCTCTTTTATGAGAGATAATTTGCCCCATTCAATTTCTCCCTTTCTCCTCCCAATATATTTCTCTCTCACTGCTTGATTTCATTTTTTTTAAGATATGATCCCATTCTCTTCAATTCACTCTGTGCACTGTCTCTATGTATGTGTGCGTGTATGCATGTGTGTGTGTGTGTAATCCCACCCAGTACCCAGATACTGAAATGTTTCAAGATTTACAAATATTGTCTTTCCATGTAGGAATGTAAACAGTTCAACTGTAGTAAGTCCCTTATGACTTCTCTTTGCTGTTCACCTTTTCATGGTTCTCTTCATTCTTGTGTTTGAAAGTCAAATTTTCTTTTCAGCTCTGGTCTTTTCATCAAGAATGCTTGAAAATCCTCTATTTCATTGAAAGGCCAATTTTTCCCCTGAAGTATTATACTCAGTTTTTCTGGGTAGGTGATTCTTGCTTTTCGTCCTAGTTCCTTTGACTTCTGGAATATCCTATTCCATGCCCTTTGATCCCTTAATGTAGAGGGTGCTATATCTTGTGTTATCCTGATTGTATTTCCACAATACTTGAATTGTTTCTTTCTAGCTGCTTGCAATATTTTCTCTCTCACCTGGGAGTTCTGGAATTTGGCCACAATATTCTTAGGAGTTTCTCTTTTTGGATCTCTTTCAGGCGGTGTTCTGTGGATTCCTTGAATATTTATTTTGCCCTCTGGTTCTAGAATCTCAGGGCAGTTTTCCTTGATAATTTCATGAAAGATGATGTCTAGGCTCTTCTTTTGATCATGGCTTTCAGGTAGTCCCATAATTTTTAAATTGTCTCTCCTGGATCTATTTTCCAGGTCAGTTGTTTTTCCAATGAGATATTTCACATTATCTTCCATTTTTCCATTCTTCTGGCTTTGTTCTGTGATTTCTTGCTTTCTCATAAAGTCCTTAGCCTCCATCTGTGCCATTCTAATTTTGAAAGAACTATTTTCTTCAGAGAGCTTTTGAATCTCCTTTTCCATTTGGCTAATTCTGCTTTTGAAAGCATTCTTCTCCTCATTGGCTTTTTGAACCTCTTTTGCCAATTGAGTTAGGCTAGTTTTCAAGGTGTTATTTTCTTCAACATTTTTTTGGGTCTCCTTTAGCAGGGAGCTGATCTGCTGTTCATGCTTTGACTTCATGTCTCTCATTTCTCTTCCCAGCTTTTCCTCTACCTCTCTAACTTGAATTTCAAAATTCTTTTTGAGTTCTTCCATGGCCTGAGCCCATTGGGTGGGCTGGGACACAGAAGCCTTGATTTCTGTGTCTTTGCCTGATGGTAAGCATTGTTCTTCCTCATCAGAAAGGAAGGGAGGAAATGCCTGTTCCCCAAGAAAGTAACTTTCTATAATCTTATTTCTTTTCCCTTTTCTGGGCATTTTCCCAGCCAGTGACTTGACCTCTGAATATTCTCCTCACACCCACCTCACCTCCTGATCCTCCCAGCCAGCGTTTGGGGTCTGAGATTCAAATGCTGCTTCCAGCCTTAGGGCTTTTGGCGGGGGCAGGGCTGCTATTCAGTGTGAGATTAAGTTCAGGTGCTGAGGTTGGGGCAGGGCCGCCTCTCATGCTCAGTTCCCTCAGGAGGTTTATGCACAGACCTTCCACAATGGATCCAGGCTCCTGCCGGCTTGGGGAGCCCTGGTCTGCAGCCGCCTCTCAGCTTCTGCCTCCCAGGGGGACCTGAGTTATGGGGGCACCCCACTCCCCTCTTGACCCACCAAAGAGACTCTCTCACCGACCCCCATCACCTGTGGGTGGAGGGACTTGTGCCGCTGCTGGAGATCCCGTCCCTGAAGCCTGCTTGGATCTGTACCTCTTGGTGCCGCGGCCGCGGCAGGTCTGGGCTGGGCTCCGCGTCTGCAGTGCGAAGGACTTTTTGCGAGAGGTTTGCAGGTCCCTCTCTGGGTGGAGGGACCTGCGTGGCCACTGGAGATCCCGTCCCTGAAGCCGGCTCGGATCTTTTCCTCTCGGTGCCACAACCACGGCAGGGCTGCCCTCAGCTCCCAGTGCCAGAACCCAGTCCGCAGCGCGAAGAACCCCCCGTGAGAGGTTTGCAGGTCTCTCCAGAACAGAAATCTCCCTCGCTCCAATGTTCTGTGGCCTCTGGGTGCAGAATTCGCCATGAGGTACTTCCCTGTAGCCGTTCTATGGGTTGTGGGTTTGGAGCTATGTGTATGTGTGTCTTTCTACTCCACCATTTTGGCTCCGCCCCATCCCTACATTTCTTAAAAGCTAAAGAAGTCAAATTCAATGAAACATAGAATTTTAAAATCAGAAAGAACTTTGGTGTCTACCTAGTCCAATCTACAATCAAAAGGAATCTCTTTTTACATACTTGTTACGGGGTCATTTATTTCCTTCATGAAGTCCTTTAATGAAGTGAAACCTCCTATCTCTATAGGCAGCCCATTTCATTTTGAGACATCTCTGTTATTTACATTTCCTTTTCTTTTCTCTTTCTTCTTTTTCTTTCTTTCCTTCCTTCCTTCTTTCTTTCTTTCCTTCTTTCTTTCCTTCTTTCTTTCCTTCTTTCTTTCTTTCTTTCTTTCTTTCTTTCTTTCTTTCTTCCTCCTTCCTTCCTTCCTTCCTTCCTTCCTTCCTTCCTTCCTTCCTTCCTTCCTTCCTTCCTTTCTTTCTTTCTTCCTTCCTTCCTTCCTTCCTTCCTTCCTTCCTTCCTTCCTTCCTTCCTTCCTTCCTTCCTTTCTTTCTTTCTTCCTTCCTTCCTTCCTTCCTTCCTTCCTTCCTTCCTTCCTTCCTTCCTTCCTTCCTTCCATCCTCTCTTTGTTTCTTTCTCTCTTCTTCTTCTCCTCCTTCTCATCCTTCTTTAGAATTTTTAGTGGTAGTGAGGAGGGAGAGAGAAACTAAGATTATGGTAGCAAATGAAAGGAAAAGAAAAAAAGAAATATAAATTTTTTTTTGAAATAATACTAGAAAGAATCACAGACAAGTAGGTTAGTCAATCACTCCGTAAGTATTTCTTAATCACATACTATGTACCAAGTACTTTGCTAAGCAGTGGAGATGCAAAGAAAAGTAAAAGAAAGTTTCTGCTCTCAAAGAACTAAAAAAAATATGGGGAGGGGCAAACATATATTTACAGAGAAGTTTTATAGAATACAAGTAGTAAATAAGAGAGGAAAAGCACCAGAATTAAGAGGGATTGGGGAAGACTTAACATAGAAGGTTGGGGTTATAGCTCAGACTTGAAGGAAGACAGTTAAGCCAGAAGGTGAAATAAGGAGTTAGAGCATTTCAGGCATGGGGAATAGTGTCATAGTATAATGTAGGACAACCCTAGTAGATTGAAGAATGGGGAGTGGAGAGTAAGGTGTAAGAAGAGTTGAAAGGGATAGAATGCTAGGTTATGAAGGATTTTGAAAGCCAAACAGGACATTTTAAAAAAAATAGACAGCATTGAAAGTTTATCTGAAATTTATTATAGACTTTTAAAAAGTAAACTTACTTACATAAGAGAGATTCTGTTTCATATATAACCCTCTCTGTTCTACTATTTATATGGATTTGCTCATTTTAGTTGACATTTTGATTTCACAATAAATATAAAGGTATACATATGCATGAACATATCTGTGCCATATATTTCTGATTTCTCCCTACATAGAAACATTCAAATATACATTAGATGCATATATATGACATGCCAAATAAAATACTATGTGAATGAATTTTTATATTGATTACTATGTACTATGAAGTACTATACTGGATTCTTAAGAAAGAAAGGTGGAAATTTATCAGTCTTGGATTAATCACTACCTTTAGGGGTTTTACATATTATCAAGAGAGACAGGGTGTACATCTATGCATATGCACTCATATGCTAATACAAAATAAATTATTGTTATTTTATGTATACACATATATATATGTATGTATATATGTATGTATGTATGTATGTATGTGAATACAGAGGAGAAGGAAAAGAAGAAGAAGAAGAAGAAGAGGAAGAAGAAGAAGCAGAAGCAAAAGAAGAAGAAGAAGAAGAAGAAGAAGAAGAAGAAGAAGAAGAAGAAGAAGAAGAAGAAGAAGAAGAAGAAGAAGAAGAAGAAGAAGGAGGAGGAGGAGGAGGAGGAGAAGGAGGAGGAGGAGTTGAGGAGGAGGAGGAGGAAGAGGAGAAAGAGGAGAAGGAGAAGGAGAAGGAGGGGGCAATAATAACAACAAAGATGAGGAAGGGAGAAGATAGAGGAGAGAGAGAGAGAGAGAGAGAGAGAGAGAGAGAGAGAGAGAGAGAGGGAGAGAAACAAGTATTTTATTTATTTTAAGCAAATTTTATGTTTATTCTTTTTAGTTTTCAACATCCACTTCCATAATATTTTGAGTTCAAAATTTTCTCCACTGTCGCCTCCTCAAGACAGCATGCAGTCTGATATAGTCTATACATATACGTTCCTATTAAACTTATTTTTACATTAGTTGTATTGTAAAGAAGAATTAGAGGTAATGGGGAAAAGTCACGTGAAAAGAAACAACAGTAACAAAAAAGGGAGCAAATATGCTTTCATCTTCATGCAGGCTCCATACTTCTTGTTTTGGATATGGATATCATTTTCCATCATGAGTCTTTTGCAATTTTCTTAGATCCTTGCATTGCTGAGAAGAGCTAAGTCTATCAAAGTTAGTCATCACATAATGTTGTTGTTACTTTGTGCAGTGTTTTGCTGGTTCTGCTCACTTCACTCAACATTAATTCATTTAACCATTTTCAGGTTTTTCTGAAGTCTAACTACTCATCATTTCTTATGGAACAGTAGTATTTCATCACATTCTTATACTAACACTTATTCTGCCATTCCCCAATTGATGGCATCCTCTCAATCTTCAATTGTTGATGAACTGTTATAGGAATTAAATGTTTTCCCCATCCATTGATAGGCCTCAGGTGGGTCTATTAGGGGAGACTTGATTGGAGAAGTCTTGTTTTGTATAGTGGCCCACACATTTTGCTGGTTGCTGGTGAGGCATGAGGGGTTGTTCCCTTCAGCTCTGAAAAGAGGATATATACTCTGAGGTGAGGTATGGCTGTGGGGCTTAATCTTTGGAAGAAGATTCATGTACCAGAAGAGACTTTGGGCAGCCATTTTAAGAAGTCCCTCCCTCCCCGATGTTGGCCCTTCTGCTTTTGGCAATGATGTATTGACTATGGTCAGACAGTTGGAAGCCCTGTGGTGTTGGTCCTGTTTGTATTTTCTCTGTTGGTATATGTATTTGATCAAGGTGATTGTTGACCACTCAAAAGTTGCTTTACTTTTAGAAAAGCAGATCTAAGAACCTGTGCAGTAGGCCTTCCTATGTATGCTGAGTTGCTTTCTTCTACATCATTACAAAAAGAGCTGTGACAAATATTTTTATACATGTGGATCCTTTTCCAATTTTTATGATCTATTTGAGATACAGATATAGAAGTGATATTGCTGGATCACATGGTATGCATAGTTTTGTAGCCCTTTGAGCATAGTTTCAAATTGTTCTTCACTATAGTTAGACCAGTTCACATCTCCACCAATAGTGCATTATTATTCCAATTTTCCCATTCCCCAACATTTATCATTTTCCAGTTTTATCATGTTAGCCAATATGATAGGTATGATGTGGTATCTTAGAGTTGTTTTAATTTGCATTTCTCTAATCAATAGTTATTTAGAGCATTTTTTCATATGCCTATAGATAGCTTTAATTTATTCATCTGAAAACTTCCTGTTCATATCTTTTGACCATTTATCAATTAGTGAATTACATGTATTCTTATAAATTTGGCTCAATTCTCCATATACTTTAGAAATGAGGCCTTTATCAGAGATGATGGTTGTAAAAATTGTTTCAAAACATTCTGTTTTCCTTCTAATCTTGGGTGCATTGACTTTGTGCAAAAAAAAGCTTTTCAATTTAATGTAATAAAAATTATCCATGTTGCAATTCATAATGTCCTCTAGCACTTCTTTGGTCTTAAATTCATTCCTTCTCCAGAAATCTGACAGGTAAATTATTCCTGAGATCAAGTATTTTGAAGAGCGAATGAACTTGATGATTTTTGGGGAATTATGCTGTACTTACTTTGATGTTAGCTGCACCTTGCTACCTTACAAATCCAAAAGCAATATTTTCCCATTGGCTTTATTAGTCTTTATGTCACAAAACACCACAATTGCTGAAGAATCTTGACTGCAAGTGAGTTAAGGATAATAGAAAGACACTGGCCAGAATAGTGTAGGATGGGAAGACAAGGAAGCATTGCAATCTGCACTAGTGGAGAGAATATCTACATCTATAAGATCATAGATCAGTTGAAGTTTTTATAAAATAATATGAAATACAAATAAATATTTTTAAAACTTCCCTGAAAAATATTACAGTATTATACTCTATAATGTGTTCAAAAGTGTAGATATTATTTAGTGTTTAATTTCAGAAATGAAAAATCAAAAAGAATGAAAAAAGGAAGGAAGGAAAGAAGGAAGAAATGAAGAGGCAAAGGTTGGCAGCTGTCTAGTTATTGGGTTCTTTTTTTCTTGAAATAGTCATGTTGTGAAAAAAACAGACCAATAAACTCTCAAGAAAAATAAAGTAAAAAAAAAGCATGCTTCAATATCTCTTTAGGCACCATCAATTCTTTCTCTGGGGATGTATAGTATTTTTCATCAAAAGTCCTTCAAAATTGTCTTAGGTCATTGTATCGCTGTGAATAGCTAAATCGTTCCTAACTGATCATCTTATGATATTGCTATTACTTTGTACTTTGTACATTTTCCTTTCATCAGCCCATGCAAGTTCTAGTTTGTTCTGAGAGCATCTTGCTCATCATTTTTTTATAGTATAATAGTATTCCATCATTATCACATACCACAACTTGTTCAGCCATTTCCCAATTGATGGGCATCCCTCAGTTTTTTTGTTTTTTACCCCTAGAACAGAGCTGCTATAAATACTTTTGTACACGTAGTTCCTTTTCCTTTTTGTTTTTAATATCTTTTAGTATACCCGTCTAGTAGTTGTATTGCTAGTTCAGAGGGTATGCATGGTTTTATAGCCCTTTGAACATAGTTCCAAGTCGCTCTTCAGAATGCCTGAAACAGTTCACAACTCCACCAACAGTGCATTTATACCCCATTTTTCCCACATCCCTTACCTTTTCTGTCCTATTAGTTAATCTAATAGGTATGAGGTAGTACTTCAGACTTGTTTTAATTTGCAATGTTCCAATTAATAGTGAGTTATATCTTTTAAATGACTATAGATGACTTTGATTACTTCATCTAGAAACTGGCCATATTCTTTGATCCTTTATCAATGGGGGAATGGCCCTTATTTTTATATATTTGACTCAGTTTGACTGAGTCTATATATTTGACTACATGTTTGAGAAATGAGGCTTTTATAAAAGAAATTTTGCTTCAATTTTTTTCATAATTACAATTGCTAACTGCATTTCCCTCCATCCTATCCCTCTGCACCATTTATTCTATCCTCTCTCTGCTTTCATCCTGTCCCTCCTCAAAACTGTTTTACTTCTGATTACCCCTATCGCCAATCTGCCCTGTCTTCATCACCCCTCCCCTCTCTTATCCCCTTCCACTATGACTTTCCTACAGGGTAAGTAAGATAGATTTCTGTACCCAAAAGAGACTGTATATTATTTCCTTTTTGAACCAGTTCTGCTGAAAGTAAGGTCCACTCCCTCCCCTTCACCTCCCTGCCCTTGCCCTCCATTGTAAAAGTTTTTATTTTTTTTTCTGGCCTCTTTTATGTGATATATTTTCTTCCATTCTATCTCTCCCTTTCTCTTTCTCCTGGGACATTTTTCTCTCATCCTGTAATTTTATTTTATAGATGTCATTCCTTCATATTCACTCACACCTGTGCCCTCTGTCTATATATGCTCTTCATGACTACCCTAATAATGAGAAAGGTCTTATGAGTAACAAATATCATCTTCAAATGTAGAAATGAAAACAGTTTAATGTTATGAAGTCATTTATTATTTCCCTTTCCTCTTTACCTTTTCATACTTCTCTTGAGTTTTGTATTGGAAAATCAGATTTTCTACTCTGTTCTGGTCTTTTACTCCAGAATGCTTGAAAGTCTTACATCTCATTGAAAGCCCATTTTTTTTCCTCCTGAATGAGTATTCTCAATTTAGTTGGGTTGCTAATTCTTGGTTATAATCTTAGCTCCTTTGACTTCTGGAATATCATATTACAGACTCTTCTTTAATGTAGAAGCAGCTAAATCTTGTGTTTCTCAGACTGTGGCTCCATGATTTTGGAATTGTTTCTTTCTAGCTGCTTGCAATACTTTCTCCTTGACCTAGGAACTCTGGAATTTGACTATAATATTTCTGGGAATTTTTATTTTATTTATATGGTATTTATTTATATGGCATCTCTTTCAGGAGGTCATTGGGGGATTCTTTTAATTTCTATTTTACACTTTGGTTCTAGAATATCAGGGCAGTTTTCCTTAATAATTTTTTAAAAGTCGATAGGCTCTCTTTTTGATGATGATTTTCAGTAGTCCAATAATTTTTAAAATTATCTCTCCTACATCTATTTTCCAGGTCAGTTGTTTTTCCAATGAGATATTTCATATTGTCTTCTAGTTTTTCATTATTTTGTTTTTTTTTAATTTTTTCTTGATTTCTCATTAAGTCATTAGCTTTTGTGCTCCATTCTAATATTTAAGGAACTATTTTCTTCAGTGAAACTTTTGACTTCCTTTTCCATTTGACCAATTCTGCTTTTTAAGACATTTTTTCTCCTCATTTGTTTTTTGCATCTCTTTTACCATTTAGCTTAGTCTATTTTTTATTAAGGTGTTATTTTCTTTGGTATTTTTTTGTTGACTTCTTTTACCAAGTTGTTTACTCTTTTCTCTTCAGTTTCTTGCTTCACTCTCATTTCTCTTCCAACTTTTTCCTTTACCTCTCTTACTTGATTTTCAAACTCCTTTTTGAGCTCTTCCATGGCCTGAGACCAATGTATAATTTTCTTGGAGGCTTTGGCTATATGAACTTTTATTTTATTGTCTTCTGAATATATGTTTTGATCTTCCTTGTGACCACTGCAACTTTCTATGGTCAGAGTTGTTTTTCTCCCCAGTGTTTGCTCATATTCTCAGCCTTTACTTTTAAGTTTCTGTTAAAGTAGTGCTCTGCCTGCAGAGTAGTGGGCACACTGTCTCAAGCTTCAGGAGGTCTGTGCAGTTATTTTCAGAAATACTTCTAGGAATCACTAATATTCAGTTTTTTCAAGGTGGTATGATCTAAGGAGATCTAAGGTGTTTACTACTCTCCTTGCCTGTGCTCTGGTCTGTGAGCAGCCACAAGCATTCCTTTGTGTCCTGGGAATTGTGAGGAGCTTGCCACCACAAACTCTGCTATGTTGGTGCTCTTCACCCTGGGACTGCCATCCAAGACTGAGACCCAGATCTGAGTATAGGCAGAGCCACAGAGTACTACTTTAGTGCTGGCAAAAATACCCTTGTAATCTCCTGAACAGTTGTTCAACATACTTACCATCTATGGGCTGAGAACTCTGGTAGCAGCTGCTGCCATTACTGATTCAATTACTCCCAAGATCTGCTCCTGGTTTTCTTGGCCAGGCTGTGCTCGTGCAGCCTGCACTGCACCGTGTTCAACTATCACCGAGGTGCAATAGACTTTTCTTTCTGACCTTCCAGGTCATCTTGGGCTGGAAATTTGTTTCACTGTATCTTTTTTGCGAGTTCTGCTGCTTGAGAATTTGTTTAGAATCATTGAAAAAAGGCATTTGGAGAGGTTTGGAGGAGACCTAATGTGAGTCTCTACCTTTACTTTGCCATCTTGGTTCTGCCTCCCTGGGTTCTTTATTTTTAATTAGTATTTTTTTTTTCCCCCAGCTACATGTCAAGAAATTTTTATCCTTCACTTTATTCTTCCTCATCCAAAAGGATAGAAGAAAATACCTGTTCAACAAGAAAGTAACTTTCTGTAGTCTTATTTTTCTCCCTTTTTAAGCATTTTCCCAACCAGTTACTTGACTTTTGAGATCTTTGTTGAGAGGAGGATATATTCTGGGGACCTGTAAATTCTCAGTTCCTCCATGGTGGCACAATCAAGGGAGAGGTGTTACTCCTCTCTTGACCTGCACATTGGTCTGGGAGCAACCAAAAACTTTTCTGTCCAGAATCTTCAATTTAATTCCCTCAGCAGAGCCTCCACCAGCTCCACTGCCAGTGCTCCTCCTCATCCTTGGGTGGAACTCAGGGATGAGAATCAGATCAGTGACTCAATTCCCCCAGGAACTCTAGGTGGAGGGTTCTGAAAATGGCAGCTCCTAGACCTCCCACTGACCATTGAAGCTATCTGCGGTGTTAGTGGGTTGATGAATCTGGGAACTGTTGCTGGTGGTGCCCTGAATCCTGTTCTGGGTCCTGTCCCTGCTGTTCCACACTGATCTCTTATCCTTCATTTTAGCAAAATTTTGAGTTCCAAATTTTTCTCCCTACTTACCCTTCCATCCTCTGAAATTGGTAGGCAGTTTGATGTAGTTTATACATGTTCTATCATGTACAAATATCGCCATTTCACAGTTGTAAAAAAAAGAAACAGATCAAAAGGAAAATAAAACAGAAGAAAGAATGAAGTGAAAAAGTATGATTTCATCTTAGTTCTGAGTTCATCCATTCTTTACCTGAATATAGAGAGTATTTTCCTTTCTGAGTCCTTTGTACTTGTCTTGTACCATTGTGTTGCTTAGAGGAGCTGAATCATTCATAGTTGATCATCACATAACATTGCTGATACTATGTGAAATATTTTTCTGGTTCTGATCATTTCACTTTGCATCTGTTTGTAAAAGTCTTTCCATTTTTTTCCCCTGAAATCTGCCTGTTCTTCTTTTCTTATTGCAAAATAGTATTTTATTACATCAAAAGCAGTCCTGAAATGGCTGTACTAGTAACAAAGTTACTAGTCTCCTTTGAGCACACCCTACACCCCATCAAGACATCAATGTCAGCTGCCACACTGATGTTAAATTCTTCAATTCGAAAAGGCTGCAAGCCAAGACCAATGTGGAGGGAGTGTGAGTGTATGATTTTCTGTTTGAAAATGATTGGGTACTCAATGCATCCTCTCAAACGAAGATGCAATAAAGTATAAATATATTCTCTGCTGCTTCTGCTGATTTTGGCCTGACAATTAACAGGTACTTCATCGGACACCACCACACCACCCATACATGGAACCAAAGGTTATAGCAAATGGAGTTTTGAATGCTAAGGATAAGTTCACTTACCTTAATAGTGTACTTTCCAGGGATACACACATTTATAATGAGGTTGACACATGCCTTGCCATAGCTAGCTCAGTGTTTGGGAGGCTTTGAAGGAAAGTATGGGAGAGAAGAGGTACTAGACTGGCTACCAACTGAAGGTCTACAGAGCCATTATTCTGACCTCATAATGCTGCATGGCTGTGAAACATGGATAGTCTACCAGAGCCATGTCAGAAAACTCAGTTGCTTCCATTTGAATTGTCTTAGGAAGATTCTGAAGATCACCTGGCAGGATAAAGTAGGAGACACTGAAATCCTTACTGGAACTAAAATGCCAAGTAATCAACTTGTGCTTCAGAAAGTTCAACTCCCATGGGCTGGCCACATTATTAGAATGCAAAACTTTGTGTTTGTCCTTCGTTCTTGAAGAGGATCAGAATATCAAGATGATGATTTGACTTGAAATTGACTTTGATTGAGTGAGGGAGAGTTTTGAAAGGCCACCAGCCTCACTTTCTCCTCCAGAGACATTTGGGTACTGTGCCCTGATATTCATCAGGATGCCTGGAGATGGCCCAGGAGGCAATGTAGGAACCTGGCCATTTTGGGTTAAGGTCTTAACAGATTCTCACTTTGAGTGAGATACACCCATTCAATGAATAGGCCTCATTAAGTATTTATTCAAGGGATGACCCCTTTTAATAAAAAAAAAAAAAAAACAAACAAACCCCAAAAACAAAACAAAAAAATATATCAAATTGGTAGCAGAAAATCCTCATGGTTCCCAGGTAAAAGAGAAAGTTACTGTTTGGCATAGTTCTGAATTGCTCTCCACAGTGGTTGTATCAGTTCACATTCCATTAACAATGCATTAGTTTTTCAATTTTTCCCACATCCTTTCCAAGTTTTATTATTTTCCTTAATTTGCTATATTAGCCAATCTAATAGGTTTGAGGTGGTATTTCAGATTCATTTTAGTTTGCATTCTAATCAAAAGTGATTTAGAGCACTTCATATGTCTATAGATAGCTTTGATTTTTTTATCTGAAAACTGCCTGTTCATTTCCTTTGACCATGTATCAACTGGGAAATAGCCTATAGGTTGATACATTTGACTCATTTCTCTATATATTTGAAAAATGAGGCCTTTATCAGCCCTCAGTTACTATAAAGATTGTTTCCTATCTTTCTGCTTTCCTTCTAATCTTGGTTGCATTGGTTTTGTTTGTAAAAAAGATTTTCAATTTAATATGATCAAAAATATTATTTTTACATTTCATAATGCTCTTTATCTCCTATTTGGTCTTGAATTCTTCTCCTCCTTGTAAGTTTGACAAGTAGACTATTCTTTGTTCTTCTAATTTTATTGGTTCATTGTCTTTGGGACTTTTTAAGAAGATGTAATTCCCTTCCTTATATCTTTTAATTAGGCATATTTTGGGGTTTATTTTTTCCAAGATTAGAATTTCTATACCGACTTTTTATTTACTTCAAGTGAAGTGTAATAGATTATGCTTCTTTACCTTTACTCTTTATCTTTACTCTGTTTATGTCTCTCTACCTCAAGGGATGTTTCTTGTAAGCAACATCTTGTAGAATTCTGGTTGTGATATACTCTGGTATCTACTTCTGTTTTATGGGACAGTTAATCCCATTCACATTCAGTTATGAGTACCTGTGGATTATCCATCCTATTCTTCCTCCTGTTTCTCCTTTCTATCCTTCTATCCTTTTCCATCTCATTAGTGTCAACACTTCCCATATCTGTACTCCCTTATATCAGTCTTTTTTACCTCCTTTACTTAACCTCTTCCTCTCTTCCATTCCTGCCATGTAAGATAGATTTCTCTGCTCAATGAATTGTGTATATCATTCCCACTTTGAGCCAATACTGATGAGATTAAGGTTCAAACAATGCTGATTGTCCACCTTCTCATCTTATCCTTCACTTTAATGTGTCTTTCTCACGTCTTCACATGAGGTAATTTACCCCATTCTATCAGTCTTTTCCTTCTGCACCTTTTGTACTTCTTTCTCTCATCCCTTAGTTTTTTTTTCTTTTTTTAATCTTTCCGTAAAATTCACCTTATACAAGTATTCTCTGTCTATGCATCTTCCTTTTATCTGTACTATTATTGATACAAATTGTGTGAGTTCTAAGTATCATCTTCCCATGTAAGGATGCAAACAGTTTAGCTTTATTGAATCCCTGATGTTTTCTTTTCCCTTTTTATCTGTTTGTGCTTCTCTTGGGTTTCAATGTTGAAGTCAAAGTTTTGCTGTAGTTCTGCTCTTCTCCATATTAAACCTTGAAATCCTTCTATTTTGTTGAATCTCTGGATATATTATGCTTAATTTTGCCAGATAAGCGATTCTTTCTTGTAGTCCTAGATCCTCTGCACTCTAGTATATCATGTTCCATGACCTCTGATCCTTTAATTTTGCAGATGCCAAGTTCTGTGTGATCCTGATTGGGACTCCCTAAGTTTTGAATTGGTTCTTTTTGACCACTTGTATTTATTCCCTTGACCTGATTGTTTTAAAATTTGGCTAAAGCATTCCTTATGGTTTATTTTGTTTCTGAGGTGATCAGTGAATTATTTCAATGTCTATTTTGCCCTCTGGTTCCAGCACATCAGAGCCTAGGTGTTTTAAAATATGGCTTTTAAGCAGTCCAGTGATTCTGATATTGTCTCTCTTGAACCTCTTTTCCAGGCCAGTTATTTTTCACATGAGGTTTTTTCACATTTTCTTCCATTAAAAAAAAAGTTCTTTGAAATTTGTTAGATTGATTCCTGATATCTTATGGAGTCACTGCTTCCACTTGCTTAATTCTAACTTTAAAAGAGTTGTTTTCTTCAGTTTGCTTTTGTATTTCCTTTTCCATTTGACCAATTGTATTCTTTAAGGAGCTGTTTTATTCAGGGGGTTTTGTACTTCCGTTTTCCATTTGATCAGTTCTACTTTTTAAATGGTTTTCTACACTGTTGACATTTTCTTCATAATTCTTTTACATCACTCTCATTTCCTTCCCCAATTTTCTTCTATCTCTTCTACATGTTTTCAAGCTTCTTTTTGAGTTCTTTCATGAGATATTTCTGGGTCTGAGATCACTTCTCATATTGGGATTTTGCCCATAGATGTTCTCCTTCTCTAAGTTTATGTCTTGTTCTTCTTTGTCTCTATAATGACTTTCTATGGTCAGATTCTTTTTTTCTTGTATTTTTGGCATATTTAATATTTTTTCCATTCTTTTAAATTTGAACTCTGCTCCCAGGGTGGAAAGGTCACTCCTGTCATCTGCTAGTGGCTGCAAGTCTGGGCTGTTTATCTAGTGCTACTCTAATACTGCCCTAAAGCCCCCAGGTTACCCTTATGCCTGGTACTGTGCTGCTGGGGTGTGGTGAAAGTTGGCTGGAGCTGTGAGAGGCTGTAGGGGTCTGGCACCTTACCTGGTGTTAAGTTGGGGTCCTATTAGTGGTATTTGGCAGGTTCTGAGAGTCGGTAGGGTGTTTTGGTGATTCTTAGTGGCTACACTGAAGCACATGAAGTCAGGCTGTCTGTTTAGCCTATGTTATGCTGAAGCACTGGGTGGTGCCACCTGGCAGCTGTCTGTTTGCTTAAGCCCTATAGGATAGCTATCTATCTGTTTGCCCAGAGCTACCCAAAGCTATTATGGTAACCAGGAAAATCAAAGTACAAAGTCAGAACAAGAAAACATTGTCAACATACTTACAATAAAACCTCAAAGAGGGATACAAATTGGTCTTGCACCCAAACATCCTCCTTGGAATAGTTCAAAAAGGATTTTTTAAAAGTAAAAGAAGAGAGATTGGAAAGAAAAATTGGAAAAAGAAATGACAGGTATGCATGAGAAAGTCAACAACTTGGTAAAGGAAGGACAACAATTGACTGAAGGAAATAATTCCTTAAAAATACAACTGTCCAAATTGGAGGTGGAGTGAATCACTTAAGAAAACAACTCCTTAAAAAGTGGAATTGACTAAATGGAAATATAGGTACAAAAACAAACTGAACAAAATAATTCCTTAAAAATTACATTTTGGCAAGTGGAAGTTAATGACTCTGTGGGACACCAAGAATCAGTCAAACAAAATCAAAAGAATGAAAAGAATAGCAATCCCATTGGAAAATAACTGACTGTGTCCAGGAGAAATACTTTAAAAATTATTGGAGTACGTGAAAGTCATGATCCAAAAAAGATCCTTGACAACACCTTTCAAGAAATTATCAAGGAAAACTTCACTGATATCTTAGAACCAGAAGGTAAAATAGTTTGAAAGAATCCATTGATCACCTCTTAAAAGAGATTCCAAAAGGAAAATCCTTTTTTTCAATGTTTATTTAGTTATTTTTAGTTTTCAACATTCACTTCCACAAAATTTTGAGATCCAAATTTTCTCCCCATCTCTCCCCTCCCCACACCCCATAATGTCTTGCATTCTGATTACCCCTTCCATCAATAACCCTTCCATTTTATCATACCCTTCCTTTCTCTTATCCCCTTCTTCTCTCTTTTCTTGTAGGGCAAGTTAAGTTTCTATACCCCATTACCTGTATTGGTTATTTCCCAGTTGTATGTAAAAACATTTCTCAACATTCATTCCTAATACTTTGAATTCCAACTTCCTTCTTTCCTCCCTCTCCACCCATCCTCACTGAGAAGGCAAGCATTTCAGTATAAGCTGTATAAGTGTAGTTTTGCAAAAGACTTTCATAATAGTCAGGTTGTGTAAGACTGACTATGTTTCCCTCCATCCTATCCTGCCCCCCGTTTATTCTATTCTCTGTTTTGACCTTGTCCTTCTCCAAACATGTTTACTTCTGATTACTCCATTCTCCTATTTGCCCTCCCTTTTATCATCCCACTCACCCCACTTGTCTCGTTCTCCCCTACCCTACTGTAATGCAAGATATATTTTCATACCAAATTGGGTGAGCATGTCATTCCCTCAAGTCAAATGTGAAGAGAGTAAGCTTTCCTTTTCCCCTCTCACATCCTCCCTTTCCTTCTCCACTGAGGAAGTTTTTTCTTGCCTCATTGATGCATGATAATTTACCCCATTCCATTTCTCCCTTTCTCCTCCCAATATATTCCTCTCTCAACACTCAATTTTATTTTATTTTTAGGTGTCATAACTTCTTATTCAATTCACCCTGTGTTCTCTGTCTATAAATGTGTGTGTGTGTGTGTGTGTGTGTGTGTGTGTGTGTTTGTATAATCCCTCCGACTACCCAAATACTGAGAAAAGTCACAAGAGTTAGAAATACTATCTTTCTGTGTAGGAATATAAACAGTTCAACTTTAGAAAGTCCTTTAGGGCAGAGCCAAGATGGTGGAGTAGAAACACACACATATGCTAGCTCCGAACTCACAGCCCATAAAATATCTGTAAAAAAGAACTGTCACTAAATTCTGGAGCAGCAGAAGCCATAGAACAGTGGAGCGGACGAGATTTCTGTTCCAGAGAGCCTGAAAACCTCTCGCAAAAGGTTCTTCATGCTGCGGACGTGGAGCAGAGCCCAGCCCTGCGTTGGCCGCCCAGCACCGAGAGGAGCCGATCTGAGCAGGGAGCAGATCCGAGCAGGCTTCAGGGACAGAATCTCCAGCAGCCACGCGAGTCCCACCACCCACAGGTGACAAGGGTCGATGAGAGGGTCTCTTTGGCGGGTGGAGAGGGGAGTGGGGTGCCCCCATAACTCAGGCCTCCTTGGGAGGCAGCAGCTGAGGCCTGAGCAGACCTGGGCTCCCCAAGCAGGCAGGATCCTGGATCCATTGTTGAAAGCCTCTGCATAAATCCCCTGAGGGAACTGAGCCTGTGAGATGGCCCTGCCCCCACCTGTGCACCTGAACTTAATCTCACACTGAATAGCAGCCCCGCCCCTGCCCAAATCCCTGAGGCTGGGAAGCAGCATTTGAATCTCAGCCCCTAAGTGCTGGCTGGGCGGATTTGGAGGCCAAGTGGGTGTGAAGAGGATGCTCAGAAGTCAAGTCACTGGCTGGGAAAATGCCCAGAAAAGGGAAAAAAACCAAGACTATAGAAGGTTACTTTCTTGGTGAACAGGTTTCCTTTCCCTTCCTTTCTGATGAGGAAGAACAATGCTCACCATCAGGGAAAGACACAGAAGTCAAGGCTTCTGTATCCCAGCCCACTCAATGGGCTCAGACCATGAAAGAGCTCAAAAACAGCTCAAAGAAAGTCCTTTATATTTTCTCTTTCCTGTTTAGCTTTTCATGCTTCTCTTGACTCGTGTTTGAAAGTCAAATTTTCTATTCAGTTCTGGTCTTTTCATCACGAATGCTTGAAAGTCCTCTTTATCGTTGAATGACCATTTTTTCCCCAAAAGTATTACACTCATTTTTGTTGGGTAGGTGATTTGTGGCTTTAATCTTAGTTCCTTTGACTTCTGGAATATCATATTCCAATTCCTTCCATTACTTATTGTGGAAGCTGCCAGATCCTGCTTTAGACTTGCTTTTCATGATTTTCTTGCATTGATCTCATTTCTCTTCCCAATTTTTCCTCCATTTCTCTTACTTGATTTTCAAAATCCCTTTTGAGTACTTCCATGGCCTGAGACCATTAAATATTTATTTTGGAGGTTTTGGACACAGAAACCTTGACTTCCTATGATGTTATGATTTGTTCTTCCTCATCCAAAAGGATGGAAGAAAATTCCTTTTCATCAAGAAAGTAACCTTGTATAGTCTTATTTGTTCTCCCTTTTTTGGGCATTTTCCTAGTCAGTTACTTGACTTTTGAGTCCTTTGTCAAGATAAGGGTATATTTTGGGTCACTGTATGTTCTAAGTTCCTCCAAGGTGGCACATGCTGGTCTAGGAATAACCAAAAACTTTTCTGAATAATCTGCAATTAAATTCCATCTCCACCAAAATGAAAATTCTAAGAAATATTGTAGCCAGATTCCAGGATTATCAATTCAAGCAGAAAATACAACAAGCAACCACAAAGAAACAATTTAAATATCAAGGAACCACAGTCAGGATTCCGCAGAACTCAGCAGCTTCTACTTAAAAAAAAGAAGGCTTGGAATATCATATCCCAAAAGTCAAAGGAGCTTGGACTACAATCAAGAATGAACTACCCAGCAAAATTGAGTGTATTCTTTCAGTGGAAAAGATAGATATTCAATGAAATAGGGAGCTTTCAAACTTCCTTGAAAAAAAAAGAACTGAAAAGAAAATTTGATCTTCAAATATAAGACTCAAGAGAATCATAAAAAAATATGTAGGAAATAAAAAAAAAAACGTTATTCAATTAGGGTAAACAGTTTAGATGCCTACACAGGAAAATGATACATGTAGTTGTTGAGAGCTGTTAGAGAAGTTAGAAGGGGTATACATAGACAGAAGTTATGGGTAAAAGTTGAATGATCTGATGATATAAAAAAATTAAATGGCAAATAAAAAGATTGTACTGGGACAAAAGGAAAGGGGGAGGCAGCAGAGGGTGAATTATATCACATAAAGAGTCACAAAAGACATATTACAATTGAAGAAAAGAAATGGATGGGGAGGGACTGAGCATTGTTTGACCCTTACTTTCACCAGATTTGGCTCAAAGAGGGAGTAAATCACTCACTTCTTATTGGAATTTATCTTATAGGAAAGTAGCAGAGAAAAGGTGAAAAAAAGGAGGGGAGGATAAAAAGAAGGGCAGAAGTAGGAGAGGTAAGGGAAAAGAAACACAAGGGTGGTTGATACTAGGAAAGGCAGATTGAGGGAGTAGGTGGTCAGAAGCAAAACCAAACAAACAAACAAACTTGGCATTCCCATCTTAAAAAATGAAATTATTCTGTCAAAATATTGCTTCAGATGTGTCTTTTAAAATTAGTACACTTGAGACAATTGCTCAAAATGCAAACCTCAGCCTTCCAAAATTTCTTCCCTTTTCCTTCTTACACATTCTGTCACTGTCAGATTTTCCCAATAGTATGTTCCACCTGAGCTAGCCACAATAGAATTGGATACTGGTGACACAATAAGCAATATGAAAAATCCTGAATTTGAGATAGAATAGATACTACATATATGAAGTTCTGTACTGCATTCCAGTGCCTTATATCTGTTCTAATTATTTTCACCTACTTCTTCCATTCCTGTGTTTTCCTGACTTATAACTATCTAATTGGATTTCAAGGTAGGAACCTTGAAGCTTCACTCTGCCCTCTAGTATCTGTGCCCCATTGCTTCTTATCTGTATCTCTTGACTTTTGACCAGATTCAGTCTTTGTATATATCCTTATATAGCCTACCTTCTGCAGACCCATTAATAAAATCAAACAAATAATTACTCCATTTCACACGATCTGACCTTTGGTATCTGAATTTGTTCCCATGATATACGGATTATCTAGTTCTAGACTACTGTCTACAATTAAACTTTGTCACATGACTTGTAGTCCTTGCTTTTGGTGTAGCTTATTATTTTTATTTGCTGTTCTGTACTCTAAGATGAATCAGAAGCCTCCCAAATTTCCTTACCTTATAACCTGACCTAGTGCTGCCTATGACAACAAGTAGCAAAACCAAGTACCTGCACTTGATGTACTTACATTAATATTGTTTAGACTCTTATTCTACCTCCTCCCCTCCAAAATAATTTAACAGCAAAAGTAAACACTTCTAAAATATTCTATAGATGCCTTTTTCTCATCCTGCTCTCTTCCAAGAAGAAAGCTATACAGCTCTCCATTATTACTCCACAATTTTCCTTCTAGCTAGACCTTAGCCAAGTAAGCAAGAAGAGAGAACAGCCATAGGCATATCTAAGGATTGCCTCCAGCTTCTTTTTGATGTTTCTAGTAGAAGAGAATAAATGAATCCTGTCTCAGGTATTCAACTTTCTACGGATAGGCTCTCAATGAAGAAAAAACTATGATTTTTTTTTCTGGTTCCTTTCAAGGTAAATTATTTCCTATATGCATAAAGCTATTAAAGTCTAAGATAGACTTATATCACATAGAGGTATACTTGAATGGTAAACCAACTTCAACATTTTTATTTACTTTTAAAATAGCCAGTTTCACTTCTATGAAGCATTGTTTTCAATTAAGTTGATTACTCATGAGACTTCAGGACATTTTTGAATACAGATTTTCAGGGGAAATATACCTACTTCCAAATACTCATCCTATATATAGTAACAATGAAAATCACAAAACCGTCAACTCAAAACATTCATTTTTGCTGTTCCAATACTTAAGGGATTTTGTTTTCTATTTTAAATAACTTCGTCTGCCTTTCTGATCCGGTGTCACGAAAAGGAAAGTAGAAGGTGATCATAGTCAAATGCCTGGTCTACAAAGCATACACACACACACACACACACACACACACACTCATGTATATGTATATATGTGTACACACATGCACACATGTGTGTATATGTACACACAAACATGTATGTGCATATATACATATATGTGCATTTTTCAATATTCAAGATGGTGATATTGTGCTAAACTCACTCATATTTATTACCACTACACTCTATAAAATAAAAACACAACTCTTCATTTAAACAGGTAAATTTCATATGAATTTAGATAATTTAAAATATTTCTTCATAGTAGCTTATTGTCCAAAGTACATATTTGCCTTAAATTATGAAAAAGAAAAATTCAGAGAAAGATTGAGAGACTTATATGAACTGACACAGGGTCAAGTAATATGAACCAGGAAAACAATTACAATGACTGCATCAGTGTAAATGAAAAAAATAAGAACAAAAACAATAAAATTCAATACAATGTGACTACAATGGTAACGCTAGGCCCAAAATAGAGTTGCAAAAATGTACCTCCTTTCCTTCATTATAGAGATGGGGACTGTGCATGAAGGCTGCATATGCTGACACATTTTATATGTTGGTTACATTTACTTTTTTTCCTTTCTTTTAATCTTTTGTTACAAGGGAACTATGCTTGTATTTTTGTATTCAGAAATTAAAGTTATACATGAATAGAAAATATCAGAAAAATAATGATTATAATAATTACAACAATTGAAAACACCTATAACATTACCAATTAATAAAAATGATATAAATCTGCACACTACAATTTCAGACCTCATAATGTCCTAAAGGATTCAACCAGTAAACTGTACTAGAATGAGATCCATATCACATATTACCTAAACAGAACACTGAGCTTTAAAAATTTAAGAATAGTATTTTCAATAGATTTCACTCTACCAGATACTCAAAATTTCCAATCTACATGGAATGAAAAACTTTCAGATATAACAGAGGAAATTACATAACAGAGGAGATTACAAACATATGGAAATAGAGTATGATGCATATTATCCACGTCATCTTGTCTGCTGCTAGATTTGTACCAAGGATGCTTTCAGTAAACTTGTAGAAGACAAACCTGCAAGGAAGGAAGGAAGGGAGGAAAGCAGGAAGGAAGGAAGGAAGGAAGGAAGGAAGGAAGGAAGGAAGGAAGGAAGGAAGGAAGGAAGGAAGGAAAGAAGGAAGACAAGGGGAGAGGAAGGACAAACTAAGCTTTTGTAAAGGGTTCACTTTGTGACAAGCTCTGTGCTAATCAATTTACAA
This sequence comes from Notamacropus eugenii, assembly GCF_028372415.1. Taxonomy (NCBI): domain Eukaryota; kingdom Metazoa; phylum Chordata; class Mammalia; order Diprotodontia; family Macropodidae; genus Notamacropus; species Notamacropus eugenii. Next base: position 285,872,658 of record NC_092877.1, read on the forward strand.
ATATTATCACATTGATATTACCAGCAGCCTTAGGAACTAGAGACTACTGTCATTTTACGTTTGAGGGAGCTGAGGGAAACAGAGGTTCAGTGACTTGCCTGGTAGAGTCACGCAACTAGAAAGTGTCTGAGGTTTGATTTGGACTCAAGCCTATTCTGATTCTGGGTCCAAAGCCCTATCCACTGCCCTACCTACCTACCTTTAGGATCATAAGATTTAGGGCTTAAAGGATTATAAATTTAGGGTCAAGAGGATCCATCTAGCCCAACACTTTTTTTTTTTTTTACAGAAAAAGAAAATGAGGATTAGTCAGGTTAAGTGACTTGCCCAGGATCACATAACTAGTAGATGTCAGAGTTAGAATTTGAAGCTAGGTCTTCGAGAATTTGTGCCTATTACTCTACCCATTATTCCATGCTCCTTCTTTAAAGATATATGTGCATTTCTTTTCTCTCAAGCTCAGTTTTTCATATAGAGCTTATCCTGACCTCCCCTGATCACTTTGAGTTGTGACATGGTGTGAAGTCTATCTGACCAATTACCCTCAAATCTGAGCCTTCCAGTCAAATGTAACATTTAGTTCCCACTGAGCTGAAGAACTACATCTAATCATTACAAATTTTCCCCTCCTTTCTCAATCTGCTTCCGATGTGATATTTTTTGAGACACCCAAGATACATCTAATGCCTTGAGGATAGCAGCTAATATCCTTATCTTATGGACTAGCATGTTGCCTTTGAAATCCCTGTGTATATGCAATTTAGGGAGCACTTATTTTTTCCCTTTCTTCTAAGAAAAAATTGTTCCAACCACAGCTTCAACATGATATGATCTCAGTGAGGCTATGGCAATGAGTATTTTATTTACAGTTGGACACCTTCTACTCCACATGAATTTATTAATATGAAAATCACATTGTTGAGCTGTAACCAAATTATCACTTACTTCTGTCAGATTTTCTACAACCTCATAAATTTCAAGTGTTTGGGGAGAGATAGCATTGCCTTTATTTCATCAACTCCTCCTTACCAACAATTGTCTGAAAGTGGTTTGAAAGTGATTTTAATAAAATATTTCAAGACTTTTTACCTTCTAGTGGATACAGAGAATAGTAAATATAGCCTGTTATTTGTGCCAACCTTTTTTTTTTATATTGTAAAAATGAGTTAGCAGATTTGCATAAATAAAAACTTGAAATCACGAGGAGTCCAAGGAAAAATATTTGATTTTTCAGCTTGAAATTCATGACCTAACACTTCTTTGCTTGCCTTTCACATTTCCTCCATTATCACACAAATGCCATCTAATCAATCATTTATATTTAATCCAGAATTATAGAGAATAGATAGAAATATATTTGCTTAAGTCTCTTTCTTATTGTCTTTCACATTGACAAAGCACAAAAAAAAAACTTTGACCATATATATTTGCTTTTCATCATTAGTTTATTCTTTACGACATAGTCTTGCAGTATAATCCATATTTTATACTAACATTTAGATATTTAATTTCCTCACCTAAATGTCTCATGACTCAGTTGGGTGATAATCAAGTCATTATGATTACCTGAAGGAAGGTAAGCTATACCTTGGTGAAGGAATATGATGAGGAAAGTGGAATGGGTGGGTGAATTTAAAGCAATTCAATTTAATTCAACATAACAAATTCTTCCTTCAAATTTTTCTCTTTCTCTTAGACCAATTCCACTTTCCAGTCATAGAGGTTTATGACCTCATGGCTTCCCTCTCAGTCAGTTTCAATGTCCAAGCAGTTGTTGAGTCTTTTTCATTTTACCTTCATATCATTTTTCATCTCCATCTCCTTTCAATTCTGTTTTCTTCCCTCGTTCAGGCTTTCATCACTGAAATATTCTCCTTAATCTTCCTACTCTGAGCTCTTCCCACTTGATTCAGTTCTCCACATGGAAGCCAAATTTATATTCCTAAAATATAATTGAACTGTATCACTTAAAATTCTCGAAAATAACCTATATATTCTCAAAAACCTTTAGTGCCTCCTGATTTTCCCTGGTATAAAATACAAACTCCTATGCCTGACATTTAAAGTTTCCACAGCCAGCCTTTTATATGCCTTTTCAGGTACGTTTCATATGATTCACATTAGCATACACTAAATTCTTGCCCAACTGACCCACTAACTGGTCTATGAATTTGATGTTCCATTTTCCATTTTCATGACTTTGCAAAAGTTGATTCCTATTTTTGGAATGACTTTTCTCCACACCTCCACTTCAAAGCTCAGTATAGATGATACCTCCCACCAGTGGTGGGGAACATGTGGCCTTCCTAACCCTCATACCTCTTGGTGTCTTTCCTCCCCAGAATCTCCTTTGTCTCTGTCTCTCTGTCTCTGTCTCTGTCTCTGTCTCTCTGTCTCTGTCTCCCCCCCCCCCCCATCTATCTATCTAATACATTATATTCCTTTGACAGAATGTAAGTGTTGGGTAGATAGGCACTGTTTCATTTTTCTTCTTTTCTCTAGTACTTAGCATGATGCATTGTATACCAGAGCTTGAAAATGTTTACTGAATTTAATTTAAGATTCCCAGACTTCTATCCCTTCTCATTTTTTGTTTCTTGATCAGTCAGGAAGTATTTATTGAGTTCCTAGAATGTGCTAGATTAGGTAAGTGGTGATGCGGTGGATAGAGCACCAGGCCAGGTCAGGTAGACCTGAGTTCAAATCTGGCCTCAGATAATTACTAACTGTGAGACCCTGAGCAAGTCTCTTAACCCTGTTTGCCTCAGTTTCCTTATCTGTAGAATGATCTGGAGGAGGAAATGACCACTCCAGTATTTTTGCTGAGAAAACATCAAATAGGGTCCCAAAGAGTCAAATGCAATTGTAATGATTAAACAATGTGTGTTCAGTATTTGCTAAGTGCTAGGGATACGCAGATAAAAGTGAAACAGTTCATGACCACAAGGAGCTTCAGTTCTAATGGGGAAAGCAATGTGTACATATATATGAATATATATGTATGTGTATGTATATGTGTGTATATATATATATATATGAATGTGTATATATACATATATACATACACATATGTGTGTTTATACATATGTATATATCGGGGTGGGTGAATGGATTCCAACTAGGAGATGATTCCAATGAGGCAAGAAGTGACGAGGGACTGAATTTGAGTAATGGCTCTTTGAAAGGAGAGAAGTACATGCACATCTTGTTTTATTGAGCTTTGTAGATGTTGCTGTTAATTTTTTTTTTTATTTTTTTTTACAAGTTGAAGTTTTGTGGCAACCCTGCATCAAGCAAATCTATTGGCTCCATTTTTCCAACAGCATTGGCTCACGTCATGTCTCTGTGTCACATTTTGATAATTACTGAAATATTTCAAACTTTTCATTGTAATTGCATCTGTTATGGTGATACATGATCAGTGATCTTTGTTGTTTAAGGCACCAAAAACTTTGTCCGTATTACATGATGGACTTAATCAGTAGAGGTCACGTGTGTTCTGACTGTTCCACTGTATACCCATTCCCCATCTTTCTCCCTCTTCTTGGACCCTCCTATTCCCTGAGATACAAAATATTGAAATTAGTCCAATTAATATGCCTACAACGAAGAATCAATCTATGTAGGCAAGCTTCATTGTTGTCTAATTTTAAGAAATTGCCACAGCCACCCCAGCCTTCTGCAATTGCCACCCTCGTTAGTCAGCAACCGTGGACATTGAGGCCAGACCTTCCACGAGCAAAAAGATGATAACTCTCTGAAGGCTTCAATTATGGTTAGCATTTTTGAGCAATAAAATATTTTAAATTAAGGTATATACATAGGTTGTTTCACATATACATGCATGCATGAGATACTTTGCCACACTTAACAGAACATAGTATAGTATAAATATAAAGTCTTTATGTGCTGGAAACCCAAAATAATTCATGTGACTCTTTTTTATTCAGTATTTACTTTACTGCAGTGGTCTGGAACTGAAATCATAGTATCTCCTTGGTATGTCTGCAGCTGAACGTAGAAGATCTTAGACAGGCTTCTTCCTAATTTATTCTTCCTGATTTTTTCAGTATGATTTTCCAAGTTCTCACTCAGCCTTTTTCTTGACTTTATCACTGATTTAGTGACTACACATAGATTTCAGCCTCTTTATGGCAGCAGCATTAATAAATACAAAGGCTTTCATCACTTTGTACTACAGAGGAGATGGAGGCTAGAGAGAAGCATAAGGAGAATCAACTGGTCACTAAGCCTGTTTTTCTTTAAATTTTATTGAAGTCTTTTGTTTTAAATCCTATTCATTTTCTTCATATCCCTTTTCCCTTAATCAATGAGTCTTCATCTGTAATAAATACTTTTTAAAGGAAAAGGAAAAAGAAAACAGTTCAGTCAAATCTACTAACATAATGACTACATCTGACAACATACGTGATATTTCCCATTTGCTTTTCCAATGAAAGGAGGGAAGCAAACTTTTTCCAACTCTATTCCAGGGTCATGCTTAGTCATTGTAACTATACCACATTTAATTTTTCTTTACTGTTCTTTCTGTCTACATTTTTGTAGTCATTATAGTTGTTTTCCTTTTTCTTATTTCATTTAATGCTTCATATGTATGTTGTGACTTCTGTGGAAATACCTTTTTATATTCACGTACTATAATTATTTTAGCCATTTCGTAATCTATGGGCATCTACATTGTTTCCATGTTTTGTTGTTTTTCTGTTTGTTTTTGTTACTACAAAAACAATCTTGCTTTTTAATATTTTTGGCATATCTAGGTCCTTACCATCTTTCACTTTCTTGGGGTATATACTTTGCAATGATATCTCTGAGTCAAAAAATATTCACATTATAGTCACACATTTTAGTATACTTACACACTTTTAGTATAATTACACAATGTTTTTCAGAATTAGTCATTCAATTAATAACTTAACCAACAGGGACGGATGTGTCTACCATCCCAAAGCCCCTAAGATATTGAATATTTCCATCTTTTGTTAGTTTCATCAATTTACTGGATATGTGTGAAACCTCAGTTGTTTTGTTTTGGATTTCTTTTAAGTGATCTAGAGCAACTTTTTAAATGTTTGTCAATAATTTGCAGTTCTTTTGAGAACTGGATATTCTTATCCTCTCACCATTTACCTATCCAAGACCAGTTCTTTCAGCAAGTCTTCTATAATTTCCTACTTTATTCTTTCATTAAGTTCCATATTCAGTGGTATTGTGGAGGACACTGAGAAAATATAGGAACTTATATTGTTCTGGAGGCTGTCTTCTGGAATCACTACTGCTATATGAACTCATAAGAAGACTAACTTTAGGATGATGTTTCTCTGCTGTTAGTTAGCAAAGTCTGTGACCAAATTCTCTTATATGTTGCTTTTCCTTCCTACTCCACTTCTCTCTTTGTGTCATAAGAAGGCTGGGTATTAACTAAACATATCCACAATCTACTGATAGATAAGACAACACTAGTCCCCAATGTAAGATCCTTGATATTTCTTAGTCAAGGTAGCAACATCTTGATTACTAAATTAAATAGAAAGAGAAATGTCAGGTAGTTAAACAACTGTGTGACATGTGTGACCTTGGGCAATTCGCTTCAGCTCTCTTGGAAGCAATTTCTTCATCTGCAGCATAATGAAGGATTGGGGCAGATGATCCCTGAGGTCTCTTACAGCTATAGCTTTATGATCCTTTGAGCTCATACATAAAGACAAATAAATGTGGAACATCAATATCACCTTGGGTCTGAGATTCCACCCCGCTCTATAGAACTGCATATCCATGTCTATTGTGTAGTTTGTTCACTCTGGTCATCTCTAATCCAAATGGTCCAATTTTAAGATCAATGACATGAGCTATGCCCTGATTTTGTCATATCATTTTGGGAAAAAAAACCAAACAAACAAACCAAAAACTGAAAGCAACTGCCTTTAAGTCTTTGGCAGATCCTTCTTATGCCTGCTATTCTGACAATGCTCAGCAAAGGAAGGTGGCTGTCATCTTGAAGCTGTGGCAACTCCTGGCTGAAATGGAGTTGTGCCTCCCCTTATCTTATTTTGATTATCTCCTTATTTGCACTCCAGATTTCATTAAGAATTCTTCCCTAGAGCTAGGAGCTATAAAACTCCTGCTCTATTTGGTTCCTCTGTTCCATTATTTTGTGCCAGTTAAAAGTGACAAGATAATAACAATTTCTATGCATAACCTAGACCCTGCCAGATACAGTCTATCGTGGCAACTCTATCTTCATCCAATGAAAGATAACTTTTCATTATTTTACTATCAATAAGGGGATGGAGCCTTAAAGTTCTCAAGCTCAGTTTCTAAACTAATTTACATACAATTAACTAGTTACACACAATTAGTTAATTAATAATCTTAACTGGTTCCCCTTAGTAGCTGGCTTTGGTATAACTATACATTATAGCCAATAAATTTTTTAAAGGTAATACTGACATTCATATAGATCTTTAAGGAATCAAAAATTCTTAAGAGAATTTAATTTGTTCCTCATAACAACCTTTTGATGTTGGAATTTTGGTTATTCATATCCATATTTTAAAGACAAGGAATCTGGTCTTTAAAGAGGTTGTTTACCCTGGTCATATAGCTGGCAAATTCTAGAGGCAGTTTTAGTACAAAGGTTTTATTGACTCTGTTATTGGAACTCTACTCATTGCACCCTGCTGCCTCCATAATGTGAAGACTTTTGTCAAATTAAATCAAATCAACAACAACAAGAGAAATTTTGCTTACTTTGGATCAGTACTAAGCTAAGTACTAGAGATGCAAAGAAAAAATAAAATCAGTCTCTGACTTTTAGAAGCTCACATTCTTGTTGGGGAAAGTGATATGCACATAGATAGTCATATAATATAGATACATAGAGCTAGGTGGCTCAATGGAGAGAGGCCCTGGAGTCAGGAGGACCAGAACAAATCTGACTTCAGACACTTACTAGCTATGTGACTCTGAGCATCTCACTTTGCCCTATTTACCTCAGTTTTCTCATCTTTAAAATGAGCTGGAGAAAGAATGACAAACCACAAGACCAAGTATCTTTGCCAAGAAAAACCCAAAATGGGGTCACAGAGTCAGACATGACTAAAATGGCCCAACAACAACATCAACTTTATAGAGCACTACAGCAAAAATACTTGGATTCTTTGGAATGATGGATGATACTAACACAGCCCATTGATTATTCTGACTATGCCTTTCCAGCCTTTGTCATGAAGGTCAGGTACTGTCTTCAGAGAAAGCCTGACAGACTTTCATGATGTGGGCAATGGAGCAGATCTTTAGGAAAGCCCTCTATGGACGTCTTTTTTCCTACCCTATAAAATGTAGATGCACTTCAGAGCCATCTGCTTACATGCAACAAGGCTGAAATCAATGACTGGATGTTTGGTGGTTTCTTTATACTCTCAGCATTTTCTCTGCACCCCTTCTTTTCCTTCTCTTCCTTTTCCTCCTGTTCCTCATCTGAGGTAGTTATTCCTCCACTATGAGTCTAGGAAGGCATTTTACTTTAGAATAATATAATATGTTAATAAAACACCTAGGCGAGTATTTGCCTTCTTAAAGTATCAAGTTCAAAGAAAGCCAAGCTTGGAAAAGGATACTTAATCTAATCTGCTGTAGTATTTGCATATTATATTAAACCTGTTTAAAATATGCTCCTCAGTGAATAGAATTAGCATTCCCCTCTGATCAGGAAATTTTAAATAGTTAATACTTTCTAGAGCCTTGCTCTTCTTTGAAGTTATTTTCAAAAGAGAGAAAGAGGGTACTAAGCAACAGAGGGATCTCTTTCCTTCCTTTTGGTTTAGGACTTTTCTTTCCTCCCCACAATGACCCCAGATTCAGAGGCCTAACTACTCTTTTGCATATTACAATTTCAAAACAGCCAACCACCCTTCTTCAATGCTCCCATACCAGTTTCTCAATTGTAAACCATCCAACACCCACTATGTCTGGTGTTAGTACTGTCTTCGAAACTTTTTCTCCTTTACTCCCTTTCTCCATCACTCCCAGACCTAGCCCTACTTTGTAGGCCACAGCATTTGGTCAGCCCTCTCCCTTACCCCACTTTAGTTTAGCTTTTTTGCAGGGATTTAAATGGGCGAAGTTGACTTTCTTATAACTGGAACTTGGCAAATGGCAGTGTATAGGACAGCCTATGGATGGTCAGGAGCAGAAACTAGACAACCCATTAAGGACAGGGAAAGTGATTAGGTATACTTTAAACACTGGATGATAAGGTGCTTTATAGACCAGTGATCAGTTGGAATTTAGACTGGAGGTATCGAGCATGGCAAAATTCAAAACAAACTCCATTTTCAGAATAATTGAGTTATTGGGCAAGGGACTCAGTCATTCCAATTAAGCTACAGGTGGAATTTTGTCACAGTTAAACATAGGTTAGAAATCACAGATATTTTATAGAATTGTAGGACCATAGAATTATTGAGAGAATGGATCTTGGAGTCCAAACTCCTCATTTTTGCATAGGAGGCAAATGAAGCTCAGAAAGTGTAGATGTTTTGCCTTAAAATCACACAGCTTTTCAGAATCAGATATTGGATTTGAGCTTCAAGCCATAGTGACTCCAAATCTATCACTCTTTCCATCTCACCATATGACCTCTTACATGACAAGGACCTCATTACTAGATTTTGACACAAGGTCACAACAAGAACAGCACTAATCAGATTTGATGCTGAACTTTTGAGCTACTGGTCTAGAGATGTTATATTTGCCCTCTCTAGGCACAGAGTAGGATCATAGACTCATAATTTCTGAAGTAGGCAGGACCTAAAATAATACCTAAAGATCACCTACTAAAAAACCTTAACTTTACAAAGGAGAAAATTAATGTATCTCAGAATCTGATGGATTGGTTAAACCTATAGGTTAAATTAAATTGTGCCACCTATGAAAGCTAAAAGCCTAAAAGGCATGCTAAGACCAACAAATGACTGTCTAAAATGTGAATGCGCTATTTATCTTCTAGCAGCTAAGTGGCACAGTGAATAAAGCACTGGGTCTGGAGTCAGGAATACCTGAGTTCAAACCCAGAATTAGATACTTAGGTGACCTGGGCAAGGTACCCTATGCGTCAGTTTTCTCAACTATAAAATTAGGTTAAAAATAGCACCTATCTTTCCACATTGTTATAAGTATATAATGAAATAATATTTGAAAAGTAGCCAGTACATAATGAATTAATACTCTTGTTTTTGTTGTTTTTCCTTTCATTCAGCTAGCCATTTCCAAAACCTATAATTATAGCATTTGTCTTTATATTTATTCAAGCACTCAAATGGCTCTATGAGCTCATTGAAGTTGGTATTCCTCCAACAGTATGGAGTCATACATGCCATTCTGTGTAACTCTCACATATGTCCTCCTGTGTGTTTCTTTGAGGGTCATCGTCATTCATCTGAAGAACTGAACCCTAACCTTTCTTGAAAATCTAAATGTGATAATGAAGCTCACTGCCTATTCATAAGTTATACATTTCTCTCACAACATCACTATTCCATCATTTTGATCATGTATTTCCTTGATTTTACATTTTTCAATATTATACTTGCTATTTTTGTATTTGGCTAAATACTAATTTTTCTAAAATCCAAATTCTATAGTCAAACACACTTCATATCCCTTTCAGCTTTGTAATGTTTGTAAAGTCAGGGTGCATGACATCTATATATTCATCCAAGTCATTCATAAAACATTTGAATGGAGCAGGGTTGAGGAAAGAGACCTTGGTTACCCTACTATGGATATCCTTCCACGTCAACACCAATTCATTCTTCAACATCTGTGGGTCAGGTCATTCAACTAGCTATAAATCCTTGTAATTGCACTATCATTCAACCTACATCTTTCTACCATGTCCAAAATATATATGATGAGATAGGCTTTCCTTAATGTTTTTCTTTTTTCTGAAATCTAAGTAGTCAGTATAAAATCATAACCAAATAGTATCATGCTTTAGAGGAGATTTTATCTCTGAATTATGTTCGTGGAATAAACTTACAATGTCTATGTTTGTTAAACCTGGCACTGAAATTAATTGAATATTTTAGAAAAGTTAAAGGAGCATTCAAAGGAGCAATCTGTCATTTTTTTCACATAGTAAAAGATGGGTACTAGATTTTATGAATTTCCAAAGTATTTTTGAAAATTTCTGGAAGACAGATCCACAATGGGAATTAATTTTCTACGTCAGATTTAATTGTTTATTTTGCTTTGGGATAAAATAGAGAAATGTAAACAGTCCTAGGTAGGACCTCATTTGGGAGCTAATCAGTTGCCTTGTACCTTAATACTGACTCATTTTGGCTTTCTTTGTGAACACTGGTAAACACCACAATTCAGTGTTAGCTTCTGCAACAAAAGACTTTTTTTCCATTGTTGAGAGTGGCTCAGGAATAGATGAACATTGTGTGTGTGTGTGTGTGTGTGTGTGTGTGTGTGTGTGTTGCTTGGATGCTTCTCTCTTCCTACCCAGCTATTTGCTGAGACATATCCAAAACTCCCACACAGTGACAAGACACTTCCAGACTATTAGCACGCATGATGTACTTTAAAACTGACAACTTATCTAGCCTGCATACAGACCAATTGTTATGACTTCAGAACTCTTAGATAATTTTTTGATATTCAAGAATCATTACAACCCTTGCACAGAAATTCTGACTTTAGAGACAATATGTAGTCATTTCTGTTAAACAGATTCAGGATGAGAGAGAGCAATTAAAAGTTAATCTCTTAAAGTGACTTGTTCTCATAGATAGAATTCTGAACTTGAAAGCAGAAAACCTGGATTTGGTTTCTGATGATCTCTGATATTTAGTAGGTGAATAGTCTTGGGAAAGTCACTTACACCTATCTGTGCTTCAATCAACTCTATAGAAGTTTCTAAACTAGGTCTAGAATGTTCTGCAAACTTCTTTGGTAGTGGGAGTTGTCTGAGTTAACATAATGACATGACCTTTGCACAAAAGCATATTAGCTAATTACTCTTGTTGTTCAGATGTTTCATTCATGTCTGTCTCTTTGTGACCCATTGTGGGGTTTTCTTGGCACACATTGGAGGTGTACCATTTCCTTCTCCAGCTCATTTTATTAATGAAAGAACTGAGACAAATGGGATTAAGTGACTTGTCCAGGGTCATACAACTAGTAAGTGTCTTGAGGCCAGATTTGAGCTCAGGAAGATGATAAATCTTTTTGACTTCATGCCTGCATTCTATTCACTGTGCTACATAACTGCAGTGTATAGAGTTAATTCGTTTATTTAAAGTGTGATTTTTTAATGCTTCTACACAATCACCACATTTTTTGTGGTTTTCGTAACTGTCTTCTGTAGAGAAAGTAACAGTAATAGACACAGTGTTACGGCATGCCATGGTAATTATCTTCCATTTGCTCTCTGTATAAAACTCATTCACATGTCATCTTTCCTATTAGAACATGTGCTCTTTGAGGGTCTGTTTTAGCTTTTTCCAACACTTCGCATGGTGTCTAACCCATAGTAAGTGTTTAACAAATGTGTTTGACTGACCTGGCTATGTGGGTGGATGATTTAACCATAGCAAAATCAGGTAATGTTTGATGAAATCTGTGTCAAGGAGATAAGAGGTGGGAAAATGTTTCAGGAGCAGGGTAATTTGTTCTTGGTTGTAATTGTTTATCACTCATTCATTTACTCAATCATTTATGTGTTTATTTATCTATTCATTCTTTTCTTTGTTTATCCATTCAATTGGTATCCATGATGAGAATAATTCTCATGCCTCTAAAATCATTAGTTTCTTTTTTTTTGTTTTTGTAAATTTTGGTGCTTCTTTCTAGGTTTTTCCTGGCAGTATAACTTTTGCCCATGACAATCACCAGAAATAGATAGTGGACATCCATTTGGATGAGGTTCAAGTGGATAATTCTCACCAAGCAGCATTACTCATCTCTCCTTCTTTACCCTCATTTGACAATGTCTCATCTGATTCTCATCATCATTCTTTGACATACAAGGGGCTGCTTTCTCCTCATGGTGTACAGCTTCATCCTCTACAAAAATGCTAATTTACACTTCTTAGTTCCAAATGCTTGGTGGTCTTTCGCTCCAATCACATAACTTCTATCCTAGTTCTAGGCCTCATCACTAGTCTTTAGTCTGTTCCAATAGACTTTATTATGGTCTGTTGCCTTCAAGTTACTCTGCTCTTCAATATATTCTTGGCTTATCTAACAACTTAATATTAGTCAAATATAGATCTGGCCTATTCAAAATTTTTCATTCCTTCTCTATTATCTGTATGATAAAATATTAAGTAATTCTCTGACAGTATGGATTGCTCTTCCTCATCTGAAAGGATGCAAGAAAATATCTGTTCACCAAGAAAGTAATCTTCTATAGTCTTATTTTTTTTCCCTTTTTTTGGGCATTTTTCCAACCAGTTACTTGACATTTGAATCCTTTGTCGAGTAGGGCATAGTCTGGGGACCTAAAAGTTCTTAGTTTCTCCAAGGTGGCACAGTCAAGGGAGAGGAGTTTACTCCCTGGCTAGGCTTGGGGCTGAGATTCAGATCAGCTGCTCAATTCTCCTAGGGGCTTTAGGTGGAGGTCATTACTGCCACTCACGGCTGAGATCCAGCTCAGTGGCTCAATTCCCCCAGGGCTTTAGGCTGAGGGCTCTACAAATGGATACTGCTGCTGCTGCCACCATCACCACCACTGCTGCCACCACTGCCACTGCCTGGGGCCAAGGCTAGGGGAGGACCCTGCTCCCTTGTCACTGAGGTGAAACATATTTCTCACTGACTTTTGAAGCTGCCTTTGGTGCTTGTGGGCTGAGAGATCCGAGAACTGCTGCTGCTGCTGGGGATTCTGCCCCTGAGGCCTGCCCGGGGCCCTGCTCCTCACAGTGCTGCACTATCAAGGCTGGGCTGTACTCTCCTTTATGCCCTGTGAGATATACTTTTCCTGTCAGCCTTCCAGGCTGCCTTGGGCTGGAAATCTCTTTCACTCTGTCATTCTGTGGCTTCTGCTGCTGTAGAATTTGTTGACGGTCATTTTTTACGGGTATTTTATGGGCTGTGGGGGAAGAACTAGAGTATTTGTGTCTTTCTACTCCGCCATATTGGCTCTGCCAATAGACTTTTTTTCTTATCCACCCATGTGAGCAATCCCTATTTCTTGACATAACTGCATATAATTTATATTTACACATCTGTGTAATGATTTTTTCCCTTATTAGTAGATTGTAAATTCCTTGAGGTTAGGCACTTTATTGTCCTTGCTTTTCTATACACTAGTCTTAGTATTCAGCAGTATAGTATTCTCTTTAAATCTAGTGACTTCCCTTGGCTACATATTCCTAATTTATATGATATATAGCTTATTTGCATGTTGTCTCCTCCACTAGACTATGAATTCCTGAGATTAGGGACTGCCTTTTACATTTCTTTGCACCCTTTGCACTTTGAACAGTTACTGGAACACAATAGGCACTTCGTAAATATTTATTGACTAAAATGTTTTGCACATAGTGGTCAATTTAATTTAAATTTTTCAGTTGAACATGTTTACTTGGTAGATGGAAAGGAGAATGATTCAAAGGAAGAAACAAAGAAAAGGTAACCCAGAATATTAAAAGATGGTGGGTTATACATTAAATGATTCACAATACGTTGAATTAAGATATCAGGTAGCATCACGTTCCCTTTTCACTTAGAAATATTATTAGTGACCTGAAAGACGACGGTAAAACTTGGAATGTGAAGACATCCTAGAGTTTACAAAAATTCCAGAAATATTCTCTGCCAGCTAGAGTTTCTTTTGTTAGAAAAGCCTTTAAAATATCAAAAAGAGCAATATATTGTTTTTTGAATCAAGTAGGTCAAATTTTAATCTTAAATTATCTTTCCCAAATCAGTATGGCCTTGTAAATAGGAATTTTATTGAGAGTCATTATATAAAAATCATCTAAATGAGCAATATCATAAAATGTTTGCAGCAAGTACTTGGAAGGCATTATGTAAATATTACTTTTCTAGATTTCAGCCATGAAAAATATACCATTTATCTTCAGATGATGCTTAATTTAGTTTAGCCTACTTTAATACTATTTTCTAAATTTACAGTTAGAGCAGGTTCAATGTAATAAAAGACAGTGATATGAAAAAGATCATATAAGACTTTACAGCCAGTGGCTATGACCAAAATCTAAACAGAGGTCTTCACTACCCATCAGATATCAGGCAATCTAGATATAATGGCAAATATAGGTGATGTCTCTATCAGCAGCCATTTTTTCAAAAACAGAAGAATGAAATCAGAAGCCCCTTGCCTTGTTTCAGTGTAATTTGAGTAGCTATATCAACAATTCTGGTTTAACTTAGTTTGTATAGATACTTCAAAACTGGTGAGAAAATTTTTCTCACTTATTTACTATTTGGGCTTCAATGCAGTAGGCAACCAGGTAGTACAGTGGATAGAGTGGTGGGCCTGGAATCATAAAGACTTTTCTTTGTGAATTCAAATCTGATCTCAGACACTTACTAGCTCTGCGACTCTTCACAAGTCACTTAACCCTGTTTGTCTCAGTTTCTCGTCGGTAAAATGCACTATAGAAGGAAAAGGCAAACTACTCTGCTGTCCCTGACAAGAAAACCCCAAATAGAGTCATGGAGAGTAAGAAATAATTAAAAAATGACAACAACAAGTGAATTTGATTTTGGACTCTAATATACTCTCCCTAGGTCTAGTATTCTGGGATCAAGCACAAAGAAAGTTAAAAGAGTTCAAGTCTGTTAGATTGGGAAAGGAAGTCATTCAGTCTAACTTTCTCAATTTATATATAATTTCCCTTTCTTTTGTTTCTTGCATTTGAGTAGTTATTTCATTTGCTTTGATGAAATCCTTGCATATCAGTGTTCTTTATTACACTTGATTTTCTTTTCTGTTTTTCCACATGAAATATTTAATATTTTATAATATTACTTCAAATTTAATGAGCATTTATTAAGCCTCTTCTATGTGCAAGATATTGTGCCAAAGGCTAGAGAAGGCAAGACAATTTTTTTAAAGTCAGTCTTTAAAGTTTTAAGGGTAGTGCTACAAGTATGTGTAAAACTATCATAGCTGTTAATAAGTGATGTTGTAGTAGTTTTGGGGATAAAACTTTGTTTATTAGTTCAGTTTTCTTCTGGCATGTTGAACTGAAGACATAAAAATTACATCATTTTAGCACTAGTACATTGTATGTAGTATTGTATGGTCAAAGGTAAATGGTACCTTAGAAATCATATTGTCCAACTTCTCTTATTTTGCAAAGGAAGAAACTGAGACCTAGAACTGTAAAGTGCCTTCCTGAGACTGTATACACAAAAGCATTGTTTCATATTTAATTGAACAGCATTGGTTGTTAGAGAAACATACCATAGATTGTATAGTATTTGGAGTTAAAATGATCTTTTAAATTATTTGGTTGAAACCCTTAATTTTACTGATGAGAAAAATACGACCCAAAGGATTAAAATGACTTACCACTTAAAGCTATATCCTGATTAGTATGAATAAGGAATACCCCAAAGTGGTCATATTAAGTTAGAAAAGAAAATAAATATTTCATAGTAAGCATTACTCCTATTTAACCTGTTATCTCTAACTTTATTAACTATATTGAATTTATCCCTTTCGTTGGTTTGTATTATCCAACCTTATGGACAGTTCATGCCTAAGTGACCTAGGCAGGTATAGCTTATACATACTTAAAGGAATTATCCTTAAATTATCAAGTGTCAATTACTTATTTAGTTATTTTGGGGAGTCTTTAAAAGCATTTAAAAAATATCCCAATTTTTTTCTCCAGTATTCTAAGCTTTGTATGTGCCCAGTCTTCCTATTCATCTACAAAATCCACTTCATTCTTCTGTAGTATATTCTACTGACATCATTTGACCTTGGTTTATAGTTTTCTTGGCTCCTCATTCTTCTTTACCCAAAATATCTCATCAGGGAGTTTTCTTATTTTTTAACCCTCAAAAGAGGTTTTTGCTTCTTTCTACATGTAGAAACCACTATCATTCATGTAATTATCTTCTTTTATTTCAATCATGGCAACTTCCTACCGCAATTCTCTCTCATCTCTGACCTACCCTTTCCCAAACTACCAAAGATCTATCACTAAAGCATAGATCTGATTATTTACCTCCTCTCTCCAGTAAACGTAAGTGTTGCTAGCTCCCTGTTACCTGGAGGGTTAAAAATAAACTTATTCATTGGGCATTTAAAGCCCCTTACAGCATATTACCAACCTTCATTTACAAAATTTTCATACATTTTCCCCTTTTGTGCACTATATTGTAAAACCAAACTGGTCTCCTTGCTGTTATACACATACAACACTTCAAATTCCTTCTCCATGACTTTGCATTGGCTATTTTCCATGCCTGGAATACATTCTCTTTTACCTCTGCATCTTATAAGCTTAGCTGAAGTGTCATCTTCTTTTGGATGACTTCCTTAGCTATTAAGGCCTTTTCCCCAATATTACCTAATATTTTTATTGGAAAGATGTACATGTTGTCTCCCAAGAAAGAATGCAAATTTTTCAAGAACTAGAAATATATCATTTTTGTCTTTGTCATCCTGGTGCCTAGTACAATGTTAGTACCTAGGTCCTTATTTAAATGCTTGCTGATTGGTTGATATTTTCAGCATCTTTCTAATGAAAAGTGGGTCTAATTTGTTTCAACTTGTCTCCTTAGTTTTCTTCACAAGGATGGACATTCTGAACATCCTACAAACCAATGAAGCACACCAAATAATATTTGCACATACATTTAAATTGATTCTCTACTTCTATTTAAGATACCTTTAAACAGTTTTTCTCCCTTGAGTTTCTGTGTACAGACTAATAGAATGGAGATTCTTTTCTGAAGCTGCTGCTGAATATGCGAAAGAAACCATTCAATATCTACAGTCATGATTCACAGAATAGATAATCAATAACTCACTATGATAGATGCCTCCTTCAAATGAATAAGCCTCTCTTTTCATTTAATCAAGTTAGATGATAGCAAAAAATAACTAAATTAACTCGTCTCTTAAAGTTTCATAATTAAGCGCTATCACTAGCAATAGAGGATGAAAAAAACAAGGACAAAATTCAAGAAGAACTTTTTCTTTCATGAATACCATGATATTGAATCAAGTAACTTAGTAAAATAAAGATAGCATTGGATTGAATTAAAGACTGCAGTGTGTTCAGTTCAGATTCCTCCATGGAACTCATCCTAACTACAGCTGCTTTGCCTTAATTTCTTCCATAAGGGAAGGAAGGAGCCAAGGTGGTGGAGTAGAAGGTAGAACTTGTAGAAACTCTGCCCCCCCCTACAGCCCACAAAATACCTGTAAAAATGACTCTAAACAAATTCTAGAGCAGCAGAAGCCACAAAACAACAGAGTGAAAGAGATTTCCAGCCCAAGGCAGACTGGAAGGCCTACAGGAAAGGCCTATCACACCAGGCATGGAGCTGAGCACAGCCTCTTCTTGGCCTCGTTGCAGGGACAGGACTGGAGCAGGTCTCATGGTGCAGAATCCCTGGCAGAAGCTACAGTTCGAAGATTCCTCGATCCACAAGCACCAAAGGCAGCTTCAAAGGTCAATGAGAAGAGAAAGTGCATGAGAAGAAAAAGTGATCTGGTCCATGGGCCCCAGGGCAGCAGCAGTTGCTGTGGCACAGCATCCATTTTAGGAGTCCTCAGCCTAAAGCCTCTGGGGGAATCATGTGGCTGATCTGGATCTCAGCCCTGAATGGTGGCCCTGAGGTGAGGAAGAGCTCTGGCTGGCCTGGTGGAGCTGGTGGAGGTTCTAGAGAAGGAATTCTACTCACAGAAGAGGGTAGGAAGACAGAAAAGAGTGCTTGTAGTTCCTCCCAGACCAGGGCTCAGAGCAGGAGAGGAGTAGACTCTTCTCCCTTGATTGTGCCACCTTGGAGGAACTGAAAACTTGTAGGTCCCCATAATATACCCTCCTCTTGACAGAGCACTGAAAAGTCAAGTAACTAGCTGGGAAAATGCCCAAAACAGGGAAAAAATTAAGACTATAGAAGCCTGATTTCTTGATGAAGAGGTATTTTCTTTTATCCTTTCAGATGAGGAAGAACAATACATAACTTCACAGGAAATCAAGGCTTCCAAAACCTCTAAAATAAATATGCAATGGTCTCAGGCCATGAAAGAGCTCAAAAAGGACTTTGAAAATCAAGTCAGAGAGGTGGAGGAAAAACTGAGAAAAGAAATAAGAGCAATGAAAGAAAATCATGAAAAGTGAGTCAGCACCTTGCTAAAGGAGACCCAGAAAAATCCTGAAGAAAATAAAACCTTTAAAAATAGGCTAACGCAATTCACAAAAAGGTCCAAAAAATCCAATGAGGAGAAGAATGCTTTAAAAAGCAGAATTGGCCAAATGGAAAAGGAGGTTCAAAAACTCACTGAAGAAAATAGTTCTTTACAAATTAGAATGGAGCAGATGGAAACAAATGACTTTATAAGAATCCAAGAAATTAAACATCAAAACCAAAAGAACGAAAAAAATAGAAGACAATGTGAAATATCTCACTGGAAAAACAACTGACCTGGAAAATAGATCCAGGAGAGACAATTGAAAAATTATGGGGCTATCTGAAAGCCATGATCAAAAAAAGAGTCTAGACATCATCTTTCATGAATTTATCAAGGATAACTGCCCTGATATTCTAGAACCAGAGGGTAAAATAAATATTGAAAAAATTCACTGATCACCTCCTGAAAGTGATCCAAAAAGAGAAATTCCTAGGAATATTGTAGCCAAATTCCAGAGTTCCCAGGTCAAGGAGCCAGAAAGAAACAATTTGAATATTGTGGAAATACAATCAGGATAATACAAGATCTAGCAGCTTCTACATTAAGGGATCAAGGGGCTTGGAATATGATATTCCAGAAGTCAAAGGAATTAGGGTTAAAGCCAAGAAGCACCTATCTAACCAAACTGAGCATAATATTTCAGGTGAAAAAAAAGGTCATTCAGTGCAATAGAGAACTTTCAGTGATTCTTGATGAAAAGATGAGAGCTGAATAGAAAATTTGACTTTCAAACACAAGAATCAAGAGAAGCATGAAAAGGTAAACAGACAAGAGAAATCATAAGGGATTTACCAAAGTTGAACTGTTCACATTCTTAAATGGAAAGATATTTGTAACTCTTGCAACTTTTCTCAGTATTTGAGTAATTGGAGGGATTATACACACACACATACATATAAACAGAGAGCACAAGATAGGTAGAATAGGAAGGGATAATATCTAAAAAATAAAATTAAGGAATGAGAGAGGAATATATTGGGAGCAGAAGGGGAGAAATGGAATGGGGCAAATTATCTCCCATAAAAGAGGCAATAAAGCTTTTTAAATGTAGGAGAAAAGGGGGAAGGTGAGAGGGTAAAAGTGATGCTTACTCACATCATATTTGTCTTAAGGAAGGAATAACATGCACACTCAATTTGGTATGAAAATCTATTTTACACTACAGGAAAATAGGGGAGAAGGGGATAAGTGGGGTGGAAGGATAATAGAAGAGAGTATGAATGGGATGAGAGAGTAATTAGTAGTCAGCTCTTTTGGGGATGGACAAGGTGAAAAGAGAGAATAGAATAAATGGGGGGACAGAACAGGATGCAGGAAAACATAGTCAGTCTTACAAAACATGACTATTATGGAAATCTTTTGCAAAACTGCATATATATCACCTCTATTGAATTACTTACCTTCTTATTGGGGATGGGTGAGGAAGGGAGAGAAGCTGGGACTAAAAGTTTTAGGAATGAATGTTGAGAATTGTTTTGCAAGCAACTCAGAAATAAGAAATACAGGTAATGGGGTATAGAAATCTATCCTGCCCTACAAGAAAAAGAGAAGATGGAGATCAAGGAAGGGAGGGATGTGATAGAAGGGAGAGCATATTGAGGGAAGGGGTAATCACAATGCAAGGCATTATGCGGTAGGGGAGGGGAGAGATGGGGAGAAAATTTGGAACTCAAACTTTTGTTGAAATGAATGTTGAAAACTAAAAATAAATAAATAAACAAAAAACTACTTCTATAACTCACACTCACACACCACTCTGTAATTTACCAAGAAACTATAGCTTATTGTGAATCAAGAATACCTCTGTCAAAATAGGAGTTAACTGGCTAAATATATTTTACTACGTACTTTTTAAGTCATCTAACATATGTACATGGTATTTTAAATAAATGAACTATGTTAAACCAAGAAGATGTCTTTAAGAAGATCCAACCTAGAATATTATTAAATACATCAGGAGGGGCCTTGTTGCCCTATCAATACATCTCCTCTCTGAAATCTTTAATCTATCTTCACTATCCTTTCTGTTCTGTGTTTAATAATATTGAAATCTCTGACCCTACACACTACCATTATTTCTCTCCTTTGCTCAAGAAGTAAATTTGGAAATAGATATTCTTCTCATGGTACCTCAGACATCATTTCATTTACCAGTGGTAGAAAACCTGTGGCTTTGAGGCCACATGTGCCTCTAGGTCCTTAAGTACCTCAAGTGAATCCAAATTTCACTTAACAAATCCACTGAATAAAAGGATTTGTTCTGTCAAACTTCGACTCAGTCAAAAACTGTTCACAAATACCTCTCTAAAAAATCTCCAACAAAAGGTTATATGACCACTTGTTTTTGTAGATACTGTTGCTTGTCCTTCCTTCTGGAAGAGGACCAAACACATCTGGTCAGAACACAAAAAATTAATTGTTATTTACATCCACTGTTGGCCATCAAAACCCAAATAATGCTCACAGAGGCTTCCCTGGCACTTATTATTGACCAAGCAATGAGAGCCAGAGTGATTTGGGTTTAAGGAATACAGAAGCTCCTTTTGAATCCCAATGGACCTTACCAAAGCCTGAATTTCTAAATTTCTCTTTCAAGAAATCCACTTTCCTTTGGAGTAGAGCACCCACATATAAGTGTAAATAAGATTATAGTAAATGAATTCCATTGTGGGTTTCTCATTATTTTCTGTAGCAAGACATTCCACTTTTGATAATTTATAATAATTGGAGTTCGCCTTTAAATCAAGTCAGAATTGGATGTAATAATATGGATAATAGTTATAGCTAGCATGTATATAGTGCTTTAAGGTTTGCAAAGTGCTTAATAAATATCTCAGGCAGTTAGATGGCACAGGATGCAACACAGACATTGGATTCAGATTTCAAATTCAGCCTCCAAAGCGTATTAGTCATGTGACCCTGTGCAAGACACTTCTGTTTTCTCATCTCTAAAATCAGCTGCAGTAGGAAATGGCAAACCATTCCCACACTTTTTGCCAAGAAAACTCCAAATGGGGTCATGAAGAATCAGCCATGCCTGAAATGACTTAACAACAACAACTACAACAACAGATATCTCATGTTATCCTTGTAACAACCCTGGTAGGTAGATGTTATTATTATCTCCAATTCACAGATGAAGAAAGTAAGGCTGAGACATAATGTGTGATTTGCCCAAGGTGTCATAAGTTTGATGTCTGTGGGTGAATTTGAACTTGGATCCAGTGATTCCAAATTCAGTGCTCTATCCACTGAGTTACCTGACTGTTGCTTCTAGTCATTGCTATTAGTTCTTATTTTGGAGACCAAGGAAGACATATCTAATTCTTCTACATGACAGCCCTCCAAATATTTTGACACAGCTATCATACCATATATTTCCTTCTCAATACAGTACAGCCTCAATTTCATCAAGTAATGCTTGACATAGTTTCTAGCCTTCTCACCATCCTGGTGGCCCTACTTTAGATATGCAATGGTTTGTCAATATTCTTTTTAAAATGTGATCAAGTGCCTAGTTATGTGAAGGCATTGTGCTAAGTGCTTTACAAATAATGTCTCATTTCATTCTCAATCTCACATCAATCTTGGGAGATAAAGGTTATTTCTATCTCCATTTTATACCTCAGGAAACTGAGGCAGTTATAAGTTAAGTGATTTGCCCAGGGTCACATGGCTAGTAAGTGTCATAGGCTCAATTTGAACTCAGTCCTTTCAGATTTCAGCTGCTGTGCTCTATCCACTAAGCCACTATGACACTTCGGTTTAAATCCTGAATCTGCTACTTATTGTCTGTGTGACTTTGAACAAGTCTCTTTGGATCTTAGTTACTTTTCAAAGAATTTAGATGGTGAACAGCAGTAGACAACTTTTAATGTTTATTTAAATTCTAAATGGCATTTTTTTATGATCGCATCATCCAGTGAATTCTAATCCCCTCATTCTGGACACCAGGATGCTATAAATAGTTTTTGAGATAATTTTAGATATTCTTATCTCTCCCCTACTTTGGTTGTCATATCATATCATTTCCATCTAGAACCTAGTAAGCTTAACATTATTGAGACTTCAAGATATTTTTCATGTGCTACTGTATAATCATACCTCCCCCATTTGTATTCATGTAGTTGATTTTTTTAATTCAAGTGTGAGATTTAACATTTTCAACCAAGCTATTTAATTATATTAGATTTAACTCATTTCTCATTAATGTTTTTATCCTGATTCTTTCATTGATTGCGTAAAGTATCTGTTAGCATTGTAGCATCTGCATATTATAATATGTAGGCCATCATCCAAATTATCAATAAAAATGTTGGAGACAGTGCTGGGGCACTCAGTTCTCTCTGAATTACTCCTTCCAGGAACTTGTCTTTATCCAGTTCTGCACCAAAAAGTGTGTATTATTGTGTAACCCTGAGATGTCAAACTTCAGTTGGCACTGGCCTATTCAGCCTACAAAACTGAAGCCCGAACTAGATTACAATTTTCACAAAATAAAGAAAAGCATAATAAAACATGGATAATGTTGATCTGTGGTTTTCTAAGTCTATTTGTGCCCTTTACAGATCTGTTTCTATTTGAGTTTGACAGCATTATGTTGTAGTCTCTATCTCTATACCTTGTTCACAATTGTATCATGAATAACTGACTTCCTCAAATGATTTGCTAGGATCTAGGTATATTACCTATTAGAGCATTTTTCTTCTAAAGTAGTATGGTAAGATTGTCTCCTAAAATGAGATTATTTTGTCATGACATTTTAGCCCATGCTATATTTTAGTTAGTATATTACTATTTCCTTGTCAACATTCTAAAAAAAAAAATTTCTGTTGACAGTATATGTAATTGTTGACTATTGTTGACAATATATTGTCGACAGCCATCACACCACAGGTCCTAGTCTTCCGTGAAGCTTGAAGCCAACGGTCATCTACTTGACAGCCAGAGTGGCTTCAGAAAGGGCCGAGAAATAGTCCATACATTGTCGACAATATTGCTTTCAATATACATATTGTTGACAATATACTTAAATTCTCATACGGCATTTGAGAAATTCCTTCATATCGTCCTTGCTGCTGAGATGGAGAGATATAGGCTATATGGATAGGAGATATGTGATACATTGTATTAGATAATACTGTTTCTTTGCTTTCATATTCTCAGGTTCAACAGTCATTCCCAAATCCCAATCTTTTTTTAACTGACCACATCTTCCTTCTTGAAACTCTCCCCCACCCACACTCCAGATTCCTTTACATCAAAATATGGTCAATGGAACTCTCAGGAACCCTTAAACCATTTCAGGGACCTGATAAGGCCAAAACTTTTTTCGTAACAATACCAAGATGTTATTTACCTAGTAAAATACTTTTCCCATTTTTAACCAGTATAAGGCCAGAATTTATTCATAAATGTTAGTCAAAATAGTATATCATAGGAAATTGAATGCAGGAATATATATGGGAATTCAACTAACTCTTATTAAGCCAGATATTACAGATTTGCAGAAATAAGTAAAATGACACCACTCTTTCCACAAATTTTTTTGGAAAATATAATTATTTTTCATAACATTGTATTATTCAGGGTAATTGAGGTATTATTGTTATGTCCAATGAATTAATAAATATTACAAAAATCAGTTTTAATTTGCAATATGGAAAATATCAATATTTGTAGCTTATGTAAACTAAACCTTTAAGACTTAGGTAATTTTTAAGAGTGTTTCTGATACCAAAAAAATTTAAGTACTACTACTACTATACTATACTTTATACTATACATTATACTACTATCATACTACTATATATTATTCTTTTTTTCCTTTCTGTAATTAAATAGTATTTTACAGTTCTCCTTTACTGGTTGTCTTATGCATCCTAGTAATCATGACTGCCCCCAAATCTAGCTTTGACTTTCTGCCATTTTCAATCCATTTGCTCGTCCAGGGAATATCATCCATTTCCGTTCCTTTAAATAGTAATTAGATATTGGTTATTGATGTAGTTTGATTTGTGTGTAAACTGGATTTAAGTGAGGCAGAGTTGCACGAAGTTGTCAGTCTCATTCTGTCATCCAGAGTCATCACAGTCCAGTGGCAGGACAGAATCAAGAGGCCTGGTGATGGCTCAGCATGTAGTGTATGACTGCAGAGTCTTCAATGTCTAATCAAGCTCTAAGCACTCCATGTAACCTGCTTCAGCTGCCTTCATCGCTGTTGGAACAAATGGTTTTCATCTACTCATTCCATCAGGGGAACCTTCTTGTGCTTGGGGTAGACACTCTCCCAACTGTCCAATGGGTTTGACATTACTTGGTTACCCTCAACCTGGTTTGGCCCATTTGCTGAAATGTTTTATTGGTGTGTGGTCACTGGGTATACTGCAGCTTCTTGGAGCCACAGATGAGAATTGGTTGAAACAGGTGGACACGGAAGGTGGAAAGTGTCCCTGAAAAGGTCTCAGCAGCCATCACACCAGAGGTCCTAGTCTTCCCTGAAACTTGAAGCCAATGGTCATCTACTTGACAGCCAGAGTGGCTTTGGAAAAGGCCGAGAAATAGTCCATTTGATATTTGCTGCCTGAAAACTCCAGGAGAAATGCCAGGAGCAGAATAGAAGTCTGTAACAACATTGTGGATCTGACAAAAGTCTTTTATAGTGTTATTCATGAAGGCTTATGGAAAATTATGTCAAAATTTTGTTGCCCAGAGAAGTTCATCTGTATTGTATGTCAGTTTCATGATAGTATGCTTGCCTGTGTCTTGGATAGTGGATAATGCTTTTGTGCCTTCCCAGTCACCAGTGGAGTGAAACAGGACTGTGTGCTCACTCCTATGCATTTTAGCATAATATTTTCAGTCATATTGCCAAATGCTTTCAAGGAGGATGAACATGGCTCTATCAGTAAGCACCCCAACATACACAGGGGGAGTACTATCACAGGTTCTTTGATCTGCTTTTCTAAAAGGGTTAACAGTATCCTTTAGTTAAGCACATATATCATTCATTCAGTTCAGGAAATCAACAGACAGTGCTTCCAAACTGTCAGAAATAAGCAATATATACATCACAAATCAACAGACAGTTCCAGCTCTCTGACCATATTTGCCAGAGAGGGAAGCACCAACTTCTGCGTTTTCAAAGCTGAGGGGCTCCTTTGCAGTTTCCCAGAGTCTCTTCTGGTATACAAAGCTTCTTCTAAAAACTAAGCCTTAAAGTAAAACCTCACCCTCAGACTATTTATACACTTTTCAAAGCTAGAAGGAATAACCTTCTGACCTAGTGCCTCAATATAAAAAAACAAAAGGTGTGGGCCTTCCTACAAATCCTCCCTAATCAAACTCCCTTTAATGGGCAGGCCAATTATTGGGTGGAGAAGATCTTTAATCACATTAACAATACAAATACATATACTGTTTCTAGTTAAAGAAACTCTTGTTTCTGTACTTTACTCGTAGTAAAGACTCTTGGTTGATAAAGGAAAGATTCAATTGTGGGCACTAGATTATATTAAAACAAAAATAGCAAAAGATCCTCCTTTGTTTGCCCTTACAATGGCATCAGGGTCAGCTACTGTACTAATGCTAAATTCTTCAATTTGAAAATGCTACAAGCCAGCACCAAAGTGGAGGGAGTATTGGTGCATGATTTTCTGTTTGCAGCCTCTGAAACTGAGATGCAACAAAGTGTGGATCAATTCTCTGCTGCCTGTGCCAATTTTGACCTAACAAAGTAAAACAGGTACTCCATCAGTCACCACCACATCATCCATACGTGGAACCATCAGTTACCATGATGAATTATTGTACAAAGATTGAATGCTGTGGCTAAGTTTACTTACCTTGGTAGTATACATGCCAGGGATGTACACATCGATAATGAGGTTGACTGATACAATGCCAGAGTGAGCTATGTTTTACAGTCTGCAACTCTGTTGGATTGGCCACATTGTTTGAATGCAAAACGTATGCTTGCTAAAATGACTATTATAAGAAGAACTCACATGGGGTGGGTGATCACATGGTGGTCAGAAGAGGCAATACAAGGACACTCTTAAGGTCTCTCTCAAGAATTTTGGATTTGATTGTGGGACATGGGTGACACTGGCACAGGACCGTTCAGCATGGTGTGCTCACAACAGAAAAGTTGCTGTGCTCTGTGAGCAATGAAGAATTGAAACAGCTCAAAGGATATGGAGAATGCAAAAATTTAAATGATCACACAGACTATCAGTGCCCAATCCGTGGAGAGCATTGCAAGCTCATATTGGTGTGATTAGCCACAGTTGGACACATTGAAACTTGATTTTATCATAGTGATGTCATTTTGTTCCTCTACCACAATGAAGGATAAGAATCAAACAATATGTTCCTTATTGAAAATACATTCTTCAACTTTCACCTGACTTCATTTCATGTACTGATTATTCCATCTATAGTTGGACATAGCATTGAATCTAGAATCTTATCATATTGAAAACAGAGCTTGCAATCACTTTGCTCCATTAGGTATCCAATCTTATCATCTAAATCAAAATAGATATGTCCTGCCAGTTTTGTTCTATAATCACTTTTGAATTTGGTTTTGCTTTTAAATAGCACCACCCCTATCCCCAGAAGTAGTCCCTTCAATAGTCTCCTTCAGCTGATTCCCTTCCCTTCATTTCCTCGGCACCTTGGCCCAGGAACTTTTCCCACATTTTCCCTCCAGTTTTGCAGGTAGAACCTGAAACTTGCTGCCTCCCCTTCTTCCTGGCTTTCAGTAGGGTCTATGTCCACAGTTACTCCTATGTAGGCTGATAGCCCTCCCTGGCTTCAGGCTGGTATCACTGCTGCCCTCCTCCTTCCTTCCTTCTCTTCTTCATCCCCCTAGTTATTATGCATCAGCCTCCTTGCTGTAAAATTCCTGTCTTTGACATGACTTGAATGTTCTTGAATGGTCTTGATTCTTTCTTTAACAAACTGGAGAAGAAAATTGTTTTCTAATTTATATCCTAAGTTAATACCTTCATAAATTCACACCAGGCCTGTTAAAGTAATATGCTAACTGATCTCCATACTTTTTTGATTTACCAGCACCAATGCTCTTTAAGAAAGTTTTTAATAAATCAGCTCCCCAAATATGTTTCATCAGGTGTTCAAAACTCCCCACTATTTTGTATTTTCTTACTTGTATCTCTGAATTCTGAAATTTTTTAAGATTGGCATTCTTGTTGTCCTTAAGAGTAACTGTAATATTTTAAAAAAATTATAAAAGGAATATTTTTAATGATCGAAAGTTTCTTTTCTCTAATGTTCACTCCAAGTGGTAGTAGTGGTGATTGGTTGGTTGATTATTTCCTTTATCTTCGAAGAGAAGCAAAATGACATCACCATTGTAAAGTGAAATTTCAGCGTATCTGACTGTGACTGACCAGACCAATATGAGCTCAGAATGCTGTACCACAGGTTGGGCACACAGTCTGTATGAATATTTGGGGTGGATATCCTAAATTTGTGCATCCTGCATTTACTTTGTGCTCTCTCAATACTGCTTTGCTCAAAGAGCACAGTACCTTTTCTTATGTGGGCCCTCCATGCTGAGCGGTTCTATGCCAGTGTCTCCCATATTGCATAGTCAAATCCAAAGTTCTTGAGAGAGACATTGAGAGTGTTCTTGTATCATTTCTTCTGGCCACCATGTGATGGCCTGCCCCATGAAAGTTCTCCATGAAATAGACTTTTTGGCAAGCATACATTTTTCATTTGAACAACGTAGCCAGTCCAACAGAGTTACGCTCTCTGAAGCAGAGTTTGAATACTTGGCAGTTCAGTTTGAGCAAGGACTTCAGTGTCTAGTACCTTATCCTGCCAGGTGATTCTCAGAATCTTCCTAAGACTATTCAAAAGAAAACGATTCAGTTTCCTGGCATGGTGCTGGTAGACTGTCCATGTTTCACAAGCATTTAACAATGAGGTCAGCACAATGACTCTGTAGACCTTCTCTCTGGTAGTCAGTCTAATACCTCTCCTCTTGAAAATCTTTCTTCTGAGCCTCCCAAACACCGAGCTAGCTCTGGCAATGCATGCATCAATTGCATTGTCAATGTGTACATCTCTGTAAAGTATACTACCAAGGTAAGTGAACTTATCCATAGCATTCAAAACTTCTCCATTTGTTGTAACCAATGGTTACAACATTATGTTGTATGTATGGATGATGTGGTGGTGGCTGATGGAGCTCCTGCATTTTATTGGTGTTAATTGTTAGGCCAAAATTAGCACAAACCGCAGAGAATTGATCCATATTTTGTTGCATCTCAGCTTCAGAGCCTGCATTGAGTGCACAATCATCTGAAAATAGAAAATCATGCACTAACACTCCTTCCACTTTGGTCTTGGCTTATAAGCTTTTCAAATTGAAGAACTTTCCCTCAGTATGGTAGTTGACCTTGATGCCATGTTCATCCTCATTGAAAGCATCTGTCAACATGGCTGAAAACATCAGGGTAAAAAGCATGGGAGCAAGCACACAGCCTTGTTTCACTCCATTGGCGACTGGGAAAGCACAAGAGCTTTGTCTGTTATCCAGAACCTGGGCAAACATTCCACCAAGAAAATGATGTACAATATTGACAAACTTCTCCAAGCAACCAAATTTTGACACAATTTTCCATAAGCCCTCATGAGTCAAACTCTAGGTCAGTTATACAAACACTGTGTACAGACCTCTGTTCTGCTCTTGGAATTTCTCCTGGAGTTTTTGGGCAGGAAACACCATATCAACTGTTCCTCAGCCCTTTCTGAAACCACACTGGCTCTCAGATATATGCCCATCTTCCAGGTGAATGATCATCCTATTGAGGAGTACTCTAGCAAGAATATTTCCAGCAATGACTAAGAGAGAGATCTCCCTGTGATTGTCACAGGACAATCTATTCCCTTTATCCTTATAGGGATGGATATTAGAAGCACTCTTGAACTCCTGGGGGATAACCTCTTCTTGCCATATAACCGGGAAAATTTTAGTCAACTTTTGTAGGAGCAATGGTCCCCCAATCTTGTAAGTCTCAGCTGGGATAGAATCACCACCAAGTGCTTTGCCACATGAAAGGAGCCCAATGGCCCTCTAAACCTCTTCTTCAGTTGGAAGCTCGGCTAAGGAGGGACTGACTTCAACCTGAGGTAAATGGTCAGTGATCTCAGCATTGATTGATGATGGTCTGTTGAGAACGCTGTGAAAGTGTTCAACCTATCTCTCTAGAGTTATGTCCTTATCACTAATCAATGTGGCTCCATCACCACTGAGCAGTTGTCATGCACCATAGGTTTTTGGTCCATAAACAGCCTTCAGGGAATTATAGAAGCACTTTGGTTTTTTACTATTAGCATAAAACTGAATTTCATCTACCTTCTTACTGAGCCAGGAATCTTGAATCTCTCTAAGCTTTGTTTGCACTTTGCTTTTGTTGTTGGAATTAAATGCTGCCTTCTTAGAGGTGGATGAACTATCCTGCTGGTAAATCCTGTGGAGTTCTTGTTTTTCATTTAGCAGCTTCTGAATTTCCCCATCATTTTCATTAAATCAGTCTTGGTGTTTGTGAGTGTTCTGACCCAGATGAGCAAATGCAGTGCTGTACACCAAATCTCTGAGAGTTGCCCATTCTTTTTCAGCTCCACTGTTGTCAGTTGTGATTGGCTTAACTTTCCCTCCAAATCAGCAGCAAATTGTTCACACTAAGAGAAGAGCTCTAATTTGTTGACGTTAATTCTTCTGGAAGTCATTTTGCCTTGGGGGTGGGGTTTTTGATGAATGTGAATATTTAGCTTGGAACGAATACGTCTCTGACCAGTGCAGCACTCTGCACCATGTATTGCCTTTGTCAGTCTCACATCTTGTCTGTCTCTTTTCCTTATAATCACACAGCCTATTAGATGCCAGTGTTTGCTGTGCGGGTGCATCCATGAAGTTTTATTGCATTTAGGTAAATGGAAAACAGTATTGTTGCTGGTTTTTTTTTTTTAATTTATAAATGAAATGTCTTTAGTGATCAAAAATTTCTTTTCTCTAATGTTCACTTTACCTTGTGGTAGTAGTAGTGGTAGGACAAGATCCCTGTAATAAATATATATGATCAAGCAAACAAGTTCTTGAATTGGCTGTGTCTGAAAGAACATCTCCATATGTATCCTGAGTCTATCATTTCTTTGTCAAGACATGTGTAGCATGCTTAATTATGGGTTATCTAAGAGCCACCGTTAGTCTGAGTTGATTAAAAGTTGTCATTATATAAATTGTTCTCCTGGTTCTGCTAAGTTTATGTAGCATCAGTTCAAGGTTGGTTTTACACTGTCATCTTCATCATTTCTTATGGCAAAATAGTATCATTTATCATAATTTATTCAGCCACTTCCAAAGTGATGTATATATATCTTAAGTTTTCAGTGCTTTGCCATCACAAAAAGAGCTGTTATAAATGTTTGTGTGTGTATACATATATATACATATATATGTAAAATGAGTATATATGTATACATTATATATTATTTATACAATATATGCACATAAATATGTGTGTATATATGCACATACATAGATATGTATATTTATATATACATATGTATATATATTTGTATGTGTGTATATATTCACAGCTCCAACCATGGTGCCTTAATGTGAATGTTTCCTAATAGATTGTCTAATATTCATAATTTTCCTTTATTTTTTACAAAATTTCTCAATCTGATATCAGTCATACATTTCTTTTAATTTTAATTCCTCTAAAAATTAATAACGGGTAATTTTAATGTGATCATTGATAACTTGAATTTCTTCTTTAGAAAACTACCTTTTCATGTTCACTGAGCATTTATCAGTTGAGAAATTGTTCTTTCTTTTATGAATTTGAGTCAATTCTTTCTGTATTTTGAAAAGGAGACTCATCAGAGAATCTTGATGCAAAGATATTTCTCCCATTTACCTATTTCTTTTCTAAAACTGTCCATTTATTTTTTCTGATCTTCTCCATTATTTCTTTCATGAACTCTTCCTCTACCCACAGATTTTGAAAGACAATTTCTCCCTTTTGCCTCTAATATGTGTTGCCATCTTTATTCCTGTCTTGTATCCATTTAGAGCTATTCATGGTATATAATATGAGATGTTAGTTTATTCCAAGTTATTTTTTCAGACTATTTTTCATTTTTTTCAGAAGTTGTCAAATAGTGAGTAGCTGCGATAGTGGAGTTGATCAAACTTTAGACTTCTGTGTTCATTTGTTTATAAATAAGGTTTATTAATAACCTCAATACATCTTAATAAATACCAAAAAATTTTGATTGTTACAATTTGGTGACATCCTTGTGAAATGGAACTGTTAAGTGACTTTATCTCTTTTTTTGGCCTCATTAATTTCCTTGAAATAATTGACCCACCCTGTACACATTATTTTGTTACTATTTTTTCTAAACTAATAAAATAATAAGTTGGTATATTCATTGGTTAGGAACAGAATAAGTAATTGATTAAAGTAATGTTAATATTTTTTATTTTGCTGACATACTATCAATGAACAAATAATTTTCTGCAGTTATTTAAGTGTGTCTTTATTTCTGGAGAGAATAGATTATGGTGGCTTATACAGTTCCTGTAGCTTTCTTGAAAACTGGGCTCCTTAGTATTTTACATATTCTGTAGTTATTTTAAATGGAAGTTTTTCTACCTTCTTCTTATGGGTTTTGCTGGTAAGAAAAAGACTGGTGATTTATATGGATTAATTTTACATCTCAGAAGTTTGCCAAAGTTATTGTTTTAATTAAATTAGTAATTTGCTTTATATGATTCCTTAAGGTAACTATCCTATCATAATGGGAAAAAAATGATACTTTTGTTTATTTTTTGCCTATGAGAATTACCGTATTTTCTTTTTTTCTTCCTTCTTTTAAAAATAAGATCAATGTAGAAAGATTTTATTATAAAATAACCCTTCACATCAATTTGGAGATATTTTAATATTATAATTGACATATTTCTGATTGAATGTAGAATAGAATTTATTGTCTAAAATAAATATGAATTAATTCAATGAAGTATTTACTGCTATGTGCCAGACACTGGAAATACAAAGGTAATAATGAAGTAATCACTCTTCTCAAGGTTCTTACATTCTACTGGCAATCCATCACATTATCCCAGACCTAAAATAACCTCAAAAACTGTTATGAATGTCAGCAATGTTATATAAATAAGGTTATACATGGATAAATGACAAATCTAAGGTGGTGACAAGGGAAAATCCCAGATGATAGGAGCTAATTATCAAAGAAGACCAAATGGCTGAGATTGTGGCACAAGCTAAAAATTACCAGTTATTCTTATAATGAAGAATTCATTAAAAGTCATTACAGAGAAGCCAAAGGAAACAATAACTTCACATAGGGACAGACTATTTCATATTTTTCTAAATAAACTTTCCTTCCATTCTCTGATACTCCACTGTGCAAATTTATTTTCCTATGACAATTTTCTTTTTAAAAGAATGCTAAACTAAGAGCTAGGAAACCACTATAGTCCATCATCTACCACTAAATTGTATGTGAGTTCAGTTTGTCCAACAGGAAAATAGAGTTAATAATTCTCTCTGTCTTTGAAGGTTATTTTTATGGTAAACTGAGATTATATTTCTATCAAGACTTTGAAAGAATTCAGAATCACTATAGAAAATTAGGCTTCATTTTCATTTTAAAACTATTTTTCTGATAATTTATATTAGCTTCAACAACTGTTATCTAACAATAATTTAACTACACATCAACCAATCAGTTTTTAGGTACCTACTCTATTTTAGATACTGGCTTAGGGATTTAAGTACAGAGCATCTCATAAATCCTACTTCCAAGTAACTGACATTCTAATATGTGTGTGTGTGTGTGTGTGTGTGTGTGTGTGTGTGTGTGTGTGTGCATATGTCTAATGATAACCATGTCTAGGGTGGGGGAGCAGGAATAAAAAAATTTACATGATAACTTTTTTGTATATTTGAAAGGAATAGTAAGTTGTACATAGGACATTTCTGGTTTTATGTGCAACCATTGTTTTATTGAATTATGTTAAAGAAATGCTTGTTTTATTCCATAAATTAAAAGAAAATTTAAAAAAAGAAAATATTACAATGTATAAAAATTAATAAATATAAGTATCTAAAAAGTAGTTAAACAAAAGACAGTTGAGGCAGGAGAGCCCTACTATATGGGCAGTCAGGAACGCTTTCATAAAAAGTTGGTGCTTAGTCTCCCTCATACAAAAGGGGGCTCTGTGAGGCAGAGGTAAGGCAAAGGACATTCCAGGCATGTGTTACAGCTGCTATGAAAGCATAGAGATGGATGATGGAGTAATATCTGTGAAGAGCAGAAAACAGAAAAAGGCCAGTATAAATGGATTGCACAGTGTAAGATGGGCAGTAAGTTTAAAATGTGGCCACAAAAATAGGTTGAGACCATGTTGTATATTAGTTTCAAAGTTAAACAGAATTTGTATGCTATTCTAGACTCAATAGAAAGTTCCTCAAGTTAATTGAGTTTATTTGTAGGTTAACGTTTCACTATTCTACAAACATTTTTTTCTGCGTGCAGGATATAAATTATGCTTTCATGATTCTTATTTCTCTTTTGAATTATTCAGAGATATTTTTCTGTAGTTCCATACTCTTTTGGAAGTTCACAGATCCTCTGCTTTCTCAGATGTTGGTTCAATTTCCTTTTGTTTGTAAAATATATCTAGCTCTATTTGGACGTTTTTAGATTTCTTGGAACCTGTCTTCCTTTCTGTTGTTAAATTCTTCCCTCTTGCTTTCAAGTGCTCAAGGTTTTTAAATTATTTTTCTTCCTCCTGCAATCTTTGACAATTTTGTTTTTTTTTTTCCTTATATTTCTGTCACTCACTTTCTGACTCTTCCCAATCTAACTAGAAATTATTTGAATTTTGCTAGATTAAGGTTTTAACTTTTGAGTATCCTCATTATCCATTTAAAATGACATCTGGGGAGACAGAAATGGCCCCAGTTAGCTGCCAGTCCTCTTTCCTTTAGTTCTTATGTAGCCCTAGTATACTGGTACTCTTCCTCAAATCCTTTATTCTTTTATACTATTACAGAGAATTGTAGCCTGAGGCAGATTACACTACTATTTTCCTCTATTTTCACCTCCTTTATAAGAGAATTGAACATAACTGATATCTGTTGCTTGTTACCACAGCATTCCAGGGTGAGAGTAAAGATAGAATGTGTTGGCTTAAACTGTGGAAGAAGCAAGTACATTTTTGAATATTTTCTGGAAGATAAACCCATGGCTTGTATTGTCTCTGCCTGCTTGAGCACAGAAATTGGTGGTGGAAGGTGACCTGAGTACTTAAGGGAGTAGGATTCTTCTCTGCTGCTACTTCATCATATTGTTACTTTGTTAGACTTCTTGGTTTCTTGACATCAAGATAAATACAATTGTTTTACCTTGTAAATAATTCTCATTTGTTTTCTGTTTTTTTTTTTATTTCTTTCTTTTTGAGAATATCTGAGGAATGGAGAAATTTCCAGTTCTACATTGTTTTGGTTCATGTGACAGAAAAATTATAATCTATTTTAACAACCTGAAGTATTTTTAGGTGCCTCCTATATCTAGGGATACAAAAACAAGCAAGAAGAAAGACAGTCCTTACCATCAGGGAAGTTATACTAGACAAAAGAGTACATATAAGGGAGTTGAAAACGAGGAGTTACGGTATTAATATGAAGGCTTTGTATCAAAGTCTGGAAAGTAAGAAGCAGGACCAAGAGAAGAATGAATGTTTGTTGGGACCCTCTCCAAAATGAAGGTCTTGGATAGTACTCACCAAAGAAGAAATGGGATAATATGATGGAGAGATCTTCCATTTCAGTGATTAACTTTTTGGTCTCAGAATTCCTTTATATCCTTAAAAATCATTAAGGATATTCAAATGAGAATTTTGTGCAGAGTATAGTTATAGACATTTACTATATTAGAAATCAAATTACCTTGATATTATTATGAAATTAGTTTTGACCTCAGAGAACCCCAGAAAATATCTTTGGCATCCCCAGATCACACTTTCAGAATCACCATTACAGAGTGAGGATACTATAGACATTTAAGGGAATTTTAAACAATTTATATTTATAAAAATATGCCTTGACTGATGAAGACAAAACTGAAATACACTCATGTTTTGAAATGAAATCTTTGTGGATCTGTCAAGTCAAATTCACAGAAACTTTGGGAATGGAGTTTATGCAATAATTTTGTTTTCTTAGGGTAATACAACAAATCCCATTCTAAAAATTGAATGTAAGCTTGTCACCTGCATCTTCAATGTCGAAGTGGTCAAAGTAAGTGACTTGTGAAAAGCTAGAGCAAATGTACTAGCAAACATTTTACTCACGATCTTCTAATCTAATTTTTTATCTTCTACTTGTCTACAGATAGAATCCTTAACCTTCATATGGGTAGATTTTTTTTTCTGAAAATCTCCTTCCTTTTTAGATACTAGGTAGAACTCAGATTTGTGCTTCTTCAGTATCCAGATTATAATGGTATACCTCTGTTTTCTCTGAAACCTAATTTATCACTTTTTGCCTATGTCACGTTTCAAATGAATGAATACTAGGATAAACCAGTGGTGGGTCTTTCATCTAACTTTACAGAGAAATACTCTGAACATGTTTTAATCATGAGATTTCTTGTCTCCCTAGGAAATCGATATTCAAATCCCACTTTACTTTTGTTTTTCATAAGGTTTATTTTATAATTTAGAATGAAGAATAAAATGCAGTTGATTAAAAACTGAACTCTCTGCTTTCATGTAAGCCTTTATTTTCCTAGAAGGGTAACTCAACAAGGAAAATAACCATTTAAATCTGGAAAGTCCTTAGTGAAAGAAAAGAAAAAAAAATTAAACCTGTTATGTAGGCACAAAATCTTTGGTTCCCAGAAGGCTCAAATGACCATAGGTCACGCCATTAACATGATGACATTTTCTCTTTAGGTATTGTGTATATTACTTAATATTTTGATGACTGGGAAAGCACACAGATAATTCAAGTGATATTTACATTACCAGTCTGGATATCTCATTTCCATGTTAAAGGATTAAGATTCAAGCAGTAGTTCCTGAATGATCCCCAAGAGATTCTTACAATTAAGTGTTTATTGTGATATTTATTTGTAGAGTTGTATTTCCTATGAGCAATATCATTTTGCTCATGGAGAAGACTTCAGAATTTCAGATGGAGAAAGCAAATCTTTTCATATATCAAACTAAAAAAAGTCATTAATGCATGATTACTGTAAAAAAAAAAAAGTTTTTTTTACTGAGTGGGTACCTTGCTGGTGATATTTTTTTGGGGGGGGGGAGTCATTTTTCTTGTCCTTAAAGTTACTTTTTAGCAGATGTTGAAGTTTAGGAGGCAGATAAAAGAAAATCACATGGTATAACGAAAAGTACATTGATATTTAAGCCAAAAGTTTTTGCTTCAAATTCCAGCTTTTGCTACTTATTACATTTGTAACCTTGGATAAGTCAATTGTCTGAGTTTCAGTGTCCTCATCAATAAAATTAGGGTGAGACTGAATGATCTCTAGGATATATCCCAAGTTGAAATGCAATGATAGTATAAGACATGTATATGGAACATGTACACAGTTCTGATAGAAAAGAAAAATGACTTTTAAAGGTAGAATGAAGATCGGGTGTGTCTGCAGATTAGAAGATGTGGCATTTGACCCAGACCACAACATCTGGACAGGAATTCAATAAGCAGTTGTGGAAGAAGATGCATTCTAAGCATGGGGAAAAGCTTAGAATCAGTTTAGGACATGGTTAGTGGTTCAGGTTGGCACCTCAAATAATTCAAGAAGGTAAGTAGTATGAGAAATGGAGGAAAAGTATGTTGTGGCTAGATTATTGGTCAGTACATCAAGACCCTATGACTTCATTCATTTTGGAATTTTCAGTGAGGGAACTTGTGATACTGAGTTGTACTGTGACCTATCCACAATTTTAGTTGCTGATGGTTGTCTGAACCTGAAAGAGGTTAAATGATTTGCCCTTGATTACACAGCTGGTTAATGTTAGAGATGGGATTTGAACTAGGAGTTAGATTCCTGATGGTATCCACTACTCCTCTTTGACTCTCAGATTATGCTTAGCTAAACACAGGGGACTGAATGAAGTTTCTTTAAATAGGGAAATGACAAGACCAGAGTTAAGCATTGAAGAATATTATTATTTATTTCAAGTGATAACTCTCTCCAGAGATAATGGAGGGAAAACATGTTTGAAAAAGAAATTTTTTAAAAGATACATATATATCCTTTGTATAAATATATGTAACTGTATACATTTACATACATACATATATGAACATGACAAGTCAGGATGTTTCTCCCTATGTACTTAAAATATCTTGACATTTAATAAATTAATTTTTACTGCTCTCTTAAATCTCCACAATTAGCAATGATGAATGAAGTCTGAAACAATGCTGCTCATTCTGATAAAGTACTTCAATGCTTAGATCCTAACAGAACATTGAGCTTTCCACCACTTTTTCCTGAATCTGGGCTATGCTGTAGCTGTTCAGTTCATATAAAAATAATACTGTACAATCATCCTTCCACATTGCTCCATGATTGATAAATCCATTCCTGACATCCATACGCATTGCTCTGATGGCTACTTTGAAAGACACATGCAAGTCACATTTAAGAAATGTGTGGTCACAGTAGAAAAACTTTTCAGGTACTCTGTTGTGCCCCATTAAGAATATATGTAACAATAGTATACACATATTGAATTCATGCTTCGCCTCAGTCAATATTTGGTTCTTGGGTCATTAAGCCTTTATGTTCATCTCAGTAGATGTCAATATCTTCTTTAGTTACTACCAAATAAGATCTAATGCATGTGAAGCTACCCTATAAAAAGGTATTTTACAAAACATTTTCACTTAGTCCATTAAACAGTGAAGTTATGGTTGAGAAAGAAGTGAGCTTTATTAAGGTGACATCATATATGTTTGTTCATAAGTCCTATATTAATTTTTTTCTCTGGGGGGTTTGAAAGTCCTGATAATTATAATCAGAATTGCATTTTAGATGTTCATGAAAATTCCTTCTAATTTAAGAATCTGGACCGATTTGCTATGGGATCATTGGGCCAATAGTTGCATAAATCTCAAGGAGTTAGAATATGCTCCTTCCACATGCTCATTTACACCCCTAATCTTGGACATATGGTCCCTACTTTTCTGTTTTCTTATTATCTACTTCAATTATTTAAAATACTGGTTTAAGGGTTCAGGTTGATTACTAACATCAGAATATCGGTAGAACCACTAAAAGAATATCATTAGAATAGGCAACAGCTGGATATTTAAAAATCAAATCAGACTCTTCTTTCTCCCCGGGTATCAATTATCCCTCTTGGATGTGGGAAGGAAATGCAAGAGAAAAATGGAAACAAGAATTGATCCTATTAAGCATTAATACAATTTTGACTCAGATCGTAT
This sequence comes from Notamacropus eugenii, assembly GCF_028372415.1. NCBI lineage: Eukaryota > Metazoa > Chordata > Mammalia > Diprotodontia > Macropodidae > Notamacropus > Notamacropus eugenii. The sequence continues at coordinate 285,911,655 of NC_092877.1, forward strand.
TTCTTTTACATATGGATATTAAATTTATCCAGTTTGTCATCCCTTAGCACAAAATATGAAGAACAGATACATACACATGCAGCAGGCTATTTCTGTTAACATCATATCTGTGTATGTATATTTATACATATACACATACATCTATGATAAAACATTATAAATCATTAATGTAGAAAATTTTGCCACATAGTAAACCCCATAGAGAGAAATGAGGAAGCTTGAGCAAAGAATTATTCTTTCTTTGTTTGGAAAGATAGCATCCTGAAAATATGTACACTAAGCTAGAAATGTCCAACACATATTGATACCAAGTAAACAGTATGTAATGAGACCATGTTTCTGCTTTTCTTTTTATCACGATTGCTTGACTCCAATTTTGGCACACAATAAACACTTAACAAATGCTTGTTGACTGTTTATAGTCAGCCCTAGAATACAGTGGGAATATTTTTTTTATCTCTGATTGAACCATTATCAATGACATTACTATTATTCCCTTTATTTTTAGGGGGGAGGAGAGGATATAATTTCTAGGTAGTTGTAGGTTTTTCCGCAATCCATCTTAGTCCCAGAACTTTCACTCTGATGATTGTTTCCAAGTTATCTTACATAGCTTGTTTGTACATAATTTGTTGTGTGTTGTATCCTCCATGAGACTGAGCTCCTTGAAGGCAGAGTGGCTTTTGTCTTCCTTTGTATCCATAAGAACTTAGCACAGTGCTTGGCACATGGAAGGTATTTAATAAATGGTTATTGACTAGCTGACTGATTAACTAGGTATGGCACTAAAATGAAGTAAGATCCTTCCAGAAAGAAGCATTCACAAATGCCATCAATACTAAAATGAGATCAAGGTTTGCCCTGTTATAAGGGATACTGAGCTTAAACACTGCTACAATGGATGAGGACATTGTATTTTTTCTAGAGGCAAATTTTGTCCCTCTTCCCCACCAAATTGTGAAAGTCACTAACTGTGTCTCATTCTGAGTGAACAGGTGAAAACCTCATAACTTCTCTGCCCAATCTCTCTTCAGGAGCTAAAAGTTTTTATTGTTGTTTTTTCATTCTACTCCCTGTTCTATTTTCTCTGAAGGCAGTACCAATGCAAAGAAAAACTTTTTGCAAGTATTCTCTAACTATATAACTGCATTAAAATTGCTAATGCCTCATCTGAGAAGCTAGAATTGAGTTCAATGAACAATACCGGATGCAAATTGATATAAACCAGGGCTTTCACAAAAACCCGAATTTTAGCATACCAGTGTCTGAAAGCTATGCATACATGGGAGACCTCTGGGGCATGCTTCTTTATAACATCAACTGTGAAAAGGACAGAAATATAAAAGAAAGAAATGAAGGGAGAAAGGAATAAGCTTATCATGTACTATGTGCTGTGCATTGTGCTAAGGACTTTTTAGATGTTACCTGAGTTGGTTCTCACAACTAATGTAAATGTAAATGTAAAATGGTTCCCCATTTTACAGTTGAAGAAACTGAGGCAAACAAAGCTTAAGTACTTTGCTTAGTGTGACACAGCTACTACATGTCTGAGACTGGTTTTGAACTCATCTTCCTGATGCCAACCCAGTGTTCTCTCCATTGTACCACCTACCTGTCTCTATGCAATGATAAACTGCTTAGCAGTGGCAATATTAACAAACTGAATAACAAATATGATTTGGTGTGTGTGTATGGAGGGATAAGATTTTTAAAGAAGCCACTTTTTCATATGTACAATAATCTTGGGAGGAATCTAAAGATAAATTCCACTATTTTGGATCTATCTAATAATTATAATAATACCCTAAATATACTACACTTGAATAAAAACTCATGGGGTAGAAATAAAATTTCAGCTTCATATTATAAGAGACCCTATTTGTTGTTAGTGAATCTGTTCCTTTCTGTTGAAATTACCAAAAATGAAAATTCAGCATAAAAAAAATTGTAATTTGTATGTACCTACACGAACTGAATAAATTACCACCAAAAATAACCAACATGAATATGACTTCTGATAGTTGTTTTTATTCTACATTAAGGTTAAATATGAAACCATACACAGTCAATAATCAATTCTGCAAGGTTGGGTCACACTGAGCTCCACAGGAACTTTTTACAAAGTGATAAATATATCTTCAAATAATGGACATACATCCTTGCACATGCTCATGTTCACACACACAGCAGGCACTCTCTGTTGAATTAAAAGAATATTTTTCCCCAAGGAGGTCTATGTAACTCTATGTAACAGGATGATGCTTGTAACTGAACTTCTGCAAATAAGAAATTGAGAAAATTTGAAAGATTTTGGAGAACTCTTTAGGCTTTGCAATGAATTCATATCAAGTAAAATCCTATTAATCTCCTTAATTATGTTGCAATATATTAAGCACATAGATAGATAATGTAGATAAATTTTTCCTAAATCCAAGAGACCAAGTTCATTTTCTATTTCATGATTACAGCTTTGGCTTTTGGTACAAGGAGTTACTATGTGGGCAGTTAGGTGGCTCAGGGGATAGATCGCTATACCTGGAGTCAGGAAGACTCATCTTTGTGAGTTCAAATCTGACCTCAGACACACCCTAGTGATATGACCCTGGGCAAGTCACTTAACATTGTTTGCTTCAGTTTTTTCATCTATAAAATGAAATGGAGAAGTAAATGGCAAACCACTCTAGTTATTATCTCTGCCAAGAAAACCCCAAATGGGATCATGAAGAGTCAGATATGACTGAAAAACAACTTAACAGCAAAAGCTACTGTGAAGAACTGTCTATTTGTGTGTGATCCATTTTTCATTATTTACATACGCTAATAATTAATTAATCAATTCCTTTTTTCATTTATTTGCTTGTTTACTTATTTAATTATATGTGTATGTATGTGTGTACATGTGTATATTTATTGCTGAATTGATTGGTCTACCTAGAATCATCTGCATTATCTCAGAAGTTCTTCTCTAGGACCAATGAATTACACATAATAAATATTCATTTTGTAGAATTTGGGGGGGAGGTCATCTCTATATCTGTCTCCCCATTTTTGTCTCTCTGTCTCTCTCCCTTGCTTTGTCTCTATGTTTTTATATATACGTTTTTCTGTCATTTCTTCTTCTCTTTTTCTGTTTCTGTCTCTCCTTCTATAACTGGATTTTAGTCATGATGTCATTGGTATAGAAAACTCTCAGTGAGGAAGCTACCTTACCAAAACTGCTCTGCAGTTTAGAGTTACCTGAAATAATAATAGGTTAAGTGATTTGCATTTGGTAACAACACTTCTACCTGTTAGTCAAAAAAATATTTATTATGAACCTTTTTTGCATCAGGCACTGCACTCAGGATTTGGGAATGCAAAGAAAGGCAAAACATAATACCTGCTCTTAAGAAACTCACAGTTCAAGAGAGAAAACCATATGTAACTCTCTAGGTACAAACAAGTTCTGCTTAGTAAAAATTAGATATAATCAACAAAGGGAAGAAATAAGAATTAACAGCAGTTGGCAGACTTCTTGTGGAAGATGGGATTTTAGCTCATATTTGACGAAATCCAGCTAAGTGAGGAGAAGAATATCCTGGGCATTGAAGCAGCAGATGAAAATACTTAGAATTCAGAGTCATGTTTGAGAAGCAGCAAGGGGGCCAGTGTGTCTGAATCACAGAGTATGTGACAGGAGGAAGGTGGAGGAGAGAAAGGGGTGATATGAGGGGTGTAAGAAGAAGAGAAATGTGGGGGAAAGCAGGTTATGAAAGGCTTTCAAGAATTTTACATTTGATCCTGAAAGTGACGGAGCTTTTAGAATTTATTAAATAGGAATGTCAAATGGTCAAACCTGTGCTTTATGAAGATTAGTCTGACAGTTAAATGGAGGATAAATGAGTAGGAAGATCTGTGACAGGGAGACCAACTGCTATGCTGCAGCAGTGCCCCAGGTTTGAGGTGATGGGGGATAAAAGAGGGTGGCAGCATTGTCAGAAGAGAGAAGGGGGCATATGTGGGAGAAATGTTATAAAGGTAACATATATAATAGGATACATAAACAAATTTTTAGAGTGAGCAATCAAAGGTGACACTTAGCTTGAAAGGATGGATACTTAGGAGTATGGTTGTGCCCTTGGAAATAATAGGCAAATTTGGAATGGGAGAAGCTTTTTTGGGGGAAGATAATGAATTGAGTTTTAGATATCTTAAGTTTAAGATGTCTATAGGCTCTCCAATTCAAGATATCTGGTAGGGAGTTGGAGTTGCAAGAAAGAAGGTCAACTGAAATTTAGGGTTGGATAAATGTTTTTGAGAATCATCAACAGAGAGGTCATAATTGAATTCATTGGAACTGATGAGGTTACCAAATTAAATAGTATGATGGGAGAAGGAAAGATGGCCCAAGATAGGGCCCTCTGGGACACTGACAGTTTGAAAGCATGATTTGGATGAAGATCTAGAAAAGGAGATTTAAGAAATGCCATATAGGTAAAATGAGAACCAGGAAAGAGTGGCATTCTGAAAATTTAGAAAGAAGTACGAATTAAAGATACAAGGTTGAACAGCAGTGTCAAAGACTGGAGAAAGAGGTCATAAAGGATGAGGATTGAATAAAAGCCATTACATTTGGTTATTAATATATTGTTCGTAACTTTGAAGAGAGTTCTTTTTGAATGATAAGTCAATTAATATTTATTAAGCTTTTCCTATGGGCCAGAAATTATGATAAGCAATGAGGATAGCAAAATAGGAAAAACATAGTCCCTGCCCTTAAAGAACTCATAATTTAATTGAGGAATTTACAATTTAATGATGAAATTTGAAAATAAGATTGTAGAGAGTTAGGAAGATAAGAGGAGAAAAGGAAATGGAGACTTGTTTTGGTAGATGATCTCAACTAATTTAATGTTAGAGAAAGGTCTTAAAAGCAGGTCTTACAGACACTGAAACTAAGATCCAATCTCAATATGCTGCCTCTGAAACAACAATTTACATATATTAAAATAAACAATTATTATTATCTCAGGAATTTGGTGGTAAGGGAAAATTTTTGTCCCCTTTCCTTCAAGTGGAAAGAGCAGAAGAAAATAAAAGGAGGATGAGCATGTAAATTTCTCTTTTCAGATTTAGCATAAAGTGCAGTGTTGGAACCTTACCAGCATCACATCTGGGTTAAAGAGCAAATGACTTATAAATCTAAAAGGGGATAAAAGTCTACTAAAGTTATAAAGAAATATGCACACTAATGGACAGGGTAAGGAAGCAATCCTTATAAAGGTGTGCAGATAAAGATTAAGGAAGGTGGGGATGGGGAAGGCATAAGGACTCTTAGAGAGGTGGTTCAAATAAGGAATTGAAAGCTATAAGGAGAAGGTAAGGAAATAGAGACTGGACAAAAAGAGAGTCTGGAAAGGAGAATAATGAGTAAAATTAAGAAGGAGGGAAATTCACAAATAACAATTACAATTTTAAATATGACTGAGATGAACTTACCTATAAAATGGAAACAGAGAGCAGAATGGATTAAAAACCAGAATCCAAAAACATGTTGTTTATAAGAAATACATTTAAGAATGAGAAATACACAGAGTTAAAATGGAGAACTGGAGTAGAATTTATTATGCTCCAGATGATGTAAAAAAAAAAAAAAAAGGTAGGGGTAGCAATCACGATCTTAGACAAAGTAAGGGCTAAAATAGATTTTAAATAAAAAAAGATAGACAGGGTAAGTACACAAGGAAGTAAACAGAATTTTAGATAAGCTAGATATGATAGATATCTGGAGAGAATTGAAAGGGAATAGAAAGGAATATATCTTTTCCCCAGTGGTTTGAGGTACCTTTACAAAGACCAAGCTTATATTAGAGCACAAACATTTTATAGTTAAAAGTAGAAAAGTAGACATATCAAAAGTATCTTTTGCATGCCACAATACAATAAAATTATATTTAATAAGGGACAACTGAAACATAGATTAAAAACTAATTGGAAATTAATTAACCTTATCTTAAACAATGGGTAGATTAGACAAATCATAGAAACAACCAGTAATTTCATTAAAAAGAATGACAATAATGAGATATGTTAAAGTCTGTGGGATGCAGCAAAAAGGGTTGTTAGAAGAAAATCCATATCTCAAAATGCTTACATTAATAGAACAGAGAAAGAATAGGCCAATGAATTGGTTATGAAATTAAACAAAAGAAAAAAAGAACAAATTAAAAATTCTCAATTAAACATTAAATTGGACATTCTAAAATTAAAGGTGATAGCAATAAAATTGAGTTAATACTGAATTAATACATGAAAGTAAAAGTTGACTTTAGGAAAAAATAAATTAAGTCTTGTTAATTTGATTTTTTAAAAAAGAGAGAAGAAAACCAAATCACTAGCATTAAAAATGGAAAGGCTGAACATACCACTAATGAAGATGAAATCAAAGCAATTACAAAGAAATACATTTATCCAATTATATGTTGGCAAATTTAACAGTTTAAGTGAAATGGAAGAATATTTACAAAAATATAAATTGCATAGATTAACAGAAGAAGAAATAGAATGTGTAAATAAATCTACCTTAGAAAAATAAATTACACAGGCCACAAGTGAGCTTCCTAAGAAAATAGTTCCAGGACAGATGTTGGAGGTGTTATGGAAAAACTGGGAGACTGATTCACTATTGGTGGAACTGTGAACAGATCCAACCATTTTGGAAGCAACCTGCAATTATGCCCAAGGAGTTATTAAGTTGCTTATATGGTTTGATGCAACAGTACCACTACTAGATCTATTTCCAAAAATGATTAGGGAAAAAGGAAAAAAAAAAACCTGTATGTTCTATAATATTTGTAGCAATTCTCTTTGTGGTGGCAAAGAACTGGAAATTCTAGGCATGCCTGTTAATTAGGGAATGACTGAACTAGCTCTGGTACATAAATGTTATGTAATACTACCACGCTACAAGAAATGATGAGCTGAGTGATATTAGAAACACGTGATTAGGCTTGCATGAAATAGTGAAGAGCAAAATAAGCAGAACCAATTAGAACCACTAATTTTTTATGAATACAACTTACAGTGATTAACTCATTTTCACTATTATAAATACCCAAATGAACTACAAAGGATATATGAAGGAAAACACTGTCTGCATAAAGAGAAAGAACTGATAAATAGAACTATGTATAGCATGATTTTACACATATACGTATGTATGTATATATATATGCATATATACACACATCCATACACACATATACATACATACACGTTTGTATCCAATGGTAGCCATCTCTGGCTTGGGGGAAAAAAGGGGGAAAAAGAATGTTACATGGTAACTTTATGTATTTAAAAAGAATAACAACTACCCAAGAGTATATTTGCAGCTTCCTGTACAATTATTTTTTTTATCCTGGTGTTGTTTAAATGCTTGTTTCATTCTTAATTTCAGAATAAAATTTAAAGAGTTAATTGCTTTTCTGATCAATGAGTGCTTTTTCATGTTAATTAGACATAATGGAAACAATTCAGCTAGCTTTCTACCAAGTGTCAAGTTTCTGCTTGATTTGGGTCTGGAATGTTAAAGTACTTCAAGCAGGGAGATTCCTCTTAGTACCAATTCATAACATGTATATGTATGTACATATGGTTGCAGAAGGTTGATCTGTCCATGAGAATTGGTAAAAATTATTTATGATTGGTGATAAATACAACTATCATTAAATTCGTAGATATTCATTAAGTTCCTTCAACAGTAAGTTGAAAGCATTGGGCCAGGCATGGGGTCAAACACAAAATGTAGATTAAATGCTATCTGTCCCAATGAAATTTACAGTCTAATACAAATATACTATCACACCTACATTCTTTAATTACATACTTCAAAGTACTATGAAGTCAATATAAATGAACAATATAAATGAAGTGAAATATACATATATAAACACACACATATATACATGTCCACATATATACATGTATTTACACATATTTAGGCACATGTATACAATCTATATGTCTGTATAGTTTAAGTATACATTATACATACATACATACATATATGTATATATTCTTCTTCACAAAGTCCAGAAAATACTATAATTTCTTCAAAACCTAAGGATAAATTTTACATTCAAATGTTTCCCACTGAAAAATGATAAAAAAAGCATACTAATAAGTATAGCAATTTTTACTGTAGTTTACAACAAATTGAACATTTTCTCCTCTGAAGTATATAGGTGTAATTTTTTTCCCTGCTTCATATATAAACTCACTGTTTCATTATGGGTCTATAAGATTGTAAGTGCATTGAAAAAAGTCATTAAAATATGCTTATGGTTTTGGTTAGGATAAGTTTCCCTCACCCAAAGAACTTTTTATTATTCCTTGGATGTTATAAAAAAAAAACCCCACCAAACTTATTATTAGGGAAAATATTTGTAATAAAATTTAATTGTGGACTGTGATTTAATATGCCAAATTTCTAACTGGGAGAACTTTTTTATAACCTGCATTATAGATTCTTGTAAAACAAGATTTTATTAAGAGAAAATGACACATCGACAGTCATGTTGTCAAACTCATGCCTCTTGATTTATAATGTTAAAAAGTGAAAAAAAATAATCTTGCGTTGTAATCCAACATTGAGTTTTTTTTCATGCAAATATTTTTGAAAAGTGAAGGCAAAAGGGGAAAGAAGTTAAGAAGTTAAAGCCAAATGCTTTCTCTGGCATGTCTGTGTATACTCTGGGAAATAAAAATAGTCAAGGTCATTATCATCTCTTCCCACCTCAATCACATTAACAACTTTCCTATTATCAAGGATCAAGGCAGACTAAAGAAAAAGTAGAGAAAATAGTTTTCTCAGGGACATTTCATAATGGGTTTCCCATTCCTCTGAAATATATGGGCAACACAGAAAAGGGAAAGATGAGGAGACTTTGCTTACACACATGTTCTGATACTTACTGAGCTTCATTGATCTCTTGATTTTAAAGGGAAAAAAAAAAACAATTAAAGGAAAAAAAAGTGTTATACTGACAGTGCCTTGCCTGTGTAAGGTGACTTTTAAAAATCTGCAGAGTTTGGTGGTAGAATTGGATGGGGGAAGAAGAATGCTCAATGAGAAGATCATATGAGAGAAATAGAGTGCATTGTGTACCATGGCTCCTATAATGACTATATTAGATATTTACAGATGGTAGAATTTTTAAAATTTCACTAGTTTACATACAATTCATAGGATTTCCTAGAAAATTTTTATAGGAAAAGAATACTATTTCCATAAGCTAATTTCAGTTTTCTTTGTGGTTTCTGAAGAGCAATTTGGAACTCTGCCCAAAGGGCTACAAAAATATTCATACCCTTTGACTCAGTAATATCGCTTCTAAGACTGTATTCCCAAGAGATCATAAAATTGGGAAATGTACAAAATGTTTATAGGTGCACTTTTTGTGATGGTGAAAAACTGGAAATCAAGGGGATGCCCATCAATTGGGGAATGGCTGAATACATTATGGTATATGAATGTAATGGAATACTATTGTGCTATAAGAAATGATGAACAGGAAGACTTCAGAGACCTGGAAAAGTTTATATGATCTGATGCTGAGTGAAAGGAGCAGAACCAGGAGGACTTTGTGCACAACAATGACTACAATGCGAGAGAGTGTTTTCTGGTAGACTTGGAATTTCATTGCAATGCAAGGACTTAAAAAAATTTCCCATGGTCTTTTAAGGCAAAATGCCTTCCACGTCAAGAGAAAGAATGATGGAATTCAATCACAGAATGGAGTAGATCATTTTGTGTGTGTGTGTGTGTGTGTGTATGTGTATTACATTTTAGTTTGTTATATGATTTCTCCCATTCGTTGTAATTCTCCTACACAGCATGAGTATAGTGAAAATGTATTTAATAGGCATGTATGTGTAGAACCTATATAAAATTATGTGCTGTATCAGGAAGGGAGGAGGAAGGTAGGGGAGAGGGAATGGAAAAATCTAAGTTATATGGCAGTGATTGTAGAACATTGAAAATAAATAAAATTAATTAAAAAAACAAACAAACAAAAAAACAAAGAAGTCATGAGAACCCTAATGTGGTTGGCCACTTTCCTACTGCAGCAGAGAATGGACAGCCACTTATTGAATGTGATATCCTGGGAATGGCCTTCATGTGTGGGTAGGACTATATGGCTACCAAGATCCCTTCCTAACCTCAAATTCTTTGTTGCCCAGTAAGTGGATGAAAAGGGAAGGATGGAAGGGATTCCTGAGAGCACTTGGGAACTTATTGGGTGAGAAAGAGGAAGGAAAGAACTTGACTATAGATTGTATACTGAGTATCTGTGTAGGAATCAGTGTTGCAAATTCATTGAGATAAACCTCCATGTTTTCATAAGGTTCCTCCTTACACAAAAGTGCACTCTCAACTTGGGGAAACCTGTTCATCTAAAGGACTCCTCCAGAGGTGTGAACTCTGGGAGCCTCAGAGCTGCTGCAGACACCAAGGGTTAACAAGTTGAACTGCAGGATTCCAGGCTAGAGGAGTTCAAACTTCCTCTGGGAGGCCCTAAAGGGGTAGGGTTACCTCCTATAAAAGGGAAGCAAACTTTCCCTCACAAGCACTTCCTTGAGTGGAGCTGAAGTCTCTTCATCTAAGTTGCTGCAGAAAAGAAGCAACTGAGCCATTTTGTGAACGTCGGGGTAGTGCCACAGCTGCGTGGGGACTGAACTGGGGGGAGCGGGGAAAAACCCAGTGGAGCGGTGGGAGTCGGATCCCTGCCTGTTAAGCCACAGCACCCGAGATGCATCGTGACTTTTGTCCACTGGATTGTAAGATTTATGTAGGTAACCTTGGTAACAATGGCAACATGACTGAATTGGAGCGAGCTTTTGGATATTATGGACCGCTCCGAAGTGTGTGGGTTGCAAGAAATCCTCCCGGCTTTGCTTTCGTTGAATTTGAAGATCCCAGAGATGCAGCTGATGCTGTCAGAGGACTAGAAGGAAGAACACTTTGTGGCTGCCGAGTAAGGGTGGAACCTTCGAATGGTGAGAAAAGAACTCTTAAGCGTGGTCCACTACCTTTTTGGGGTCTTCGCCCAAGGGATGATTATCGGAGAAGAAGTTCTCCACCCCGACGCAGATCACCACGGAGAAGAAGCTGTTCTCGTAGCCGGAGCAGGTCCCTTTCAAGAGATAGAAAAAGAGAGAGATCGTTGTCATGGGAGAGGAATCATAAGCCTTCTCGTTCCTTTTCCAGGTCTCGTAGTAGCTCTAGGTCAAATGAAAGGAAATAGAATATCTGGCCTTCAAGAGGAGTGGTGTACAGGAAACAGCCCTTCATTTGACAGGAGCATGTACAGAACATTACAAGTTTCGTGTAAGCCTTCATAAGCTCAGTGCATTTTAAAAATGTTTTAGCTGTTAAAATTTGTTTATTGTCTTGTACCGGTGACACATGTAAAGATGTGTATCTCTCTGGTTTGAAACAGATCATATAAGGCAGGTAACACCAAGAATTTGTTACTTTACAATGTTCCCTTAAACAAAATTTTAATTTCTTTTGATTACTGTTCAGTTTATTTTGCATCAATTTGCAAATAAACCTGTAAAACCTGCAGTGACAAAAAAAAAAAAAAAAGAAGAAGAAGCAATTGGAGAGACAAGAATGGCTGCTGTTATGGAAAAGTTGCAGGAACTACAGAGTGAAATCACCTGTGCCATTGCTAGTGGCTACTTCTCTGAGCCAGTAACCATCAGCTGTGGGCACAACTTTTGCACAGCATGTCTCTCCTGGAGCTGGAGAGTTGGACCTATAGCTTTCTCTTGTCCTGAATGCAGGCAAGGGCCCCAGGTCAGAGAATTCCCAGTTCTCATTCCAATGAGTGCCTAGCACAGCTGACTGCCCTGAGCAGAGAGCTGTGCTCCCTGCTTTTGCAGAGTGCTGAAAGACAGCACCAGTGTGTCAGGCACAAGAAAATTCTCAAGCTCTTTGTGAAGATGACCAGATACCAGTCTGTGTGAGATGTTCCCAAAGCCCAGAGCATGGGACTCACAAGCTCTCTCCTGTAGAACAGGCTGCTCACAATTGCAGGAAGAAACTCCAACATCTTCGGAATCATGTGGGGAAGCATTTGGAGGAAGCTGAGATACTTTTTGCTCAGGAGGAGAGACCTACTGTTGGCTGGGATTGGGTGATCACACAGAATATAACAGGCTGCATCACGTCCTGATGGAGGAAGAATCCCGATGTCTGGAAAGGATGCAACAAGATGAAAGGGCAAGACAGAACAGACTATCCCAGCATATGCGAACCCTCCAAGATCTCATGGAAAAGCTGCAGGAAACAGGCCACCAACCCAATGTGGAGCTGCTGCAGGAAGTCAAGCAGTTCTTGGGAAGGAGTGGGTCAGTCCTATCCCAAAGGGTGGAGGCTGTCATGGCAGAGCTGAGAGAATATTCCGACCCTGACATGATGAGATGTTCATCCAATTCAGAGTGGATATCAGAATGTTTCCCACATTGACCAGTCCCTTTCTGACTGTTTGTAGTGATAAGATGAGTGTGAAGGATAGAGAAAGCTGGCAGCTGGAGACTAAACACCCTGAGGATGCTGTTTGCCATTATGTCTTTGCTGAGCAGTTCTTCAGGTCAGGCAGACAGTACTGGGAGGTGGATGTGACTCATCTCCCTCAGTGGATACTGGGGATCCACACCCTCTATTTGAGGAGGAAAGGGGATGGGAATGTGGACTCCTGTGCTTCTGCTTTCCTGTTTTGCTGTGTCAAGAAGGAAGAGGTTTACTATTTACAAACCCATCCTGAATCATTGAATCATGAAAGGTTCTGTACTCAGAGTTAGGGTGTACCTGGAACATACCCCTGGCACTCTTGTCTATTACAATGTCCTCCAGAGCTCCCTCATTTATAGGTTCTATCCCATTATCTTCAGAGCTCCTGTCACACCCATCTTTTCCCCTGGCCCTCTAGTTCCAGGCATAAAGGCTGGTCCCATGACTCTCTGTTCAGTGGACTCCTATCTCTGTGTTTGCTACTATTCCTGTCTCTGAGCATTTCTTCAGGGAGAAATTGTCAGTCCCCCACCAAGCTCCCTGACTGTGAGACTTCCATTTCCAGCCTACCCTGCAAGAGTTTGATCATTACCTCCTTCATGATGAAGAAGCCCCCTGCTCACCAACTAGAGCCCCAGAGTTTAAGCTGATTTGAACTTTATCCAGTTCTATCGCCTCAGAATTTCTGTAAACCTATCTTTGAACTATTTTTGGTATAAAATGAAATAAATTTGATTGCTTACTGTGCTTATGAAAAAAAAAAACCTATGGAAACTAATCTGGTCATTTGTTGAATACAAAAATGACCAAGGATAAGCAATATGTAAATTTGAAGAAGAATTAAAGCATGAATAGTCCTAGATGAGTAAACTAACATTTAATTGTCTCATTTCCAATAAAAAGAAAAAAAATTCACGATATTCTTGACTAATAAAATGAAGTTTATTTGTACCTGGAACACAAATGAATTCAATTGAATCTATCATTGGGTATAGCACAAATGAAGTCATTGTAGAATATTTAGTCTCAGAGTATTTCCTGCTTTGAAAATAAACACTTCAGTTTTTCCTGAACATTTATTTCCCATATATGCTGCTACTTTCCTTTTCATTTATATAGCAACAGGAGGCCATAGTTCTGTGACAATGATCTATTTGAGTCACATTATCTTTTAAACAACTAGATGTCATTTTAATGAACATTCCAAAGAAATTTTCTCTCTCCCACTTTTTTATCTAACATGAATCTATTTTCTTATCTTAAAAATTTAACTTTTTAAAAAGTCCATTTTCAACTAATAATTCAACTAATAATATACCCACAAAACCAGTGCTGATTAATAATGCCATCAACTCCTTCAGATACTGTCTATTCATGTCAAAAACTTTTCCTTATAATTTCAAGAATGTGCTTCTTTTCCCAGTTGATGCCATCTTCAAATTTATCATCAGAAATAGTAGATGCATGCAGTTAGATATATAAAACACATTTTTGACAATAATTGCTTCAATCATATTTGAATATCTGTTTTATTTTGTTACTACAAGACACATTTCTGACACTGATGTATTTATGGAGCTCAGTTTTATGTGCTCTAATGAAGAAAGTCCATAAACAATTATCACATGACTCACAAACATATACATTTTCATTTCTCCAAGTAAAGAGATCATGCAACTTTAAGGTAAACTATTCTATTACGAATTTAAGTCAGACTTATGCTAAGTAGAATTGTGGAAGAAGGAAAAGGATCATGTATGAAAAGTGTTTTTCAAATCTCACAGTGCTGAACAAGAACTACATCACCAGTAGGATCCACATCACAATCATTGTCATCATCATTGTGTCCCTCTACATTTTCCCTTCCCCAGGCTAAACATTCCTGATGTCTAGGCCATTTTCCTTACCATTATGCCATTCTTCCTATGGATGGTTGCTCTCAGGTTGGTGATAGTCTTTTTCTTCTAAACTATGGCACTAAAATTGTTCATAGTGCCTAAAATCTTATCTGATTAGGGTAAAATACTGTAGAATTATCACTCCCCTTTTTCTGGACACTGTTCCTCTATTGATGCAGTCTAAGGTCACACTGTCTTTTGTACTTGCATGTTATATTCACTTTTAGCTTACAATCTAATGAGCCATCTGATGTTTTCACACATGCAACTATCTTGTCACACTCCACACATTCTTCATTTTTGTTGTTGAATTCCCCTGTAATGGATTAGAAGATCAGAATTCTCAGAGAAACCAGAAACTTCTTATCTGTTCAGGAGTACTTAGTTCAGGTGTTTTCTGTATTGAACAGATAGATCGTCCAAACTTAATCAGATTCTGATCCATATTCTTCAATATAGGCTGAATCAAGCCTAGTCATAGACATTGACAGGTAAAGACAAGTTATCTAATTACTGAGCCCAATTGCATTCAACTCTACCACCACTCAAAAGTATCTAAGAGATAAGAATCTCTGAAGTACATTTTCAATTACAGACATGACTTTATCATCTAAGCTCATCCTTAAAGACACAGAAATTGAAGAGGAACATGTAATCAGGGCTGATATTATTCTGAGCAAGAGTGCAAACTAAATAATATAATTTGAAAAAGTTTTGAAAGTCTCCTCCTTTAACAGCCAGAAATCTTTTCACAACTCTTAAAACTTCCAATACTATAATTACTCTAAATAAAATACCCTTTACCATGTGGACAGAGCAAAGTATAAAATGAATGGGATTTAGAAGAGGATAAGAAATTAATGTATGTTATGTTCTAAGGTCCAGAGATATAAAGTTTTTTTTTTTTTTTTTTAATGACTGTTGTACTCAAAATCTCTTTATTCTGGGGAATCAACATGTCTCCAGGGAAGTGAATATAAGATATGAAATGGAGTCAAATCATATTCACATTTAAATTTGGAGAAATTGTTTCTGTGATGTAGCTGATTCCTTCCATTCCATTTAATGAGTATATTCTCCAGAATGAGTGTGAAATGGGAAACATGAATATAGTTTTTTCTCATTATGGGATTCCCTTATTCAATCAATGTGTCTGTGAGTCTCTGAAAGTGTATTTCTCCTATGAGCATTATTTTTAGAATGGTTTCTTCCTTATACTCTTAGACAGTTGATTCACTTTCCTTAGCCTGGTGGAACTAATAAGAAGAAGAGCTTTGGTTGACTTTCCTACCATTTCTGAACAGTCAGAAAAAAACTCTGTTACCTTTTCCCTTGATGTCTTTCTGTCTTCGCTTGCCTTGTGGTGAAGCAAGATGAAGAAATAGGCATGTGATAGTTTAATCACCACCTGACAGAATCACAGTTGAACTTATTTAAGAATATTTTATCCCCTAAGCATCAGTTTTCTGGCCAGTTAATCTTTAACTGTTTTTGTTTTCTCCTATTTCAGTAGAATTCCTGCTTCCTTTTTCTTCTCATCATTAACTTGACTGCTTATTGTTTTTAAAAATGTATTCAATTCTTTACAAAGTAATTATCTCAGATTCAACTACTCTTTTAAAATTTCTTCAAAAATAAGTTTTATTTTTAAAAGACTCTAGTTCCTTTCTAACTATCCTATTGTATTTTATAGGCACTTTAAAGGATTCTCAAGAAAAATTTTGACTTTCTGAAATCTATGCCTTATTCACTGACTTGAATCCACTGTATAAAAGTAGATATGAATTATGAGAGCTGGAGGTGCTTAATAACTGAGAGAATCAGGAAAGATGTCTTGAAGAAGATGTTTATTGAAATGATCCTTGAAGACATTTAAGGGTTCCAAGAGACTGAAGTGAGGAGAGAGATAAGACAGCCTTACTTCATTTGTTCAAAGACACAGAGTCAGTAAAGGAGAGCAGAGTATATGAAATTCCCGAACCCTTTTGTTAGTACCCGTTACTTTACTCAGATTTTCCCTTTTTGTTTTAGATAATCTAGTTGTTGGTTTTGTTGGGGGAGGGGAGGGAATGTTTATTTTAGACCTCTACTTTCTATTTTTATGTCTTTGAATAATTATTTTATTGGACTTCTAAGTCACTCTAGATGTTCTTGTGAATGTTCTATTTTCTCAGCTGAAAGTATAAATGTTTTTATTTCTGTATAATCCCCCATTTCCCCCATGAGAGTTCCCTTTACCTTACGTTTTTAACCTTTAATCCTATACTATTTATTGGAAACTTAAAAGAATAGCTCATTTGAATTTCGGCTGAATTCCTCATATCTAATACTATGTCTCTGCCTGGTTGTGTCTGTCTCTGTCTCTCTCTCTCTCTCTCTCACACACGCACACACACACAGACACACACACACTGAAACACACACAAACACACACTGTCCATTCTTTTTTTTTCTTTTTGTGTGGTATATTTGATATTTTGAGGTGATGAAGGGACATTACTATTCATTCAACAATCTTGCTGGAAGTCATTTCATGTTGAATGAAATTCTTCTTTTCATTCTAAATTTAGGACTGTTTATGCCATAATGTCTATTTGATTATCAAAGGGGATATTTTCAAAAGTTTCTGTAAATTTCTCTACTTCTGATGAAAATGTTAAAATCTTAAAGTTAGAGCAGAGCTCAGAGGTCATCATTCTCTGTAATGGATATTGGCAAATAAGCTGCAATTATGTTCACAGCCTATTTGAATATATTTATTATGAACACTGTATAGAGTGACTGTAAATTGTTCCAGGAAATGAAGCGTCTTGTTGCCTTTGAGCTCAAGATGAAATCATTGTGTCAGGTCTTTTATTTGTTTTTATGAAGAAAAACTCTGAGCCACCATTATATTTAGCTTAGCTACTTCATGTCTTCTGGTTTCTATTATGATGAGAATTACAAAAGGTCCTCCAGCAGTAAGTGAATCTGCTTGCGGTATACAGATAAAGATCAAACATTAGAGCTATAAAATTTAAAATATCTATATTCCAAGAATTGCATGATTCTACTACTTATTCCACTATTTTTCCACTCACTTTGCAGAAGCATAAAGAGACATTGTATAGTTATGTCTGCTTTAAATATCACTATATCCTTGTCCTTCCTTCTTCCCTTCTTGCTTAAGAAAAAACAGATATTGTCTGGTTGCCAAACTTCTGATTGTGAATGTTTCTGTACATAGCAAGGTTTCTTCATGGATAGTAGACCCAATGCACTGCTGGACCAATTCCAAATCTTTCCAATTTGATGAAAGTCAATAAAAGTTATATTATTACCTTAATAACTTTCAATTATGTCACTACAGTGTCACTGTATCACTGCATTATAATGAGGCAACAGAGTATTAGTTGTGTTTGTACAATAATTCACATATAGTTAGTCTTTGCTTTTGTATGTCAATTATGTTGATCAGATAATTCTAACAGGCCACTCAGTGTAAAGAGATTAATTATCTAATTATGTGCTTTTTTGTTTTGATTATTTTCACATTGAACAAGCTGTTGTGTGTGTGTGTGTGTGTATGTTTGTGTGGGTATGTATTTTTCTTTTTTAATGTTTTTCAGTTTCTGTTTATTTTTCTATGTTTTACTTTTCATGTCCATGCAATGGAATTGATTTTAGTTCCATTCAAATAACCTCTATTATTCAAGAAGGTGTCAAATAATAACACAATTTACATAAAACTTTAACTTGGATTTGTTTTTCCTCAATACCACTTTGTCACTACAGTATTGTACTCAGTTTACAAATAAGGAAACAGAATCTCTGAGCAGATGTGATTTAACCAAAGTCTTCTACTGTTTGAAATCCACTAAATCCCTCAGTCTTACCTAAGGTTACACATTTAATAACTGACAGAGTAAAGATACAAATATACACAGAGAGGGATAGGTTAGTAGATAGAGAGATATACATTCTAACTCCAATGACCTTTCCAGTATACTAAGCTTTGTCTTACTGCATCATGGTATGACACACACACACACATGTGTGTATCTATTTATATATATGTATATACGTATGTGTATAGTTGCATGTGTGTATATATGTACCTAAACACAAAATACATATATTTATGTTTGTGTGTATATGTATACATATACATATATATGTGTGTATGTGTGTGTGTATATGATAATATAATGTAGTGGAAAGATCAATGAACCTCTAGCCAGAAGAACTGGTTATAGACAAAATTCTAGACTTCAGACCAACGTAGGTGATGGTTCAGTGGAAAGAGCACCAGAACTAGAGTCATGAAGATTTGAATTCAAATCTAATTCCATATGTTCACTAGCTGTATTATTCTGGGCAAGTTGCTTAACCTCTGTCTGCCTTAGCTTCCTCAAATATAAAAAGGAGATGATAATAATACCTACCTTTCAGGGTTGTAATGAAGATAAAATGAAACACCTTAAAATATAAATGTTAGCTACTGATATGCTTGTAATTGGAAACAATTTCATGATGCCAAATCAATATCTCAAATCAATAGTAGCAATATTAAATTGGTTATTTTGCAAAATGTAAACTTAATTCACAGTTGTTCTTAACTTTTTTCCTCACCTTTCTTCACTACCCTGAAAATTCATCATTAGTAGGTTGTTTTCATTTGTTAATTAGTTAAATCCCAACTCTTGTGAAACTGCATATTTCATGGTTTAATTTATCCTTAGTGTTTTCTGTTTCATCATGGCCTATTCAAATTCTATCATTTTTAATTTTATATGTTTGTCATCTTAAAATACCTGGTGACAAATTGCTAGTATTTATCTTGCCTCTTAAACGTTGCATCATTTTCTAGTTGGGTTGTTTTGAAAAAAGCTACATTTTCTATTCCTATCTGTCCATGACAGTTTAAGCAGTATTTGATAGAGTATATGAGATGAGGGCAACCAGAATGGTTTAGGGTCTTGAGTTCACATCATACAAAGAAAGGTCAAATGAAATGGAGATTTTTCAACTGACAGAGAGGATTTAAAGTGGAAGTCATAGCTGAATGTTTATCAAGTAGAAGATGAAATGGGCTTGTCCTGTTTGGCCCCAGAAAGGCTAACTAGCAACAATTGGTAGAAGCATGTTTAGGCTTGACGTAGAGAAAAAAAATCTTAATTCAAACTTTTCAAAGGTGGATAGCTGTTTTGGCAATTACTTGGTTCCCACCTGTTAGAGGTTTTCAAGTAGATGATGGAAGACGATGCATCAAGTAGGTAATAATAAGTTTTCCTTGAGTCTATGGCATAAACCAGAATTGTTTTGACTTCTAAAAATCTATTTTAGAATTTTCAGTGTGGGCATTTACACTTCAGAAATCGTCAATCAAAACCAATCAAGACAGGCTTTTTTGTTTTAGAGATTGCCTATACTTAAGGAAGTGATGGAGAAGATACTAATAATACAGATAAAATGTTTACATCTCATGCACATTCCAGGAGCAGATGGACCTTGAAGTTTCTTATAACTCAAATTTTATGATGATGTCCTACTGCTATTCCTTCAATACATATTCTGGACAATCCTATTTCAGAAAATGGGTGTTTTAATCTGACAAAGTACTATAGCCAGACATACCTCAATTGATATTATTCATTAAGTCTCATGATTTCTTATTTTTTTCTTGCTTCTAAAGGGTGGTATAGGACCACTCATTCCGCAGTTCGTAATTCCACTGTGATTGACTCTTTTTAAAAATAACCATAGTGATCGTACATGTATCAACTATGTGAAACTTCCTACCGTTTTTCAGAGGAGAGCAGGGGAGGGAGGGAGGAAGAAAAATTTGCAACTCAAAATCTTGGAAAAATGAGTGCTAAAAGTTTTCTTGATATGTAATTGGGGAAAAATAAAATACTGTTAGAAACATTGTTCTTCACTCCTTTTTCATTTGACTGTTGCAATTTGACTGTCACAATAAAGAGACCATGTAAGACCAGTTGTCAATCTATTCATGGGTTACCTGAGACCTGTTAGCCTGAAATGCTTCATTATCAATTCACAGAGTCAGAGAGCAGTATGTGGGAGTTCATAGGTTTTTATATAGGTTTATTTTCGTAATTTATGCATCAAAGAAAATAGAGTAATGCAAAATTATATTTGAAAATGGAATTCCAACTGGAACTCGTTGAGTAATATTAATAGGTCACTCTTTTATTAAAAATCGATAGCACAGATGCAACATTCAAATCAAATTCCTATTACCAAGATTATTTTTTAAAAATTCCCACATGCAGAGTAGAATGGATTATCTTTGTATGACATAAACAAGGCAGGCTTTATAAAATTTCTATGCATACAGACATTAATGCTTAAATTTGGAGTAGCACAGTAAGATCTTAATAATTTAAACACTATGATATTAGAATTCATACTAATTCATGATACAAGACGATATTAGAGGAAAAAATCTTTCCTAGCAAATTTTTAGCACAACACTGAAAAGGAAAACACAAACATAACCTTATACCTAGGCAGAAAAGACAGTTACCCATGGCTTATGATTTAAATCACACTGATTCCCTATATCATATCCATATATACACACACACACACATACACATACACAGAGAGAGAGTGATACAAATATAGGCATGTTTTATGTACACAATCAGTTATGGGTCAGTAGGAGATATATCTGTATGTATGTCTATATATACAAACACACATGTATATATATGTATACATGCATATACATGTATATACACACACACACATATATACATATATATATATATATATATATATATACATATACATGAACTTGTCCCCCCATTAAAATTAATTTATTTTTGTTAAGCATGGATTCCTTCTTGTCCTCTTTGGAATGACTGCAATTCTAAGAAAAATAACATCATTTAACAAAGCCTTAAGATAAAAAAGTTGATCATTTCATTTTTATTACATGGCTGAAAGCATTGTGGTCCTGAGTTGTTCAAAGTATATAAATGGAGAGAGAGACAAAGAATAAAAAGGAACATTAATGGACATGGAATGCAAATTTCTCTACTGTGTTACATTTAATTAAGATTGACCTTGAATTACACTCTTAAGAAGGATCTCTCTCCTTCCCTCTCTCTCTCTCTCTCTTTGTCTCTCTCTCTGTCTCTCTCTCTGTCTCTTTGTCTCTCTCTTTGTGTCTGTCTCTGTCTGTCTGTTTCTGTCTGCTTGTCTCTGTCTGTCTCTGTCTGTCTATCTTTGTCTCTGCCTCTGTCTCTCTCTGTCTCTCTGTCTCTCTCCATCCAAACACACAGTTTTTAGGCAGAATTACTGCCAAGCACAGCATAAGCCTAGCATAGTGACATCTTCATAGGAGATACTCAATATTTTTTGAAGGACTGAATAAATTAAAAATCCTTTGCTCATTTGACACATGGTAGACCCTTCATGAATTCTTATCTACTTTCCCTCATTGTAGTACCTTGTGAGGACATCTTAATGGCAACACTCAAAAATCACTGCTTTAGATTACAGTATTATCTGAAAAGTAATGAAAAGAAAAGTTATTCTTCTTTCCAAAAAGCTCTCCAATCCATCATATACTTCATTTCCCTGTCTAACTAGTTTACTTGTTATTCTAGGTGATATTCCATTTCCCACCTCCTTGTCTTTGCACAATAGGTCCCATGATACTGGAATACTCTCCATAAAATCATCCTCTGATAATATTTAACTCCCTTCATGACTCAATTCAAAATACATCTTCTCTCCAAGGACATTCTTGAATCTCCCAGATATTGTACTATTTCCATTTCTTCAAATTCTTGTGTATTTTATTTGCATATGTTTTATATCAACTTATATCTATGTGTTGTTTCCACTCAGTAGAATGGAAGTTTGTGTAAAGAATGGTTTTGTTTTTGTTTATGGAGTTCCTCGCATGATTCCTGTCATGTAATGAATTGTTAATAAATGTCTATTGAAACAAATGAGTTAACCACCAATGAATAAATTGAGTTTTACTTTGCATTCAAAACAATAATTAAGGACAAATTGCTCAATAAGCAAAAATATTAGTGGCCTTTTCAGTAATCTTATAGATTTGGCAGTCCTACTCTGAAGCTTCCTAAACTTTGATTTGATGCAAAAAAGTTAGGTGGTAGAATGGAAGAAATACTAATTTGAGAGGTAGAACCTGTGGATTCTAGTACAGACTTTGAAATTCATTAGTTCTGTTCTTAGTAATTCTGGGTTTCAATTCTGTATCTCTAAACTGAGTGAGTTGGGCCATATGAGCTCTTAGTTCTCCATAACTAAAACCTTATGATTTTATTATTTGGTAGTCTACATGTCAGTAGAAAGCTAGTATAATATGACCGTTTATTAAGCAAATTTTTATATTCTGCCAACGCATATGACAGTCCCTAACTTAAGGGACCCTAAAATTTATTCAGAAAGATCAAGCAAATAACTGCCATGCAAAGTAACATGTGATAAATGCAAAGAGAAGTTTAAATCCAAATGCTCTAATATTTCTATCTTAGAAATCTTCATGATGGAGGCATCATTTAGTCTGGGTTCTAAGTAGTTGAAAAGATTAGTGATATTTTGATAGATTAAGATGGGAAATATAGGGACTTCAATCAGGCAAATTGGCATATTGAGGCAAGAACCCACTGGAACCCTCCAAATTTCCTCTCCAAATAACTTGAAAATTACCTCGGAACTGCTTTAGAAGATTGGATACAGATTACCAGCTCACCAGGAAAGGTCTGTCTCACTGAGGTGGGAGAGGAATGAGGTCTTTGGGTAGCAACAGCCAGCATCACAGTAAGGGGCTTGTGCAAGGCTCCAAGCTCCAGGGAAATCCATAAAAGAAGGCTCCACTCTCCTGCAAAGTCATGATAAGAGAGAGAGACAGAGAGAGAGACAGAGAGAGAGACAGAGAGAGAGACAGAGAGAGAGAGAGAGAGAGAGAGAGAGAGAGAGAGAGAGAGAGAGAGAGAGAGAGAGAGAGAGAACACCTGGACAGAAATTATCAAGGAAAATTGCCCTGAGGTCCTAGAACAAGAGGGCAAAATATTCATAGAAAGAATCCACTGATTTGTTACCTCTTGAAAGAGATCCCAAAAGGAAAACTCCCAGGAATATTCTAGCCAAATTTCAGAATTATCAGTTCAAGGAGAAAATTCTGCAAGCAGCCAGAAAAAACAAAACAAAACACAGTTTAAATATTGTGGAACCATATTCAGGATTATTCAGTACTTAGAAGCTTCTACATTAAAGGATCAGAAGATTTGGAATATGATATTCTGGAAAATAAAGGGGCTTATATTACAACCAAGAATCTTATACCCAGCAAAACTGAACGTAATCTTTCAGGGAGAAAAATGGTCATTCAGTGAAATAGGAGACTTTTAAAGTTTCCTGATAAAAAGATCAGAGCTCAACAGAAAATTGAATTTTCAAATACAAAACTCAAGAGAAGCATATAAAAGGTAAGCAGGAAATAAATGAGAGAAAAAACAAACCACAACATGTTACTCAATAAGGTTAAACTGCTTACATCCCTACATAGGAAGATGATATTTATAACTTTTAAGAACTCTATCTCTATTAATGCAGTTAGAAGGAATATACATATATAGTGATTGTGGGTTAAAGTTGACCTTGATGTGATAATATAAAACAAAATTAAGGTATTACCATGCACATTCCATTGGCATAGAAATCTATCTTCCTTAATATGGAAATAGGAGGGAAAGGGGACAAGAAAAGGTAAGAGGACTGATAGAAGGGACGACAGATTGAAGGAAGCAGTGGTCAAAAGAAAAACTCTGATGAGGGTGAAAAGGTTGGCTAACATGATAGAAAAGGAAAATGATAAATATAGGAGAAGATATGGGAAAATTAGGAAATAATGTATTGTTGTTGGAATTGTGAAATGATCCAACCATTCTGGGGAGGTATTTGGAACTATGGGCAAAGGACAATCAAAATATGTATATCCTTTTATCTAGCAATACCGCTGCTAGATCTGTCTTCTAAAGAGATTAAAAAAGGTAAAACAACTATTTGTACAAAAATATTTAGAGCAATTATTTTTTTGTGGCTCAGAATTGAAAACAGAGGAGATACCCATCCATTAGGGAATGGCTGAACAAGCTATGGTATATGAAAGTCATGGAATACTATTGTGCTATAAGAAATGACAGACAGGCCAATTACAGAAAAACCTCGACAGATTTACATGAACCAATGCAAAATGAAGTGAGTAGAAACAGGAGAACATTTTACACAGCAACAACAGTATTGTAAAATGAAAAACTGTGAATTACTATTTTTGACAATACAGTGATCCAAGATAATCCCAAAGGATTCATGATGAAGCATGCTATCTGCCTACAAAGAACA
Source organism: Notamacropus eugenii (assembly GCF_028372415.1). Taxonomy (NCBI): domain Eukaryota; kingdom Metazoa; phylum Chordata; class Mammalia; order Diprotodontia; family Macropodidae; genus Notamacropus; species Notamacropus eugenii. The sequence continues at coordinate 285,936,504 of NC_092877.1, forward strand.
GATGTCTTAATACAGAGTGAAGCATATTATCTTTCTTTTTTCTTTCTTTCTATTTCTTTTCCCCTTCTTTCCTTCCTTCCTTCCTTCCTTCCTTCCTTCCTTCCTTCCTTCCTTCCTTCTTTCCTTCCTTCCTTCTTCTGTTCAAGTCTTCTTGTATGAAATGAAGAATATCGAAATGTTTTACATGATTGCTCATATAGAATATACATAGGGAGGGAGAAGATAAAAGATAGGGAAGGAGGAGTAGAATTTGGAACTCAAAACTTAAAAAAAAGTTTAAAATATTTTAACATGTAATTGTGGAAAATAAATCTTTTTTTTAAAGTAAGAAATAGAGTATCCTGTTTCTGGTTGAAAGTAATGACATGGGCAAAGTCACTGAAAGAGGAAGGTGTGATCAGGGAGTGACAAGCTGTTTGATTGCAGTGTTTTCTGTGAGGAGGAGGGTATGGAGAGGGAAAATTAGGAAATCATTCTAAACTTTGATTTTAGAGAGCCTAAAATTCCCATTCAAATTGTGACTATCAGTCAATTGGGAGCAATTGAAGCTTAATTATGAAGAAAGTGACATGATCAAAATTTTGATTTAGTAACATTAATCTGGTAGCTGTGTACAATAAGGATTAGGGGAGGGAAAAATAACTAAAACATTTCCATATTACCATCTTAAATAGAAAGATATTGAGGACTAGGCAGGAGATGTTTCCCTAACTAGAGAGTGGTGTCATACTTGCTCATTATGATGTCATTCCAGTACTAGCATAACCTGACTACAAGGATGATGAGGACTGCATTCTTTTGAATGTCCACTGTACGTCTAAAGTGATTTTATATTTATAAACTGAGTCATTTTGATTAGAACTGCTTCATTATTTAGGATAATTTTCTTTTACTTGAGAGATAAGCATTTCTTCATTCCTATTATGCTTTCACACACAGATTCAGAAACTCTGTGTCTAATAAAAACCACTAACCAACAAAAGTAAGTGGTTGCATTTGGTGGGACATCTCTCCTTTTTTGATCATGCTTCTCTATTCTTGCACCCTTCCCATCCCAGGAGTCTCATATGAAGGGTCCTTACTACCAGAAGGCACAGGGGAAAGTGACCCAATGAATTCATTCATGTAGTGTTTAACAACCTAATGTGTCCCACTTTCAAAGTACATTTTTAAAGTTAATGTGTAAAGAGGTATTGCTTCTCACCAAGGAATTAATTGTGAATGGTGGAATTTCAAGCATCAATGGAAATAACACTGTTTGAATGGAAGTAATCTCTGCCACCCTGGGAATCCCTCAATATAGGTAACTTTGTACTCGATGGCCGCATAAAATTAGTTCTGATTGCTATGTTTTCTGATCATTTTGCTGTATAGAGAATGTCTTCTGATGTCTAGGCTTTCATTCATTTTACAGGAAGAGTACTATTATTTTCCAAGATCTACTTTCAAATTCTGATTTTCCCCAAAGTTTTGTATGTAGGGGAGGCTTCATCCCCTACATATTCTAAAATTACATTTTCATTTTATGGGAAATTTGATTTTTTGTAGTAAGATCAAAAGTTTTAATCATGTTTAATTTTTTTCTTTCCTTGTCTAATAAATCTAGGTTCCCCAAGTCCCAAAACTATGGCAAAAGGTCATTCTAAAAATTGCTTATCTTTTTTAACATAATACATGACATTATTGAAAGAATCAATGAATTGTAGTCAAATGTGAGATTCAAAAAGATGGAATTGAAGAAAGTGTTATCAGATGGTTGTCTGTTCATCAAAAAAGGGTCAAAGTAGCTCCCCAAATTATATAAAATATAATTGAAAACATTATCTTAATACGCATGATATAGTGATGACTGTCAGATAATGGAATGAGCGACGGCTCTGGAATCAGAATTTGTGATTTAAACCTCATCTCTGTTATTTAAGACTTTAGAAAAGTCATTTAATTTCCCTGGGACTCAGTGTCCTCATCTGTAAAACAAAGTTATTAAATTCACAAGTCTCTAAGGTTCTTTTCACAGCATTTAATCTTTGATCTCATGTGTTTATATAAGTTTATATATTTAAAATATTTTCTTATAAAGCCCATTAATGTCCAGATAAGAACATATAGTTGTTTTTTTTTTTTTTATTCTACTAAACAGACAGGAGTTTTATGTGTCTACTAGGATCATAGATCTAGAGCTACAAGTAACCCGAGAGTTCATCTAGTTCGGGTATCCTAATTTTACATATGAGGAAAGTATACAAGGAGAGAATGTAAGTGATTCATCCAACATCACTTAGGAAGTGTACATCATATGCAGGTTTTGAACCCATGTATTCAGATTCCAGAAAAAGGGCATTCTCCACTCTACCATATTGCCTTGACTTTATTCTAAGGTGGTATCCATCGTTAGTTCTACTTTGTTTCTTGGATGGTTACAGATGGTTCTCATAAATGTAATAACTACCCAGATTCTGGGAATCATAGCTTCAGCTGATGTGATGGGCATTTTAGCTGCTGCCACCACTGTGTTTAGAACTGTTTGGTGAATTACAAAATTCCCTAGTCTTTTCCATAGTTCAGGTAAACCATTCATTAGTTCAAAAGTGAATCTATGTAAAGTAAAGGCTCTCTACCCCTATTTTAACTTTGATAAAATTAAAGACTGTGCTTTTTAAGACCAGTACACTCCACATAAATCTGTAGTTTTTTTGTTTATGTACTTATTCATTTATTGGTATAAGACAATAATTCCTAAAACATGCTCTTATGTTCCACAAATGCTACTAAACACTGCAGTAGCTGAGCCCTCCAGATGATCCAGTCACTTCCTCACGATTACCATCTCTATTCTATAAAATGTTGATCCCTTTCACAAATGGAAAGAAGTTGCCTAGTGGTCAGATAGATTGGGTATAATATTCTAGTCTTCATTACATTAGTTCCAAAGAGGATAAGATGTACTTCTGTGTGACTGAACAAATTTGAATTCCTGTGAAAACATTTTGTTGCTTATTATAGAGAAGGCTATGGCTTCAAAATGGGGCTCTCATCAGTGTTGCAATTCAGAACTAGAGTAAAAAGAAAACGTATTCCAGAAGAGAAAAGCAGACTAATATATGCAACAAGAATGTTCAGGACTAGCCTATTGTAAACTTTTACAATCCAAAAAAAATTGTCACCAAATATTTCTTTAGAGTTTATTCTAAGATTAAGTCATATATCAGGCATTAGAGCTCTTTATATCAATTGAAATCTGCATAGAACCTCTCATTGATAGAACTTGCAATCTAGAGTCAGGAGGAACAGAGATAAAATCTGATCCCAGGTGTTTAATAGTTGTGTGGCTCTGGGCAAGTCATCTCACCTGTCTTTGCTTCAGTTTCCTCAACTATAATATGAGGATGATAACAATACCTTTTTCCCAGAGTTGTGAAGATCAAATGAGATAAAAAGTGCCTGGCACATTGTAGGTGTTATGTGAAAGCTCATTCCCTTCCCCTTATGACAAGCATAATGAAAACATTTGGGAAGCTAGCTGGGTGAATATAAGTAAACTAATTAATAAGCACATGGTTTACATATTTATGAGAAAAGCACAATTTAATGAAGCAAAGATAGAGAAGGAAAAGGAAAGGGAGAAGGAAGATAAAGGAAATATAAAAGGAGTGAGGGGAAAACAAGGCAAAGGGAAGGAAAGATGAGGGAACAGAAGAGGACTTGAAGGGAAGAAAGAAATAATGAAAGCAAAGGGAATAAAGGAAGGAAAGTAAAAGACAGTATAAAGAAAGAAAACTTTAAATCCTAATGACTAAGTCAGCATACTAAGGCCAAAAAAGGGGTAAAGATATTTTGTATAGATGTTGGTAGAATTTGCTATTGTATCTTGAATTTTCTTTTGAAAATGACTTCTAACTAATCGCCTTTGGTGAGAAAAGGGGTCAAGAGTTTCTGTGACCAAGTACCTTATGCCTTTCTTCTCTGGCTATGCAGAGCATGTCCCCTAGAGGAAGGCAGCAAGGGACTTGGCCAAGTGTCTTATATAGACCTAAAAGGAACTTGTTTTTTGTCATTGAAATTCAGGTCACATTTGACTTATTTTGGAGAAACCTCTGATCCAGAACTATGCTACAGGTCTTACACATGAGAATAGTGGGGTGGGGCCTTACTCGTTACTCTAGGTATCACTCTCCTAGAGATCCACAATAATGTAGAATACCATTTTCCTTCATTTTCCCTCAATATTCCTATCAGGTAGAAAGAGTGGTATATGTATAAAGACTTTGGACTGTATCTAGGCTAATAATACATCAGAAAAGAATATGAAATTCATGAATCATTTTTGGGCATTTTTATCTTCAGACTAATTACTTGTTGGTAAAATAAAACTTTGTTCTTTGATACCAGAAGTCTATTTTTTGCCAGAACCTTTTATCCCTGACTTTAAATGAAATACAGTGAACTGTACCTGTTGTAGGGAGAGGGAGACAATAGGATTAATGTACAAAGGCCAATGTGGCAATTAGTGCCATCACGCTGGAGGAGTAGGAGAGGCAGTATAGCTTTCAGCCTTCTCCCCAAAGGGCTGGGGAGTCATGAAGGCAGGGAAGCAGGATTTTTTTTTTTTTTTTTTTTTTTGCCATGGCAATGATGGTAGCTCTTCTGGGATGACTGTCTAAGGAAGGCTGCACCTTGTGCCAAGGCACAGGGATGGGGATCCCAGAAGAAAGGAAGCATGCCTTTTAATCCTCATATTGGCACCCTAGGTAAAGACCCAATTATTTTGACCTAAACAAGAATTAAAATTCATATATATTTGTGAAATCCAAATACACACATAGTTTTATAACTTCTAAAATGTTGTTACTTAGGTAATAACATCTTACTCATCATAAATCTGCAAAAATGCTGATTTCTGTAAGAGGAATGGAGAAAATGTCATCTAAATTTTTTTTAATCCTCAGTGCCTACACCATACAAATTAGATGTGTAATAAGTATTTGTTGAGTTACTGAATTATGCTCTATTTTTAGAGACACACAGAACACAATAAAAAACATGGAAACAAAGACAGACAGAGAAATATTTATTTTTTTCTAATATGTATTATATAAACACATACATATATACTTATATGTCAGTATAAATGTATGTGTATGTATGTGCATGTGTATATATGTATATGTGAACATGTGTTTGTGTGTGTGTATATATACATATACCTGTGTTTGAGTATCTTGATTATTGGTTTAGTATTGTGTCATTTCTTTACCTCTATCTCATTTCAATTCTACAGTGCCTCTGAAAATTCAAATTGGGAAATATTTTGTAATCATGTTATAACTGAATGTATTATCTGTGTAACATGAATAAAGCTTACCCTACAGAATTCTAAACTGTGGTATACATAAAGTACTTAGTATCACAGTAATTATAAACTTGTGGACATACTCCCTGAGAGGAAGCAAGCACACCCTTGTGGATAGATACTTTATGCAGGCATCAAAGTGAATTGGGAGAAATTCCTCAGTGACATATGTGGGTTAAAAGATTTTTAATTCCTAGGAAGTTAATTCCTGTTAATTAAAATTCTTAACATTTCTACATCCTACTTTCTCTGTACTTTTACACCTTTAATGATAGTAATTCATATTACCTTGACATTATATTTTTCAAAGCATTTTTATTGAGTCAATAATAATTTATTATGTCCTGGCTAGGTATAGAGCTAAGTGCTGGGTATACAAAAAAGAGGTAAAATAGAGTCCCTGTCTTCAAGGAGCTCACAACAACCCTTTGCTGGAGACATTAAAATCTTTTATTTAAAATGTATAATTATAAATGAGAAAAATTAGCCTCAATCATTAGCTTCTTTTCTTTTATCTTAAAACTAGGAAGTGGAAGACGTGGAATAGAAATGGATGACCTTTGTCTTCAAGATCAGAGCTCTTCCTCATAGTCACAGATTTGAAATTATGTAGGAGTTAACAAACTGAGGGCTTAACAGATCCACATTGTGTATTTGGGAAGAAATATGGGAAGGAAAAAAATGACTAACTAAATCCAAGTGTTCTGAAGTTATAGTTACACTGTTTACAGGAGCTACGTGTCAATCTCTAATTGCAATACTGACAGAGGGGAGGAAAACCATTTTCTAAAGATCAGTGATAGGATCTGATTTCAGCGCTCAGAAATATATTGTCACATCATCTCTGGAAGAAAAGAGGGAAGTGAATGAACAGAAATACACTGCATATTTTCATTGTTTAATTAGAATAATTTTATGTCAGCTCTGCCAACTTCAGATTTGGAAGTTAGGACCTCCTTGTTGATATAGAAAACCAATGTATGTCCTTGAAATCACTGAGAAGTTGAAGAAAAGTGTATACTGGGCTTTTTGTTAGATTACAGTATCATTTTATAGTTGGATGAATCAGATAGGAGAAGAATAATTGTTCCATCGGTGCTAAAAACTGCCGTGGCTAATTACAACACCCAGTGAATGGGTTGTTGTTGCTTAGTAATAACAGACTCTTAGTGAACCCTGCATGGAGTTGGCTTTAGACTGAGGATAAAACTCCCTTTCCCATCTCCTTGTTTCTCCAAAGAATACAAGTGATTCACCATTTCTTCTATTTTTAAAATTGTTTTTGTATTTTTTATTTTAAACTTAAATACAAAATAAAAAAGAAACAAACTGAAATACAAAGTAAGAAAAAAAATTCTATCTGCAGAGCAGAACATGAGAGGTATCAAAATATAAAGTAATAAATTTCTATTTCAAGAAAGCCTGTATAATAAATACTACACAACATATTCAAGTTTTATTTTGTTCTGTGATGTACACTTTTACATTGTTCTTTGTCACCTTTGCTGCTCCCATTATAAAATTAAGGGTGAATAAACACACATATATATGCATGTGTGTATGCATATACATATGTGTTTGTATGCATATATATAAGCATATAGACAAAAATACATACACTCAAAATGCATACATATAGATATCCATAATCATACACATATACACACATACAAATTCATATGGATGTATGTAAGACCATGCCATACCTTTTTGTACTCTGTTTCTCTAAAGGCGGATAGCATTGTCCTTTGTAAGTCCAAGTCTCTCCATGTTTTTCTAAGTTCACCAACTCATCGTTTCCTGTACCACAGCAATATTCCAATCTTTACCTAATTATTTAAATAGGCTAAAATAACATTGATTAATATGACTGAAATATAGTGTAGTTTCCCAATTTTTCTCTTTTGATTATATCTATTTTATCTTTAACTTTGTCTGAGATTATGATTATTATATCCTATTTTCCCCCCTAATAAAGTCTGCTCTTGATCTTTATTTTTGTGTGTATCTCTTATTTTGTCTCCCTCCTGACTTCTCTACTTTTCTTCTACCCACTTCCTTATCTTCCTGCGAGCTCTCTTCAAGGATCTTTCCTTTATCTTCTTCCTAGACTCTCTCCCCTTGCCCTCTTGTTTCTATAATGAATTTAGAAGTTTCATAGCTACACACATACTATACACGTGTCTGCAGTATATATGTATATGCATATATATATATAATATATATAGATGTATATATATATATAGCTAGATAGATAAATATATAGTTCCCTCTTTATCCCATTGCCATTAATCTAGATACCTTCTATATTCACTTTATCCTATTCCCTCACCTTTGCCTTTCTTTACAAATTTAGAAGACTTTTATTCACACACATATGTGTGTGTATAAATAAATAAAATTGTATCTATAACGCAGATCTGATTTGAGTTGGGTTCCCTCTAAAATTCTTTACATCATATTCAGCTCTACCCCAATCTTTACTTTGAACTACTCAAATGTCAATTATAACCTTAGACATACAGTTTACATTTCTTCATATAAAAAGTAAGTAATCTGTTTTTATTGAGTCCTTTCTATTTGGTCTTTGATATTTTCTTTATATTTCTCGAATCTTGTTTATGAATTTTTTTCTATTAAGTTCCAGTCTTTTTGCAATAAAATCCTTAAATTCTGGCAATTCACCAAATGTTAACTTCATTTTGTTCAAAATTATGCTTAATTTTGCTAGATAATGACATTTTTGGCCACAATCCACATTTTTTTTTTGTTCTTTGATAGACCTATGGTCTTTTAGTGCAGCTGCTGATAGAATTCTAAGTATGCCTCTGCCATATTTGAGTATTTTTTTCTTCTTACTGTTCCTAATATTTTCTCCTTGAGCTTGAGGTTTTGGAATTTAGTTATGATGTTCCTGTGGTGTTTCTTGAAAGATCTCTTTGAGTAAATATTGGTGGATTTATTCCAGTTTTGCTTTTCTCTCTTCTTCTAACACTTTAGGACAATTTTCTTTGACTTTTCTTTGTATTATTGCATCATGATTCTGTTTTTTCAGTCATAACTTTCAGGTAGTCCAATTATTATTATTTTTTCTCTTCTTGCTCTGTTCTCCAGATCAGTGATTTTTCTTATGAGATGTTTCACATTCTCTTCTTTTTTCATTCTTTATATTTTATTTCATTATTTCTTGGTCTCACAATTTGACAGACTTCTCTTTCTCCAATTGTAATTGTATTTTTTTCTTTTTTAAAAATTTATTTACTTTTAGTTTTCAACATTCACTTCCATGAAATTTTGAATTTCAAATTTTCTCCTCATCCAGGACAGTGTATGCTTTGATTGTCCTTTCCTCCAATCTCCCCTCCCTTCTATCACTCTGCTCTCATCTCCTTCCCTTCTATTTTCCCATAGGACAAGATAGATTTGTATACCCCATTGCATGTATATTTTATTTCCTAGTTGCATGTAAAAACAATTTTTAACAGTTTTTAAAGCTTTGAGAGTCATGTTCTTGCCCTCCTCTTTCCTCATCCACTATCAGACATGTTGTAAAAGACTAATTTTATTCCCCTCTATCCTGTCTTGTCCTCCATTAATTCTATTCTCTCCTTTGACCTGTCCTTCTACAAAAGTATTTTCTTCCAATTACCCCTTCCCACAATGTGCCATCCCTTCTATTATCTTCTCTCTCTTATCCCCTTTCTCCCCTGCTTTCCTGTAGACTAAGAAAAACTACATAGTTAAGAATGTACAACATTCTACATCTCCCTTTCTCTTATACATTCCTCTCAACACCTAATTTTCTTTTTTATATATCATCTTTTATATACAGCACATCCTGTACTCTCTCCCTGTATACATATACTCATATGCATATATACATATATATTTCCTCCAACTATTGTAATACTGAGAATGGTCTTATGAGTTACAAATAATCATCTTTCCATGTAGGAATGTAAACAGTTCAACTTTAATAAATCCCTTATGGCCTCTCTTTCCTGTTTACCTTTTCATGCTTCTTTTGATTTTTGAATTTGAAAGTCAAATTTTCTATTTCTCTCTGGTCATTTAAACAAAAATCCTCGGAAATCCTCTATTTCATTGAAGTTCCATTTTTTTCACCAGAAGTATGATACTCAGTTTTGCTGGGTAGGTGACTTTTGGTTTTAATCCTAACTCCTTTGACCTCTAGAATATCATATTACAAGCCCATACTTTCCTTATTGTAGAATCTGCTAACTCTTACGGTACCTTGATTGTGTTTCCATAATATTTGAATTGTTTTTTTTCTGGCTCCTTGTAATATTTTCTCCTTGACCTGGGAACTCTGGAATTTGGCTAGAATGTTCCTAGGAGTTTTCCTTTTGAGATTTCTTTCAGGAGGTGATTGGTGGATTCTTTACACTTTTATTTCACCCTATGTTTCCAGAATATCAGGGCAGTTTCCTTGATAATTTCTTGAAAGATGATATCTAGGCCCCTTTTTTGATCATGACTTTCAGCTAGCGCAATAATTTTTAAATGATCTCTACTGGATCCATTTTCCAGGTCAGCTATTTTTCCAAGGAGATACTTCACATCATCTTCTAATTTTTCATTCTTTTGTTTCTGGTCTATAATTTCTTGATTCCTCATAAAGTCATTAGCTTCCATTCACTCCATTTTAATTTTCAAGGTATTATTTTCTTCAGCTAGCTTTTGGACCTCTTTTTCTATTTGGCACATTCTGCTTTTTAAGACATTGGTTTTTTGGACCTCTTTTGTCATTTGGGTTAGTCTGATTTTAAAGATGTTATTTTCTTGAGCATTTCTGTGGGTTTCTTTTAGCAAGCTGTTGATTTGCTTTTCATGATTTTCTTGTATCACTCTCATTTTTCTTCCCAGGTTCTCCTCTATTTCTCTAATTTGATTTTCAGAATCCTTTTTGCGCTCTTCCATTGCCTACGACCAATTCATGTTTTTCTTGGAGGCTTTAGATGTAGGAGCTTTGGCTTTGTTGTCTTCTTCTTGTTGTATGTTTTGATCTTCCTTGTCACCAGTGATATAAGAAAATACTGCTTCACTGATAATGTAAGAAGCTATAGTCTGTTTATTTGCCCCCCATTTGTTCATTTCCTCAGCCACTTACTTGAATTTGAGCTCTTTGTTAAATGGGAGTCTCCAGAAGCAGCCTCTGCTTCAAGTAGTGGCTGCTGTTGACCTGGGGCTGGGACTGGTGCCAGACCACACTCACCTGTCAGACAGGAGAGTAGCCCTTCCCATTGATTTTTGAAGTTGTCTTTGGTGTTTGTTGGTTTAGAAGTCTGAAAAACGCAGCAGGTACCAGTGATTCAGTTTCTTAAGTCCTGAACCAGCTCCGTCCATGCTTATATGGCCTATGCTGAACTGGACTCTGCTACCATTCCAGTGCAATAGATTCTTCCTGAAGACCTTCCAGATTGTCTTATGTTAGAAATTTGCTTCAGTCTGTCATTTTGTGTCTTCTGCTGCATTAGAATTTTTTGAGTCATTTTTACAGGTTATTTGAGTGGACTGGGGCTAGAGATCTAGCAGGTACCTGCTTCTCCTCAAACATCTTGATTCCATCCCTCTCCATTCTAATTTTCAAGGAGTTGTTTTCTTCCTTAAGACTTTAGATCTCCTTTTCCAGTTGATTAACTTTCTTTTCATAATCTTATTGTTTTTCTTGGATTGCCTTTTTAAAATATGTTTAAGTTTTTTTTGCCCAACCTCTCTCACGTAATTTCAAAGTCTTTTTAAGCGTTGCATATGAATTCTTTTGGGGGAGATGACCAATTGGTATTACCCTTCGGAGTAGTAGAGGTTTTGCTTCAGTATGCTCCTTTGAAGACAAGCCATGTTCTTCTCTATTTCCATGGCAGTTTTCTATATTGGGGTTCATTCTTCTTTGCCTGATCATTTCTTATTTTCATTTATAGCAACTTGTAATCACCTCTAGTCCTGGGATATGGAGGATAATACCTCTGGCTTCAGTTTCTCTTTCATTTCTTCTCTCTGGACAGAAATGAATCTTTCTTTTCATAATCTTCTTGTTTTTCTTGGATTGTCTTTTCAAATTTGTTGTTTTTTCTTTCTTTTTTTTTTTTTGCTCATTTGATTTTAAAGTATTTTTTTAAATTTTGCTTACCTGTAAGTGTCTGCAGCAAGCAGGATCCCACCCCACTGCTTCTGCATTCACTAGGAGTGTGCTGGTTCTTTCTCACCAATGGCTATTTCTCAGCAGCACAGCTTGTCCTGCAGTCCCTAATTAGCAGAGGTTCTCTAAATCTTCTCCTGGTCAGAGAACCAATTCCCCAACATCCAACACTATCCATGAGGTGAAAATCCCTGTGGCTGGAGCTGAGGTTATCTCACAGTCTAGTTAGTCCCAGGACTTGCCTTTTAGGTGAACTAATCTGAAGGTGTTTAGACTTCATAGAGACCAAAACTTACTCCTATAGTTTTTCTCTTACATTCTTCTCCCTTTGTCCCAGGAGAATTTTTCTTTTGCCCTTGTTCTTTATTTTACAACTCTACATTAGCCCTGAGGTACTATTTTGTATTGTTTGTAGGGGAAATATGGAGAGCTTGGAATTTTCTGACCTACTCCACCATCTTTCCAGAATCCCCTCCCTCTCCATTTTTTTAAATTGTAGATTTCTTTTGGTTTCTATTCTTTTTTTCTGGACTCATTTGTAGTTAGGCTATCAAGATTTATATAATTCAGCAACTCCAGCATTGGATCCAACAATCGATCATTGGACAAAAATTTCACATTTAAGTTTATGTCAAATTATACTTATTAAAATTTTCTCCTTTCTCCACAACTCTATTGCTATTAACAAAAGAAGAGAATATGCAGGATAAAGAGCTATATTTTAATGCTTTAATGAATTGCTATATATAAAACCAAATTAAAAACATTGTCAGATTGCTAACCTATTGGTGATTAACCTCTCTCTACATAACTATAATTCTCCATATAAACCATACTCAATATATTGCTAGGACTGTCCATGGAGTTTCAGTTACATTAACCCAAGGTTTAAGAATAGGGATTTGTGGAGGAATTAAAGATTATAGACACAATTCATATTTAAGATATGTAAGATTAATACAAAGTGAACAGCTAAAGCTCAGTAACATTTTCATAAATCGTATGTACATCTGCAACAAAAAGTAAAATAGAGGTATACACACACATTGAAAATATGTATAAAAAGGTTTATTTTTTATTTTATTTTATTTATTATTTTAAATTTATTTATTTAACTTTTAACATTCATTTTCACAAAATTTTGGGTTCCAAATTTTCTCCCCATTTCTCCTCTCCCCCCACCCCAAAATGCCAAGAATTCTAATTGCCCCTATCACTGATCTGTCCTCACTTCTAACATCCCTCCCTTCCCTTGTCCCAATCTTCTCTTTTGTCCTGTAGGGCCAGATAACTTTGTATACCTCATTACCCATATTTCTTATTTCCTAGTAGTAAGAACAATACTCTACAATTGTTCTTAAAACTTTGACTTCCAACTTCTCTTCATCCCTCCCTCCCCCCCCCGCCATTCCCTTTTGGAAGGCAAGCAATTCAATATAAGCCATATCTGTGTAGTTTTGCACATGACTTCCATAATAGTTATGTATGAGAGTAACTATATTTCCCTCCATCTTATCCTGGCCCCCATTGCTTCTCTTCTCTCTTTGGATCCTGTCCCTCCCCAAGAGAGCTGACTTCAAATTGCTCTCTCCTCTCCCTGCCTTCCCTTCCATCATGCCCCCCACCCTGCTTATCCCCTTCTCCCCCACTTTCTTGTATTGTAAGATAGGTTTTCATACCAAAATGAGTGTGCATTTTGTTCCTTCCTTTAGTCGAATGTGATGAGAGTAAACTTCATGTTTTTCTCTCACCTCCCCTCTTTCTCCCTACACTGAAAAGTATTTTGCTTGAATCTTTTATAAGAGATAATTTTCCCCATTCCATTTCTCCCTTTCTCCTCCCAATATATTTCTCTCTCACTGCTTAATTTCATTTTTTAAGATATGATCCCATCCTCTTCAATTCCTTCTGTGCTCTCTCTGTGTGTGTATGTGTGTGTGTATGCATGTGTGTAATCCCACCAACTTTCCAGATACTGAAAAGTTTCAAGAGTTAGAAATTTTGTTTTTCCATGCAGGAATGTAAACAGTTCAACTTTAGTAAGTCCTTTGTGACTTCTCTTTGCCATTTACCTTCTCATGCTTCTCTTCATTCTTGTGTTTGAAGGTCAAATTTTCTTTTCATCTCTGGTCTTTTCATCAAGAATGCTTATAAGTCCTCTATTTCATTGAAAGACCATTTTTTTTTCCCTGAAGTATTATACTCAGTTTTGCTGGGTAGGTGATTCTTGGTTTTACTGCTTGTTCCTTTGACTTCTGGAATATCATACTCCAAGTCCTTTGTTCCCTTCATGTAGAAGCTGCTAGATCTTGGGTTATCCTGATTGTATTTCCAGAATACTTGAATTGTTTCTTTCTAGCTGCTTGCAATATTTTCTCCTTGACCTGGGAACTCTGGAATTTGGCCACAATGTTCCTAGGAGTTTGTCTTTTTGGATCTTTTTCAGGAGGTGATTGGTGGATTCTTTCAATATTTATTTTGCCCTCTGGTTCTAGAATCTCAGGGCAATTTTCCTTGATAATTTCATGAAAGATGATGTCTAGGCTCTTTTTTTGATCATGGCTTTCAGGTAGTCCCATAATTTTTAAATTGTCTCTCCTGGATCTATTTTCCATGTCAGTTGTTTTTCCAATGAGATATTTCACATTATCTCCCATTTTTTTTTTCATTCTTTTGGTTTTGTTTTGTGATTTCTTGGTTTCTCATAAAGCCATTGGCCTCGATCTGTTCCATTCTAATTTTGAAAGAACTATTTTCTTCAGTGAGCTTTTGAACCTCCTTTTCCATTTGGCTAATTCTGCTTTTGAAAGCATTCTTCTCCTCATTGGCTTTTTGAACCTCTTTTGCCTATTGAGTTAACCTATTTTTCAAGGTGTTATTTTCTTCAGCATTTTTTGGGGTCTCCTTTAGCAGGGTGCTGACTTGCTGTTCATGCTTTGACTGCATGTCTCTCATTTCTCTTCCCAGGTTTTCCTCCACCTCTCTAAGTTGATTTTCAAAATCCTTTTTGAGCTCTTCCATGGCCTGAGACCATTGAGTGGGCTGGGATACAGAAGCCTTGACTTCTGTGTCTTTCCCTGATGGTAAGCATTGTTCTTCCTCATCAGAAAGGAAGGGAGGAAAAAACCTGTTCACCAAGAAAGTAACCTTCTGGAGTCTTATTTCTTTTCCCTTTTCTGGGCATTTTCCCAGCCAGTGACTTGAATTCTGAGTGTCCTGTCCATACCCCCCTTGCCTCTGGATCCTCCTAGCCAGCGCTTGGGGTCTGAGATTCAAATGCTGCTTCCCAGGCTCAAGGCTCTGGGTTGGGGCAGGGCTGCTATTCAGGGTGAGATCGCGTTCAGGTGGTCAGGTGGGAGCAGGGCTGCCTCACGGGCTCAGTTCCCTAAGGAGGTTTATGCAGAGACCTTCAACAATGGATCCAGGCTCCTGCCTGCTTGGGGAGCCCAGGTCTTCTGCCATCTCCACTGTTGCCTCCCAAGGGGGCCTGGGTTATGGGGGCACCCCACTCCCCTCTCGACCTGCCAAAGAGACCCTCTCACTGACCCCCATCACCTGTGGGTGGAGGGACCCGCACAGCTGCTGGAGATTCCATCCCCAAAGCCTGCTCAGATCTGCTCCTCTCGTCGCCCATGCGGCCACGGCAGGGCTGGGCTCTGCTCCACATCCATAGCACGATGGACATTTTGTGAAAGGTTTGCAGGGCTCTCTGGAGCAGAAATCTCGTCCACTCCACCATTCTGTGGCCTCTGCTGCTCCAGAATTCGCAGGGGGTTCTTTTTTACAGATATTCTATGGGTTGTGGGTTCAGAGCTAGCGTATGTGCATCTGTCTACTCCGCCATCTTGGCTCAACCCCCCCTAAAGAATTTCTTAAGGAATAAAAATGACTAAATGGAAAAAGAGGTCCAAAAGCTCACTGAAGAAAATGCTTCTTTAAAAATTAGAATTGGGGAAGTAGAAGCCAATGATTCCATGAGACATTAACGGACAGTAAAACAGAATCAAAAGAAGAGATCATGAAATAACTCAGCGAAAAAACTTCTGAAGTAGAAAGTAGATGGAGGAAAGTAATTTAATACTGATCAGAGTACCTTAAAGCAACGTTCAAAACAAAAAGAGCCTTGCCATCGTATTTCAAGTCATCACCAAGGAAAATTATCCTGATACTCAAGAATCAGAAAGTGAAATAGTCAAAGGATCCATCAATTAATTGCCTCTTAAAATATCCCAAAAGGAAAACTCCCAAGAATATTATGGACAAATTCCAGAGCTCCCAGGTCAAGGAGAAAATACTGACAGCAGTCAATTTAAGAAAGGGAGTACAATTCTAATATCAAAAAGGCACAATTAGGATAACACAAGGTTTACCAGCTTCCATATTAAAGGATCAGAGGGCTTAGAATACAATACTCAGAAGGTAATGGAGATAGGAATCCAATTAAGAACAAACTATCCAGAAACATTGAGTATAATCCTTCGGGTGGATAATATATATTCAATGAAAGAGAGAGCTTTCAATCATTCCTTTTTTTTTACTTTAAAATTTGATTTATTTAATTTAAAACTTAAATAATTATTTCACATTAAGGTTTAAATAACTAGTGTGTGTGTGTGTGTGTGTGTGTGTGTGTGTGTGTGTGTGTATGATAGAAATAATTGATGCTAATTTCAAGGATTGCCCCTATAATCAAAAAAGGAATAAATGACATTTACATAAAGCTTTAAAGGTAATTCAAGTGAATTGGATTTAAGTGAGGGAGGACTGTTTAAAGTCACCAGCCAAACTTCTCCTTTGGAGCCATTTGGATCCAATGACTAGATATAGATCAGAATGGCTAGAGATGATCCAGGATGCAGTGGGAGATCTTAGCCTTTTCTTTTCTTTTCTTTTTTTATTATTATTTTATTTGTTTTCAGTGTTCTACAGTCACTCCCATATAACTTAGATTTTTTTCTCTCTGTCCTCCTCCTTCCCCCCTCCCTCATCCTTTCTTGCCTGAGGTGGCATACAATTTTATATAGGTTCTACCCATACATTTCTATTAAAGATATTTTCATTTTAGTCATGTTGCAAAGAAGAATTAAAATGAATGGGAGAAATCATAAAACAAACCATAACCTAACACAAAAGCAAATGATCTGCTACATTCTAAGTTCGAATCTCATAGTTCTTTCTCTGGATATAGAAGGCATTTTGCCTTACGAGACCATTGGGGATTTTTTAAGTCCTTGCATTGCAATGAAATTCTAAGTCTGCCAGAAAAAATCCTCCCACACTGTGGTTGTTGCTGTGTATAAAGTTCTCCAGGTTCTACTCCTTTCACTCAGCATCAGTCCATATAAGTCTTTCCAAGTGTCCCTGAAGTCTTCCTGTTCATCATTTCTTATAGCACAATACTATTCCATAACATTCATATACCACACTTTATTCAGGGATTCCCCAGTTGATGGGCATCCCCTTGATTTACAGTATTTGGCCACCACAAAGAGTGCTGCCATAAATATTTTTGTACATGTGGGACTCTCTCATTTTTATGATCTCTTGGGGATACAATCCTAGAAGCAGTGCTGCTGAGTCAAAGGGTATGCACATTTTTGTAGCCCTTTGGGCATAGTTCCAAATTGCTCTCCAGAATGGTTGGATCAGCTCCAGAAACAAAGAATTAGTGTTCCACCTCTCCCAAATATTTTACAACATTTATCATCATTCTATTTTGTCATGTTAGCCAATCTGGTAGGTGTGATGTGGTATCTCAGAGTTGTTTTATTTTGCATCTCTCTAGTCAATAGTGATTTAGAACATTTTTTTTTCTCACATGACTATAGATAGCTCTAATTTCTTCCTCTGAAAACTTCCTGTTCCTATCCTTTGACCATTTATCAATTGGGAAATGACTTGTAGTCTTGTATATTTGACTCAGTTCGTTATATATTTTAGAAATGAGGCCTTTATCACAGACACTAGTTGCAAAAACTCTTTCCCAGTTTTCTGCTTCCCTGGTTGCATCAGGTTGGTTTGTGCAAAAATTTTTCAATTTAATGTAATCAGAATTATCCATTTCACACTTTCTAATGTTTCCTATCTCTTCTTTAGTCAAAAATTCTTCCCTTCCCTGTAAATCTGATAAATACACTATTCCATGCTCCACTAATTTGTTTATAGTATCAGTCTTTATACCCAGATCATGTAGGCATAGGGACTTTATTCTTGTGTATGGTGTCAGACATTGTTCTATGGCTAGTTTCCGCCATATTGTTATGCACTTTTCCCAGTAATTTTAGTCAGACAGAGAGTTTTTATCCTAGAAGGGGGAGTCCTTGGATTTATCAAACAGTAGATTGTTATATTCATTGACTACCACGTCTTGGGTACCTAACCTATTCCACTGGTGTACCATTCTGTTTCTCAGCCAGTACCAACTGGTTTTGATGATTGCTGCTTTATAATACATTCTGAGATCTGGTAGGGCTAGTCCACCTTCCATAGCATTTTTTTTCATGTGTTCCCTTGATATTCTGGACATTTTGTTCTTTCACATGAATTTTGATATTATTTTTCTAGCTCTAAAAATAATAATCTGATAGTTTAATTTGTATGGCATTGAATAAGTAAATTAATTTAGGTAGAACTGTCATTTTTATCATATTAACTTGGCCCACCCAGGAGCAACTGATGTTTTTCTACTTACTTAGATCTGACTTTATTTGTGAGACAAGTGTTTTATTAGTGTGTTTGCTTTGGCAGGTCGACTCTCAAATATTTTATCATATCTATCATGACTTTAAATAGGATTTCTCTTTCTATTTCTTTTTGTTGGGCTTTGTTAGTAATATTTAGAAATGCAGAAGATTTGTGTGTTTATTTTGTAACCTGCAATGTTGCCAAAGTTGTTTGTTGTTTCAAGTAGTTTTTTACTTGAATCTCTGGGATTCTCTAAGTATATCATCATATCATCTGCATAGAGTGATAACTTAGTTTCTTCTTTGGCTGTTCTAATTCCTTCAGTTTATCTTTCTTGTCTTATTGCTACTCCTAATATTTCTAGTACCATATTGAATAATAGTGATGATAATGGACATATTTGTTTTACCCCTGATCTAATTGGAAATGCATCTAGCTTATCCCCATTGCATATAATGCTTCCCGAAGGTTTTAGGTAGATATTGGTTACTATTTCATGGAAAATTCTATTTATTTCTGTGTTCTCATGTGATTTCAGTAGGAATGGGTATTTGAGTTTGTGAAAAGTTTTTCTGCATCTACCAAGATAATCATTTGGGTTCTGTTAGTTTTGTTGTTGATATCATCAATAATGTTAATAATGTTCCTAATATTCAACCAGCACTGCCATGCTGGTATAAATCCTACCTCATCATAATGTATTATTCATGTGATAAGTTGATGTATTCTTTTTGCTGAAATCTTATTTAAATTTTTTTGCATCTATATGCATTAGATAAATTAGGCTACAATATTCTTTCTGTTTTGGCTCTTCCTGGTTTAGGTATCAAAACCATATTTATATCATGAAAAGTATTTGGGAGGAGTCCTTCTTTCCCAATTTTCCCAAATAGTCAGTATAATATTGGAAGTAACTGTTCTTTAAATGTTTGATAGAATTAATTTGTAAATTCATCTGGCACGGAGACTTTTTCCTAGGGAGTTTGTTGATGGCTTATTTAATTTCTGTTTCTGAGATGGGGTTGGTTAAGTGTTAAACATTGACTTCTGTTAATCTGGGCAATTTATAGTTTGCAAAATAATCATCCATCTCATTTAGATTGCAGAATATATGGGCATCTAGTTGGGCAAAGCAATATCTAAGTCTTTTTTTTAATTTCCTCCTCATTTTAGTTGAGTTCACCCCTTTCTTTTCTAACATTGGTAATTTGGTTTTCTTCTTTTTCTTAATCAAATTGACCAAAGATTTATCCATTTTATTGTTTTTTTCATAAAACCAACTCAGTTTTATTTATTAGTTCAATAGTTTTCTTACTTTCAGTTTTGTTAATCTCTCCTTTGGTTTTCATTATTTGTAATTTGGTATTTATTTGGAGATTTTCAATTTGTTCTTTTTCTAGCTTTTTCTGCTGCATGTGTAATTTATTGATCTCCTCTTTCTCTGTTTTATTCATGTAGTTCAAAGATAGAAAGCTTGCCCTAAAAATTGCTTTTGCAGTATTCCATAAGATTTGGTAGGTTGTCTCATTATTGTCATTCCCTTGAATGAAGTTGTTGATTGTTTCTATGATTTGTTGTTTACCTCCTTCCTTTTTTAGGATTAAATTATTTAGTTTCCAATTAATTTTTCATCTATCTTTCCATAGCATTTTATTACATATAATGTTTATTTCCTCATGATATCAGAAGGATGCATTGACTATCTCTGTCTTTCTGCACTGGATTGTGAGGTTTTTATGCCCTAGTACATGTTCAGTTTTTGTATATGAGCCATGTACTGCTGAGAAAAAGGTATATTCTTTCCATCCCCATTCAGTTTTCTCCAGAGATTTATATCTGCTTTACTCTTAGTTCTATTCATATCCTTAACTTCTTTCTTGTTTATTTTGAGGTTGGATTTATCAAGTTCAGAGAGGGGGAGGTTGAGGTTTCCCACTATGTAGTTTTGTTGTCTATTTCTTCTTGTAACTTAACTTCTCTTCTAAGAATTTGGATGCTATACCACTTGGAGCATATATCTTTAGTAATGAAATTGCTTCATTGTCTATGGTTCCTTTTAGCAAGGTATAGTTTCCTTTTTTATCTCTTTTCATTAGATATATTTTTGCTTTTGCTTTGTCTGAGATTGGGATTGCTTCCCCTGCTTTTTTTTTTTTTAAATCAGCAGAAGCACAAAATCTTCTACTCCAATTCTTCTGCCTTTACCCTTTGTGTATGCTCCTGTTTCAAATGTGTTTCTTGTAAACAACTTATTGTTGTATTATGATTTTTTATCCATTCTGCTATCAGTCTCTCTTTTATGGGAGAGTTCATCCCATTCACATTCACAGTTATGATTACTATCTCTGTCTTTCCTTTCATCCCCTTTCCCCTTGTTTATGTTTTTAATTCTCCCTTCTTCTTTCCCCTCCACAACTGAGTTTTAATTTTTGACCACTGTCTCCCTCAATCTTCCCTCCCTTCTTTCAGCCCCTGTCCCTTTTGATCCCCCTTTCCCTTACTACTTCTTTCATCCCTTTTAGCCTCCCCTCCCTTTTCTTTCACTTTCCCCTCCTACTGCCTTTAGTGCTAATTGTATTTCTGTACTTAACTGAGTTTGTTGTATCTTCCTTGAATCCAATCAGATGAGAGTACCTCTCAAACAATGCTCATCTCTCTCCCCTCTTTCTCTCTACTGTAATATATTTTTGTTCCTCTTACTATGGTGGAATTTATTTTATTCTGCCTCCTCCTTTTCACATCTCTCATTACAATCCCTTCACACCCTTAAATCACATGTGTTTCACGTCATTTAATTTATACTTATTTCCTCAATCTATGTAAATCCCTTTTACATTTCATAATAAATATACAATTCTCAATATTAACAAGTATCATCTTCCCTCATAAGAATGTAAACAGTTTGCCCATATTGTGTAGCAAGTTTTTTTTTGTTTTTTTTTTTCCTCACTGTTTGCCTTTTTATGCCTCATCTGAGACCTGGATTTGAAGATCAAATTTTCTCTTGAGTTCTGATCTTTCCATGAGACAGATCTGGAAGTGCCTTATTTCACTGAATGTCCATCTCCTTTCCTCAAATATTATGCTCAACTTTGCTGGGTAATTAATCCTTGGTTGTAGTCCCAGCTCCTTTGCCTTATGGAATATCATATTCCAGTTCCTTCATTCTTTTAATGTAGAAGCTGTAAGATTGTGTGTTATACTTACTGTCCTTCCTCGATATTTGAATTCTTTGTTTCTGACTGCTTGCAATATTTTCTCCCTCAATTTATAGTTCTGGAATTTGGAACGATATTCCTTGGTGTTTTTAGCTTGGGTTCCTCCCAGGAAGTGAATGGGGGATTCTTTCAGTGATTATTTTGCCCTCTGTGTCAAGGACTTCTGGTAAATTTTCCTTGATGATTTCTTGAACGATATTTTCCAGGCTCTTTTTTACATCATGGCTTCCTGATAGGTCAATCATCCTTAGATATTCTCTCCTGGATCTATTTCCAGGTTGGTTGTTTGTCCAGTGAAATATTTTACATTTCCTTGTCTCTTTTCATTCTTTAGATTCTATTTGACTGATTCTTGATGTCTCACAGATTCATTAGCTTCTACTCGCTCAATTCTGTTACTTATGAAATTGTTTTCTTCATTTTACTTTTGCATCTCATTTTCCATCTGTCCACTTCCTCCTTTTAAGAAGTTATTTGTACCAGTTAGGTTTTGTACTTCCTTTTCCATTTGTCCAATTGTCCTTTTTTAAGGAGTTATTCTCTTCAGTGTAATCTTTTTTCATATTTTTAAAATCATTGGCCAGTTTTTCTTCTATTTGTCTAATTTTGGTTTTAAAATCTTCCAGAGCTCTTCCAAGGAGGCTCTTTGTGCTTCAGACCATTTCATATTCCCTTCTGAACTTTCATATGGGAGTACAGTCTCAATACTGATCTCTTTGGTATTTGTGTTTTGGTCCTTGTCCCTGTAGAAAGATTCTATTGTCTTTTCTGCTTTGCTTCTTACTCATGACAAAGTAAGTCATGGCTTACTTTTTTTTCTGGCTTTTTTTTGGCTTTTTCCCTGGCTTTTAAAGTAGATCTCTGGGTGTTTGGCACAGAGAGCTCTGTCCCACAATTCTCGTGCCTAAAACTTGTGTCTTTGTGTGTTGTGGCCTCTTGTTCTTTCATCTAGAAACTAAATTTCTGCAGGTTTCCTGGTGCTGAGCTGTCTGGTGTTTGAAAGCAAAGGTCAGGTGAGTTCTTTTTGTTTTTTACCCCTGCGGTTACCCTGGACCTAGCTTGCTATGTGTGAGGGAGGAGTGATCTGGACACTAGAAACTCCTCTGCTGAGCTAGTACTTAGGCAAGCTCAACTGTCTGTGTTAGTGTCTTTCTGATTCCATTGGGGTCCTGAATCAGGGCTGGAGTCCTGGTGTTGGTAGTTACTGGCTTCATCCTCCTAGGGTTCAGGATCTTCTCCCAGTTTGTTGAGGTGGGACTGTCTGGGCCAGTTTTGATGTTGCTCTGGTGCCCTTTGGCAACAGTAGGATAACTCCTCTTTATCAATCTGTCTGTTGTCATGGGTTGAATCTGGTTACCTCTTCTTCTGATCCAGGGTTTTTCCCAGGGACATATTCACTGGGCTTTTCAAGGTCAACAAGGGGAAAGAGATAGAAATTACTGATCACTCTACTATCTTGGCTCCCGGAACTGGAAATCGATCCACTTTCAATCATTCTTGATAAAAAGACTGAAACTGATTAGAAAATTCAACTTTCAAGTACGAGACTCAAAAAAAAAAAAAGAATAAAAAGATAAACATACAATCAAAACTATAAAGGAATCAATAAGATTAACGTATTTGAATTTCCATAAGGAAAAATGAAAATTCTCCATCTTAATAACTTTATAATTATCAGGACAGTTAGAAGTAGTACATGTAGACAGAGGGCAGGGCATGGATTGGTTAGAATGGAATAATTTTTATTTTTTAATAATAAAATAATTTCAAAACTCAAAGGTAAGTGATTAGAAAGAATGAAGGAGTCATTTGTTAAAATGATAAGAAAGACTTATGTAAAACCATCTGCAAACATTATTTGCAATGTGGACAAGATAGAAGCCTTCCCAACAAGATGAGGAGTGAAATAAGACTGCCCATTGTCTCCCAAATTATTGAGTATCATATTAGAAATGTTAGCAATAGCAATAAAAGAAGAAAAAGAAATTGAAAGAATACAAAAGGACAAAGATAATCCAAAGTATCTCTTTTGAGGATGATATGGTGATGTCATTGGGAATACCAAAGATTAACCTTTTACCTAATTAAAAATTTTAGTAAAGTAGCAGGATATAAAATAAACTCTTATAAGTCATCTGTTTTTCTATACATCACCAAGAAAGCCCTGCAAGAAGAGATCATAGGAGATATCCATTTAAAATACCTGAACATTATAAATCCAGAAACTACATGAATATAATTATAAAACACTTTTTTTAAGGAATAGAATCAGATTTAAGCAATGGGAGGAATACTACTTATTCATGGGCAGGTAGAGCTTATATAATAAAACTCAAAATTTTACTTCAATTAAACTATGTATTCATTGCTATCTAAATTAAATTCTACAAAAATATTTTACTGAGATAGAAAAATAGTAACAATATTCATCTAGTAGAACAAAAGTTCTAGAATATCAAATGAATTAATGAAAAAATGTAAAGGGAAGAGGTTTAGTATTACCAGATCTTATAGAGCTAGAACATTAAAACTGTTACTACCTAAGAAATAAGAAAGGTAGATCTCTGGAACAGAATAGAAACATAATACACAGGAGTAAATGACTATAGTAAACTTGTGCTTTACAAATGTAGTGATTAAAACATTTTGGAAAAGAATTCACTCTTTGATAAAAAAATGTTAGAAAAACTAAAAAGCATTATGGCGGAAGTTGGGCATAGACAAATATCTTATACCATTTACTGAGATAAGGTCAAAATGGATATAAAATCTGAATATAAAGGGAGATAGCACAAGAAAATTGGAAGAACATGGGATATGTTAACTATCAGATGTATGATTAGGAGAAACATTAGTGAATAAATGGGAGAATATTGTGCAATATAAAATAGATAATTTTGATTTCATTAAGTTAAAATGTTTTTGTATAAATAAAACCAATGCAGCCAAGGTTAGAATGAAAGCAGAAAAGTTTTAAGAAAAATTATAATTTCTCAGATAAATGGTTGATATCCCAAATATATAAAGAACTTTTGTCAAATTTGTAAAAATACAAGTCATTCCCAAACGGATAAATGATCAAAGAGTATGAATAGACAGATTTTCAATGAATATATCAAAATCATCTACAGTCATGTGAGAATATGCACTAAGCCACTAGTGATTACAGAAACACAAATTAAAACGATATTGTAATATTGAAGCAATAATTTCAGTAGAGAGAATGGCAACAATCAAGCAAAGTAGATATAAATAAAAAAAAAAAAAAACAGAAGCAGAATACATTAAAACCCCGCAATTAAACACACAATTGAAAATTCTGAAAATCAAAGGAGAGATTAAAAAACTGAAGATAATAAAACCATTGAACTAATAAATAAAACTACACAATAGTTTTATGAAAAAAACTAATAAAATGGCTAGAACTATGGTTGTTAATTTTTAAGAGAAAAAAAAAAAGAAAACCAAACGGTCAGAATAAAAAATGAAAGGGGGTGAATTTACCACCAATGAAGATAAAATTAAAACATTTATTAGCAGCTATTTTGCCCAATTTTGTGCCAATAAATCTGACCAACTATGAGAGATGAATGAATATTTAGAAAAAATATTTTTGCCCAGATTAACAGAAGATGAAATAAATACTTAAATAACTACATCATAGAAAAAAAGAAATTGAGTAAGTCATATAGGAACTTCCCAATTAAAAATATCCAATACCAGATGGATTTAAAATTAATTTTATCAAACATTTAAAGAACAATTAATTCCAATATAATACAAACTGTTAGGGAAAATAGGCAAAAAAAGAGTCCTTCTAAATTGCTTTCAGGCCATAAATATGGTACTCATCCTGAAGCCAGGAAAAGCAAAACTAGAAATAGAAAGTCATATACCAATTTCTAGTGCCAATATCGATGCACATTTTTAAAATAAAATACTAGCAAGTAGATTGCCCAATATATCACAAAGATCATATACTATGATCAATGGGATTTATACCAGGAATGCAAGACTGATTCAATATTAGGAAAACTATCAGCATAAGTCGTCATATCAATAATAAAATCAATAGAAATCATATGATTATCCCAATAGATGCAGAGAAAGCTTAAAAAAATACAGCACCTATTCTTAATAAAAACAGTAGAAAGCATAGGAATAAATGGATCTTTCCTTAAAATGATAATTAGTATCTATCTAAAGCCTTTAGCAAGCATTGTGCGTAACTGGGATAAACTACAAGCCTTTCCAAGAAGATCAGGTTAAGGAAATGGCGACTATTTTCACAACTGTTATTCAATATTGTAGATGTTATGATGGTATACTTAGAGAATCCTAGAGCTTCAACTAGAACAAAACTGTTTGAAATATTTAAAAACTTTAGTAAAGTTGCAGGATATAAGATAAGCCTGATTAAATCATCATTTCTATATATTACCAACGCAATCCAGCAGCAAGAGGTAGAAAAGGAAATTCCATTTAAAATAACTCTAGAAAATTGGGACAGAATACTTAGATGGGGGAGGAGGGCTGGTACTTCTGGTAACCTACTTTAATCAGGAATTGGTTTAAGAGGGAATAATACATATATATCTAGAAGAATAAAAAAATCTTTCAAATTCAGAGGAAATAAAATGGAAGGGAAATAAGAGGGGGAAGAGGACAAGGGAGGGTGAGAGAATAGGTAAAAAGGGGATTTGGAAGGGTGTTTAGATTTATGGGAATAAGATAGGAGGGAGAAAGGCAAGCAATAAGAGGGAAAGGTAAAGAGTGGAAGCAAAGTAGACAGGCAGGAGGGATAGGAAACAAGAGATATACACAAACATAAATACCAAAGCTTATATGTAGAATAGGTTTGGGAAAGCATATGTCTATATATGGATGTATATATGTATATGTGTATCCATATATCTATAGGCATAGAGAAACATATATAAACTTTATTGTAGCATTCTGGTGGACTGTGTTTGTGTTTGTGTGTGTGTGTGTGTGTGTGTGTGTGAAAGAATAATATTAAAAAAACAAGTAGAGAACAAAAGAACTTCACAAGGAAGCAAAGAGAAGATGGACAGTTTTCAATACAGCAAGTATAATTTATCATACAAGCTTTATTGAAATGAAAATATATTAAATAAGTTGAATCCTCACTTATATTCTACTATGCATATGACATACTCTTATTTCTTTTTAACTTTGTATTTAAGTTCCAATATTAAAATTTATAACATGTTTTTGTTTCTTTTCTCTATTTTGTATTTGTGTTCTGGCATTTGTGTGTAAAATAAAATTAATCTAGACAATACAAAATACTTGGAAGCCTACCTGCTAAGACAAACCCAGGAGCTATTTGAACACAATTATAAAACACTTTTCACACAAATATATTCAGAACTAAACAATTAGAGAAATATCCATTGCTCATAGGCCAGTCAAAGCTAATAAAATAAAAGCGACAATACTACCTAAATTAATTTACTTATTCAGTGTTGTGCCAGTCAAATTACAAAAAACAAAACAAAACAAAAACAAAAAACTTCTATAAAGAGCTCTGAAAATAAGAAAAAATTTCATCTGAAAAAAGAAAAAGTAAAGAATATCAAGGGGATTAACTAAAAGAAATGTGAAATAAAGATACCTTAGCAGAATCAAATCTCAAACTGTATTGCAAAGTCATAGTCATTAAAACAATCTGCTACTCAGTAAAAAATAAAGTGGTAGATCAGTGGAATGAATTATGTACACAATAAAAGATAATAGATAGCCATAATCATCTCGTGTTAGATAAATGCAAAGATCCAAGATTGGGGACAATTCCTGAATTTGCCTCATTATATATGGTGCCGTTTTAGCAGGATATACTTTCCTTCCTTGTCTCTTTTGATTAGATATATTTCTGCTTTTTCTTAATCTGAAATTAGGATTGCTACAATGTATTCAAAATCAGAATTCGGCAAGTAGAATCTAATGATGCTCTGAGATAACAAGAATCAGTCAAACATAATCCAAAGAATGAAAAAACAGAAGAAAACATAAAATATCTCATTGGAAAAGCAGCTGGCCTGGAAGATAGATCCAGGAGAGAAAATCCAAGAATTATTGGTTTACCAGAAAGCCATTATGAAGAAAAGAGCCTGAACAGTATCTTCCAAGAAATCATCAAAGAAAATTGCCCACAGGAACTAGATCTAGAGGGCAAAATAGTCATCAAAAGAATCTATCATTCACCTTCTGAAAAGGATCCCAAATGGAAAACACCAAGGAATATCATTGCCAAATTCCAGAACTATCAAGTGAAGGAGAAAATACTGCAAACACCAAGAAAAAAACAATTCAAATATCAAAGAACTACAGACAGGATAAAACAGGATCTTGCAGCTTCCACATTAAAAAAGTAGAGGGATTGGAATATGATATTCCATAAGGCAAAGGAGCTGGGACTACAACAAAGGATCAATTACACAGAAAAATTGAGCATAATATTTCAGACAAGTTGATGGACATTTAATGAATAAGGGATTTCTAGACTTTCCTGATGAAAAGGCCAGAGCTCAATAAAAAATTCGATCTTCAAACACAAGTCTCAAGAGAGACATAAAAGGTAAACTAGGAAAAAAAAACAAAACTTGTTATTCAATATGGGCCAACTGATTACATCCCTTTAAGGGAAGACGATACTTGTTGATCTTGAAAAAAATGTGTATTTGTTATGATATGTAAAAGGGTTGTACATAGATAGAGGGAGTGGGTATAAATTAAATGACTTGACAATAAAAATATTTTTTTAGAGTGGGAAGGGATTGTAATGGGAGATGTGAAAAGAAGGAAGCAGAATAACAGGCTATTGAATCCCAGGAAGGGACCCCAAAACATATTACAGTAGAGGGAAGGAGGAGAGAGAGATGAGCATCATTTGAGATTTACTCTCATCTGATTTGTTTGAAGAAGGGAAACAAAAAACTTAGTTGAATGTAACTTAAGGGAAAAGAAAAGGGAAGAAGTAGTAAGGCAAAAGGGGAGTAAAAAGGAGAGGGGCTGAAAGAAGGGAGGGAAGACTGAGGGAGGTAGTGCTTACAAATTCAAAACCTTGTGGAGAGAAAGGGAGATGAGAGAACTAAAAGTATAACTGGGAGGAAAGAGGATGGATGTAAAGACACAGATAGTAATCATAACTATGAATGTAAATGGAATGACCTCTACCATAAAATAGAGGTTGATAGCAAAACAGAGGAAAACCATAATGCAACAATATGTTGTTTTCAAGAAACGCATATGAAACAGGGGAATACACATTGGGTAAAGGTGAAAGGTTGGAGCAGAATATATTGTGCTTCAGCTGATGTAAGAAAAACGGGGGTAGTAATTCTAACCTCAGACAAAGCAAAGTCAGAAACAGATCTAATAAAAAAAGATAAGGAAGGAAATTATATCCTGCTAAAAGGCACCATAGATTATGAAGCACTATCATTACTAAATATATATGCTTCAATTGGAATGGCATCCAAATACTTAGAGGAGAAGTTAAGGGAGTTACAGGTAGAAATAGACAGCAAAACTATACTAGTGGAGGACCTCAACTTCCTCCTCTCTGAACTTGATAAATCTAACCTCAAAATAAACAAGAAAGAAGTTAATGCAATGATTAAGTCTCCGGATTAGGTAGACATGATATATCTCTGGAGAAAATTGCATGGGAATATAAAGCAATATACCTTTTTCTCAGTGATATATGGCACATATACAAAAATTGACTATGTACTAGGTCATAAAAACCTTACAATCTGAGGCAGAAAGGCAGAGATAGTCAATGCCTCCTTTTCAGATCATAATGCAATGAAAATTATACCTATTAAAAGACCATGGAAAGATAAACCAAAAATTAATTGGAAACTAAATAATGTAATCCGAAACAACAAATCATAGAAACAATAAACACTTTCATTCAAGAGAAGACAGTAATGAGACAACCTATCAAATTTTATGGTATACTGAAAAATCAGTTCTTAGGGGAAGTTTTATATCATTGAACACCTACATGAATAAAATAGAGAAAGAGGAGATCAATGAATTGGGCAGACAGCTGAAAAAGCTAAAAAAAGAACAAATTGAAAATCCCCAAGTAAATGCTAAATTAGAAATACTAAAAACCAAAGGAGAGATTAATAAAATTGAAATTAGGAAAACTATTGAACTTATAAATATAACTGAGTTGGATTTATGAAAAAAAAAACAATAAAATTGACAAACCTATGGTCAATATGATTAGAAAAAGAAAGAAGAAAACCAAATTACCAATATCAAAAATGAAAAAGGTGAACTCACCTCTAATGAGGAAGAAATTAATACAATAATTACAAATTGCTTTGCCTAACTGTATGCCCATAAATTTGACAATATAAATGAAATTAATTATTGTATAAAAAGTATAAATTGCCCAGATTAGCAGAAGAAGAAATTGAATACTTTAACAGCCCATTCTCAGAAACTTAAATTGAACAAACCATCAATGAACTCCCTAGGAAAATATCTCTAGGGTCATACGGATTTGAAAGAGAATTCTATCAAACATTTAAATAAAAATTAATTCTAATACTATGTAGACTATCTGGGAAAATTGTGGAAGAAGGAGTCCTCCCAAATTCTTTATATGATACAAATATGTTTCTGATACCTAAACCCGGAAGAGCCAAAACAGAAAAAGAAAATTATAGACCAATTTCTCTAATGAATATAGATGCCAAAATATTAAATAAGATATTAGCAAAAAGAATATAGCAACTTATCATGAGAAAAACACATTATGATCAGGTGGAATTTATACCAATAATGTGGGACTGTTTCAATATTGCCAGCATCATTGATCATATCAACAACAAAACTAGTAGAAACCATACGATTATCTCAATAGATGCAGAAATAGCTTTTGACAAAATACAACACACATATCTTTTGAAAATACAGAGAAGCATAGTAATAAATGGAGCCTTCCCTAAAATAACAAGCATTATCTACCTAAAACCATCAGCAAGCATTATGTATAATGAGGATAAGCTAGATGCATTTCCAATAAGATCAGGAGTGAAACTGGAATGTTCATTATCACCACTGTTATTCCATATGGTACTAGAAATGTTAGCTTTAGCAATGAGATGAAAAAGGAATTGAAGGAATTAGAAAAGGCAAAGAGGAAACTAAGTTATCACTCTTTGCAGATGATATAATGCTATACTTAGAGAATACCAGAGAATCATGTAAAAACCTACTTGAAATAATAAACAACTTCGGCAAAGTTGCAAGTTACAGAATAAACCCACATAAATCACCTACATTTCTACATATTACTAACAAACCTCAACAGCAAGAGATGGAAAGAGAAATCCCACTTAAGGCTTTGGTAGGCACTGTAAAATATCTGGGAGTCTATCTGCCAAAACAAACCCAAGGACTTTATAATCATAATTACAAAACACTTTTTGCACAAATAAAGTCAGATCTAAACAAGTGGACAAACATCAGTTGCACATGGGTAGACCGAGTTAATATGATATAACTGATAATTCTACCTAAATGAATTTACTTATTCAGTGTCACACCAATCCAACTACCAGAACATTATTTTCTAGAGCTAGAAAGATACGAAAATTCATCTGGAAGAACAAAAGGTCCAGAACGTCAAGGAAACTAATGAAAAGACATGCCATGGCATGTGTCCTAGCCCTACCAAATCTCAAATTGTATTATAAAACAGCAATCATCAAAAGCACTTAGTACTGGCTGAAAAGCACAAAGGTAGACCAGTGGAATATGTTAGGTACCCAAGTCACAGTAGTTAATGAATATAGCAATACATTGTTTGATAAACGTAGGGACCCCAGCTTCTGAGATAAGTCACTGTTTGACAAAAATTGGTGGGAAAACTGGATAATAGTGTGGTGGAAAGTAGGCATAGACCAATGCTTGACACTGTACACAAGAATGAAATCTAAATGGGTATATGATCTAGGTATAAAGATTGATAATACAAATTAGTGGAGCAAGGAATACAGTATTTGTCAGATTTACGGAGAATAGAGAAACTTTTGTCTAAGCAAGAGATAGAAAACCTTGTGAAGTGCAAAATGGATAATTCTGATTACACTAATTGAAAAGATTTTGCACAAACAAACTCAATAAAACCAAGAATAGGAGGGAAGCAGGAAACTGGGAAAGAATTTTTGCAACTGAGTCAAATTTACAAGAATACATGCCATTCCCCAATTGATAAATGGTCAAAGGATATGAACAGGCAGTTGTCAGAGGAAGAAATTAAAGCTATCTACAATGATATGAAAAAATGCTCTAAATCACTATTAATTAGAGAGATGCAAATCAAAACAACTCTGAGGTACCACATCACACTTATCAGATTGGCTAACATGACAAAACAGAAAGATGATAAATATTGGAGGAGATATGGGAGAGTTGGAACACTAATTCGTTGTAGGTGGAGCTGTGAACAAATCCAAGCATTCTGGAAAGCAATTTGGAATTATGTCCAAAGGGCTACAAAAATGTGCATACCTTTGGAACCAGCAATATTGCTTCTAGGACTGTATCCCAAAGAGATTATAAAAATGGGAAAGAGTCCCACATGTACAATAATCTTCATAGCAGCTCTCTTTGTGTTGGCCAAGAACTGGAAATCAATTGTATGTCCATCAATTGGAGAATGACTGCACAAGTTTTGGTATATGAATATAATGGAATACTATCTACTATAAGAAACCATGAACAGGAAGATTTCATAGAAGCCTGGAAAGACTGATGTGAACTTATGCTGAGCGAAAGGAGCAGTACCAGGAGAACTCTGTATACAACAACCACCACAGTGTGTAAAGAATTTTTTCTGGTAAACTTAGCCCTTCACAGCAATGAGAGGACCTTAAAAAATTCCCAATGGACTCTTAAGGCAAAATGCCTTCCACATCCAGAGAATGAACTATGCAATTGGATCATAGAATGAAGCAGGCCAATTTTCCCTGTGTTATGTTATGTTTTGTTTGGTTTTTAAGGTTTCTCTCATTCGTTTTAATTTTTCTATTCAACATGCTTCACATGCAAATATGTTTAATAAGAATATATGTGTAGAACCTATATAATATAGCATGCCGTCTTGGAGAGGGAGGGGAGACTGAGTAGAGAAGGAGGGAAGGAAGGGGAAAAAAATCTCAGATATATGGAAGTGATTACAGAAAACTGAAAACAAATTAGTCAATTAAAAATATAATAAAACAAATGCTGAAAATTCTCTTTAGCTGTAATTGTAAAATAAAATACTATTGAGTCGGGAAACAAACAAATGGGAAAAGAAATAATAAACCGAATGGTTTCTGAAAAACCTAGAAAGAAATGAATTGATGTGAAGTGAAATGAGAAGAAGCAGAAGAATATTACATAGGTTAACAGCCACATTGAGTGATGATCAACTCTGAATGACTTAACTATTCTCATCATTACTATGATCTTAAACAGTTCCAAAAGACGTATGATGAAAACATGATATCTACCTCTAGAGGAAAAAAATGATTGAGTCTGAATGTAGATTGAAAAATCCTTTTTATACATTCTTTATTATTTTTGTGCGGTAATTTTGTTTATTTTGGCCTGTGTTTTCTCTTGAAACATTACTAATATAAAAATGTTTAGCATGACTTCACATAGTCAATGCATATCAAATTGATTTATTTCTCAAGGAAAGATGAAGATAGGAAAAGAAAGAAAAAATTGGTAGAGTCCTGACTTACTTTATATGTACTTGTTATCCCATTAGAATAAAAACTATTTGGGAGTAGGAATTGTCTTATTGTTTGCATTTATATCACTACTATCTAATATAGTTTTGGCACATATAGGTGCTTAAGGAAGGTTTATTAATGGATTAGTTGACTGAAAAGCAGGTAAGTTTTTGGCCAAGGTCATATCTCAGTAGGAACTACTTAGATAGTCCATAGTCATTTAACCAATCAGTTAATTAATTAATTAATTTGCAAAGATATTAATTAATGAAGAACTGTTTCAAACAATATATTAAACTCTTGGGTTACAAATATAAAAGATATAGTGTTCCCTTCTCTTAAGGTCCTCGCATTCTAATGAAGTAGCACTTCTATGACAGAGATGGCTAGAAAAAGGAGTTATGGTCTGTGACTTAACATGAATGGAATAATAAGAAAGTCAAGTGACACACCCTTTTCACAAACAATGGTTCTATGGATTTGATTGTTGTGCTCTTAGTTCTGAATTCAATAGTTTAAGTCTTCCCAGGCATATTCTCTGGAGATCTGGTTTGTTGGGTGAAGCAACATTAGGTGACAGGAAGGAAAAATGTACTGAAAAGAACACTGAAGAAGAATTTGATCTGCAATCAACTAGCTATATGACTAATTAAGGATTTTAACCCTTCCAGGTCTTAAGTTCTTTATCTTTAAAATGAAAGGGTTGAAGTAGGTGAATGGATGTAGCAGGGAATCAAACTTTGGCTCACTACAGAGAAAGAATTTATCTTGTAATAGCAGATGTTGGAGAACTTCCCTTCACTGGACTCCTTCTATTAGAAACTAGATGACTACATATCAGGCATTTTGTACACAGAATAAATTATTTGGACAGATATTTGATTAGATTGGCCAATGTGGTTTCTTTGAAATATGAAATAGTATGTTGTTAGATCTCTATGGGTCCTTTAAGTTTGACTATTTTATGTACAGCATTTTTTGAACATGATAATGATTAATCTGTTTGCTTTCTTATAATGCTATATACCATGATGCAGATTCTCCTAGAGTACAGTCTTGATAAGGTGAACAGTGGATTGTCATACTTAGGATATATCATTACATGAACTTGAGCTTTAATTATTTCATATGTGTGTATATTAGGTCACATTTAATATTTTTGTAAAGCTGTTGAATCACTGATATAAACAGAAAATGTATCAGTAGTTCAATAGCTTTACAGAAATGTTAACGGTGACATTTCTTTCTAATGAGTGACTTTCAGCAGGCTGAAGAAAGTTTAAACATATATAATATATATATATATATATATATATATATATATATATATATATATATATATATATATATATATATATATATATATATATAACTGTTGTCCTGTGGCTTGTCTAATTGTCAAAAAGTGGAATGGAACTTTAATTTCTCTGATCCCTAGAATTAATAAATTCCTTCAATCTTAAGAAAAAATGCGAGCAAAAGTATGAAATTGGCAGCAGATACTTTCAGAAGCTGTATGCATATTTATCAATAACCAAATATTTTACATTAGGGTAGGAATGTAGGCTGGACCTGTGATATCATTGGTGTAGATGAGAAAACTCTACCAATGATGGTTGATATTTTGTTCTGTAACTTGTGGTCTTTGAGAGCTGCCTAGTGTTCTCATATGTCAGGAGCTCAGTGGTTACATACATACATACATACATACACATACACACACACATATATACATACATACATACATATATATACATATATATACATATATATGTATATATATATGTATATATATGTATATATATATATATATATATATATATATATATATATATGCTTTGAAATCAGATCCCTCTTGCCTCAAGGTTCAGTTTAGTGATCCCATTTCCATTTGAGTTTAACACTACTGATCTAAATATTGTCTGGCAACAACACAGTACTATTATTTGTAACTTTCCTTTTTCTTGTATTACTTCATTTTTCTAATTGAAGGTAGCATTAACTTTTCTTTTTATTAGTTGCTATGTCACCCTATTTCCTCATATTTAGCCTGTAGCTCAATAAATATATGCTTATTCACCATGTGTCTATAAATATATATGTATCTTTATATATATATATTATAGATGTATTCACTCATGAAAAATATTTATATATATATGTCTATATACAAATAGACATGTATATGACACTTCTATTTTCCTTGATTTCATATAATTACTAAATCTTCTTTTCTATCTAATCACTTGTGCCCATTTTTTTCAACATGTGTACAAAGTCATAGATTATCTGAATTGGAAAGAACCTCAGAGTTCCTTTAGCCCAGCACATATCTGACCAATATAGAATTAATAAACCCTGTGAAAGGTTTGCCCTTCATTTAATTGATGAGTATCAATGTCATGTAATACAGTCTCTCCTGAAAAAGTCTATTCCACTTTTGATCTGCTCTAGTTTTTAGAAATTTTTCTTACATTGAATTCAGATGTTGTCTTTTTAAAACACTTCCACTCATTAACTGCTTTTAGTTCTACATTCTGGGGCCAATGTCAACAAATTTAATCCTTCTTCCATGTGACAGTCAATCATGTCAACCTCTCCCTTTCTCAATAATCCCTCCCTTGATTCTTTTGTCTGCACTAACCACTGTTCTTTATTTCTTTCTTCCCTTTGTGCCTAAATTCCTTAAGAAAGCTGTCTGTAATAGGTGCCCCCAAATTTCTTTTCTCAGCCTTTGATTTGCCTCTTAAAATCTGACTTCTAACCTCATCATTCCACCAGGAGTATTCTCTCCAAAGTTAGCCATGATCTCTTAACTGCCAAAACCAACAACAGCCTTTTCTAAATCCTTATTCTTCTTGACCTCTTTGTACCCTTTCACACCTATGGTCATTCTCATTTCCTTAACATTCTCTTTTCATTCTCTTTTTTTTTGGGGGGGGGGGGGAGGTGAGACACAAATCTCCTGATTCTTCTTCTCTTGCTGGAGGCTCACATAGGTCACATTCTCAAAATACGTATGTCCCTTTGCACTTTGCTCTGGCCCCTCTCTTTGTTCTTCCTCTATAATATTTCACTTTTGATTTTTTCACCTCCCACGGATTTAATTACTGTCTCTATTGATGATTCTCAAATCACTTATCCTGCTCTAACCTCTCTGCTGACCTCCAGTCTTTTATATCTAACTGATTTTCAGACATCTCAACCTGGCTGCCCATTTGATACCTTAAACTCAACATGTTCAAACCCGAGCTCATTAATTTTCTCTCAAAACCTTCAAACTTCCCTATTACTTTCAAGGGCAACACCATCTTATCAGTCCATCATGATTCCTACTTAGGTGTCATCCTGGACTGCTTCTTATCTTTCACACCTTCACACATAATCTGTTTCCAAAGCTGCTCAATTTTACTTTTGTAACATTTCTCATATATTCCTCCTTCTCTCTTCTGATATTGTCACCACTCTAGCACAGATTCACATCACTTCATGTTTAGACTTTCAGAAAAACCTGCCAGGGGCTCTGATTGCTTCAAGTTTCTCCACACTTGGCTAAACAAATCCTGCTTTTAACCACCAAAGTTGTTTTCACATAGTTCAGATCTGACCTTGCCAGCTCCTTACTCAATAAACTCCAGTGGCTCCCTAACACCTCCAGGATCAATACAAAATCCTCTATTTGACATTCAAAGCCTTTCTTAACCTAGCTCCTCATACTTTTCCAGTATTTTTGCACGTACTACTCTATCTAGTGACACTTGCCTCATTGTTGTTCCACATAAGAGGGAGTCCATCTATTGGCTTGAGGTATTTTCTCTGAATGTCCCTCTGATTGGAATTCTTTCCCTTCATATCTCTGACTTCCTTTAAATATGAACTAAAATCCCCTTTAAGTCTGAACTAAAATTAACCTAACATACTTTCCCTAAAACCTTCTAGTCCTTTCCTTTTAAAAACTATTTCTTATTTATCCTTTACATAGCATGCTATGTATACATTTGTTTGGATGTTTTCTGCTCCATTAGACTGTAAGGTCCTTGAGGTCAGAGACTGCCTCTTTTTTATGCCCAGTGCTTAACATAGTGTGTGGCACATAACGAGTCCTTATTAAATGCTTATTGACTGCCTGGATAGTTTGTTGGCCATGTTGTTAGGAAGACCTGAATTTAAGTCTGGCTTCAGATACCTAGTAGTTCTATGATTCTTAAAATGGTCTTGCCTCAGTTTTCTCAACTATAAATAGACATAATAAAAACATCTAATTGCCTATTTATCCAAGAAAAGAGAGAGCATTCAGAGAAGATATGATAACTTTCTTCTACTGTTACAAAGTTTGCCATAGGGAAGAAGAATTAGATTTATTGTATTTGGCCTCAGAGGCTAAAGTTAGAAACAATAAGTAGAAATTGGCAAACTTAGGCTTGATGCCAAGGGAAAAATAATACAACACAAACAAACAAAGACTTCTTAATATAGCTAGTCAAAAGTCCAGTGAGCTACTTCAACAGGTTAACAGATTGTGAGTTCTCTCCTAAAAGATCTTTAGTCAGAGACTGGATGACCTCTTGTCAGCTTTGTTAGAGAAGGCATTGCTTTTTAGGTATTGCTTCAACTAGGTAGACACTGAGTTCTCTTCAAATTTTCTGTAATAAAGGTACAGGCAATAGATTAAAATAACAATTTTTTAAATTCAGAAGCTACTTCACAGTTTACTGTTATACTTACTCACCTCTAAGAATTGTGCAAGGTTTATTTACATTTGAACAGTTTATCATTTCATCAGAAAGTTCTACTTGATGGGTTGTTGGAGTTTGTCATACACCTTCAATTATTATGTGGGAGAATTTGTATTATTTTAGAATTGGAAACATGAGGAATAACTGAAGACAGTTCATTATGTATTTTTGTTTGTTTGTACAGAACTGTGATTTCAGGTTTCTTCACTACTGCAGATCAACAACCATTCTCCAACTTACAAAGTTACAAAGTTAAACAGCTTCCTGAATGTAAAAGTGGAGGTTTTGCAGGATTGTTCAGCATCCCAGAATCAATATGTTTCATGGGAAGGACTAAAATTTAGAATTTCTTCACTGAATCTAGTTTTCTCTAACCACTACTGTGTTGTCTCTCTTGCTGAGAGATTAAGTTAAATAACTGTACAAAATTCAAGGAAGTAAAGGAATAACTCAACTATATTCTTAAGTAAAGAGATGAGAAGCTTTTCATCATACAAAACGAAAGAATCAATGAAAAGGAAAACAGAATCTTGTGCACATTTCGATAATTTGATTTCAATTCCTATTGTTATGAACAAACGCATCTATGAAGAATATGGAGATTAACCAAGACAGATTCCACCGGAATTAGGAAATGTAAAGATATCAAATCTTCAGAGAAATAAGAGAATGTCACCCTTTTCCTTTGTCATTTTAGTGCTGCCCAGTTTATTCATTACCACAACAGAAATAATGGATGAGCTTGCTAACATTTGGGATCATTTGACTTGACCTCTCTCATCAAATTATTAGGACTGGAGCAAATAAGGAGCAAATCCTATATTGATTGATGAAAGCTATTAAGCAATCAATACCAAAAGAATTATTAAGCAATTAAATGAGTAATCCATTATATTAGCCATCACACAAATCCCTAAGCCAGTTCTTGGTGAAGTGGGAACAGGACTAGTCTTCATAGCATTAACATTCTGCCCATGTCAGTAATGAACCAAGAAAACTCAATAAATCTTTAGTAAATAAGATAGTTTTATTCATTGTTGCCATGTGTCTCATATACTGTTATTATGTGTACATACAACTTTCAAACTTAAGGAGAAATAGATAGTGAGAAAGAAGAAATGGAATTTTAAGATTGATTCATCCCTCCAATACTTTTACAACAGTTGTAAGCAAGCGATGACAATGAATCATAGATTTTTATATTTAGGACCTAAAGAACCCCAGAAGCCATGCAATCCAATCCTCTCTTTATTCTAATAAGAAAACTGAGGCCTCAGGAGTATAAGTGCTTTTTTTATTGTCACACAGGTATTAAGAAGTAGAGTCAGTATTTGAACATATATTCTCTGAATCAAAATGCATCATTCTATAACATACTGGGCCTTATTCCTTCTCTCCTTCCTTCCTTCCTTTCTTTTGTTCCATTTTTCCTTCATTAATATTGCTGAGGTGAAAGGAAAAGAACTAATTTATTTCTAGATTTCCATTTACCTGACACATGGAAAAAATGCCATGTCTACAGTCATGTGGAATATTGTTTAAATTAATAAATACTTGTCAAAATGCATCAAAAAATACATTAAACTTACTAAAAGTAAGTGACAAACTTTACAAAGCAGAGAAAGTGTTCTTTGAAAATATAGCCTGTGATTCTTTCATTAAAAAGAAATAACTTGAAGTTCTTTGAAGATAAAATTCTCTTTGTCTTTAAAAAATACAAGCATACATGTTTTAAAAATCATTTCTCCAGTTGCTACTTTTATTGAAATAGTATTACAAAGTATGGATTTTTCAGAAGTCATTATTTTGCCAAGGTTCAGTCTCTTGAGTCTTTTGAACTACTTAGAAAAAGAAATATTTTTAGTCTTCTGCACTCAGGGATTTACTATCAGATAAAAGAATATTCAAGAAAGCTAGGTTTAAAGAATTAGAAGTGATAAATTTCAGAGAGGTAATAAAGAAATATATATATGTGTGTGTGGGTGTGTGTGTGTGTGTGTGTGTGTGTGTGTGTGTGCAGGTATATGTGAATGCATGCTCATACATATAAATACTTATATATGTATACCTGATATATACATATATTCAACATGTGTTACACACATTTATACTGTGCCCATTTGTATATACACATACTAAAGTTTTCTGTCCACTCCAATGTTTACCATGTACCATTGTCAGGCAAATTGTTTACAATTACATGACTTTTGAGTCAAAGAATTTCAGACAGGAACATTAGTGGCTAATCTGGTCAAATCTTTATCTAAACAACAATACTTTCTGCTAAATTCCTAAGAAGTAATCACGTAGCAATGGAAAATTTTGCATGGGCCAACCCCATTTTAGTTTTCGACCACTTTAATTTTCAGTATTTTTTTTTTCCTTTATAAAGTCAAGTTTTGCCTTTCCACAATTTTTATCCATTATCCTGGGGGCTTATGTCTGAGATGAAACAAAACAAATCGGTTTTTTTACATCCTAGCTGTCTTATTTCCACTAAACATTCTTTTCTCCAAATTGAACAATCCTAGATCTTTCCAAAACCCTCTAGAATCTTCCTCATTATAATAATTCCCTTATGTATGTATGTCATATGTGTTCTGAGGAGAGGCTACTCAGCAGAAAGAAAAATCTCTAAACTGTGGAAAATAAGCTTCTCTCATTGCAGCCTAAAGTTATTATCAGTTTTTTTTAATTCTAATGTTATTCCGTTATTGGAAAATTTAGCCTATTAATATCCAAAATATTTCTTAAAAATATGTCCTCTTTTCTTTTTTTTTTTTTTTTTTTGATGGATCCATGATTTTATTTATGTGGGTCTTCCCTCCAACAGTGTTGATTTACACCTTCTTATTACATTTCATTTTTCCATGTTCTAGTATGAAGCTTCCTTAAGAACCCTCCTAATACACCATGTACTGTTTTCTAGGTTTTATCTTTTTTTTAACATTCCATGAATATGAGTGGAGCAACTTGGGCTGCCTACCTTTCATCTTATAGTCTTAGAACATAACTGGTCCATCATCTTGTCTGATCAAATAGTTTCTAGATGTTATATTTTTATGCGACTTTTTGCTAATATTCTGTTACTTATCTATACCTGCCTTGCCTTTCTTTGCTACTCTTTGGATTGTCTTCATATTTGATTCTCTAGAGATTTCTCTGTTCCTTGAATTTCAGCCATATATTATCCAACAAAAATACAGAATAGCTTGACTAATTCCTAATTCCACCAATAGTGGTCTAGGGTTTCTGTTTTTTCCATAGATCTTCCAACATTTGTTAATTTTCTCATTTCATTGCCTGTCTGAATGGTGATCTGAATGTCCAAATTGTTTTAAATGGTATTTTTTGAATTATCAGTAGGATCATTTTTTATATAGCTGTTGATAACTTGGATTTTTTCTTTTGAAAATTGCCTATTGATTTCTTTTGACTATTTATCTTTTTTTTTTTATTAATTTTTTTATTTTTTTTAATGTTTAACAATCACTGCCATACAATTGCGATTTTATCCCTCCCCACCCACCCCCCACTACCTCCCTCCCTCCCCATGACTGCATACAATTCTGTATAGATTCTACATAAACTTTCCTATTGAGTATATTTTCACTATCGTCATGCTGTGTAGTCAGACTAAGATAAATGAAAGAATCCGTATAACAAATCAGAACATGATACATAAACAGATACACATACACAAACATGATCTGCTACATTATGTGAGTGACTTCCATATTTCTCTCTCTGAGTGTGGAAGGCTTTTTGCCTTGAGGTCCACCATTGGGATTTTTTTTTTTTTCAGAAGTTCTTGTGTTATTACAAAAATCTAGGTCTACCAGAAAAAAGTCTCACACACTGTGGTCGTTGCTGTGCATAAAGTTCTCCTGGTTCTGCTCCTTTCACTCAGCATCAGGTCATATAAGTCCTTCCAGGCCTCTCTGAAGTCTTCTTGTTCATCATTTCTTATGGCACAATAGTACTCCATTACATTCATATACCATAATTTATTCAGCCATTCCCCAATTGATGGACATCCCCTTGACTTCCAGTTTTTGGCAACTACATAGAGTGCTGCTATAAATATTTTTGTACATGTGGGACCCTTTCCCATTTTTATGATCTCTTGGGGATATAGTCCTAGTAGCGATATTGCTGGGTCAAAGGGTATGCACATTTTTGTAGCCCTTTGGGCATAGTTCCAAATTGCTCTCCAGAATGGTTGGATGCGCTCACAGCTCCACCAACAATGAATTAGTGTTCCAACTCTCCCACATCCTCTCCAGCATTTATCATTTTCTTGTTCTGTCATGTTTGCCAATCTTATAGGTGTGATGTGGTACCTCAGAGTTGTTTTGATTTGCATCTCTCTAACCAATAGTGATTTAGAGCATTTTTTCATATGATTATAGATAGCTTTAATTTCTTCCTCTGAAAATTGCCTGTTCATATCCTTTGACCATTTATCAATTGGGGAATGACTTGTATGATTATACATTTGGGTCAGTTCTCTATATATTCTAGAAATGAGGCCTTTATCCCCGAGCTTAGCTGTAAAAATTTTTTCCCAATTTACTACATCCCTCCGGATTTTGGTTGCATTGGGTTTGGTTGTGCAAAAACTTCTCAGTTTAATGTACTCAAAGTTATCCATTTTGCATTTCATAATGCATTCTATCTCTTCTTTAGTAAAGAATTCTTCCCTTCTCCATAGATCTGATAAATGCACTATTCCTTGCTTCTCCAGTTTATTCATGGTATCAATCTTTATACCTAAATCATGTACCCATTTGGACTTTATTCTTGTGTACGGTGTCAGGTATGGGTCTATGCCTAATTTCCGCCACACTGTTATCCAGTTTTCCCAGCAATTTTTGTCAAACAATGAGTTCTTATCCCAGAAGCTGGGGTCCTTGGGTTTATCAAACAGAAGGTTGCTATATTCCTTGCCTACTGCATCTTGAGTGCCAAGTCTATTCCACTTGTCTACCTCTCTGTTTCTTAGCCAATACCAAGTGGTTTTGATAATTGCTGCTTTATAGTACACTTTGAGGTCTGGTAGCGCTAGGCCACCTTCCCAAGCATTTCTTTTCATTAGTCCCTTTGATATTCTGGACCTTTTGTTTTTCCAAATGAATTTTGATATTATTTTATCCAGCTCTAGAAAGTAATTGTCTGATAGTTTAATTGGTATGGCACTAAATAAGTATATTAATTTGGGTAGAATTGTCATTTTTATTATATTAGCACGGCCTACCCATGAGCAACTAATGTTTTTCCACTTACTTAAATCTGACTTTATTTGTGCAAAAAGTGTCTTGTAATTGTGTTCATATAGTCCCTGGGTTTGTTTTGGCAGGTAGACTCCTAAGTATTTTATACTGTCTACCCTAACTTTAAATGGGATTTCTCTTTCTATCTCTTGCTGTTGAACTTTGTTGCTAATATATAGGAATGCAGAGGATTTGTGTGGGTTTATTTTGTACCCTGCAACTTTGCCAAAATTGTTTATTAATTCAAGTAATTTTTTACTTGAATCTCTGGGATTCTCTAGGTAAATCATCATATCATCTGCAAAGAGTGATAACTTAGTTTCTTCTTTGGCTATTCTAATTCCTTGAATATCTTTATCTTGTCTAATTGCTACAGCTAACATTTCTAGTACCATATTGAATAATAGTGGTGATAATGGACAACCTTGTTTCACCCCTGATCTTATTGGGAATGCATCTAGCTTATCCCCATTGCATACAATGCTTGCTGAAGGTTTTAGATAGATACTGCTTATTATTTTATGGAAAGTTCCCTTTATTCCTACGTTCTCCAATGTTTTTAGTAGGAATGGATGTTGTATTTTGTCAAAAGCTTTTTCTGCATCTATTGAGATAATCATGTGGTTTTTGTTAGCTTTGTTGTTGATGTGGTCGATAATGCTAATAGTTTTCCTAATATTGAACCAGCCCTGTAGTCCTGGTATGAATCCTACCTGATCATAATGTATTAATCTCGTGATAAGATGCTGTATTCGTTTTGCTAAAATCTTATTTAAAATTTTTTCATCTATATTCATTAGGGAAATTGGTCTATAATTTTCTTTCTCTGTTTTGTCTCTT
Source organism: Notamacropus eugenii (assembly GCF_028372415.1). NCBI lineage: Eukaryota > Metazoa > Chordata > Mammalia > Diprotodontia > Macropodidae > Notamacropus > Notamacropus eugenii. The sequence goes on from NC_092877.1 coordinate 285,980,539, forward strand.
CCTGGTTTGGGTATCAAAACCATATTTGTATCATAGAAAGAATTTGGGAGGACTCCTTCTTCCCCAATTTTCAAGAATAGTGTATGTAGTATTGGAATTAACTGTTCTTTAAATGTTTGATAGAATTCACTTGTGAATCCATCTGGCCCTGGAGATTTTTTCCTAGGGAGTTCATTGATGGCTTGTTCAATTTCTTTTTCTGAGATGGGGTTGTTTAAGTATTCAACTTCCTCTTCTGTTAATCTGGGCAATTTGTATTTTTTAAAATATTCATCCATCTCGTTTAGATTATCGAATTTGTGGGCATAAAGTTGGGCAAAGTAGTTTCTAATTATTGTTTTAATTTCCTCCTCATTGGAGGTGAGTTCACCCCTTTCATTTTTAATGTTAGTAATTTGGTTTTCTTCTTTCTTTTTTTTGATCAGATTAACCAAAGGTTTATCAATTTTATTAGTTTTTTCATAAAACCAACTATTGGTTTTATTTATTAATTCAATAGTTTTCTTTATTTCAATTTTATTAATCTTTCCTTTGGTTTTCAGTATTTCTAATTTGGTATTTACTTGGGGATTTTCAATTTGTTCTTTTTCTAGCTTTTTCAACTGCAAGCCTAAGTCATTGATCTCCTCTTTCTCTATTTTATTTATGTAAGCATTCAGAGATATAAAACTTCCCCTAATAACTGCTTTTGCAGTGTCCCATAAGTTTTGGTACGTTGTCTCACTATTGTCATTCTCTTGAATGAAGTTGTTGATTGTTTCTATGATTTCTTCTTTAACCCAATCCTTCTTTAGAATTAGATTATTTAGTTTCCAATTGATTTTTGGTTTCTCTTTCCATGGCCTTTTATTACATGTAATTTTTAATGCATTATGATCTGAAAAGGATGCATTGATTATCTCTACCTTTCTGCACTGGATTGTGAGATTTTTATGTCCTAGTACATGGTCAATTTTTGTAAATGTTCCATGTACCGCTGAGAAAAAGGTATATTCCTTTCTATTCCCATTTAATTTTCTCCAAAGATCTATCATATCTACCTTATCCAGAGTTTTATTTACCTCCTTAACCTCTTTCTTGTTTATTTTAAGGTTGGATTTATCTAGTTCAGAGAGGGGGAGGTTGAGGTCCCCCACTAGTATAGTTTTGCTATCAATTTCTTCCTTCAACTCCCCCAACCTCTCCTCTAAGAATCTGGATGCTATACCACTTGGAGCATACATGTTTAGTAATGATATTGCTTCATTGTCTATGGTGCCTTTTAGTAGGATATAGTTTCCATCCTTATCCCTTTTGATTAGATCTATTTCTGCTTTTGCTTTGTCTGAGATTAGGATTGCTACTCCTGCCTTTCTTACATGGGCTGAAGCACAATATATTCTGCTCCATCCTTTGACCTTTATCCTATGTGTATCCCCCCGTTTCAAATGTGTTTCTTGTAAGCAGCATATTGTTGGATTATGGCTTTTAATCCATTCTGCTATCCGTCTCCGTTTTATGGGAGAGTTCATCCCATTCACATTCACAGTTATGATTACAATCTGTGTATTTCCCTCCACCCTCTTTCCCACCATTTGTGCTTTTAACTCTCCCGTCTCCCTTCCCCTCCTCAATAGTATTCACTTTTCTCCCCCTCCTCCTGCAGCCTTCCCCTCCTTCTTTTAGCCCCCCTCCCTTTTAGTCCCCTTTACTCTTATTGCTTCTTTCCTCCCTTTTAGCCACCCTCCCCTTTCTTCCCCCTTCCCCTCCTACTACCTATAGAGCTAGTTAGGATTATCTGCTTAAGGTTATTGTTCCCTCCTTTGAACAAATCAGATGAGAGTACCTCTCAAACAATGCTCATCTCCCTCCCCTCCTTCCCTCTAATATGGTTTTGTACTTCTTCCTGTGATATAATTTGCCATTTTCTGCTTCCCCCTTTTCACACCTCCTATTACATTCCCTTCTCATACTTAAATCATATTTTTGCCATGACATCATTTACTTTATGCCTGTTCCCTCTACATATATCCCTTTTATCATAATAGCTGCACAGTTCTCAAGATTAACAGTTATCATCTTCCCTTACAGGGAGGTAAACAGATTGCCCTAATTGAGTTGCAAGTTTTTGTTTTTGTTTTTTCCCCTCTGTTTACCTTTTTATGATTCTCTGGAGACCTGCATTTGAAGATCAAATTGTCTATTGAGTTCTGGTGTTTTGGTCAGGAAGCTCTGGAAATCCCTTATTTCGTTGAATGACTTTCTCCTTGCCTGAAATGTTATGCTGAACTTTGCTGGGTAGTTGATCCTCGGTTGGAGTCCCAACTCCTTTGCCTTACGGAATATTGGGTTCCAATTCTTTCGATCTTTTAATGTAGAAGCTGCAAGGTCCTGTGTGATCCTGACTGTGTGACCTTGATATTTAAATTGTTTCTTTCTGGCTGCTTGTAGTATTTTCTCCTTCACTTGATAGCTCTGGAATTTGGCAACTATATTTCTTGGGGTTTTGAGTTTGGGATCCCTTTCTGGTGGGGAACGGTGGATTCTTTCGATGACTATTTTGCCCTCTGAGTCTAGTACTTCTGGGCAGTTTTCCTTGATGATTTCCTGGAAGATATTGTCCAGACTCTTTTCTTCATCATGGGTTTCTGGCAGGCCAATAATTCTTAGATTTTCTCTCCTGGATCTATTTTCCAGGTCAGTTGTTTTTCCAATTAAATATTTTAGATTTTCTTCCATCTTTTCATTCTTTAGATTTTGTTTGACTGACTCTTGTTGCCTCATTGAGTCATTAGTTTCTACTTGCCCAATTCTAATCTTGATCGTATTGTTTTCTTCAGTTAGCTTTCGCATCTCCTTTTCCATCTGACCAATTTTTCCCTTCAAGGAGCTATTTTCTCCATTTAATTTTTGTACTTCTTTTTCCATTCGACCAATTTTCCCAGTTAGGTTTTGGGTTTCCTTTTCCATCTGATCAATTTTCCCTATTAGGTTTTGAGTTTCCTTTTCCGTTTGATTAACTCTTCCTTTTAGGGAATTATTCTCTCCAGTTAATTTTTGAACTTCCTTTTCCATTTCTTCAATTTTCTTTTTCAGATTGATGTTCTCATCCGTGAATTCTTTTTTTATGGTTTTAAAATCATTGGCCAGTTTTTCTTTTATATCCTTCTTCAGACGTTCCAGGTAATCTAGTTGTGCTTGCGAGAAATTCATAGTCCCATCTGAGGTTTCAGATGGAAGTACAGTCTCAGCTCTGACCTCTTTGGTGTTTGTGTTTTGGTCCTTATCCCCATGGAAAGATTCTATGGTTTTTTCACTTTTCGTCTGCTTTTTCCGATTCATGATGTTGGCTGAGTGTTGTAGCTTTTGGTTCTTTCAGTCAGAAGATACAGATCTTTTAAGTTGAGTTGATGTTTGTCTAGGCTAAAAGCAGGCTTTTTTTTTTTGTTGTTGTTGTTGTTTCCCAGATCAACCCTGGGTTTAGCTTGATAGGTGTGTGGGAGGTGTGGTCTGGTCTCAGGCTATCTCCTCAGCTGGCCTGAGGCAAAGGCAAGGTCCGGGGGGGATGGTGATCCCAGCTTCCCTATTGTCTTCCCTTTTCCCCTGGAGGGCTGGGGCACGCCTAGAGGCTAATGCGTGTTCCCGCCCCTCCTGGGGCTCGTCTCCCGGGCTGAGGCATGCTTGGGTCTCAGTGCGAATTTTTCTCTGCCCTGGGTCGTCTGTCCCTCCAGATAGCCTCCACCACGGTAGGAAGAATCCCCCTTTGCCACCTCTCCAGCCTCTGGTGTTACGAGACCACTCGCCCCTTTCTGCTGCTCCCACTGATCCAGGATCAATCTGGGGAAGAATTTTATGGTTCCCTCACGGTCATCGGGGGGGGGAGGGGAGAGCACTTACTGATCACTCCGGCATCCCAGCTTCTGGATGTTCAAGTAGTGACCCACTGAAGTCCCGTCTTTAGGCTGAAGATTTCAAAGGCTGTTGCGCTGATATCGTTGGCTCGGCCTGGCTTATCTCCTGCTCCGCTGGTCTCGCCCGCCACTCTCGGGCCCCTCGGGTCGCCTCCGCCCTGCCGCGCCGACCGCGCTGCGCTGTGCGCCGGGGTCTTACCCCCGCGGAACAGATCCCTCCCGTGGACCTTCCAGTCCAGCCTGGGCTCCGAATCTGTCAAAGTCCGTCTCCCACTGGATTCTACACCTCCAAAGTCTGGTCAGACTCTCCCCCCAGAAATATCCAAAGGAGTTTTTCCAGGAGCTTAGGTGAGTCGTTGCTTTCACTCCGCCATCTTGGCTCCGCCCCCCCTATGTCCTCTTTTCTAGCTATGCCTATTATACTATTAAGCTTCGTGGTTGGTTTTAAAAATCTATGTGTAAAACTTTACATAATTCCAAATTATTGTCCACCATATTCTAACCAGTCCATATTTCCCCTAGCCTGTCTTGTAAAATTTGTGTTCTGTTTCATACATTATCATTCATAGCTCTGTACCATCTATAAATGATAAGCATAACATATGTTAATCCAAGGTTTTGGAAAAAAATATGGGACAGAATATGAGGGCAAATTCTGAAGCATCATTTAGGCTTGGAAGAGATATTTTAACCTAGAGTCCATGAACCTACTTCATATTTACATACATACATATATATATACACACACATATTTATACATAAATGTATGTCAGTATATATTTGTATAAACCCATACATATATATTTGTATACATCCATTTATGTATATATATATATATATACATATATATATATATATATATATATATATATATATATATATATATATATATTTTTAGAGAGACAGAAAGATAATTAAATTTTAATATACTGGATTACTTTCAAAGCCTATGCATTTTATTTTGAACATTTAAAATATAATTCTGAGAAGAGGTTTCGTCCAATTGCCCAAGGTGTCCATGCTAAAACTGTTAAGAACTTTGGCCTTAGATATTATTTTAATTTTTCCCCCAGCTTGACATTGACCATTGCTCTTCTTGTAAGGATAGACAACCCAGTTCTGAATTCTTTTAAACATACTACAATTTAGTTATCCAGATTCCTTATAAGGACTGATTAAAGTCCTTATAAACTGCCTTCCTGAAAGAAAGAAGTGTCATGTCTCTAGCATTCCACTGATTCAACAGTGTAGTGATTGTGTAGATCTAAAGATGTTAGGTCAGTCTGATATGTCCTGTTCTTAGTGAAGCAATACTATTTCTTGGTGATCATCTCTTCTTTTTCTAAACCCTCACAATATTACTCCATCTTTTGAACATTAGCCAAGAGAGATATTATAAAAATATTTCATCATTTTTGTTGCATAAAATTAGCATATTTTCTCCTAGTAAAAATAATTAATTGATCCCTGACATTTTATAAAAATACTATTTTATCTGGCATAAAATATGGTTTTGCTTTAATAAATTAAAATATTTTAGTAGGAAGAAATATGCCGTTAAACCATAAAGAACTAATAAAATATTTAACTAGGTTATATAATACCATACAAAGAGTGTTGGATTTAAAATTAAAAGACCTAAGTTTAAATCTCAGATTTACTGTTTATTGTAAAATGGGAAGGCTCTACTAAATGGTATGTAAAATCTTTTCCATCTCTAAAATGATAATTTTGTCTTTAGGATTTATCATTATCATTCTCTTTAATATACTTATTATTATCATTTTTCTAAAGAATTTAAATGCATCAGATAGTTGAATTTCCACAATATTTCCCTAAGTAATCTCACCTACATATGTATACAAACACACATATGTATACACATACACATATGTATATTAGCTATGGATATTTATGATAAATATAGGTCTATATGTATGTATATGCCCATGTCACATATGTGTATGTGTGTGCGTCTACCCTTAAAAAGAATGTTCTAGTAAAGTGTATTTTAACTACCACAAGTACCACCCTATTTCATGCAAGGAAAGTTATTTTTGGATTTGTGTGGAGAATGTATTAGAGAGATGAGAGACTGGAAACTCGGAGTCCAGTCACAATTCTTTTCCTATTATTCAGGCAAGAAGTAATGAAGGCCACAACTAAAGGTGCTGGATGTGAAAGGAAAGGTGAAAGAAAAGAAATGATTACATGTCTTACTGTATTCCAAAAAAAAAAATGGTTAATTGTGATAATATTAAATGTTCTTACTAATAACCACTTTTTTACCATCTTGAGTCCATTACTTGAAGCTCTCCCCATAAGATCTGTTTATAAATCTGTATGGGTCATCTCAAATGTCAAGTACTTTATGTTCTCCAGATAAAGTAAATCCCAAAAGAACTAGTATTTTAATTGTAATAAGGAAATCAGGGGATATATTGCCAATATATTATTTCCAATGGATGAATTTATTATGTAAATATAATTTCTCTTTGATGTCTATATGCTTCTTTCCTAGACTAAGAGTACAAAAGAATGATTACCAAATTAATGCTGTTTGTCATTCTGTTGTGAAAATACTATGTATGTGTTTTTGTGGAGATAGAGAAAGAAGATACATTCATAAAGTTCATGTTTAGTCAGTGAATCCAAGAACGAACTTTCCATAAGATCACTTGCCCCAATAGCCTCCTTAACCTCTTTCAGTTCACTTGTAGCACTACCAGAATACTTTGTTAGGATGGATCCTGCCACAAGTAGGCCCTCTCACCAGAGATCACCCATTCACTTTCTATGCTTCCTTTTGTCAATAGGTTGTCTCTAACTATAAAGTAAGCATGTGCCATGGTTATATATAATGCATGCACACACCAAAGTAATCATGTTTGATATACTGTGGCTAGATATCAATAGTCTTAAACTCTTGTTGGGAAAAACAGAATCACATTTGTGAGCCTATTTTTCAGATTCAAAATGATGTAGTAGGCAACAGATCCCAATCCTGTGAATTTGACGAAGTGACTCTGTAATGTTATTATGGTCTTCTTTTACACATATTTTAAAATTTAAAAAAGGAACATAGCCTAATGATTACAAAGAACTTTCTAGTTATCTAAATATTTTCATATATGTTATTTAATTTCTCATAGTCTCTATATGTAATCATTGGGGTTTAGTATTCTCATTTTTAAAATGATAAAACTAAAATTCAGTGACATTAAGCAATATACCCAGGGTCACACTGGAAGTGATAGTCTCAAGATTACAACCGTGGATTTTTGTACTTTAGTATGACGTCTTTACGGAATGAGATGCTTTCCTAGCTTTGCATTTTCTGAGTTCTTCCTGCCAAGTCCTATTCATTTATTTCTTTTAAAACAAATTCTAGTTTGAGGCCACTGCAGGACTTGGTACAAGTTGACCCTCTTAAGAAATCAGGCAGAGCAGAGAGAAACAAATGCTTGCCCACTTTTTTATACAGAAGTCACCCAGAAATATATACCATTAAATACCAAACCGTCCTGTTTCTCCAATGTATTGTTTGGATTTATACATCCAGTTTGTCTCTCCAGCTTTTGTTCTCTGGGTTTACTTATAAATTCATCTTTAGTTTCAATCTTTTTTTCTTTTTCTGCCAACTTAAACTACCACTTTCTTGAAGCTCTTCCTATTAGATAATGAGACTGAAGGTATTTAACTCTAATTTTTCTTCACATTCCCAGTTCCCTCCAGAATGTCTGGTGCATTTCGTGGCTGCTATTGATGCTTAGGACTTCATTAATTTGGAGAAGTCATGATGAAGAAATTACCAATGTGGATTAGCAATTGTTAACCATTCTGCACTGTATAGTCTTAGAGAGTTGCCAAATGGCACTAAGACATTAAGTGATTCAGAATCTGAACTCAAGTCTTCTTGATGCCTGCTGACTCTGTATCCAATATGATTCACTGCTTTTTATTAGGTGCTTTATACGTTGTTATTTAATTCTGTTCTGAGTATTCCTTTGAGCTGATGTTCTCTAATACCAGTCCTAATTTCCTGACAAATTTAGAACTGTGGACTTTGAATATGTCTTTCACTATAGTCGCGGTTTTATGGGATGATCTCCTCATTCCTTTTCTATGAATAAGGAAGAGCACAAATAATTCCCACTCTTCCTGTGTATATACTTTTCCATTGGTCAATTATCAAATTTTATTTTTAATTAATGGAATAAAACAAGCATTTCTATAACTTAGTATGATAAAAAAGACAATAATACATGAAACTATGAATCTACTATGCAAAACTTGATATTCCTATCAAACATACAACAAAATTATCATGTAAATTTCATTTCTTATTTTTTCTTCCTTCCCTCCTTTCCCACCCTAGAGACGGCAAAAATAGGTGTATACACAGACTGTCTCTCTCTCTCCCTCTCCCTCTCTCTTCTCTCTTTCTCTCTTTCACACACACACATACACATATACCTATAAACATGTACATATATGTGAATATCATAAACATATATTTACATAATTATTCTATACATATTTATCAATTCTTTCTCTGGATACAGATAATTGCTTTCTTCATATGTCCTTTATATTTAATTTGGGTATTTATAATAGACAAAATAACTTATTAACTCAAAGTCATTCTCAAAACAATATTGTTTTTATGTATACAGCATTTCTTGGTTCAGCTCATTTCACTTTTCATTATTTTATCAAGATCTTTTATATTTTTTAAAATAGTTGAGCTCATCCTTTTTTATAACACAGTAATATTCTGCCATAATTATATCTCACAATTTGTTCAGCCATTCTCAACTGATGGGCATCCCTACAGTTTCCAGTTCTTTTCCAGCACAAAGAGAGTTACTGTAAACATTCTAGAACATATAAGTTATTTCTCTTATTCCCTAATCATTTTTATTTTTATTTTTTTGCATATCTTTTTTTCTTTTATTAAAATTTATTTATTTAAGTTTTCAATATTCATTGCCACAAAATTTTGGGTTCGAAATTTTCTCCCCATTTCTCCCCTCCCCCACCCAAAACGCCAAGCATTCCAATTGCCCCTATCACTAATCTGCCCTCCCTTCTAAAATCCGTCATTTCCTTTATCCCCATCTTCTCTTTTGTCCTGTAGCACAAGATAACTTTCTATACCCCATTACCTGCATTTCTTATTTCCTACTTGAAAGAACAATACTCAACAGTTGTTCCTAAAACTATGAGTTCCAACTTCTTTTCATTCCTCCCTCCCCACCCATTCCCTTTGGGAAGGCAAGCAATTCAATATAGGCCATATCTGTGTAGTTTTGCAAATGACTTCCAAAATAGTCGTGTTGTGTAAGACTAGCTATATTTCCCTCCTTCGTCTTCTGCCCCCCATCACTTCTATTCTTTCTTTTGATCCTGTCCCTCCCCAAGAGCATTTACTTCAAATTTCTCCCTCCTCCCATTGCCCTCTCTTCCATCATCCCCCCCCACCCTGCTTATCCCCTTCTCCCCCACTTTCCTGTATTGTAAGATAGGTTTTCATACCAAAATGAGTGAACATTTTATTCCTTTCTTTAGTCAAATGTGATGAGAGTAAGCTTCATGTTTTTTCTCTCACCTCCCCTCTTTTTCCCTACACTGAAAAGTCATTTACTTGCCTCTTTTATGAGAGATAATTTGCCCCATTCCATTTCTCCTCCCAATATATTTCTCTCTCATAGCTTAATTTCATTTTTTTAAAGATACGATCCCATCCTATTCAATTCACCCTGTGCTCTGTCTCTCTGTCTCTGTCTGTCTTTTTCTCTGCTTCTGTCTCTGTCTCCCTGTCCCTGTCCCTGTCTCTGTCTCCCTCCCTCCCTCCTTCCCTCCCTCCCTCTCTCTGTCTCTGTCTCTTTGTCTCTCTCTCTCTCTCTCTCTCTCTCTCTCTGGCTCTGTGTGTGTGTGTGTGTGCGTGTGTGTGTGTGTGTGTGTAATCCTACCAACTACTCAGATACTGAAAAAAGTTTCAAGAGTTACAAATATTGTCTTTCCATGTAGGAATGTAAATCGTTCAACTTTAGTAAGTGCCTTATGATTTTTTTTTTGCTGTTTACCTTTTCATGCTTCTCTTGATTCCTGTGTTTGAAGGTCAAATTTTCTTTTCAGTTCTGGTCTTTTAATAAAGAATGCTTGAAAGTCCTCTATTTCATTGAAAGACCATTTTTTCCCTGAAGTATTATACTCAGTTTTGCTGGGTAGGTGATTCTTCGTTTTACTCCTAGTTCCTTTGACTTCTGGAATACCACATTCCAGGTCCTTCAATCAATTAAGTAGCAATTGCCAGATCCTGTGTTATCCTGATTGTACTTCCACAATACTTGAATTGTTTCTTTTTAGCTGCTTGCAATATTTTCTTCTTGATCAGGGAACTCTGGAATTAGGCCACAGTGTTCCTATGAGTTTCTCTTTTTGAATCTCTTTCAGGAGATGATTGGTGGATTCTTTCAATATTTATTTTGCCCTCTGGTTCTAGAATATCAGGACAGTTTTCCTTGATAATTTCATGAAAGATGAGGTCTAGGCTCTTTTTTTGAAAATGGATTTCAGGTAGTCCCATAATTTTTAAATTGTCTCTCCCGGATCTATTTTCCATGTCAGTTGTTTTTCCAGTGAGATATTTCACATTATCTTCCACTTTTTCATTCTTTTGGTTTTGTCTTGTGATTTCTTGGTTTCTCATAAAGTCATTAGCCTCCATCTGTTCCATTCTAATTTTGAAAGAACTATTTTCTTCAGTGAGCTTTTGAACCTCCTTTTCCATTTGGCTAATTCTGCTTTTGAAAACATTCTTCTCCTCATTGGCTTTTTGAACTTCTTTTGCCAATTGAGTTAGCCTATTTTTAAAGGTGTTATTTTCTACAGCATTTTTTTGGGTCTCCTTTAGCAAGGTGTTGACCTGCTTTTCATGCTTTTCTTGCATCTCTCTCATTTCTCTTCCCAGTTTTTCTTCCACCTCTCTAACTTGATTTTCAAAATCCTTTTTGAGCTCTTCCATGGCCTGAGCCCATTGAATATTTAGTTTGGATGTTTGGGATACAGAAACCTTAAGTTTTATGTCTTTCCCTGATGGTAGGAATTGTTCTTCCTCATCCAAAAGGATGGGAGGAGACGTCTGTTCACCAAGAAAGTAACTTTCTATAGTCTAATTTTTTTCCCTTTTTGGGCATTTTCCCAACCAATTACTTGACTTTTGGGTCCTTTGTCAAGAGTAGGGTATACTCTGGGAATCTTCAAGATCTCAGTTTCTCCATGGTGGCACAATCAAGCTTGTATACTGGTCTGGGATCAGCAAGAGATTTTTGTGCCCATAATCTTAGCAGTTTCCTCCCCACAGCCACCTGTTCCACCAAGCCAGCACTGGGGGTCTGGGATTCAGTCAAGCTTTGGGGGCCTCTACACAAGGCTGAGGTAATAATTATCTCCTCATTGCCCCCAGGGGTTTTACCACTCAGCAATGTATGCTGTGGCTGTAGTGGCTGAGGTGAGAACTGCTGCTGCCTGTCTGATGCCTCTGTGGCCACTGCCTGAGGCTGGAGCTTTGGGAAGGCCCTTGTCCCTTCTCAGCAAGCTGAAAAAAACCTATCACTGACCTTTGTCACCTGTGGGTTGAAGGATCTGGGAACCAGCTGCTACTGGTACTGGGGATTCTGTCCCTGAGGGCTATTCCTGAGATGTGCCCTGGGGGGCCAAGGCTGGGCTGTGGTCTGCTCAGCGTTTGGTGCAACAGACATTTTCCGTGGGCCTTTCAGGTCACCCTGGGCTGGAAATCTCCTCCACTCTGTTGTTCTCCACTTCTGCTGCTCCAAAATTTGTTGAGAGTTCCTCTCTACAGGTATTTTATGGGCTGTGTCCCTAATCATTTTTAGAAATGGATCAGGTAAAAGGATTTCTGATTCAAAGGGTAAAAGTAGTTCAATAACTGTTTGCACATAATTCCAGATTGCTCTCTAAAATGGTTGACTCATTTGACAATTCCATAAACAATGAATTAGTGTCCAAATTTTTTCCACATTCTCTACATTTGTCACTTACCTTACTTATTTTTAGTTAATGATAACCTAGTCCTGGTTCACAACACTGTAATAACAGTGTAGTTGCAATAATATCAGTCCAAGGTGAATGTTTAATTAGAGTACCAACTCCTTTCTCTACATTTTGGATGTGGGTAGAACTGAAGTTTGCAGGATTTCTATAAGGAAGATATCAGCACTCTATAACCTCATAGTCTATGCTCCTGCTTACATAGATATACTCAAGCCAAAGCCTATGATGCTTTGTGAAAATATTATGCATTGTTCCCTTACTAATCAAAATAGATTTATTTAACATACAAGCTAATCAGCCAAGACATTACTCTTGCACCACAACATATAAAGCATGGCATATAGCACAAGTACAATATGCTTCATTTTTGTCTGTATGCGTCTTACTTGTCATTTCACATATTTTTCACATCTGTTTTCTGTCTTGTGTCCTCTGACAATGTTATTTGAAAATTTCCCTCTTATATGCCAGACCCTACAGGTGCCTGATGGAGTGGGGAAGAACTAAGTTCACACTGAGATAGTAGAGCCGACTTATTTGTCATAGTTCAGCACGATTGACTGAAGGCAGCTCAATATTAAATCAAGAAGAAATGTTGAAGCATTAATGAAGCCCTCAGGGTGCAAAGTGTTACCTGGAGTCTTCTGAACCTTACAATTTTGGACACTTCCCAAAGGAAAATATTACCTCCTCCTTACTCTGAGCACAGACAGATATATGGCTAAATAAAACTGGTAGCTGATGCACTCATTGATTCAAGGCTCCCATTCTCTGAAGTGTTCATATGAGTCATCATCTTTCTACAGAGAGATGTAGCACAGAAGATTGAAAATAGAAAGGCAGACTCTCCTAGGAGAAAGATCCTCAAAGACATTGCAAGTGTTAAACATCTTTTAAGAAATGAAATAAAAGACAAGAGGATCATGGCCCATGGAAGACTATTAGAAAACCGTGAAGCCTGTCATCTTGCATTATTTACCTAATTATTTCCACGTAAACCATGACACACTCATGAGAGGTAACATGGTTCCTGTTCTTAAGAAACTTAAAAATATGTTTGAAGATGTGCATTCATAGATATGGCTGTTATAGGAAAAATAAAAATTGGGATAATCTAATCTAACCTCCATATTTTATAAGTGAGGAGAATTAGACCAAGGAAAGTTCAATAATTTTCTGGCGGCAATGAAGCTAGTAAATATTAAGATGTGTCAGAACCCAATTCTCTCACTCCAAGGACAGTTTTGTTTTCACTATACCAGCAACTGACAAACTACAGATTATGGGTTAAAGATGTAAAAGTCATTCTTGACTCATGGGCAATACAAAAACAGGTGGCAGGCCAGATTTGGCCTGCAGGCTATAGTTTGCTGATCCCTGCCCTGAACTATAGAATTATTGGTTCTAACTTTACATGCTCCAATAACTTATAAAAGAGCTCAATCTTTTTTCAGAGAAATATGTGAGCTATTCCTTGCTGCCTTCCAATACCTCTCTACCATATAGCAATAACTACTAGTTTTAGAATTTTTGATATGTAATTTATATCCTGCTTCTAAGGTAACAAAGGCAAAATAGTGAAGTGAACATACCTATATATTGATAGTAAGAAGGTCAGGATTTGTGTCCCAGCTCCAAAATTTATTAACTACATGACCCTGGGAAAATCATTTTTCTAACTCTTAGTTTCTTCATTGGTAACAAGTGAATAACAACAGTTATATTATCTTCCTAACAGTTGTTTTAAAGCAAGTACTTTTCAAATAGTATCCATTATTACAATGTTTGAAGGAGGTAAAGGAAAAGCTGGATGCACAAATAAATGTATGGCCAAAAAGTATTACAGAAACATTTTCCTTCTGTATTTCTGAAACTAGAGTTTACCATCATAACTCAGCTGTCTTCTCAGCCTGAAACTTCTCTCCAGACATGAAACTTTCTTATTCTGGAACATCCCTTTGCTATATTGGTCTCCTCCCATTGGTAAGTTCCTTCATAAGCCACCATTTCCTAGATATATCCAGACTAGCTCTGATTTAATTTCCTCCTGGCTATACTTTTGATACGCTGAATGTGGAACATCTTTCAACCTCCAACCTCCACTCTCCCAGTTCCTTAATATTTTATGCTTCAGTTATTGCAGAAGTTTTCCTTTTGATCTCCTTGCCTCAAGTTTTACCCTACTCTAGTTCATCCTTCATACAACAATTAATATTGATCTGTATAAAATGAAGGCTTTACTATATTACACACACACACACACACACACACACACACACAACCCCTATCCCCATTTAAGAAATTCCAATGGCTCTTTATCACCTTTATTTTGAAAAAATAAAATCATTTGTTTCATTCAAAGTTCTCCATAGCATGATTCCCTCCTACCATTATGACCTTACATTTTAAGTACACAGATCATGATTCAATGACACTGGCCTCCTTGATATTCCTTGCACAAGCACTCTGTGTTCCAGTTCTGTTAATATTCACTGCTTGTTCACCAAATGCCTGGATGTCTCTCACCTAATCTCTGCCTTTTAAATACCTAGTAGCCTGACTTCCTTCAAGTTCCAGATAAACTCTCAACTTCTCCAAGAAGCCTTTCCAGATCTCTCTTAATGCTAGTACCTTCCTTCCACTGATCATCTCCAATTTTTATGCATATATCTTATGTGTATGTAGCTGTTAATATATCTTCTCTATAAAACTGTGAATTTACTGAGGGCAGATGCTGTCTTTTCTTTTTATTTGTTTCTGCAACACTTAGCAGAGAAGCTGGCAAATATTAATGCTTAATAAATGCTTAACTGATTTACCAAAAATGTTGAAGCACTTTTAAGCATAAAATTCATAAAATATAATCAACTATCATACCTCCCAACTATCATCTCCTTTCCAAATTAAATTTAATTCAACACAATTTACTGTGCATTTTTTATGTTCAGAATACGCTGCCTTCAATGAAATGATGACCAGTTTTGGCACAAACAAAAGAATTGTCATATATGAAAATAAATAAATTACAAAATAAAATATGCTAGAGTCATAAAAGAGATGTAGGCAAAGCTCTCTAAGAAAATTTTAAAATCTTTATAATTCACAAGTACAACTTCTATATTCTTCCCAAAGTCATTGATAAATACATTGAAGAGAACCAGGGAAAGGACAGATACCTAGAGGGTTTCACAATGGTGATATCACTCTATTTCTCAAAATTCCTTGGGTACTTTTGATTCCAAATTTACCTAATTCTACTGTCATTCAGCTGATATCACCCTCTTGTTCAAATTTGTTTGGTTGAAATCCATTGAAATTCATGTTTACTAGTATAGTAACCTTGTCCAGAGTGGAGCTGTGTGTAGTACAATATGTATTTGTTCTTAAGGAAACCAAACTAGCTCATTGTAGTGATGCCTTTCAAAATTTCCATCATTTTTTTCCTTTAATAATCTATACCCATGACTTTACTAGGAACCTCAAAAAACTGTGGTTTAAAATTTATACTTACTTATCCTTTTGAAAAATTGGGAAAATATCCATATACGGTTCTATGATTCCTGTCCTATTCACCATGTTTTCTCAAAGATTAATTATTGCTATTAAATAATAATGTGTCTATATCTTTTCAGAATTAATTGAAGACGATGTATGTATTGTCCTACTATGTCTTTACTTGTTTGTATTTTGTTCCACACTTTTAAAAAGTATTTTGTTCTATCCTTCTCTTTCTCAGGACCCTTTTCTTTCATAGGAAAACAAAACAAAACTTAAAAAGAAACAACAACAAAACAAAAGAGAAGTGAAATGGGAGTTCTATATTTCCCCAATTCATCTTTATTTTCCCATCAGCTAACAAAAAAGAGTTAAGTTTTTGACCTTTCTCTTTTTCTGCACATAGCTTAAGAATTCCCTCTAGTTTTTCTTTAGCATTTATGGCAAGCCTCAGGAATTATGAGAATTCAGCCTTTCTAACATCATTTTTGAAAGATTTCAGTATCTCCTAAAACATTTTCTTCTCAGTTACCTGTACTGTCCAACTGCATTTGTGTCTTTTTAAAAATTTGAGTTTGATGATTAACTCCGTATGTAGCCATCTCCTTTGTTTCCTTAGCAGAATCCTTTGTGAATCACTCTCCAGAATTTCATTCTCTTTTAAAATAATATTTTACATTTCCTCCAATTACATGTAAAGAAAATTTTAATGGGGCTTTTTTAAGAAAAAGCTTTGAACTCTAAATTCTATCTCTCCCCTTCCTGAGATGGCAAGCAATCCGATATAGGTCACACATGTGCAATCATGTAAAACATTCCAATATTTGACATTTTGTGTTGAAGAAAACTTGAAAAAGAACAAAAAGAAGGAAGGATGGAAGTAAAGAAAGAAAGAAATGAAAGATGGAGGCTAGGAAGGAAGAAAATTTAGTATGCTTTGGCTTATATTCAGACATTTTTAGTTCTTTCTCTGGTGTCATGATGAGTCCTCTGGAAATATCTTGGGTCGTGTTCCTGAGAATAGCTAAGTAATTCACAATTGTTCATCATACAATATTGTCGTTATTGTGTACATTCTTCTCCTGGTTCTGATCACTTCACTCTCTATCTGTTCATATAAATCTTCTCACATTTTTTTTTATTTAACTTTTAACATTTATTTTCACAACATTTTGGGTTACAAATTGTCTCCCCTTTTATCCCCTCCGGCCCCCCAAACCCAAGGATTCTAATTGCCCCTGTGACCAATCTCTGGTACGAACATTACATTTGATCCTAACACTTTGAGTTCCAACTTTTTTAGCTCCCTCCCTCCCCACCCCTTCCCTTTGGAAGGCAAGCAATTCAATATAGGCCAAATCTGTGTAGTTTTGCAAAAGATTTCCATACTAGTTGTGTTGTATAGGACTAATTATATTTCCCTCCATCCTATCCTGACCCCCATTACTTCTATTCTCTTATGATCCTTTCCCTCCCCATGAGTGTCAACCTCGGATTGCATTCTCCTCCCCATGCCCTCCCCTCCATCCTCCCCCCCACCCTGCTTGTGCCCCTGTCCCCCACTCTCCTGTATTATGAGATAGGTTTTCCTATCAAAATGAGTGTGCATTTTATTCTTTCGTTTAGTGGAATGTGATGAGAGTAGACCTCATGATTTTCTCTTGCCTCCCCTCTTTATCCCTCCACTAATAAATCTTTTGCTTGCCTCTTTTATGAGAGATAATTTGCCCCATTCCATTTCTCCCTTTCTCCTCCCCATATATTTCTCTCTCACTGCTTGATTTCATTTTTTTTTTAAGATATGATACCATCCTCTTCAATTCACTCTGTGCACTCTGTCTCTATGTATGTGTGCGGGTGTGCATGTGTGTGTGTGTGTGTGTGTACTCCCACCCAGTACCCAGATACTGAAATGTTTCAAGAGTTACAAATATTGTCTTTCCATGTAGGAATGTAAACAGCTCAACTTTAGTAAGTCTCTTATGACTTCTCTTTGCTGTTCACCTTTTCATGGTTCTCTTCATTCTTGTGTTAGAAAGTCAAATTTTCTTTTCAGCTCTGGTCTTTTCATCAAGAAAATTTGAAAATCCTCTATTTTATTGAAAGACCCTTTTTTCTTCTGAAGTATTATACTCAGTTTTGCTGGGTAGGTGATTCTTGGTTTTAGTCCTAGTTCCTTTGACTTCTGGAATATCCTATTCCATTCCCTTCGATCCCTTAATGTAGAGGGTGCTAGATCTTGTGTTATCCTGATTGTATTTCCACAATACTTGAATTGTTTCTTTCTAGCTGCTTGCAATATTTTCTCTCTCACCTGGGAGTTCTGGAATTTGGCCACAATGTTCCTAGGAGTTTCGCTTTTTGGATCTCTTTCATGCGGTGTTCTGTGGATTCCTTGAATATTTATTTTGCCCTCTGGTTCTAGAATCTCAGGGCAGTTTTCCTTGATAATTTCGTGGAGGATGATGTCTAGGCTCTTCTTTGGGTCATGATTTTCAGGTAGTCCCAGAATTTTTACATTGTCTCTCCTGATTCTATTTTCCAGGTCAGTTGCTTTTCCAATAAGATATTTCACATTATCTTCCATTTTTCGAATCTTCACGCTCTGTTCTGTGATATCTGTCTTTCTCATAAAGTCCTTAGCGTTCATCTGTGCCATTCCAGTTTTGAAAGATCTATTTTCTTCAGTGAGCTTTTGAATCTCCTTTTCCATTTGGCTAATTCTGCTTTTGAAAGCATTCTTCTCCTCATTGGCCTTTTGAACCTCTTTTGCCAATTGAGTTAGGCTAGTTTTCAAGGTGTTAATTTCTTCAACATTTTTTTGGTTCTCCTTTAGCAGGGAGCTGATCTGCCTTTCATGCTTCTCTTTCATCCCTCTCATTTCTCTTCCCAGTTTTTCCTCCACCTCTCCAACTTGACTTTCAAAATTCTTTTTGAGTTCTTCCATGGCCTGAGCCCATTGGGTGGGCTGGGACACAGAATCCTTGATTTCTGTGTCTTTGCCTGATGGTAAGCATTGTTCTTCCTTGTCAGAAAGGAAGGGAGGAGGTGTCTTTTTTTCCGAGAAAGTACCCTTCAATAGTTTTATTTCTTTTTCCTTTTCTGGGCATTCTCCCCAGCCAGTGACTTGACCTCTGAATATTCTCCTCACACCCACCTCGCTTCCTGGTCCTCCCAGCCAGCTTTTGGGGACTAAGATTCAAATGCTGCTTCCCGCCTTAGGGCTTTTGGCGGGGGCAGAGCTGCTATTCAGTGTGAGAATTAAGTTCAGATGGTCAGGTCGGGGCAGGGCCGCCTCTCAGGCCCAGTTCCCTCAGGGAGTTTATGCACAGACCTTCCACAATGGATCCAGGCTCCCGCCTGCTTGGGGAGCTCCTGTCTGCAGCCGCCTCTCAGCTTCTATCTCCCAGGGGGGCCCGAGCCATGGGGGCACCCCACGCCCCTCTCGACCTGCCAAAGAGACTCTCTCACCGACCCTCGTCACCTGTTGGGGGGGGCGGGGCTTGTGCCGCCGCTGGAGATCCCGTCCCTAAAACCTGCTCGGATCTGTAACTCTCGGAGCCGCGGCCGCCTCAGGTGCAGGCTGGGCTCCGTGTCTGCAGCGCGACGGACCTTTTGCGAGAGGTTTGCAGGTCCCTCTGTGGGTGGAGGCACCCTCGTGACCGCAGGATATCTTGTCCCCGTAGCCCGTTCGGATCTTTTCCTCACGGTGTCGTGGCTGCTGCAGGGCTGCACTCAGCTCCCAGTCCCAGCTCCCAGTCCACAGCGCGAAGGACCCCCCGCAAGAGGTTTGCAGGTCTCTCCGGTACAGAAATCTCCCTCACTCCAATATTTCGTGGCGTCTGGGTGCAGAATTCACTGTGGGTTGGTCCCCTCTATCCGTTCTGTGGGTTGTGGGTTCGGAGCTATGTGTATGTGCGTCTTTCTACTCCGCCATCTTGGCTCCGCCCCCCTCACATTTTTTTTATATCATCTTGCCTGTTGTTTCTTGTAACACAATAATATTCCATTACAATTACGTTCCACAGTTTCTTCAGTCATTCCTCCATTGATGTACATCCCTTTAATTTCCAATTTTTGCCACCAAGAAAAGAGCTGACATAAATATCCTTGTACAAATGAGACATTTTCCCTTGTATATCAGGGCCTCAACTGCTGGTGTTCACTAGGGACTAGGCCTTGTTGGTAGTTTCCTTGCATAAAGTTTGTCACTGGCTTACTCACCAAACAGGGCTCACTTCCTATACCAGAGAGACAGACTTTTCCTTCTTACTTTTTAAGCTGTCACGGGCTGGTAAGGTGTTCCACCATACCAACATTGGTTATGAGGTATTGTTGAAAGGTTTTTTGGAGGAGAATTTGGGAGAGTTCAGAGAAGTTCCTGTCTCACTCTGAAATCTTGACACCTCTTGAGAGCCATGCCACTGTTGATTCCATCCCTCTTGAGAAGACTTCCCTTTATTTCTTCAGTTCATAGAATTGTATTTATATTATAGTAAAAGTCTTTGGAATCATTTTTCTATAGTATTCTGAGTTTTAGGGATGAGTCTCAATGTTTCTTTACTCTCTCAAACTCTAAAATGATATGACTTCCTTCTTGTAATTTTTACTTCACCAACCACCTTATCCTTACTTGCTAGAATCAAGTCGAAATAACAATTCCCTTCTTTCATGCTTCTACTTCCATTCCTCTGCCATCTGAAAGATACAATTATTAGGAGAAAAAACAAACACGCAAATGAACAAATAGACAAACAACAAAATCTTACCATTCTTATGCTCTTAGCAGAGAACGACTTTTAAAACAGTCTGAGTAGATAGAAATACAATGAAGATAGAATATAGAGAGCTAGAAATCCAATGAAACCTGAAGAGATTTACTGACAGTCATTCACTGTTAAATCCTTTCTTTGCTAAATGCCAAGAAAATAAAAACAGATGTGACTAAAAGCTAATATTTAGGTTTATTTTCCACTTGTCATAACATTCTCACGTGAAACAAAATATTTATGAATAAATTTGTCCCTGCATTTAGCAATAATTTCCAGATTAAAAAAATCACCTTTATATATAATCTGAGCTATGTGTTTTCGCAAAATGTTATAATTGGCATTTTGGTATTCATTAGTTTCTTTTCAGATACAATTTATTAAATGACTGAGCTTTTCCTCTCAACAGTCAGGCACTAACTTTAATGAGACCTTTATCCTTCCATTTTGTTAATTGTAAAATATACTTTGCATGAGTTTTTCATACATTATAGCTATAGTATTAAAGACAATATGCACAAAAACAGAACCATTGACTAATATTAATTGATGCATTAACACCGACACTTCCTCCATTGATGAAGATTGGAATCCAGGAATGCGTTTTTTCAATCCTATGTCTTAATCTCTATCTATCTGAGTTTCCTCAACTGTAAAATGGGGATAATAATATCATCTACTTCAGAAGGTTGTTGTGAGTATCAAATGATACAGATTTATAAAGTATGTTGCATAGTGGCTGACAAATTATAGGGATTAATAAATGCATATTCTACTTTCTTTATATAATTCTTTTAAATAGCCTCCAGTGCACCACCAACGAAAAATTATGCAATGTGCCAGAATCTAAGTTCATGGACCTCAGGTTAAGAATCCCTACAGCAGGCCTTTTAAAAAATGTCAAAATTAGAACATCAGTTATGCTGTCACTCTGATAACCATTAATTTTAGTGCAGTATTAACTAACTTAGCTTTCCTCATCATTTCCTGAATTCTACCCTGAATCCTATGTTTATGTCTATTTTCATCTACCACTCCTCTTTCTCCTTTGTCCTTTGTAGTTCTTACTCTTCATACAGTCATGAATAGCATACATATGGTATTCCTGGGACAATAAAAGAGCTTGAAAATGAATTTTGCTGCTTGGGATCAACTGGATGTGCTTTAAAGTACTGCTGGTGATCCCCCCTCCAACCAAAACAACAGCAACAACAAACAAACAACAACAACAGCAAAATCAACACAGCTCTCCCCTTGCTCCTGTTCAATTCATTGTCTGCTTGTCCAAGGAAAGTTTACTGATGGACTAACTTGTCTTCCTACTTGAGGATCAGACTCTACAGGAGACATTTTACATTTTTTCTTACCTCATTCATTAGTCTTTTCTCTTTTAAAAGTTTATGGATCTCATTGAGGAAGTCCTCTCATATTTTGGGCCGTAAGAAATTATTGCAATGCAAATATACAAATAGCAACCCCTGGAGAACCTCATCATCTTTAAAGAATGCTTGTATTTGGAAATGCAAATCATCTTTCAAAACAATGGCAGACATCCTTGCAGAACTTCCAGCTTCCTGTTTTATCTGCTGCTTAATCTTCATAATCAAAGGATGATTGTATAAAGTTATGTCTATGTATCTCTTTTGCATGTTTTTAAAATGTATATGAGACAAATATTTATTTTTCATTTGAAATAGTATTTATTTTTTCCCCAATTACATGTCAAGAAAAATTTTAGCATTCATTTTCACAGTTTTTAGCATTCATTTTTAGCATTCATTTTTAAGTTGAGTTAAAATTATTTTCTCCCTCTCCTCTACTCTTCTGAAAATGGCAGGCAATTTTATATAATTTATACATATGCTAACATGTGAAACATTTTCATACTCATTACAGATTAATATGATTGGGAAGAAATTGTGGAAGTTGAAACAATTATGGAAGAAGAAATGAATCAAAAGAAAAACAGATGAGGAAAATACAATAAGCGAAAAAATTGTTTCGATTTGTATTCTGAGTCCATTCATTCATCTGGATGTGGATAGTGATTTCTTTGTGAGTCTTTTGTAGTTATCATGAATTATTGTGTTGCTAAGAAGTGCTGAGTCATTTATAGGTGGTCATCACAACATGTTGCTGATATTTTGTATTTTCCTGATTCTGCTCATTTCACTTTGCAGCAGTTCATACATGACTTTTCAGGTGTTTTGGGAATGTATCTGTTTATCATTTCTTACTGCACAACATTACAGCCATTCCCCAATTTATGAGCATCACCTCAGTAGTGATTATTTTGCCACCATGAATAGGACTACTATAAATATTTTTGAGCACGTAGATCTTTTTCCCTTTTTTATGACATCTTTAGGATACAGACTTAGTAGTAGCATTGCTGTATTAAAGGTTATGCATAGTTTTATTGCCTTTTGGGTATGGTGCATTGATGATTCCTTTTTGTTTATTAGTAATATAATTTTGCTTCTTAATGGGCAGATCTTCTTTATTCGTTAATGGGCCCACCCATTAAGAGAAGTTTGATTAGGGAAGATTTGTAGGAAGACCCATACCTTTTTTTAGTTTTCTAATGAGGCACTGGGTCATGAAGGGCCATGCCTTCTGACTCTGAAAAGAGTATAAATACTCTGAAGGTGAGGTATTACCTTGGGGCTTAGTTCTGGAAAAACGTTGCGTGCCAGATAAAGCTCTGGGAAAGTACTAAGCAGCCCCACTGGATTTGAAAACTCAGATGTTGGTGCTTCCTTCTCTGGTAACTATTTATGTATGTAATGTTCAGATAATTGGAAGCCAGTCTATTGGTCTTTGTTTCATTTCTTGTATTTTTCTCCCCCTCAAAAGTTGTTTTTCCTTTTGAAAAGTAGATCAAAAACCTGTTATAGCAGGCCCCCCTGTGTATTTTGGGGTACTTACTCATACACATGGTTCCAAATCTCCAGAATGGCCAGAACAATTCTCAACTCCACCATCAGTTCATTAGTATCCCAATTTTCCCATATCCTCTAGAATATTTATGATTTTCCTCTTTTTGTCATATTAGACAATCTGATTGGTATGAGGTGATCTTCAAGGGTTGTTTTAAGTTGCATTTCTCTATTAAAATTGATTTAGAGTGTGGGGCAGAGCCAAGATGGTGGAGTGAAAGTAGGAACTTACCTGAACTCTTCCACAAATTCCTTCAGATACCTACAAAAAGTGAATCTGAACAAATTTTAGAGTGGCAGCATCTACCAGGAGAAAGAGTGTGGCAGTTTTCCAGCCTAGGACAGCCCAAAAAGTTGATGGAAGGATCTTTTTTAAACCCTGCTGGGGTTGAGCAGATTGCTCAGGCCACACCAGCACAAATCCAGCCATAGTGGAGCAGGAATGGCCCTGGGCAGTCTGAGTCACCAGCAGCAGTGTCAACTCACCAAACCTCTCAGTAAATGACTGGAGTTGGGGGAAGTTGGGTGACAGAAAAGCAAGATTCCTAACTAAGTAGCAGTAATGCTCCTGGGACTCTCAGCCCACAGACTGAATGTTTGAAAGTCATATACTTGATCTTCCTGGAGCCAACATGGTGGAGTGAACTCTAAGTGATCTCATCACCCCTTGTTTACTTTGAATAACCCAGAGAATATTGCCTCAGGAAAAATGCTGGAATAGTGGAGTCAGCAGAAGCAATGCAGCAGTTATTTTTTTTTTAGTTCAGGAGGCTATGGAGATTGATGGGAAAGGTCCCTCTTTCTGTGGTTGAAGGGGACCAATGCAGAACCAGAGACATCTCATCAAGCCCAACCTCAGGGAACAACAATAGATCCTGAACCCCAGGGGAATGGAGCCATTAATTCCCAACATCAGGACTCCAAACATGCCTTAACACAGCCAGGGTAATTGGGTAGACACCAACACAGACAGGGTTAACCAGCTATTGAACCAGCCCATGCACTAGTGCAACCCTAGGGGAAGAGGAGACCTTCAGTAACCATACCACTTCTCCCCCACACCTCGCTCTGCAAACTTCAATGTAACCCTGGAGAAACTCAGATAGACTTGACCTGGCCTCAGCCTTGGTACACACCAACCAGCTCAGTACCAGTAACCAGTAACTAGCAACCAGTAACCAGGCTTGTAGCTCCCAGCATAAGAAATGTGAGACAGAACCTTCTGTGTCCCAGAAGCAGAGATCCACTTAAAAAGCCAGGAAGAAGGTAATCAGCAGAAGCAAGAAGCAAATTGAAAAAAATAAAGACTATAGAATCTTATTATTAGGATGAGGAATATAAAAATACTAATTCAGAAGAGGACAGCATTGACACTATGCTCACATCTGAAACCTAAAAAGGTAATATGAAGTGGTCTCAAGGTGAAAAAGCATTCAGAGCTCAAAAAAGATTTTAAAAGTCAAATTACAGAGGTAGAAGAAAAATTGCCCAATGATTTCAAAAATATAATAACTCCTTTAAAAGCAAAATTGACCAAATGAATAAGGAGGTGCAAAACCTAACTAGAGAAAATAACTCCTTAAAAGGAATAATTGCACAAATGAAAAAGGAGGTATAAAATCTAATGTAAGAAAACTATTTGTTAGAACTTAGAATTGGGCAAGTACAAGTTAATGACTCTATGAGGCATCAAGAATCAGTCAAACAAAATCTAAAGAATAAAAAAAAAGAAGAAAATGTAAAATATCTCATTGGAAAAACAACTGATCTAGAAAATAGATCCAGGAGAGAAAATCTAAGAATTTTTTGTCTACCGGAAAGCCATGATGTAAAAATGAACCTAGACAGTATCTTCCAAGAAATCACCAAGGAAAACTGTCCTAAGGTTACAGATACAGAGGGGAAGATAGTCATTGAAAGAATCTGCTGATCACCTCCTGAAATTGAAAACACTAAGGAATATTGTTGTGAAATTTCAGAATTATAAAGTCAAAGAGAAAATATTTCAAGCAGCCAGAAAGAAAGAAAGGATTAAAACATCAAGGAACAGCAATCTGGATCACACAGGACCTTGTAGTTTCTACATTAAAAGATCAGAGGAATTGGAATATGAAATTCCTTAAGGCAAAGGATCTTGGACTACAACCAGGGATCAATGACTCAGCAAAATTGAATATAATCTTTCAGGCAAGGAGATGAATATTCAATGAAATAAGTGATTTCTAGATTTTCCTGATGAAAAGGTCAGATCTCAATGGAAAATTTGATCTTCAAATACAAGCTTCAAGTAGAAAGAAAAGCAGAAAAAAAGTGAACAAAGAAACATTGTCATTCTATATGGGCAAACTGTTCATATGCCTATATGGGAGGATGATACTTGTTAAATTTCTGAATTGTATATTTATTAGGACATTTAAAATGGATATACATAGATAGAAGGTATGAGTATAAACAAATGGATGTAATGACAAAGAAATTAATTAAGGGGTGCAAAGAGAGAAGAGCAAAGGAGGAGGCAGAAAAGGGTAAATTACCTCAAATGAAAAGACATGAAATCCTTATAGTAGAGGGAAAGAAGGGAGGGAGCTGAGCATTGTTTGACCTTTGCTCTCATTGGACTTGATTCAAAGAGGGATTAACAGTTAAGTACAGAAATCTAACTTGCCATGCAGGTAGTAGGAGGGCAAAGGGGAAAGGGGAAAGAAAAGGAAGTGGGTGCATAGAAGGAAGGAAAGAAGTAGTAAGGGAAAAGGGAAAGAAAAGGGGGGGATTGATAGAAGGGAGGAAGATTGAGGAAGGCCATGGTCAAAAATAAAACTCTTTTCAGGAGGGGAAGGGAGAAATAAAAACACAAATGGGAAGGGGAGAATTGGATGAAGAGAAAGACAGATAGTCATCATCACTGTGAATGTGAATGGGATGAACCGTCCTGTAAAATGAAGGAAGACAGCAGAATGTATTAAAAACCATGATCCTACCATACATTAATTACAAGAAATTCATTTGAAACAGAGGGATAAAGACAAGGTAAAGGCAAAAGCCTGGAGTAGAATATAGTATGCTTCAACTGAAGTTAAAAAAACAAAACAAAACAAAACAGGGGTAGCAATCCCAATCTCAGACAAAGTAAAAGCAAAGACAGATCTAATCAAAAGGGATAAGGAAGGAAAGTATATCAGTTTAAAAGGCACAATAAACAATGAAGTAATATCATTACTAAACATATATGCACCAAGAGACATAACATCAAATTCTTAGAAAAGAAGTTAAGGGAGTTACAGAAAGAAATATACAGCAAAACTATACAAGTGGGGAACCTCAACCTCCCCCTTTCTGAACTTGATAAATGTAACATTAAAATGAACAAGAAAGAAGTTAAGGAAGTGAATAAAGTCCTGGAAAAGGTAGATATGATAGACCTCTTGAGAAAGCTGAATGGGGAGAGGAAGAAATATATGTTCTTCTCAGTGGTACATGATACATACACAAAAATTGACCATATAATGCAGCATAAAAACCACACAATTCAGTGAAGAAAGGCAGAAACAAAGAGTCCTTTGCAGATCATGATGCAACAAAAATTATGTGTAAAAAAGGACCATGAAAGACACATGGAAAATTAATTTGAAACTGAATAATCTAATCCTAGAGAATGAGTGGGTCAAAGAACAAAATCGCAGAAACAATCAATAACTTCATTCAGGAGAATGGCAATGTGACAACCTACCAAAACTTATGGGATACAGGAAGATCAGTTCTTAAGGGAAGTTTTATGTGGCTGAATGCTTACAGGAATAAAATGGAGAAAGAATAGATTAATGAACTGGGCATGCAACGGAAAAAGCTAGAAAAAGAAAATAAACAAAAAATCCTGAATTAAAATCCAAATTAGAAATACTGAAACCCAAAAGAGAAAATGGAAAAAAAATGAAATTAAGAAAACTGTTGGAGTAATAAATAAAAGTACAAAGTACTTTGTGAAAAAAAAATTGATAAACCTATCAGAAATAAAAAGACTGAATACTGCTCCAGTGAAGAGGGATTTAAAACAATAATTAGAATTTATTTTGCCACACCATGTCAATAAATTTAACAATCTTAGTGAAATGAACAAATATATTATTTTATTTTTTAAAATTTTAAAATTTATTTTTTATTGATTTTACTATAATACATTTTGAGATCTGGTAGTGCTAGGCCACTTTCCCTAACATTTCTTTTCATTAGTTCCCTTGATATTCTGGACCTTTTGTTCTTCCAGATGAATTTTGATAATTTTGAAATTAATTATCTGTTAATTTGATTGGTATGACACTAAATAAATAGTTAATTTAGCTAGAAATGTCATTTTTATTATATTGACTCAGCCTACCCATGAGCAACTGATATTTTTCCACTTACTTAGACCTGACTTTATTTGTGCATAATTGTGTTCATATAGTCCCTCGGTTTGTTTTGGCAGGTAAACTCCCAAATATTTTATAGTGTCTAACCTAGCTTTAAATGGTATTTCTCTTTCTATATCTTGCTGTTGGGCTTTGTTACTAACATATAGAAATGCAGAAGATTTGTGCGGATTTATTTTGTAAGCTGCAATTTTGCCAAAGTTATTTATTGTTTCAAGCAGTTTTTTGCTTGAATGTCTGGGATTCTCTAAGTATATCATCATATCATCTGCAACAAGTGATAACTTAGTTTCTTCTTTGCCTATTCTAATTCCTTCAGTTTCTTTATCTTCTCTAATTGCTACAACTAATATTTCTAGTATTATATTGAATGAGTGGTGATAATGGACATCCTTGTTTCACGCCTGATCTTATTGGAAATGAATCTGGCTCATCTCCTTTGCATATAATGCTTGCTGAACGTTTTAGGTAGATACTGCTCTTTATGCTCTCTAGTGTTTTTAATAGGAATGTTTGTTGTATTTTGTCAAAAAGATTTTTCTGCATCTATTAACATGATCAAGTGGTTTCCATTAATTTTATTGGTGATTTGATCAATAATGCTAATAGTTTTCCTATTATTTAACCAGCCCTACATTCCTGGTATGAATCCTACCTGATCATTATGTATTATTCTCATGAGAAGTTGCTGTATTCTTTTTGCTAAAATTTTATTTAAATTTTTTGCATCTATACTCATTAGAGAAATTGGTCTACAATTTTCTTTCTCTGCTTTGGCTCTTCCTGGTTTAAGTATCAAAACCATATTTGTATCATAAAAAGAATTTGAGAGGACTGTTTCTTCCCCAATTTTCCCAAATAGTCTATACAGTATTGGAATTGTGTTCTTTAAATATTTGTTAAAATTCACTTATAAATCCTTCTGGGCCTGGAGACTTTTTCCTAGGGAGTTCATTGATGGCTTGTTTAATTTCTTTCTGTGAGAAAAAGGGTTGTTTAAGTATTCAACTTTTGCTTCTGTTAATATGGACAATTTATATTTTTTAAAATACTCATCAATCTAATTTAAATTGTCGAATTTATGGGAATAAAGTTGGGCAAACTAATATCTAATTGTTATTTTCATTTCCTCCTCATTTTTAGGTGAGTTCAACCCTTTCATTTTTGATATTGGTAATTTGATTTTTTCTTTCTTTTTTAAAAATCAAATTGGCCAAAAGTTTATCAATTTTATTAGTTTTTTCATAAAACCAAATATTTGTTTTATTTATTAGTTCAATAGTTTTCTTAATTTCAATTTTATTAATATCTCCTTTGATTTTCAGTATTTCTAATTTGGTATTTACTTGGAGATTACAATTTGTTCTTTTTTGGGCTTTTTCAGCTACCTGCCCAATTTATTGATCTCCTCTTTCTTTGTTGTATTCATGTAGGCATTCAAAGATATATACTGCTTTTGCAGTATCTCATAAGATTTGTTAGGTTGTCTCATTATTGTCCTTCTCTTGAATAAATTTGTTGAATGAGTCTATGATTTGTTGTTTAACCCATGCCTTCTTTAGATTGCTTTGTTTCCAATTAATTTTTTTTTTGTTTATCTTTCCATGGCCTTTTATTACATATACTTCTTATTGCATTATAATCTGAGAAGGATGCATTGACTATTTCTGCCTTTCTGCACTGGATTTTGAAGTTTCTATGCCCTAGAACATAGTTACCTTTTGTATATGATGTTGCTTCATTGTCTATGGTGCCTTTTACCAGGATATTGTCTCCTTCCTTATCTCTGTTGATTAGATCTATTTCTGTCTCTACTTTGTCTGAGATTAGGATTGCTACCCCTGCCTTTCCTTCATCAGCTGAAGCACAATATATTCTTCTTCAATCTTTTACTTTTACCCTGTGTGAATCACCCTATTCTAAATGTGTTTCTTGTAAACAATATATTGTTGTATTATGGATTTTATTCCATTCTACTATCCTCCATTTTATGAGAGAGTTCATCCCATTCACATTCACATGTATGATTACAATTTGTGTCTTTCTGGCCATCCTCTTTCCCTCCAATTGTGCTTTTAGTTCTACCAACTCCCTTCCCCTCCTCAATAGTGTTTTCTCTTTTGACCACCACCTTCTGCAGTCTGCCCTTCCTTCTTTCAGCCCCCCTCCATTGTACTTACCTTTACCCTTACTACTTCTTTCCAACCTTTTAGCTTCCCCTTCACTTTCTTTCTCCTTCCACTCCTACTACCTATAGAGCTAGTTAAATCTATATGCTTAATTAGATTTGTTATTCCCTCCTTGAACCAAATCAGATGAGAGTACCTATCAAACAATGCTCATTTCCCTCCTCTCTTTCCCTCAACTATAATATAATTTTGTACTTCTTCCTGAGATATAATGTACCATGTTCTGCTTACTCCCTTTTACATCTCCTGTTGCAATCTCTTTGCTTGCTTAAATAACATTTTTATCATCATATCATTTACTTTATACCAGTTCCCTCTATCTATGAGCATTCATTTTATATTTCATAATAGATGTACAATTCTCAAGATTAACAAGTATTATGTTCCTTTATAGGGCAATAAACAGTTTGCCCAAATTGAGTAACAAGCTATTTATTTTCCCCCCTGTGTACTTTTTTATACTTCTCTTGAGATCTACATTTGAAGATTGAATTTTCTATTGAATTGTGGCCTTTTGTCAGGAAGGTCTGGAAATCCCATTTTTCCTTGAATGTCCATCTCCTTGCCTGAAATGTTATGTTGAACTTTCCTGGTTTATTTTTCCTTGGTTGTAGTTCCAGCTCCTATGCCTTATGGAATATCATATTCCAATTCCTTTGATCTTTTAATGTAAAAGCTACAAGGTCTTGTGTGATCTTGATTGTACCTCCTCTATATTTGAATAGTTTGTTTCTGGCTGCCTGTAGTATTTTCTTCTTCACTTGATAGTTCTGGAATTTGGCAACAATATTTCTTGGTGTTTCTAGTCTGGGATCCCTTTCAGGAGGTGAAGGTGGATTCTTTCAGTGACTATTTTGCCTTCTGGATCTAGCACTTCTGGGCAGTTTTCTGGACAAATGGGGAGAAAATTTGGAACCCAAAATTTTGTGAAAATGAATGTTAAAAGTTATATAAAAAAATAGAAAAAAAAAGAAGTTTCAGGTGGGAAAATTCTCAATACTGACCTCATCAGTGTTCATATTTTGGTCCTTGTCCCCATAGAAAGATTCTGTGGTCTTTTCTTCTTACTCTTGATGATGATGCTTTGTGTATTGTGGCCTCAGTTTGTCTCAGCTAGAAGCTGAAGGACGTCGTGTTGAGCTTGCTGGTGTGAGAAAGCAAATGGCAGGTTCCTTTTACTCTGTTTTGCTTTGCTTTGATTTGTGTTTCCAGATTAGCCCTGGGACTAGCTTTTTAAGTGTGCAGGAGGGGTGGTCTGGTCACAGAAGATCTCCTCAGGTGAGCTAGAGCAAAGGCAAGTTCAGTACTTGGTGATTCTTGCTGCTATATTGTCTCATATTTCCCCTGGAATGCTGAGGCACACCTGTTTCCTGTGAGTCCCTACACCCCTAGGGCTCATGCTGTGAAGGTTCCTCTGCCGCAATAAGAGGAATATTCTTTAGCTATTTTCCTAGCCTCAGGTGCTACAAGACTGTTTGTCCCTTCTGTTTATCCCACTGATCCAGGATTTTTCTGGGGAAATATTTTATTGTTCTTTCAAGGTCAACAAGGGTAGAGGAAGAGAGCATTTACTGATCACTCAGACATTTTGGCTCCCAGAAGCTCAAGTAGGTGACTTACAGACATTTAATCTGTGGGCTGCATCTGGTACCTGGGAGTCAGAAGCTGTCACTCACTTGACTTCACTGGTCTGCCACCCTGGGCTGTCACTCCCCCACTCTGCTGTGCTGCTATTGCCTCAGGCTTCCCCAGGGCTTTCCTGCTTGGCCATGCAGCAGCAGGAAGCACTGTGCTGTATACTGTGGGATCTTCCACCCTGTGAAACAGATCTTTCACATTGACCTTCCAATCGTTCCTCGTCTGTGAATTTTCCATAGTCTGTCTCCTATTTTATTCTGTACCTCCAAAATTTGGTCAGATTCTCTTTTTAAAGGTGTCTGAAGGAGTTTTTTTAAGAGCTTAAGAATGGTTGCTCACACTCCACCATCTTGGCTCCACAACTGGATGAATATTTTAAAAAATATAAATTGCCCAGATTAATAAAAGAGGAAGTAAAATACTTAACCCCATCTCAGAAAAAAGAAATTGAATGAAGTATCAATGAACTCCCTCAGAAAAAATCTCCAGGGTCAGATAGATTTAAAAGCTAATTCTATCAAATATTTAAAAAACAGTTATTTCCAATACTATATAGACTATTTAGGAAAATTGGTGAAGAAAGAATTTTACCAAATTCTTTTTTATGACAAAAACATGGTTCAGATACCTAAACCAGGAGGAGCCAAAATAGAGAAAGAAAATTGGAGACCAATTTCCCTAATGAATATTGATGCAAAAATGTTAGATCAGATACTATTAAAAAGATTATAGCA
This sequence comes from Notamacropus eugenii, assembly GCF_028372415.1. Lineage (NCBI taxonomy): Eukaryota > Metazoa > Chordata > Mammalia > Diprotodontia > Macropodidae > Notamacropus > Notamacropus eugenii. Next base: position 286,012,678 of record NC_092877.1, read on the forward strand.
ATTTTCTATGAGAATACTAAATTTTGATCAGGTAGGATTTATACCAGGAATACATGATTGGTTCACTATGAGGAAAACTATCAGCATAATTGATCATATCAACACCAAATTAATAGAAAACATATGATTATCTCAGTAGATGCAGAAAAAAGTTTGTGAATAAATTCAACATGTATCCCTATTGAAAACACTGTACAGGATAGGAATAAATTGAGCCTTCCTTAAAATAATAAGTAGTATCTACTTAAAACCATCAGTTAGTATTATTATATGTAATAGGGATAAGTTAGACGCATTTCAAAGAAGACCTGGTATGAAAGGAGGATGTCCATTATTACCAGTGCTATTCAATAAGGTTATTCAATGTTATCCTTAACTATGAGAGAAGATGAAGAAATAGAAGGAATCAGAATAGGCAAAGAAGAAACAATGTTCCCACTCTTTTCAGACAATATAATGATATACTTAGATAATTCTAGAGATTGAGGTAATAAACTACTTGAAATAATGAACAACTTTAGCAAAGTTACAGCATACAAAATAAACCCATATAAATTATCTGAATTTCTATACATTATTAACAAAGCCCAATAGGAAGAGATAAAGAAGTCCAATTTAAAGGTACTGTAAACACTATAAAATATTTAGTAGTCTACCTGCCAAAACAAACCCATGAACTATTTGAGCACAATTACAAAATACTTTTTCCATGAATAAATAACTATTAAATATCTAAATAACTGCAAAAAATCTGTTGCTGGTGGGCTGGCCAAGCTAACATACTAAAAATGACACATCTACCTAAATTAAATACTTATTCAGTGCCGTACCAATCAAATCACCAAAAATTATTTTATAGAAGTAGAAAAAATAACATCAAAATTCATCTGGAATAACAGAAGGTCTAGAATCAAGAAAGTTCATGGACAGAAATGCTAGGGAAGGTGGCATAGCCATACCACATCTTAAATTGCATTACAAAGTAGCAATCATCAAAACTATTTGGCACAGGCTAAGAAATAAAGGGATAGATCAATGAAATAGTTTAGGTACACAAGACATGATAATTAATGACTATAGCTATCTACTATTTGATAAACCCAAGGACCCCAGCACTGTTTGACAAAAACTGTTTGGAAAACTGGAAAGTAGTGTGGCAATAATTGGGCATAGATTAACACCTGACACTGTATACCAGAATAAAGTCCAAATGGGTACTCACTCTAGGTATAAAGACTGAAACTATAAACAAAGTAGGAGAGCAAGGAATAGTTTATATTTCAGATTGGTTAATGGACAAATTTATGGCCAAACAAGAGATAAAGAATATTGTTTAATACAAAATGAATAATTTTGATGACATTAAATTGAAAAACTTTTGCACAAACTCAATGCAACCAACATTAGGAGGGAAGCAGAAACCTGGAAAAAAAATTTTGCAACTAGTGTCTCTGATGAAGACCTCCTTTCCAAAATATATAGAGAACTGAGTCAAATTTACTAGAATACAAATCATTCCCCTATTGATAAATGGTGAAAGAATATGAAGAGGCAGTCTTCAGAGGAAGAAATTAAAGCTATCTATAGTCATACAAAGAAAATGTTCCATATCACTATTGATTAGAGAGAGATGCAAATCAAAACAACTCTGAGGTACCACATCACACCTATCAGACTGGCTAATATGACAAAACAGAAAAATGAAAAATTTTGGAGATGTGGGAGAGTTGGGACAGTAATTCATTGTTGGTGGATCTGTGAGCTGATCCAACCATTCTGGACAGCAATTTGTAACTATGCCCAAAGGGCTATAAAAATGAGCATAACCTTTGACCAAGTAATATTGCTTCTACTGTTGTATTCCACAGAGATGACAAAATGGGAGAAAGACCTACATGTACAAAAATATGTATAGTAGCTCTTTTTGTGTTGGTAAAGAATGGGAAATCAAAGGGGTGCTCATAAGTTGGGAAATGCCTATATATGTTGTGGTATATGAATGCAATGGAATACTGCTGTGCTATAAGAAATGACAAGCAGGCAGTTTTCAGAAAAACTTGGAAATGCTTATATGAACTGATGGTAAGTGAAGTGAACACAGCCAGGAGAATGTTATACACAACAATAACTACAGTGCATAGAGACTGTTTTTGATAGAGTTAGCCCTTCATAGCAATGTAAAGACCTGAAACATTTCCAAAGGACTCAAATGCAAAATCCTTTCCATATCCAGAGAAACAACCATGAAGTCAGAATGCAGAATGAAGTAGATTATTTTCTCTTTTGTTATGTTTGTTTTGTTTTTCTCATGGTTTCTCCTATTCCTTTTAATTCTTCTGTGCAACATGAGTAATGTGAGAACATGTTTAATAAGTATATATGTGTCGAGCCCATATAAGATTGTATGTTGTCTTGGGGAAAGAGAAAGGGGAATACAATTTGGAGCTTATTTAGTTGATTGTTGAAAACTGAAAACAAGTAAATTAATAAATTTGGGGGGGAGAGAAAAAAAGAATGTGACAAAAGTGGTTTAGAGCATTTCTTTATATGCATATAGATAGCTTTGATTTCTTCTTCTGAAAACTATTCATATCTTTTGATCTTTTATCATGTGTGTAATGGCTTGTACACTGATATATTATACTCAGTTCTCTAGACATTTGAGAAATGAAGTCTTACTAGAGACACTTGTGTATCAACAAGGGCCCCAACATACACAGGAAGGCCTACTGTATAGGCTGTTATATCTGCATTCTAAAAGGAAAGCAACTTTTGAGGGGTCAACAATCACTTTAATCAAACGTATATATTATTCACTTAGTTCAGGGGAAAAAGTCAGCACCCTGAACTTCAGAGAAAATACAGAGAAATCAAGACCAATAGACAAGGTTTCCAACTGCCTGACCATAAGGAGCACATATATCACAGATCCAACTGTCTGACCATTACCTACATACATAGTTATCAGAGAGACAAGCACCAACATCAGAGTTTTCAAAGCTGTGGTACTCCACAGGGGCTGACCAGAGTCTTGTCTGGCCAAACAAACACTTACAATGAGCACCCCCTGAAAGTAAAACACACCTTAGAGTATTTGTACACTTTTCAGAGTCAGAGGGCATCACAACCCTTAAGAACCAGTGCCTTATTGGAAATAACCAAAGGTATGGGTCTTGCTACAAAACAAATCTCCCCAAATCAAGCTTCCTTTAATGGGCATGTCCATAAATGGATGGGGAATATCTTTAACTCTTATTAACATAATTAGCAATAGAACTTTCTGTAAAGGTTATTTCCTAGCTTTCTGCTTTTCTTCTGATTTTGTTACATTAGTTTTGTTTGCACAAAAGCTTTTCAATTTAATATGATCAAAATTATTCTGCATTTCATAATGCACTCCATCTCTTATTTGATTATGAATTCCTTCTCTCCCAAAATATCTGACAGGTAGATTTTTTCTCATGCTTCTAATTTGATTGCCTTATTGTCTATGGTATCTTTTATTAAGATGTAGTTTCCTTCCTTATCTCTTTAAATGCAGTCTAGTTTTGCTTTTACTTTGTCTAAGATCAGGATTACTACCCTTGTTTTTTTTTTTTGGTTTTTTTTTTTGTTTTTTTTTGTTTTTGTTTTGTTTTGCTTCCTTCAGCTGAAGCATGATAGGTTCTTTTCTAGTACCTTATCTTTACTCTGTGTTTGTCTTTAGGCTTTAAATGTGTTTTTTTGTAAACAACATTTTGTAGGATTCTGATTTCTGATCCACTATGCTATTCAATTCTCTTTTATGGGGGAGTTCATGCCATTCATATTTAGAGTTGTGATTGCTCCTTATGCATTTCCCTTAATTCTATTTCCCCATTTGTCTTCTCCTTTCATCCTTCCCCACCTCACCAGTGTTTTGCTTCTGTCTACTACCATCCCTGATCTTCTCTTTCTTCTGTCAGGCCCCTCTGCTCTAACATTTACTTAATCTCTACCCATGCTTTTGCACTGTCAGGTATGGTAAATTTATATATTCAGCTGATTCTATATATAATTCTCTCTTTGAGCCAATATTGCTGTGAACAAGGTTCAAGCAATGCTCATGCCCAGCTCCCATGTTCCTCTCCACTGTAATAAGAATTTCTCAACTCTTTCTTCAGATCATTTACCCCATTCTACTTCTCCCTTCCTTCTACACCCATTGTACTCTTCTTTTTCATTCCTTAATTATTTTACATCATTCCCTCAAATTAATTTTATTCTTATACCCTTTGTCTACATATTTTCCTTCTGTCTGTACTTTAAGTGATACAATTTTTAATAACTACAAGTTTCATCTTCCCAAGTAGGGAGGTTAACAGTTCAGCTGTATTGAATCCCTTATGTTTGCTTTCCCCTTTTTCCCTGTTTATGTTTCTTTTGAGTCTTGATATTGGAGATCAACTTTTTGGTTTACTTCTCCTTATGAAGGCTTGAAATCCTTTGATTTCACTGTTTGTTAACTCCCCCACCCCCATGTATTATTTTTAATTTTTCCAGGTAAGTGCTTCTTGGTTATGGTCCTAGCTCTTTTGCCTTCCAGAATATCATGTTCCATGATCTGTGATTCATCAATGTTGCAGTTGCCAAATCCTGTGTGATCCTGGTTATGACTCTCCAATATTCAGATTGCTTTTTCTGGCCACACACACACACACACACACACACACACACACACACACACACACACACACACACATATATATATATATATATATATATATATATATATATATATATATATATATATATATATATATATTTTTTTTTTTTTTTCCCGATAGCTCTGAAATTTGTCTAAAATTTCCTGGGGAGTTTATTTTGGGATCTCTTACCTGAGGTGATCAATGAATTTTTTCAATGTCTATTTTTCCTTCTTCTTTCCTTGATAGTTTCCTTGACAGTTTTTCTTCCTAGTTTCTTTGGTTGAAAGAGGTTGTCCAAGTTTCCCTTCTAATTATGGGCTTTAGGCAGTGCAATTATTCTGATATTGTTGCTACTGGATCTATTTTGCAGGAGAGATTTTTTTTCCCCATGAGATATTTTAAATTTTCTTCCATTTTTCATTCCTTTGAATTTGTTTGCTCATAGAGTCATTACCTTCCATTTGCTCTCCACTAACTTTTAAGGTATTGTTTTCCTCAGTTAGCTTTTGTACTTTCTTTTCCATTTAACAGTTGTTTTCTTCAGTCAATTGTTGTATCTCCTTTTCCCTTTGGTCAATTCCACTTTTTAAACTACTTTCCAAGCTGTTGACTCTTTTCCTCCATAATTCTTTTCTATCTTGTATTTATTTTCCATTTGTTCTTCTACCTCTCCTTTATGATTTTTAAGCTCCTTTTTGAGCTCTTCCATGAGCTTTCTGGGCTTAAGACTACTTCTTATTTTTATTTTGGGTTTTGCCCATCAGTATTTTGATATTGTTTTTCTCTTCTGAAATTGAGTCTTGGTATTCCTTCTCACAACAGTAACAGTCTACAATCAAATATTTTATTTGTTTGGTTTTTGCTCATCTTTTGTTTTGGGCTTTTCCCTTTCTTTCAAATTTGATCTCTGGTCCCAGGGTGGAAGGGGCTCTGTTTCAGACTTCTTGTATCAGTAGCTACAGGCCCTGTCTATTTATCTGGTCCTGTGCTGATGTTGCTCTAAGGTCTATGAGAGACTCCCATGCCTGGTGCTGTGTTGAGGGGGGTGGGGTGAGAACTTGCTGGTACTACTGGACTCTGTAGAGGTCCGTATGCTTAGCTGGTACTGAGCTGGTGTTCTAGTGATGGTGCCTAATGTGTGCTGAGGTCCACTGGGGTTTTCCTGCATTTCCCCAGGGCTACACTGAAGCACATGGTAGTTCTTGGAGTTGGAGTCTGCCAGTTCCTCAGCCTGCTCCATCACATTGGGACTCAAGATATCCCACTGGTCTGTTGAATTGATACTGCTGCTGGCTTGCTTAGATGTTCCCTATACTGGAATGCACTCCCCTTTTACCAGAATGAGATGGACATTTCTCCCTGACCCTCTAAGTCTCTTGGGCTAAAAGACTGTTCTACTCCATCGTTCCACTGGCCACTATGTTCTCAAAGAGAAATGACATTTAAATTTCCTTCTTGCTTAATAATCTATAATTCCTTTAAATACAAGTAAAATACATTCTAATATTTTCAGGAGATGAAAAAGTTATACAGATCAAGAGTTAATAGTTGATGATACAATTTTATACTCTGAAAAATAATGCTTTCCTTCATTTTCATTGTTGTTTTAGGATCTTATCTTTGTGATATCTTAAAAATTTATTCTCAATACTTTCAAAATTATGTTCTTTTTTGTGTGTGATTTTCCTGACCTAGTGATTCTTCCTAACTTGGAATGATTGGATCAGCAGGAGTAGCACCAACCACTGTTTGTAGTGGCAACTGAAGCAGCAGAGGCTCTTGACAGATATATCAGCCCACAGACAGTAAGAGGATTGAACAACTGAAGGAGATTACAAGGGTCTGTTTACTGGCACTGAGGCAGGACTCTGTTACTCTGTCCATATTGAGATCTGGGTCACAGTCCTGGATGGCAATTTGGGGGCAAGGAGTAGCACTGGCATAGTAGAGCTTGTGGCAGCAGTGGAGAAGCAATCCTCTTCATAGTTCCATGGCAGAAAAGAATGCTTGTGGTCATTCACAGACCAGAGCACAGTCTAGGAGAGGAGTAAACACCTCTTCATACATCATATCACCTTGGAAGAACTGAAAACTTACAGGCACCTGGAAGTGTCTCTGAAAACAGCTACACCAAACCTCTGAAGCTTGAGATAGTGTACCCTCTACACTGGAAACAGAACCCTACCATAAGAAAGAGCTTAAAAGAGATATCAAGAGATAGCCTGGGAAATGAAGAGACAGCAGAAAAAACAAAAAAAACCTCAGGCTATAGATTCTTATTTTGGTAACAATGAACATCAAAACATACACTCAAAAGAAGGAAAAGAAAACAAAGGCAAGGCTCCAACACCCAAAGCCTCTAAGAAAAATATGCATTTGTCTCAGGCCATGGAAGAGCACAAAAAGGATTTTAAAATTAAGAGAAGTAGAGAACAAATGGGAAGAGAAATGAGAATGATGCAGGAAAATCATGAAAAATTAAGGAACAGAGTGGTAAAGGAGACCCCCAAAAATACTGAAGAAATAAACACCTTAAAAATACACTAGCTCAAAAGGCAAAAGAGGTCCAAAGTGCCCATGAGGAAGAGACTGCCTTAAAAAGCAGGTTTTTCAAATGGAAAAGGAAGTACAAAAGCTCACCAAAGAAAATAATTCCCTAAAAATTAGAATGGAGAAAATGGAAGTTAATGACTATGAGGAATAAAGAAATTATAAAACAAAACAAAAGGTCAAAGAAAAATGTGAATTTTGTCATTGGAAAAACTACTGAACTGGAAAATAGATCCAGGAGAGATCATTTAAAAAATTATTGTACTTTATGAAAGCCATGATTTAAAAAAAGGGTCTAGACATCATCTTTCAAGAAATTATCAAAGAAAACTACTCAGTCATTCTAGACCCAGAGAGTAAAATAGAAGTGGAAAGAATTCACCAATCTCCTCCTGAAAGAAATCCCAAAAGGATAACTCCCAGGAATATTATAGCCAGCTACCAGAGTTCCAAGATCAAGGACAAAATATTGCAAGAAGCCCGAAAGAACCAATTCATGTATTATGGAACTACAATCAGGATAACAAGATTTACCAGCTTCTACCTCAAGGGATCACAGGGTTTGGGATATGATATTCCAGAGGTCAAATGACACAGGATTAAAATTAAAATCACCCACATATCAAAAATGACTGTAATCCATGAGGGGAAAAAAATCAATATTCAATGTGATAGAAGGATTTTATGCCTTCTCAACAAATGACCAGAGATAAATATAAAATTTGACTTTCAAATACAAGTCTCAAAGAAGTTTGAAAAGTTAAGCAAGAAAGAGAAATGATAAGGGACTTATTAAAGTTGAACTCTATACTCTACATGGAAAGATGATATTTGTAACTCATGAAATCTTTCTCATTATTAGAGTATGTGGAAGGAATATACATATACATATATGTGAGTTGAAGGTGAGGGTGAGTTGAATATGAAGGGATGATATCTAAAAAAATAAAATCAAGGGATGAGAGAGGAATGTACAAGAAGAAGACAAAAGGGAGAGGTAGAATGTGGCAATTTATCTCCCATAAAAGCAGCATGAAAATGTCTTTACAATGGAGAGAAAGAGGAGGAAGATAAGAGGGAATGAGTTAACCTGACTCTTACAGAATTAACTTAAGGAGGGAATAACACACTCAATTAGGCTTGGAAATCTATCTTACCCTACAGGAATATAGTAGGGGAAGGATAAAAGTTGGAGTGATAGAAGGGAGAACAGATAGGGGAAGGGGTAATCAGTAACAAACACTCTTGAGGAGGGATAGGATCAAAGGAAACAATGTGACTATTGTGGTAATGTTTTGTATGATTACACATGTACCACCTACATTGAACTGCTTGCTTTCTCAATGAGAATGGGTTGGGAGGGAGGGTAAGAATGTGGAACTCAAAGTGTTAAAAATGAATGTGAAAAATAGTTTTTACACATAACTGGGAAATATGGTACACAGGCAATGGAGTATAGAAATTAATCTTACCCTAAAGGAAAACTGAAAATGAAAAAGATAAGAGAAGGGGTCAGGTCATGTCAGAATAAAGAACAGAATGATGGAAGGGGTAATCAGAAGCAAATACTTTTGAGGAGGGACAGGGTGAAAGAAGAGAGAGAAAAGAATAAACAGGGGTAGGAGAATAAGAAGTAGGGAAATATCATTTGCAACAGCAACTGTGGGGAAAACATTGAAGCAACCTTTTTGATAAAGGCCTCATTTGTCTAACATAGAGAACAATTTAACATTTGTAAAAAAGAAATGAGTCATTCCCCAGTTGATAAATGATCAAAAGATATAATCAGCTTTCAGATGTAATAATTAAAGCTATCTATAGGCATATGAAAAATATTCTATTAATTGGAGAAATGCACATTGAAATAATTGTAAGGTATTACCTCATAACTGTTAGATTAGACAATAGGACAGAAAATGTAAATGGCAAATATTGGAGGTGCTGTGGGAAAAATGAGACATCAATATACTATTGTCAGAATTGTGAACTGATTAAACTATTCTGTAGAGCAATTTGGAATTGTGTCCAAAGAGCATACCCTTTGACATAGTGATACCACTACTAGGCCTATATCCCAGAAGAGATAAATTTTTAAAAAAAGAATAAGAATCCATATGTATAAAAATATTTATAGCAGTTCTTTTCTGGGGGTAAAGACTTATAAATTTAGGGGATGCACATAAATTAAGGAATGGCTGAATAAGTTGTATTATGTGTGTGTTTGTCCTTCATTGCTGAAGAAGACCATGCCATCAGAGAAACGATGACATGACTTGCACCTGACTTTGTAGAGAGTGAGCGAGGGCTGTGCAGGTCACCAGCCTCACTTCTCCTCCAGAGTCATCTGAATCCAGTGACCAGATATTCATAAGGATGAGTGGAGATGGCCCAGGATGAGGCAATTGGGGTTAAGTGACTTGCCCAAAGTCACAAGGCTAGTGAGTGCCAAGTGTCTGAGGTGAGATTTGAACTCAGGTCCTCCTGACTCCTGCACTGCTGTTCTATCCACTGTACCACCTAGCTGCCACAAGTTGTAGCATAAAATTGTGATGGAAGTGATGAGCAGGATGCTCACAGAAAAACTTAAAAAGACCTTTGTGGGTTAATGCAATGTGAAATGCAATGGGTATAAAGTAGCAGTGATATTGTAGAATGATCAGCTGTGAAAGCCTTAGCTATTCGCAGAAATAAAATGATCCTTGACAATTCTGAAAGACTCAGGATGAAAATTGCTATCCATTCCCAGATTTCTTATCTTCTTCCTCTATAAAACTTCCTGTGATGGTCTCCTTAGTTTTAATTAGAAATTCTATAGATTTAATTACCATGTTCAAGCTGATTCTCAGTTCTGCCTCTCCTGCCACAGCAACTCTGCTGACTTCCAATCTTGTCCTCCAAATGATTTCCAAACTTCTAGAACTAGATTCCAGTAGACATAGTAAACTATATACATCCAAAGAAGAACTCATTATCCTTTCCCCTAAACCCTCACCCTGCCTTCTCCCTTGCCTATTATTATACAGAGCAACATCATCCTCTCATTCCCTCAGGCTTGCAACCTGGGAGTGATTCTTGGATCCTCTCTATCCCTCACCTCATACAATCTATTGCGAAGACCTGTCAATTTTACTTATGGAACATCTTTCAATGATGTCCTCTTCTCTTCTCTAGCACTGTAAACCCTCTGGTGCCAGCCTTCATAAGCTCACACAGGAATATCCTGCGGGTAGGTCTCAAATCTCTCCCTTCCCAACCATTCAGCCACCAAAGCGATTTACTTAAAAAACAGATCTGATGCTATCAGCCCTGCTCTGTCTCCCTCCATCCTGTCCCTACTCGATACACTCAAGGTACTCGCTTTAGCCTCCCATATCAAATACAAAATACACTATTTTGTGTTCAAAGCCATTCTTAACCTAGAATCCTCCTACCTTTAAAGTCTTTTTTTTTTATTAAGCTTTTAACATTTATTTTCACACAATTTGGGGTTACAAATTTTCTCCCCTTTTTCCCCCTACACCCCCCAGACCCAAGTTTTCTAATTGCCCCTGTGACCTATCTGCTCTCTCCTCTATCCTCCCTCCCTGCCCTTGTCTCCATCTTCTCTTTTGTCCTGTAGGGCCGGATAGCTTTCTGGACCCCTTAACCTGTGTTTCTTGTTACCCAGTGGTAAGAACATTACATTTGGTCCTAACACTTTGAGTTCCAACTTCTTTAGCTCCCTCCCTCTCTACCCCTTCCCCTTGGAAGACAGGCAGTTCAATATAGGCCATATCTGTTTAGTTTTGCAAATGATTTCCATACTAGTTGTGTTGTATAAGACTAACTATATTTCCCTCCATCCTGTCCTGTCCCCCATTACTTCTATTTTCTTATGGTCCTTACCCTCCCCATGAGTGTCGACCTCGTATTGCATACTCCTTCCCATGCCCTCCCCTCTATCCTCCCCCCCTTCCTGCTTGTGCCCCTGTCCCCCACTCTCCTGTATTGTGAGATAGGTTTTCCTATCAGAATGAGTGTGCATTATATTCTTTCCTTTAGTGGAATGTGATGAGAGTAGATCTCATGTTTTTCTCTTGCCTCCCCTCTTTATCCCACCACTAATAAGTCTTTTGCTTGCCTCTTTTATGAGAGATAATTTGCCCCATATAACTTCTCCCTTTCTCCTCCCAATATTTCTCTCTCACTGCTTGATTTCATTTTTTTTAATATATGATCCCATCCTCTTCAATTCACTCTGTGCACTCTGTCTCTATGTATGTGTATGTGTGTGCATGTGTGTGTGTGTGTACTCCCACCCAGTGCTCAGATACTGAAATGTTTCAAGAGTTATAAATATTGTCTTTCCATGTAGGAATGTAAACAGTTCAACTTTAGTAAGTCCCTTATGATTTCTCTTTGCTGTTCGCCTTTTTATGGTTCTCTTCATTCTTGTGTTAGAAAGTCAAATTTTCTTTTCAGCTCTGGTCTTTTCATAAGGAAAATTTGAAAGTCTTCTATTTCATTGAAAGACCCTTTTTTCTCCTGAAGTATTATACTCAGTTTTGCTGGGTAGGTGATTCTTAGCTTCAGTCCTAGTTCCTTTGACTTCTGGAATATCCTATTCCATGCCCTTCTATCCCTCAATGTAGAAGGTGCCAGATCTTGTACTATCCTGATTGTATTTCCACAATACTTGAATTGTTTCTTTCTAGCTGCTTGCAATATTTTCTCCTTCACCTGGGAATTCTGGAATTTGGCCACAATGCTCCTAGGAGTTTCTCTTTTTGGATCTCTTTCATGCGGTGTTCTGCGGATTCCTTGAATATTTATTTTGCCTTCTGGTTCTAGAATCTCAGAGCAGTTTTCCTTGATAATTTCGTGGAGGATGATGTCTAGGCTCTTCTTTTGATCATGGTTTTCAGGTAGTACCAGAATTTTTACATTGTCTCTCCTGATTCTATTTTCCAGGTGAGTTGTTTTTCCAATAAGATATTTCACATTATCTTCCATTTTTCGAATCTGCGCGGTATGTTCTGAGATATCTGTCTTTCTCGAAAAGTCCAAAGCTTCCATCTGTACCATTCCAGATTTGAGAGATCTATTTTCTTCAGTAAGCTTTTGAATCTCCTTTTCCATTTGGTTAATTCTGCTTTTGAAAGCATTCTTCTCCTCATTGTCCCCTTGCACCTCCCTTGCCAGCTGAGTTAGGCTAGTTCTCAAGGTGCCAATTTCTTCAAGATTTTTTTGGTTCTCCTTTAGCAGGGAGCTGATCTGTTTTTCATGCTTCTCCCTTATCCCTCTCATTTCCTTTCCCAGTCTTTCCTCCACCTCTCTAACTTGATTTTCAAAATTCCTCTTGAGCTCTTCCATGGCCCGAGCCCATTGGGTGGGCTGGGACACAGGATCCTCAATTTCTGTGTCTTTGCTTGATGGCAAGCATTGTTCCTCCCCTTCAGAAAGGAAGGGAGGAAGTTTTTGTTCTCCGATAAAGTACCCTTCAATAGTTATATTTCTTTTCCCTTTTCTTGGCATTGTCTCCACCTAGTGGCCTGACCTCTGAATGTTCTCCTCACACCCACCTCGCCTCCTGGTCCTCCCAGCCAGCCTTTGGGGACTGAGATTCAAATGCTGCTTCCCGCCTTAGGAATTTTGGCGGGGGCAGGGCTGCTATTCAGTGTGAGAATTAAGTTCAGGTGCTGAGGTCAGGGGCAGGGCCGCCTCTCTGGCTCAGTTCCCTCAGGAGGTTTATGCACAGACCTTCCACAATGGATCCAGGCTCCCGTCTGTTTGGGGAGCCCCCGTCCGCAGCCGCCTCTCAGTCCCCACCTCCCGGGGGGGGCCCGAGCTATGGGGGCACCTCATTCCCCTCTCAACCCACCAAAGAGACTCTCTCACCTACCCCCGTCAGGCACCTGTTGGTGGGGGGCCCGTGCAGCTGCTGAAGATCCCGCCACCGGATCCCTCTCAGAACTGTGTCTCTCGGAGCCGTGGCCACCGTCGCCGCCGCAGGTCCGGGCTGGGCACCGTGTCTGCAGCGCGACGGACCTTTTGCGAGAGGTTTGCAGGTCCCTCTGTGGGTGGGGGGACCCGCGTGGCCGCTGGAGACTCCGTTCCGCAGCCCTCTTGGATCTCTTTCCCGTGGTGTTGCTGCCGCGGTAGGGTTGCTCTCTGCTTCTCGCCCTGGCGCCCAGTCCCCGGCGCGAAGGTCCCCCCGCGAGAGGTTTGCAGGTCTCTCCGGAACAGAAATCTCCCTCGCTCCAATATTCCGTGGTCTCTGGGTGCAGAATTCACCCTGGGTTAGTCCCCTCTAGCCGTTCTGTGGTTTGTGGGTTCGGAGCTATGTGTATGTGCATCTTTCTACTTCGCCATCTTCTAAAGTCTTATTACACTTTAAATCCCAACATACTATCTTTAGTTCATTGATGCAGGCCTCTTTGTGATTTGATGTATAAGAAAGTCCATATCTCAGTCTTGGATATTTTCTCCAGCTGTCCCTATATCTGGAATGCTCTATTTCTTCATCTCCACCAACAGGATTCTCTAGTTTCCTTTGTGTTCTAACTAAAATCTCATCTTCTAGATAAGCACTTTTCCATCTCTATTAATTCTAGTACCTTTCCTTTGTTATTTCCTATCTATCCTGTATAAAACTTGAGTTGTTTTTGTTGTGTGTACATACACATGCACACACATATACAAACCTATGTGTATGTATATATGTGTGTACATATACACAAACACATACATATATACATACACAGACATATATATATATATATATATATGTATATGTCTACCTTATTAGAGAGCTAGTCTTACACCTGACCTCTCTTGAATTTTTCTTTTTGTTTTCCGTCTCCAAAGTTGTGGCATATGACTTTACTATTGTATATAATCCCCAAGCCTAGGATTCCTCAGTCTTGTTGACTCATGAGGATATAAGGCACAGAGTAAACTCTAGGGAATATACCAGGACTCCAGTTAGATTATTACCATTCCTTCCTAACTGGTCTTCATTCGTACCCGTATCAGTCCTCTCTAATACCACCTCAACTCATTTTCCAAAATGATATTTCACATTTTATCACATATCTTCGATGTCATTTCCCAGCTACAAAAATTTTATTGGTCCCCATGGCCTCTAGGTTAAAATAAAAACTCCTTTGTTTGGCATTAAAATTCCTTCACAGCATATTTCTAGTCTCTGCAGATCACTTACACATTTTTCTTCCTCTCTATTTTCCAGACAAATAATTGTCCTTTCTGTAACCTTATTTCTTTTCGTCTCTTGCCTCCATGCCTTTGTAAAGGTTATCTCATAGTCTTCATTCTCAATGCCTGGAATATTCTCTCTTTGCTTATGACTTTTAGAAAGAACACATACTTCTTTTCAAGGTTCAGGTAAAGTTCCACCTCTTTAAATATGTCTTTGCTGATTTCTCCAGTTGGTAGGTCAACTCTCTCCAAGTCAGCATATTTAAATATCCTGTATGTAGTCTGAATTTAAATATTACCAAAGTTTATCTACCTAATATAATTCAAACTCCTTAAAGGCAGCAGATATCTTATTGCTGGATTAAATCCCAAAGATAGTGCTTAGAAACATACTAAGTTTTTAATAAATATCTTAATAAAGCATTAATTAAAGATTGATTCTAGTTCTCTATTACTCTTTCCTTTACTTTTCCCTTCTCTGCCCTGCAACACAAACTGCTTTTCCTCAGAGTAGCTTGACAGCATCAATTTCTCCTAGTGCCTGGCAACCTCTTCCACTTCTAAGGCACAGAGTTGTGAGCATGTGGTAGGGGAGTTGTGGGGTATAGTGGTTAAGGGTAGAATGAGGCGTTGATTCAAAATTAGTCACTGCTATTTCAGAATAGAGCCAGAACTCCCAAAGCCTAACTCTGAATTGAAATCTTGTGAGGTTGTTTTGACTGCTTGAACATGAGGACAGTGAGGTATCTTTAACTGTTTAAATTCCCCAAAATTATTCCATGCAATTTTTTAACTTGTATGGTGTTTCTGATTTATCTTATGGATTAATCATCACTGACTATAGATTTAACACATATTTACTTCTTTTTAGAATTAGAAGTTAGGAGATTGTGTAGAAAATGATTGCACCATTTTCCCAATATAAAGCAAAGCTCCAAATAATATTAAGGAATAGCCTTGACTTGGAAGGTGTCACTGCATCAACAACCTGTGGTGGAATTCACCAATATTTTCTAAGCCCATTCTTAGGCTGATGCATTAACAATTCAATTATATTTTTAAAAATCCACAGGATAAGCACTGAATATATTTGTTCTCAAAAAGTCCAAAAATCTATATTTTGCCTCAGTAGAAGTTAATTTCAATTATAGGGCTCAAGGCAGAAATGCTGCAGCACTAGGAGAGATATATCACAAGATACTGTATTTATATTTAGTGCTACTATAAAAGCATTAAAATGTCTCTATCCTAATCCTAATAAATGTAGATGATGAAGAATCATTGAGTTACATTTTCACATATCTGACTTTTAGGTAGGCTTGCCGTGAGAAGGATGGAAAAAGTATCTTTCCATTATCAGAATAATTAGTTCCATAAATTTCTTTATGTCTTCTGTGAAGAAATAGGATAATTATACTGTGAAATTTCACTTTCTAGATGGGACATATTAATTTATAAGCATGTATAATGCTTGTTTCAAAACTCTTTCCCCTTTGTATACATGTGCTTTATTATATATAAAAAGTATATTACATACCACTCCAAATTCTGTGCATAATGCATGCTGTATGCATTTTTAAAAATCAGAAAATTTATTTCAACCATATTATTGGATTAAAACTTTCATAAAATTTGTGCTATGTGGCTTCAAAGAAATATTTTGTTTGTACTCAACAAGTGAGAGCAGGGTTCCAGAAAAGCATCAAGTTAATTTTCAACCAAAAGGATAAATGGTGATAACACAATTACTACTAAACATCATGAAGAATGTAGGAGTTTATAATTTATTAACTTGCATATAATGGAAAATATTCTATGGTAATTGCAAGCATAACTCCATCTACTATCATATATTTCAACTTACTATAGCACTTTTATTGATGGTTAACATTACAAATGCCTCCCCATTTTGAAATACCAAAGATTTTGTCCTAGTTTTTGTGTAAGACAACAAAGTTTTAATAGAAATTGAAATGAGGAAGGTACTAATACATTACTGTTATAGCAAAATAACAAAGACAATAATAATAATGTTAATAATAATATTAAATCATCTCTCTCCCCTTAAAATGCAATCTCTTGTCCATTTGGTAAGTGATGAGAAATGGCAACCAGTAAAAATATTAGGCAGTATAATGTAAAGTGGGAGATTTTGTGATGTTAGTTTATGACAGTAGAATGGATTATGGTGATACTACTTTTCTGGGTTAATACCTTTTTGAGTGTGATGAAATTCCTGCTATGAATTTAAGAAATAGATGAGGCAGCATAATGCTGTGTTCCCAGTAGTACAGAACCAATAGCACCTTTAAGGGCAACATCCATCTGAATTTAGTCAATAATGTTAACCAAAAAGAACATCAAGCTTCTTTGTCATGCAAATATGTTTTTGGAAATGGAAGATTTTAAAATGGCAAACTAGCTCTATGTGATTCTCATCAGAAATAACAGAAGCATCATCTTAAAATGTCTAGACTTAGTGATAAATATAGATTAGGCAAGAGAATTATTTTTAAAAATGTCCAAACTTTATGATTTCATAAAGTTAGCATTTAGGGAATAACTAGTAAAATTGGATCTATCTTGTGTGTGCTGATAGATGTCCAATACCAGACCTCAAAATATCTTAGAAAACTCAACAAATGAATGTTGCTTAAGCATACCTTTATCCCAAGCCCAACTGCTGAACAAAATCATCCAGACATAGTATTAGTATATACAAATTTTAAAAAGCTTTTTTAAAATCGACATCACAATACTGGACATTTGCAATTGTCAAGTCATGAAGAATCAAAAGGTTTCAGAATATAGAAAATTAATAGCAGAGATCAACATCTTGTGGGAAGAGGATAAGTTATTGCAGATTGTTACTGGAGAAAAACTCAGGACAATATCAGTGAATCTACAGAGTATGTTTAAATATCCTCCTACTTTTATTAATCTCAAAAAATCACATTTTTCTATCTATGCAGTAGTTATTAGAACATTATAATAATAGGATGGCAACTTTCTCTGTGACTTTTTCTATCTGAAACTCATCAAAGTGGGAGCATGGGATGGCACAGGACTAAAGTTCAGTAAAACTTGTGTGCAACTCTTGCTTCTGCCACTTCATAGCTTTGTGATCTTAAATATGTTATCTTCTCTGTATCTCTTTCTTTATCAGAAAAACTGAAGCATTTGACTTGATTACTTCTAAGAATCTTCCAGACATGATTCAGGAGCAGGTTAATGATTCTTTGAATACAACATTTAGTACTGAGTGAATCTATAATTCAAAATACATACAAAACTAAAAACTAGTGAATACTTTGTGAAATGATCACAGAACAACTATTTTTAAAGCTAACTGGATGATGCACAAGATTATTTGGAAGCACCAGGAACAAAAGAAGAAACCAAGAAATCATGACTCTGTGTGGTTTCCTTTTCTTAGGACCTTCCTTTTAAACATCATTTTGACATACAGCCACATTGGCCATGAAAGATATGAATCTTTCTTACTAGAGCTTGCCTGACCAGAAGCAAATTGACATAGTTCAGAATGAACTATACTTTGTTGAACATAGTTAAATATGGTTTTTGTCCACCTATGCATATTTGTTATGAGCATTTTCTTTTTCTCTTCCCTGGAATTTTTAAGTAAGAATAAGGACAGTGCATCTTTATTAACTTAAAAAGAAACATAAAATGTAAAAGTAGTTCAAACTAATGCGTTACTGTATCATACAGCCATGCTTCTATGTATGTGGCAATTTTCTTCCAGAACATTATAAACTAAGTATTTCAAAAAAAAAAATACATCGTCTCAAAACAAATTCAAACTTGTACTAAATGCAGGGGAGGAGGAAATAAAAGATGATGCTATGTGTGTTTGAAGAAGAAATAATAGCAATTGATGGCATATATTTTGCAATTTACATATTCAGTTCATATTGTCTAAGCTCTCAAATTGATTAAATAAACTAAAATACACTAGAGAAATTAGCAAATTAGAAAGATATTAATATTTATATTAAATTGAACCATACTAACTCTTACCCATATTAATAAGATTCAGGTACTGCCCTTGAGGAACTTTTAACCATCTTTTAAAAAAGAACGTACTTCAATATATAAAATTGTACACGCACATATAAATATATGCACACATGTGTATATACAATATATATATATAATGCTACGTTATGTTATAAATTACATATATATATATAAATTATATATATGTGTGTGTGTGTGTGTGTGTGTGTGTATGTGTGTGTATAATCTGGGTCTTGAAAAACTTGACTTTTCTTTGGAAATCCAGAATCGCACTTTTAGTTGTCTTTGCAATAATCAATCAATAAATATTTATTAAATGCTTACTATTTGTCTGGCACAGTACTGTGCCAGCATGGGGGAGATAAAGAAAGATATAAACATGGCCCTACCTTCAAGGACCTCTGTAGTAAGTGACCTCTCAAATGATGCATTGGCATTTCAAACTTATCATGTCTTACAATTAGTTTATTCAGCCTCCCTAAAAGTTTTCTAAACCAGCTCCATCTTTATTGTCTCTGTTAGGACTTAGGTTCATATTCTGACTTCATCAATTTCTCTTCATGAAGTTCGAGGAAATTATGTCACCTGTCTGGGCCTCAGTTTCCTCATTGTAGAGTGAAGGGAATTAGACTACTGACCTTCAAAGTATCTTTCAATTAAATATTTGTGATCCAAGGACTCTAACTTCTTTCACCTTCCATAAAATAATAAGTTACTAAATCATAAGATATTGAACACAAAGGAGCTTTATACATAATCTATTTTCAACCCTTTGTGAGGAAAATGATACTCAGAGAAGTAAAGAGACGGTTACTCAAGGACCTGAGTAGGGAATTGAAATGTCTTGACATTCTAAATTCAGTGCTCCTGCCATCACACCACAGTATTGGTCCTAGCTTCATAAAATCTTTTAATTTCATCTCGTTTCTATTAACTATTTTTAAAAAAGGAAATATAAAAGGAAAAGTATGAACTGTCTGTGGCAAATTTTTACATTAAGGAATAAACAAATAAAATACATTGAAATCATTTTCATTATAAAGATAAACATGTTTGGCTATTCCCCCTTTTATTCATATCTATTGCAAAGCCTCAACAGTAATTTACATTCACAACAGGATTTCACAATGCAAATTGCATATGCTGCCTCAGAGATCCTGCCTATCCTAACTTAAAACTGATGAGTGTGTGTGTCAAAATCGGAAAATCAGCATCCCCACGGTAAGTAAATAGTTTAATTAGTCTAGAGATTTTGATAAATCCTTAATACTATGGGTTGAAGAACTGAAATAGCAATTATTTTGAAAAGGAAGTTTTTCCTCACTCAGGTACTTCTACAATAGCACCTTATGCATTACTAAAATCAGACTTATTAAACAATGCAATTAGATGGAAAGAACTCTAACAAAATAATTTCTTTGTTTCATGAACATGTGAATCTGGGAGTACAAAGGAATAAAAAGGAAAGAAGTATGCCCAGCATTGGGATAATGAAATATTTAATACTTCTGGCTGTCATTGTTTCCACGGGAATGGAAATAGCAGCTTGTGTGTACTAACTATAGTGAAAATGTCATGCAAAACTGTGTACCATATCTCCATGTTGCAAAAAAAAAAAAAAAGTGTACATCATCACCACTAGATGCTATTTCGAATGCATTTCAAACATACACTTGTGAGATCCATAGTCATTTTTAAAAACACCAGGGCCAATAAATATAATTGAGGTACATAATTAAAAATGAAACAGCATGAGCCAAAACAGCTATAATCTTATGAAAGGAGATCATGAAAATGTCTACCAAGCTAGTAATGAGCATTACGCCTAATCTTAATTATGTGGATATTCTTAGATGATTACTTAGTAAGACTTTTTTTGAGTAAACTATTAAGAAAATACCTAATTTCTGGGGTTAATTGCTCTTAAGAATTTTCCAGTGATCTTATTTCACAGGAAATACCTTCTTGAGCTGCTTTAAATTAATAGGCTTGCAAATCAACCATGGAGATTTTTCTTCCCCTAGGTGGTAAAATGCTTCATATTTAGCCTTGCACAAGGAGCAATATATTATATTAATGAGATACAGAAACCAAACCCCATTCATATCTTCCAATAGAAAGTTTTCCTCTCTTTGTTTCATTTTTTATTTTATAGATTTGTTTTGACTTTCCTCAATGAGAACTCCCTTCACCAATGAATTTATAAGCCTGGAGCTCCACTTTTGTCCTCTATTTTTTTATTCACCCCAAATGTATGATATTAGAATAACAGACTTAGAGAGGTAGATCATAGTGACCTGACTGAGTTGCTCTTGTTGCCTTAGCAGTACCCTAGCAACCATCTCCTCTCTTAGACTGTGTCCAATCAATATTAGGACACTTGTTAGGTTAAAAGAGAAAGAATGCAGTTCATGATCTTGATAGTACTTGGGATTTCAATTCATGACTAGAGATGAGCTCTGTTTTTATCTTAAATAAGTCCAAATATTACCAACTCTCCTTATGAGAAGGCTGACCCTGAATAAATGAGGAGATGTTAATCATAGCCACAAAATGTAAGGTACTCAAAGGAAAAAAAAATGACTCGAGTAAAGATGGTATAACAAAAGCAGAGACTTACATAATCTCTCCAAAATCCCACCCCACCCCAAAACCAATTTTAAAATAACACCAGAAAATGAATTATGGAGTAGTAGGACCAAGGAATGAAGTTTTGTTTTTCAGTCCAAGACAATTCAGTAAGTGGGCAAAAAAGGTTTGTCTCACTAAGGTGAAAGTGGATTGCAGTTCAGTGGTGATGACATGCCAAACAAAGTAGTAGCATGCTTTGGGAACAACCCAATTGGCAGCTACTGGAGTTTTTTAGGCCACAAACAGGAAGAGGAGTCAGACAATTGGTCAAAAGGACCAATTAGGGGACTCTTTACTGGGACTGGGAGCAGCACTATATTGCATTACTCATATGTGTTTCCAGGTGTCAGGACAAGAAGGAATACTTGTTCACTAGAGCATGTGGCTTCAGGGAAGTGTAGATCCGTATTATAGTTCCAGGGCAGAGAAGAGTACTTGAGGTCAATCAGATTACAGACAGAACAGGCAAAGTGAGAACCTGAAAAATCTTAGCTTGAAAGGGCCAATGTCTCCCACCATATCCTGATCCATTTCTAGCTGTCCTGATCCATATATGGCCACTGGACCCAGATAGATTGCTCTGGAGGAGAAAGTGAGGTTGGTGAATTTGCACAGCTGTCCCTCACTCAAATCAAAGCCAATTGTAAGTCTTGTCATCATCTCCCTGATGTCATGATCTTCTTTGAGAACAGAGGATAAACCACACAACAGGCCAAGACATCACACCTCTTCTAAGATAATACCAGCTTGGAAGAATTCAAAGCTTGTATACCCCCAGAAATCGTTCTGAAAATAGCAGCATAAACAAACAAACAAAAAAACAAACAAACTGAAGTTTGAGGCACTGCCTCCCCTAACTAGGGAGCAGAGTCCAACCTTAAAATAAAGTTAAAAGTCAAGAAACTGACTGGAAAATATAAGCCAAAACTAAGACTGACCAGAGAAAGTTACTATGGTGACAGGGAAGGTAAAAACACAAATTACAAAGAAGGCAAAGTCAATGCAGCTACATGTAAAGGTTTAAAGAAAAATGTGAATTGGTACAAGGTTCAAAAAGAATCTTGAGAAAGCTCAAAAATCACATAAAAGAGGTAGAGGAAAAAATGGGAAAAAATCCAAATAATGCAAGAAATTCAAGAAAAAAAAGAATCCATAGTTTGATAAAGGAGGCACAAAAAGTACCAACAAAAATAGCACCTTAAGAAACAAAATATGCCAAATAATAAAAGAGGAACAAAAATCCATTGATTTTTGTTCCCCTAAAAAATCCCCTAAATCCCCTAAAAAGTATTGATGAAGTTGATGAAATGAAAAATGAGGTCCAAAAGCTCACAAATGAAAATAATTCTTTAAAAATTAGAATTTGGCAAATAGAAGCTAAGACTCTCTGGGACATCAAGAAACAGTAAACAATTTTTTTAAATGTGAAAGAATAGAAGATAATGTGAAATATCTTAGTGGAAAAAAATCTGACTTTGAAAATAGATTCAGGAGAGACAATTTAATTTTTTGGAATACCTCAAAGGCAGTCCAAAAATAAGCCTAGTCATCATATTTCAAGAAATTATCAAGGAAGCCTGCCCTGATATGTGAGAATCAAAAGGTAAAAAGTAGAAATTCAAAGAATCTATCTATCATTTCCTGAAATGCAATTACCTCCCCAAATGAAAAGTCACCATATCATACTCAAATTCCAGAGTTCCCAGGTCAAGAAGAAAATATTTTAAGTATGAGAAGGAATTGTGGAGTCTCAGTCCACATAAAACAAGTTTAAGCAGATCCTTCATTAGAGATTTGGAGGGCTTGGAATATGATATTCCAGAGGACAAAGGAGCTAGGATTATAATCAAGAATCATATATCCAGGAAACCTTAGTGTAATTCTTTGGAGGGGGGCAGGGGGAAGAATATTTAATGAAGTAGAGGATTTTCAAGTAAGTATGCATGATGAAAACACCAGAGTTAAATAGAAAATTAGACTTTCAAATATCAGAATCAAGAGAAACCTTTAGCTAAAAAGGTAAAGAAAAAAAGATACATCATAAGGTTAAATAAACCATTTACATTTCCACATGGGAAGATGATACTTCTAACTTTTAATAACTTTCTCATTACTAGACTAATTAGAAGGGGTATACATAGACAGAGGCTTTAGGCATGAGTTGACTATAATAGGATAATATCTAAAACAATTAAGGGGTAAGAAAGAGGGATGAACTGTGAGAACAGGAGAGGGAGATGTACAGGAAAATCATCTCATGAAAACATTTGAAAGGAAGAGCTTTCACAGTGGTGGGGAGGGGTGGTGGTGGCAGGCAATAAATGAACCTTATTCGAATCAGAATTGATTCAAAGAGAACATAACATACACATTAAGTTGGGTGTAGCAATCTATCTTACTCTAAAATGAAGTAGAAAAAGAAGAAAATAATATTAGGGGAAAGAGGTGACATAAAGGAGGTAAGATTGTGGGAGGTAAAAGTCAGAAGCAAAATACTTTTGACAAGAGTCAGAGTGAAAGGAGAAAAAAGAAGAATAAATGGGGAAATAGGATGGAGGGAAATACACACTAATCATAACTGAAAAAAAATACAGCAAGTTTCTCTGATTAAGGCCTTGTTTCTCAAATATATAGGAAACTGAGTCAAAATTATAAGAATGCAAGTGATTCCTCAATTACTAAATGATCAAAGAATATGACCAGACAGTTTTCAAATAAAAAATAAACTATCAATAGTCATATAAAATGCTCTAAATAACTACTGATTAGTGATGTGAAAACTAAAACAACTCTGAGTTACTCCCTCACAACTATCAGATTGGCTAATATGACAGAAAAGATCATCATAGACATTGGAGGGAAGGTGGGGAAATTGGGACACTAAAGTGCTGGTGGTAGAGTTGTGAACTGATCCAATTATTCTGGAGAGCAATTAGGACCTATGCCCAAAGGGCTATAAAACTGTATATACCCTTTGACCCAGCAACACTATTACTAGGTCTATATCCCAAAGATTTTTTTTTTAAAGGAAAAATAGTGTAACTGTACAAAAATATTTATAGCTTCTCTTTTGGTGGTAAAAAAGAGTTGAAAATTGAAAAGACGCCCATCAGCCGTAGAACGGCTAAGTAACTTGTAGTATATGATAGTAATGGAATACTATTGTACTAAAAGAAGTAATGAATGTGATGTTTTCACAAAAATCTGTAAAGATTTATATGAAATGAAGCAAAATGAACCAGTACAATTTGGAAATAAGGGAAACCTGGGTTCAAGGCTTTCTTCTGAGATTTTCTGAATGTAGGACTTAGGCAAATTATTTAACTTCCCAATATGGAGTCAGATCTCTAAGATTATAAATTCCAGAGGCTGACTTAGATAGTTAAAGGGAGTTTCCTCGTATAGATGCTATCAATATCAATTAAATCATGGTTTCAGTCCCTATCCCTCTCATGACTCCTCTTAACTGTCCCTCCCCAGCTGCTCTCCTGCAAGCTTTCTGTCTTCATTTTGCATTTGTTCCCTCCTTCCCCACCAAACTGGAGCTCTAACATTCCACATAGAGAAAGGACAGTTTGGAGTGTGTCAATGGCCCTCCTCTTTTTACCCATGCAAACTTCATTAGTACCATCTTCATCTATCTTCTTCAGGACAGGTTGTTCTACTTCTTGAGAAGAAATAACCAGTTTCTGTAATCACTGCCTTTCTTGAAACTTCACATTTGGAAAAAAAAAATTATTTTACCTTCTCAGGGTTCATTTCATCCTCTTTAAATAGTGGAGTTGAACTACATAATCTCTAAGTTTCTTTCCAGCTACAAATCTTGTGATCCTATATGGACTTTGCCATCAACTTGTGACATGTCAGCTGGAGGCCTTGTCATCTTTCTACTTTTCTTACTAATAAAAAGGGCACCGTTATTCTCCTAGACACCCAGACTCTCAACCTAGTATCATCCTTAATTCTTAACTCTCTTCCACTCCCCCATATCCAAGTTCTGCCAAGACTTATGAATTTTGCCTTCTTAATGTTTCTTTCATAAGCTTATCCATTTCTCCTCTCACATTGCCACCACCCTTTTGGCCACCTTCATTGTCTCATGCCTAGACTATTGCAATAGACTCCTGATTGGCATACCTGGCAGAAGTAAATCCACACATCAGTCTATCCTCAATTTAGCCATCAAAATGTCTTAATTCCTATTGAATTAAATAATTCCAGCCTGATAATAAAAATTTCAATACCAAAAGGGGATTGAAAATAATTAGAAAAAAAAAAGAACAGGAAACATATACCAATAGAAGTTCTGGTTTTCTCTATGTAACAAAGTTAAGTTTTAATTGAGATGAGCCTAAAAGTCAAGTCTCTTTACTCTTACTATACCTATCATATTTTCGAGGATATCATTCTACCTCTCAATTCTCCAAGAAGTTTTTGTCTAAAAATCTTCAAACTTCCCTCCCATTCATCCCATTTTGTGTAAAGCTCATCTCTAGACCTCCTTCTTCCTCAGACCCTACTTACCACGAATTTTGTACTTCTCTTATGTCATTATAACTACACTATTTTGTAACATTATCACTATGTATTATCATCTCCTCTTATGAGGAAGTTCAGAAAATATTAGTACCTCTGATATGAGTACTGTGGAGCCCTTTTCAGTGCTGCTTTCCACCTTTGGTGTCCACCTGATCCACCTAATTTTCACCTTTGGTACCAAGAAACTGTCACATGCAAAGTGGTCATATCCTTGTAAACCATTACAGCAGACAGCCTAAACAAGGTTTAGGATAATCAAGAGGTGTGAAACCTGTCAGTGAGTTAGGGAGGTGTCTACCCCAAGCATGTGAAGACCACTAGTGGTGGAATGGACAGATGAGAGTGATTTGTTCCAATGGCCTTGAAGGCAACTGAAGCAAGTCCTGTAGAGCTCCTAGAGTTTGGTCAGATATTGAAGACACCAAGGTCATCCACTGCATCTCTAGCAATCATTGTCCTGCCACTGGATGATGATGACTCTGGAATAGAGAGTAAAGCTGACAAATTTGTCCAACTTTGTCTCACTTAAATCTAAGTTATGAACCAATCAAAAGACATCACCCATACTGTGTTACCATTTTTGCCCAATCTCAAAGTCCTGTCCTGAAAGGCAAGTGATGAGAAGCAGGTGCAGACACACTGAGAACTGAAGTCACACTCCTGCACATAGGTGGCCCAGGCCATAGTCTTGTCTTCTTACTGGAAGCAGCAAGGGTATTCAATAGCCCATTGGGTGTCTGATCAGCCTTTAAAGGATCATACTACTCACCTCCCGGTGTGAAGAAGTGGTTAGAAAAGGTGCCATAAAATTGTCTACTTACTCAACTCTTACCTGATTACTGTAGGAGACTTTGAGAGGAATGGAGTTGGAAACAGCAACAGCAACAGTCACTTACTAGTGCAGACTTATGCATCTCATGACTTTCTCATCACCAACACTCTTCCACTTACGAAATGCAATAAAACTTTGTGGATCCACCCTCATAGCAAACATTGGCATTAAATAGACTATTTGATTGTTAAGAAAGGAGGCAGACAGGTGGGAAGGCAATGTATACAGCAATGTGTTGTACAGAGTGCTGGACTGATGATAGACTTATCCTCTTCAAGCTAGATATGTGCATTAAACAAAAGTGGAGGCCCCATGGCAAAATGACTACCAGAAGAATTAATGTCAATAGATTACAGTGCTTCCCGGGGCAGGAACAGTTTGTTGCTAACTTGGAAGGAAAATTGAGCCAACACACAATTGTAAACAGTAAAGCAGAGGAGGAATGGGAAACTTTCAGAGAATTGGTTTACATTGTTGAATTTGCTCATCTGAGTCAGAAAGTTCACATACATCTAGACTGGTTTGATGAAAATGATGGGAAAATTTAGAAGCTAAATGAAAAATGAGGACTCTTCAGGGTTTACCAGCAGGGTAGTTCATCCATCTCTAAGAAGGCAGCATTTAATTCCATCAAAAGGGACTACAAGAAAAACTTAGAGAAATTCAGGATCCTTGACTCAATAAGGAGGCAGATGAAATTCAGTTTTATGCTGATAGTAACAATCCAAAGAGATTTTATGATACCCTAAAGGCTATTTGTGGGCCAAAGACATATGGTGCATCTTTACCACTCAGTGCTGATGGAGCCACATTGATTATTGATAAGAACATAATCCTAGAGAGATGATCTGAACACATCCATAGTGTTCTGTTGAAAACAGACCACTATCAATCAATGTTCAAACTTGGCCATTTACCTCAGGTTGAAATCAATCCTTCCTAGCTAAAGTTCCAATTGAAGATGAGGTTTTGAATACCATTAGGTTCCTTTTGTGGGGCAAAACAGCTGGTGCTGATTCTTTTCCAGATGATATTTACAAAGTAGGGGTTCTATTATGATACCATCACTATCCATCTCTATAAAGGGAAAGGAAATATATTGCCTTGTGACAATGACAGTGGGTTCTTTATTTTAGTAATTGTGGGCAAGATTCTTGCCAGTCATCCTAAATAGACTGATCCTTCTTATCAAAGGTGATCATCTACCTGAGAAAAGTGTAGCTTCAGAAAGGGCCAAGGAATGGTCAATATGGTGTTTACTGTTTGACAACTCCAGGAGAAATGTCCAGAGTAGTACAGTGGTCTGTACACAATGTTGGAAGATCTAACCAAAGCCTTTGATACTGTCAGATGTGAGTCCTTATGGATAATTATGTCAAAACTTGGTTGCCCAGAGAAGTTCATCAGTATTATATGTCAATTTCATGATGGCATGCTTGCCCAGGTTCTGAATAATGAATGATTATTCAGTTTGATAGTCACCAATGGAGTGAAGCAGGACTGTGTGCTTGCTCCCATGCTTTTTAGCATGATGTTTTCAGCCATGATGTCAAATGCTTTCACTGAAAACAAACACAGCATCAATGACAGCTATAGCACTTCAATTTGAATGTCTACAAGCCAAGATCAAAGTGGAGGGAGTGTTGGTGCATGACTTTTTTTGTTTGCAAATGATTGCACACTCAATTCAGCCTTTGAAACTGAGCTACAACAAAGTAAGGATTGATTCTCTGCTGCTTGTGCTAATTTTGGCCTAACAATTACCAAGAAATACAGGTGTTCCATCAGCCCACGCTACATCATCCAAACATGGAACCATATGTTACAGCAAATGGAGAAGTTTTGAATGAATACTGTGGATAAATTCTTTTTTCTTGGCAGTTTACTTTCTAAGATTGCACACACTGATAATGAGATTGACACACACATTGCCAGAGCAAGCTCAGTGTTTGGGAGGCTCCAAAGGCATGTGTATGAGAGAAGAAGTATAACACTCACTACCAAATTGAAGGTCTACAGAGCTGTTGTGCTGACCTCATTGTGGTGTGCCTGTGAAACCTGAACAATATAGTAAAACTATGCGAAGAAGCTGAGTCCCTTCCATTTGAATTGTCTTAGGAAGATCTCAAGATCACCTGAAAGCAAGATATATCAGACACTGAGGTCCCTTCTTGAACTAAAAAGGCAAGCATTCAAAATCTGCTGCAGACAGCACAACTCCAGTGGGCTGGACACATAGATTGAATGACAAATACTTGCCAAAAAACATAAACAAAAGCTCTTTTATGGACAGCTCACTCAGGGTAAGCACTCACATGGTGGAGAGAAAAAGTGATACAAAGATGCTCTTAAGATCTCTTTTTAAGAACTTTGGAATTGATTGTGTGACATGGGAGATATTGGCATATCAGCATGGTATGCCCTCATCAGAGATGGCTCTGTGCTATATGAACATACCACAACTGAAGTAGCTCAAAAGAACACTAGATGCAGAAGTTGAGAGAATCCAACCCAAATGTTCAGATAGAATATTTGTACCCAACCTGTAGTAGACCATCCTAAGTCCATACTCGCCTGATTAGTCAAAGTCAGACACACTATAACTTGACTCTAACATAGTGATGTCATTTTGATTTTCTTCGAGAACAAAGGACAATAACAAACCAACTGTTAAGACACTTCTGAATTTTATATCAAATTTATTTACTTCTCCCCAGGTTCATTTGTGTTATTTTGTCCTGGATGCTCACAATGGAAATTGCACAGTATAATATGTGCATAATCTGTATTTACCTATGTTGTCTCATGTTAATTTATTCTGTGTATATTAGTGATACAAATTGGCATGCGTGAATATATTTGTATCTATTCATATTGATTGTTTTGCGTGTTTTTCAATTAGCTTAGACATTTCTCAAGGGCAAGGGCCACTTTTAAACATTACTTTCTTAACTCGATGCTAAGTAAATGTTTTTTTAAAGGAGGAATTAAAATGAACACTACCTTATGTTTGTGTGTGCATTCATTCATTAAACATGATTATATTTCAGACACTCTCATAGATATAGGTGAAGCAAAAACAAAATTGTCTCTCCTCAAGAAGCTTACATTTGATTGGGGGAAATATTATGCACACACATAAACAAATGCAGATTACAAACAAAGCAAACGCCAAATAACAACAGCTGGGTAGAAGAGGGGGAACATCCCTAGTGACTATTGGATAATAAAGGCCAGTGAGGAGGTGACACTGAAGCTGAGCCTTGGAGGAACCTGGTAATTCTAACAGTTGAAAGAAGTTACATTTTTTATAGGAATTTATATTTGACAGAGAATCATCACATAAATTACTGTCACATGTGACCTGTATAATAACCCACTGAGGAAAATGCTATAATGACAACTGCCATTTATAGTTCTTTAAAGTTTGCAACTGTGCTTTACTTCATTTATTTCCTTCAAGTTTCACAATAACACTTGCCTAATATTTTACCATAAAAAGAAAAAAAGATGCTATTTGACATGAGCTCTGTGTTCTCCTTCTTCCTCATCTTCTATCATTTAGATTCTTTTTGCTAGTATCTTTTCCTTCATCCCTACCTCACACGAAGAGGCACCTTTGTTCCTAACTAAGGCTAACTCTTCCATCTATAGAAATAACCCCATTGCATCCAACAGATTTTTCCTTCCATCCTTCCTAGTATTAGTCTATTATTTGGGGCAGTTAGGTGGTGCAGTGGATAGAGCACCAGTGCAGGAGTCAGGAAGACCTGAGTTCAAATCTCACCTCAGACACTTGATACTGATTGTGTGACCTTGGGCAAGTCACTTAACATCAATTGCCTCATTTTGGGTCATCTCCAGTCATCCTGATGAATATCTGGTCACCAGATTCAGATGGCTCTGAAGAAGCGAGGCTGGTGACCTACATAGCTCTCCCTCACTTAAAACAAAGTCAAGTGCAAGTCATGCCATCATGTCTCTGATGGCATGCTCTTCTTCAGCAATGAAGGACGAACACACACAGTCTATTATTTATGTTCAGTCTCTCCCCATCTATTGGCTCCTCTCTTTCTGCCTAGAAAAATGCCCATTCTTTCCTACATCCTTAAGAAACACATTTGATTCTTCCATCTCAGGAAAGTATCATTCTGTATATCTTCCTGTGCTTCATGGCTAAACTCCTTGAAAAGACTATCTACAATAGATACTTCCACTTTCTCTCCTCTCACTGTCTTCTCAATCCCTTATAATTCAGTTTTTGACCTCATCACTACACTAAAATCATTTTCTCCAAAATATCAATGATCTCTTAAACATAATTTGTCTCTTTTCATTCCTTTTTCTTCTTGTTTTTTCTTTGTCATTGTCAATTACCCTCTTCGATCAGTCTATTCTCTTTAATATTCTTTTTTCTCTAGGTTTTTGGGACATATTCTCTACAGGTATATTCCTAACTATCAGACCATCCCTTTTGAATTTCCTTTGCTGGATCTTCACACAGGTTATGCTGTCTAGTCAAGGGTGTCTTACAGGGCTCTGTCCTTGTCCTTCTTCTCTTCTTAAATATCACTTCATTTGGTGATCTCATCAACCTCCACGTTGGGAATTATCATAGCTATGCAGATGACACTTAAATCCTTCTATCCTGCCCTAGCCTCTCTGCTGACCTTCAATCTTGCAATTCCAACCAATTTTCAAACATCTTTAACTAGATGTCTAGGAGACCTCCTAAATTCTGTATATTCAAAACTGAACTCATTATCTTTTCCCCTAATCCCAGCTCCTTCAAGCTTCCTGTTTTACTATAGAAGGCAACACTTACCAGTGTCTAACCAGTGTCTTTCAGCCTTACAACTTAGGTGCCATCTTCGACTCCTCACTGTCTCTTACCTCCATATCCAATATATAGTCAAGGGCTGTCCATTTCCCCTTTGTAACATCTCTCACACATCCCTTTCTCACTTCTGACACTAACACCACTTTGCCATAGGCCTTCATCACTTCACACATGAATTATTGCCATAGCTTTCTGAGGGAATGACCTACCTCAAGTCTCTTCCCATTGTAAAATATACTCCATTTAGCCACCAAAATGATTTTCCTATAATGCAGGTTGGACCATGTTACCCACACAACTACTCAATAAACTCCAGTGGTTCCCTATCACCTTCAGTATCAAATACAAAATAACCTTCAAAGCCCTTCACAAATTAGTTCCCTATTTCTTCTCCCCATTTTTCAAGAATGGTTGCACCCTATTGCACAGTATGTCCCCTTTGATCCAGTGCCACTGTCCTCTTTCCTATTTCACAAACAAGAGATTCCATCTCTAGGCTCCAGGTGTTATCTCTGGCTATCTCCCATGCTTGGAACATTCACTTTCATCTCTGCCTACTTCCTTTCTTAACTTACTTTAAGTCCTAACTAAAATCCTATCTTCTACAGAAAGTTGTTCTCAATCTTTTAATTCTAGTGTCTTCCTTCAGTTAATTACTTCCAAATGATCTTTTATGCAGCTTGTGTGTGTGTGTGTGTGTGTGTGTGTGTGTACACACTTGTTTGTTTTATTTTTCAATAAACTGTGAGCCCATGTCTTTTCCTTCATTTATATTTGTGTTCTTAATTAGAAGGTGAGCTACTTCAGTGAAGGGAATGGCTTAACTTTTTATAGGTATTCTCAATATTTTGCACAGTGACTTGCACATAGTAAATGCTTAATAAATGATTAATTGTTTAATTAATTCAAGAGGCATCAAGGTGACCACCAGCAAGACAATCTAGGAATACAATTCCTTAACCATCCCTCCAGTATGGATCTTAATTTTTAAAAGTAAAATTCCTTCCAGAAGAAAGTGCATTAAAAATGTTACAACAAGCCAAAAATAAGATAGAAATCAGATCAATAATCTGGCACTTGTGTCAATCATGCAGATGTGAAAGAATCTTTTTTTTTTCATTTTATAATTTTTATAGTTGATCTTCACAGTTGAATTTCACTGAACAATAAAAGTTACTAAAAAGCATCAACTGAAAGTTTAGAAGCAGAAGTATAATTAATTGATATCCTATTGTCCCAACCCAGAGGGCACTTTGACACCAATAATTGTTATAACCTATCAGTCTCCTTGAGGGAAGGGAAGTGATCAGGAAATAACATACGTCTTTGACAATTTTCTGTTCTTAGTAATGGTGATGTCATGTGGGTGATTGGGTATTGTAGCTAGTAAAAGCTGATAAAAACATAGAAACTGCTATTTTATTTTTTCACTTTTATTCTTTTTCATTAATTAATTTATTTTTAGTTTTCAACATTCACTTCAACAAGATTTTGAGTTCCAAATTTTCCCCCATCTCTTCCCTCTGTCTGCCCCAAGACAATGTGGATTACCGCTTTCCCAATCTACCCTCTCTTCTATCACAAGTTAGATTTCTATACCCCATTACCTGTATGTCTTATTTCCCAGGTGCATGTAAAACAATTTTTAACATTCACTTTTAAAACTTTGAGTTCCAGCTTCTCTACCTTCATCCTTACCTATGCACCCTCATTGAGAAGGCAAGCAATGGTATATAGGTTACACATTTGTAGTCATGCAAAATACTTCCATAACAGTCATGGTGTCAAAGACTAACTATATTATCCTCCATCCTGTTCTGCCCCCAATTTATTCTATTCTCTTTTTTGACTCTGTCTCTCCTCAAAAGTGTTTTCTTCTAATTATCCCCTCTTCCCATTTGTCCTCCTTTCTATCATTGTCCCCTCTTAATCTCTTCCCCCCATTTTCTATCTAGTGTAAGATAGATTTTCTAACCAAATTGAGTGTACATGTTGTTTCCTCCTTAAGTCAATCCAATAAGAGTAAGGCTCACTCTTGCTCTCTCACCTCCCCCCTCTTTCCTTCCAATGAAAAAAAAATTTTCTTACTTCTTCTATGTGAGAGATGATTTACTCCATTCTATTTCTCCCTTTATCCTTCTCCCAACAGATTCTTCTCTTAATCCTTAATTTTATTTTTATATCTTTTCTTCAACTCACCCTATACCCACTATCTATAGATATATAATCCCTCCAATCACCTTAATACTGAGAAAAATCTCAAGAGTTACAAATGTTATCTTTCCATGTAGGAATGTAAGCAGTTCAACTTTAGTAAGTCCCTTATGATTTCTAATTCCTGTTTACCTTTTCATGCTTCTCTTGATTCTTGTGTTTGAAAGTCAAATTTTCTATTCACCTCTGGCCTTTTCATCAGGAATTCTAGAAAGTCCTCTATTTCATTGAATGACTAATTTTCCCCCTGAAGTATGGTACTCAGCTTTTTCTTTTGGTAGGTGATTCCTGATTTTAGTCCTAACTCTGGATTTTGACCTCTGGAATATCATATTCCAAGGTCTTTGATCCATTAATGTAGAAGCTGCTAGACCTTGTGTTATCCTGATTGTGTTTCCACAATAATTGAATTGCTTCTTTCTGGTTGTTTAAAATATTTTCTTCTCATCCTAGGAGCTCTGAAATTTAGCTGCAATACTCCTAGGAGTTTTCCTTTAAGTATTTCTTTCAGGAAGTGATTGGTGGATTCTTTCAATATCTATTTTCCCCTCTTATTCTAGAATATTGGGGCACATTTCCTAGATAATTTCTTGAAAGATGATGTCTAGGCTCTTTTTTGGATCAAAGCTTTCAGGTAGTGCGATAATTATTAAATTCTCTCCTGCTTCTATTTTCCAGGTCAGCTATTTTTCCAATGGGGTATTTCATATTGTCTGCTCATTTTTTCATTTCTTTGGTTTTGTTTTATATATTTTTTCATAAAGTTATTAGTTTCCATCTGTTCCATTCTAATATTTAAGGACTTATGTTCTTCAGTGAGCTTTTGGACCTTCTTTTTTCATCTGGCCAATTGGTTTTTTTAGGGCATTCTTCTCCTCATTGACTTTTTGGATCTCTTTTGGCATTTGAGTTACTCTATTTTTAAGGAGCTATTTTATTTAACTTTTTGGGGGGGTCTCCTTAGCAAGCAGTTGACTCATTTTTCATGATTTTTTTTGAATCAATCTCATTTCTCTTCTCAATTTTCCCTCAACTTCTCTTTTAGAGATCTTCTATTGTCTGAGACCAATTTCTATTTTTCTTGGAGGCTTTGGACGTAGGAGCTTTGACTTTGTTGTTTTCTTCTCTTTATATATTTTGGTCTTCATTGTCACCAAAGTAAGATTCTATAATCTGATTCTCTTTCTGGTTTTTGTTCATTTCCCCTATAATTTACTTGACTTTTGAGCTCTTCTCTGTTTCCAGTGGGGTTGGGGTAAGATTGCACTGTCAGCTACTCTATCACTCCACAATCTGTGGGCCTAGAACTCAAGAAATAAGTGCTGCCCCTGCCCTTGCTGCTGCTGTGGCTACCCAAGGCTCCTCCACCCCTTCCCCCACCTTAGTACTGGGGTCAGACCGCTCTACTCTCTCACACATGTCTGACAGGTTTTTCCACTGACCTTCCAATTTGTCCTCAGTGCTTTGGAGCTGTGAAGTCTGGAAATCATCAAGGATGCCATAGATTCATTCCCCTGGGGCCTGCTCCAGTCCCATCTGTGCCGTCATAGCCCATTTTGGGTTATGCCCTGCTCCCAGCCCAGAGAAATAGACTCTTCCTGTTGACCTTCCAGACTTTCTTGGGTTGAAGATTTGTTTCATTCCATCATTCTGAGGCTTCTGCAGTTACAAAATTTTTCTGGCTGGGTATTGACTGGGTTTGGTTGGAGAGCTCTAGAAGTCCCTGTTTCTTACTCAGCCATCTTGACTCTGCCTCCCACAAACTTCTATTTTAACATGCTCATAAGGAAGAGAGCCAGAGATAAGGATAACAACCAATCAGAATTGAACTGGAGCCAGCTTGAAATGATTCATGAAAACACATTGTCAAATTTTCTGTATGAGCATTCACACCTCAGAAATTGGTGAATGCTACAAATTAGAGGGTTTTATTGTTTTGATGATTGTCTGGACTTAATATATTGATGGAGAAAATGTTAAGAATGCAAATTAAATTAAAAATGTGTTGTGTACCTATTTTTACTGTTTTGGAGACCTAGTTGTTTACCATGATACTCCTGTGGCAATATTTAAGTGATTGGATGTTTCATCCAAAGATTATAAATCAGCAGATCCTATTACATGGAAGAGAGAGAATGCATGCAACAATTAATTAAGTGATCATCAAGAGAGTTGAAAGAGTTCATTACCTTAGATTCTAAGCAAAGGCATAAAATGTCAGATTTCTCCATAATAAAAACCAATCCCATGACATCAAGTACAGGTTTGATGCAGTCCTGACCCTTACCCTTCAATGATTTCTCTTTGACATATCTGTCCTTCTGGATCCAAATAAAGAGAAAAAAAAATCACAGATCAGGATTTGAAAGAAGTGCTGTGGAGAACCTCAGGCTCCATAAACACCAACATTATTATCCCCATTGCAAGTAACTATTGGATAGACAAATGCTCAATAAATGTTTGATGAAGAAAGGAAGTAAGGAACCTTTGCATGAATTTAAGATATAAAAGTATATATAGTATTAAAATTTAAGAAAGAGAAAATATGACAACTGAATTGAAGGGATATTTTTCTGTTTAAATTTTAGGAAAATTCAGCAGTGAAAATCACCTATGAAAAAGATGAAATAGGCAATTTTTATATCAACATGATTGATGCTGACACTAGATTACATGTACAGTTTTCATCTTACTCTATTTTGGGCTAGTTGGATAAAAAAAATAAAGGAATAAGGCATTTTCCAAATTGTCACTTCACTTAGAATGCATTTAAATGCAACCAACATTTCTTTATGTATAAAATGAGAAGACTGGATTAATATCTCTACTTTTACTTATAGCTTTAAATCTCTGATGTGGATTTGATTACTTTAGTCAATCTAGTGAAATGAGGGCTTTTGGTATTGTTGTGTAAATGTAGCCACCAGCTGATTTACTTATTTTTCCATATTTATCTCTTGCAATAATATTTTATAGACAAAGTTACTCTTCTTCCAAAATCAATTTTTATTTACAGGTCAGAAGACTTGGCAAGTTTGTTACCTCCATAGTCCTCATATACATAGCATATATGCTTGAGTTGTAGATGATTGCTGAGTTAGACATATCTCCTATGTTAATACCTCCTGAAAATGGAAAGACAATTTTTTTTATGAACTACTATGCTCTTTAGTCTATTGTTTCAAATATATTCCAATGATAGTGTAAATTAAAATAATGACTATAAATTTAGTCAAGTACAACACTTGCAATTACATATTCCATAAGTGAAATTTGCTTTCTGTGGTAAGAAAAAAATAAACTGTCACCCACACTTAGGAATTCAGAAAACAAGTGTTTGCCATTTCATCTATTCAGCCTTAGAGTATAACAGCTCCATTGCCCAGGCTTTTGAATCAAAACATCTTAATATTTGTTAGCAAATAGTGCTGTCTGATCGATGAGCATCCATTTCCATTATGTAGATTATGCAGGAAGTTTGAATTTATCCTTTAAATCCTTCTGAAAATGTATCCTTAGTTCCTTAGGGCCACTCCTCCTTGTTACATACTGATATGACCAAGAAAATGGAGGGGGGTGTGGAATGGAGGAAAGCAGGTCATACATTTTAACATTTATTTCATTTTGCTGCTACACAGCAATCACACACTGGAGAACTCTGATGGCAATTCTACAGGGCTAAAAATAAATAAGCTAGGGCATAAATATTTTAAAACACTGAAGCAAGAACATAATTAAGGTGACATTACCTCTCCTGAAGCCAGAAGGCATCTTCTTTTTTAAAAAGAGAGACTGGAGAATTTGTCCACAAGCTAAGCTTGCATGTAAATCACTCACAAACATTTGCCAAGCAGTTTACACATTTTCTCATTCTGCTGTGTTGATGGCCTTATCAGGGAAGGAGAAATGTTGCTCCAGAATAATTCTGATCCACTCATTTGGGAAACACCATAGAACAGTTAATAGTACTGAAGTTAATTTTATTTTACCTTTTTTCTATTCAAGATGACTCTTTTTTTAGATGTTTAGTATGCTGATTGAGGGCTGTATCTTCTCAAAATGATTAATATAATACATTTTGATATTCTCATTAAATATTTTTATAACTACCTAGTCTTCCCATTTATTTGTACTGACCTTTCAGTAGCATATGCCTCTAGCAGACTAAAGAAAATACTTAGGATAGGGTATTGCTTCCTTAGACTTAGCCTAACTTTGATTTCTTCACTTGTTTGATCATGTGAATTGCACCTCAGATAAACACAGGAGTTAGAAAATAAAAGAACAGATTGGCACTAGAGGCAAAGGATGTTAGAAGAACTAGAAGCAATGAGAACTTCATACTTAGACTGAAATTCATAAGAAAACAACAACAGACCTCTGTTTCTCTCAAGCCATCTCTTTATAGAAGGAATTGAGCACAATTAATAATTTAAGGCAGTAGAATATACCAGATATTTCAGGTTGGGTAACTTTCCACATGAAATCAAATGTGTCACCTGTTTTTGATACGAGTAGAATCATTGAAATATTCATTTTTGAGAGAATTAAATGTTTGATGAATTCCATTGTATTTAAAAATAATTCTACATGGATCATATTTTTTTATCTGAAAATTAGTACTTTGCACTACTTGAATAACTTTTATTACCTGCAGAGCATGTCCCATGGTAAATATTTCATGGGCTACAATATCTGTAAGCAGCTAGCTACATCATAGGACCTGAATAATTCATCATTCTTGATAGAGATTTACTAGTACACAAGGGCTTTAGTTAACCGAATAATCTATGACTGACTTTTGGTGAGTTGGTGTTATTCTTTGCCATATACCTGGTTTACTGTCCACATAAATGACAAAGATAATTTGAAGACATAATCTATATGACTTATACCCCCCAAAATATATGCCTTATGCTGAATTATCAAGAAGTTCTGTCATTTTGTTCAATTTTCTGAACAGTTAGCTCCTCAGCCTTTTAATAGCTTGTGACTTTATGCCCTGAATATAATTATTTGAATCTAACTATATGCAATGCATATATTTTACACATAATGGTATCCAATTGCTCTCTTTTCTCAGGGCCAGAACCAGGCATGTTATAAATCCCTCTCAGAGATTTAGGGGTGTCTCTTCTCTAAAGTCAATGATTCAAACTCCAACTGGATATATTAGCTTGTATTTTTGGGCCAATTACTAGCACTCCAGAGTCATTTAACCACTTAATATGGGTTAACTTTTAGAAAGCTTTAAAAATATAGCAAGAACATATAAGAATTATTGCTGATATCTCAATGTCATACTTCCCCTTATGCTACTTTAGTCTCTGGGGGATTAGGATCAACATTTATCTTAGTTCTTACATGACATTGATCTCATTAAATTTGTGCCCAGATGTAGCTTGACAATTGGATTATTTCTTTTGCAGGGCTATGGTCCCAAAGGTCACTCCTGAAGAGATTGTTGCTTATTCTTCAGAGCTTCACTGGAGTATAATACTTGGCCTAGATTCGGACTCCCAGATTCTTTCATGGTCAGAGGCTCCATTTCTTACATCTAGATCAGAAAAATGTGAGGCACCTATCTCTGTGCTTCATTTGTATCTGGAAGAGCTTTGTGACTCTATCAGGGTTATGTGAGAGAATATAATGTCTAATGAGGAAAGATCTGATAGCCACAGAAACAGAAGAATAATATGAAGCCTTTTTTCCTTGTAGCATAGTCTCGCAGAAGACACTGAGCCCAATAAGCTTTCACAAATGAAAATGAGAGAGAGAAAGAGAAAGAGAGACAGAGAAAATTAGAGAATAGAGGAAGAGTTTAACTGATGTTTGATAAAGCTTTTTGAAGATACTGATAGTTGGGGCTTTGCATTCAATTTAAAAAGTTTCC
This sequence comes from Notamacropus eugenii, assembly GCF_028372415.1. NCBI lineage: Eukaryota > Metazoa > Chordata > Mammalia > Diprotodontia > Macropodidae > Notamacropus > Notamacropus eugenii. The sequence goes on from NC_092877.1 coordinate 286,052,082, forward strand.
TTTTAACCACATAGTTAGCAAACCAGAATCAGTTACGTAATATCCACATATGTTTTGCAGTTTCTCCAACACACTTTCTTTACACATCACAATTCTGTCTAAAGACAACTCTTTAGTGTCCTCCATGGGGAGAGATGCCATCTGAACAAACTAATGGGTTTGGTATATATTAGGTTTATACATATATAGGCATATATATATATATATATATATGTATATGTGTGTATATACATATATATATATATATATATACATATATATATACTCTTTTTCAAATAACTTTGATTTTTCCCCAAAATTTACAAAATTATTTGTTTTCACTTTTAAACAATCACTTCATATATTTCAAATATTCTCTCCTTTGCTGCTCATGCTATCTTTTATGGATTCCACACTTATGTTCCTATTAAACACCTTTTCACATTAGCCATGATGCATAAAAGAATTAAAATAAATAGGAGAAACCATGAGAAAAGCAAAACAAAACATAGCAAAGGAGAAAGTAGTTGCTTCATTCTGTGTTTCAACTCCATAGTTCTTTCTCTGGATGTGGATGGCATTTTGCATCAGGAGTCCTTGGGAAATGATTTAGGTCCTTACATTGCTATAAAGGGCTGAATCTATCAAAAACATTCCTCACACACTGAGGCTATTACTGCATGTAATGTTCTCCAAGATTTGCTCATTTCCCTCAGTATCAGTTCATTTAAGTCTTTCCAGGTTTTTCTGAAGTCCACCTCCTTGTCATTTCTTATAGCACAATGGTATTCCATTATATTCATGTACCACAACTTGCTTAGCCATTCCCTAATTGATGGGCATTCCCTCTATTTCCAGTTCTTGGGCAACACAAAATATGCTGCTATAAATATTTTTGTACATATGTATCTTTTTCCCATTTTTATGATCTCTTTGTGATACAATGCTAAAAGCAATATTGCTGGGTCAGAAGATAAACGTATTTTTATAGCCCTTTGGGAATAGTTCCATACTGTTCTCCAGAATGGTTGGATTAGCTCACAGCTCCACCAACAATGAATTAGTATTCCATCTCTCCTACATCTTTTCCAACATTCATCATTTTCTATTTTGTCTTGTTAGCCAATCTGATAGGTGTGGTTTGATTTGCATCTCTCTAATAGATAGTGACGTAGAGCATTTTTGCATATGACCCTAGATAGCTTTAATTTCTTCCTCTGAAGATGGCCTGTTCATATCCTTTGTCCATTGGTGAACAGGGGAATGTCTTTTATTCTTGTAAATTTGACTCAGTTCTTTATGTATTTTAGAGATGAGTCCTTTTTCACAGACACTCTTAAAAATTCTTTCCCTGTTTACTGTTTCCTTCCTAATCTTGTTTGCATTGGCTTTATTTGTGCAAAAACTTTTAAATTAATATAATCAAAGTTATCCATTTTGCATTTCATAATATACTCTATCTCTCTTTTGGTCATAAATTTCTCCATGCTCCCTAAATCTGACAAATTATTTCTTATTCCCATAGTTTGTTTATAATATCAGCCTTTATACCTAGATCATGTACCCATTTGGACTCTATTCTGGTATACAGTGTCAGGCATTGTTCCATACCTAGTTTCCACCACAATAATATCCATTTTCCCCAGCAGTTTTTGTCAAACAGTGAACTCTAATGCCAGAAGCTGAGGTCCTTGGGTTTGTCAAAGAGCATATGGTAATATTCACTGACTACTCTGTCATGAGCATCTAACCTATTCCAAGAATCTACCCCTCTTTAGCCTGGACCAGGGGGTTTTGATGTTTGTGGCTTTATAATACAATTTAAAATCTAGTATCACTAAGCCACCTTCCTTAGCATTTCTTTTCAATTATTCCCTTGATATTTTGGAGTTGTTTTTCTTCCAGATAAATTTTCATATTATTTTGTCTAACTCTCCAAAAATATTTTATTTTTGGTAGTTTGATTGGTGTTGCACTCAATAAGCAAATTAATTTAAATTGAATTCTCATTTTTATCATATTCACTCAGCTTGCTCACAAGCAACTGTTTTCCCAATTATTTAGATCTGACTTTATTTGTGTGAACAGTGTTTTGTAATTGCGTTCATATAGTCCCTGCATTTGTTTTGGCAGATAAACTGTCAAATACTGTATGGTGTCTATGGTAACTTTAAATGGGATTTTTCTTTCTATCTCTTGCTATTGAGATTTATTATAAATACATAGAAATGGAGATGATTTATGTGGGTTTATTTTGCATCGTGCAATTTCTCTAAAGTTGTTTATTATTTCAAGATTGTCTCAAAAGAGTTTCTCTTTATCCCTTCTATTTCCTTCAATTTCTTTTTTCTTCTCTTATTGCTAAAGCTAACCTTTCTATTACCATTTTGAGCAATAGTGGTGATGATGGATATCCTTGTTTCACCGACAATCTTCTTAAAATATGTCCAGCTTATAATGTTTGCTGATGGTTTTAGGTAGGTTCTACTTATTATTTTAAGAAAGGCTCCATTTATTGCTATGCTCTCCAGTGTTTTCAACAGGAATGGGCATTGTATTTTGTCAAAAGCTTTTTTTTTTTGCATCTACTGAGATAATCATATGGTTTCTTTCAATTTTGTTTTTGATATGATCAATTATGCTGATAGTTTTCCTAAAACTTAACAAGTCCTATATTCCTGGTGTAACTCCTATCCAATCAAAATCTATTATTCTCATGATATATTGCTGTGATTGTTTTGTTAATATGTTATTTACATTTTTTCCATCTATATTCCCTAGGGAAACTGGTCTATAATTTTCATTCTCTGTTTTTGTTCTTCCTGGTATATATATCAGAACCATATTTGTATCATAAAAAGAATTTGGTAGTACTCATTCTTCACCAATTTTCCCAAATAGTCTCTGTATTAGTGGAAGTAACTGTTCATTAAGTGTTTGGTAGAATTCGCTTCTGAATCCATCTGACCCTGGAGATTTTTTTGTAGGGAATTCGTTGATGATCTGTTCAATTTCTTTTTCTGAGATGAGGTTATTTATGTATTTTACTTCCTCTTCTGTTAATCTGGGAAATTTATATTTTTGTAAATATTCATCCATTTAATTAAGATTGCCAAATTTATGGGCATATAATTGAGTAAAACAATTTCTAATTAATTTCCTCTTTATTGGAGGTAAATTTGCCCTTTTCATTTTTAATATACATAATTTTGTTTTCTTCATTTTTGATCAAATTGAGCAAAGGTTTATCAATTTATTGACATTTGAATAAAACCAGCTGTAAATTTTATTAATTAGTTCAGTAGTTTTCTTAATTTCGGTTTTATTAATCTCTTCTTTGGTTTTCAGTATTTCTGATTTGATATTTAATTGAAGATTTTCAATTTGTTCTTTTTCTAGCTTTTTCAGTTGCATGCACAATTCATTGATCTCTTCTTTCACTACTTTATTCAGGTAGGCATTCAGTGATATAAATCCTCCTCTAAGAACTGCTTTTGTAGCATTCTTTAAGTTTGCTAGGTTGTCTCATTTTTGTAATTCTCTTGAATGAAGTTATTAATTGTTTCTATGATTTGTTGTTTGACCCACTCATTCCTTGGGATTAGAATTTATTTAGTTTCCAATTAATTTTTGCTTTGTCTTTCCATGCTTCTTTATTGCGTATAATTTTTCTTGCATTGTGATATGAAAAGGATACTTAGACTGTTTCTGCCTTTCTGCACTGGATTGTGAGTTTTTGTGCCCTACAACATGGTCAATTTTTGTGTATGTGCCATAGAGAAGAAGGTATATTCCTTTCCTTCCCCATTCAATTTTCTCCATAGGTCTATTGTATCCACCTTTTCCAGAATGCTATTCACCTCCTTACCTTCTTTCTCATTTTTTGAGCTTAGATTTATCAGACTCAGAGAGGAGAAGGTTGAGGTCTGCCAGTATAGTTTTTCTATCTATTTCTTCCTGTAACTCCCATAACTTCTCCTCTAAGAATTTGGATGTTGTGTCACTTGGTGTAAACATGTTTAGTAAAAATATTGCATCATTATCCATGGTACCTTTTAGCAGGACATACTTTCTTTCCTTATCTCTTCTGACTAGATGTATTTTTATTTTTGCTTTGTCTATGTTTATGATTGATACACCTGTTTTTATTTTTTTTTACGTCAGCTGAAGGATGATATATTCTAGTCCAGCCTTTTACCTCTGCACTATCTGCATCTATCCCCTTGTTTCAAATGTATTTCTTGTAAACAGCATAATGTAGAACTATGATTTTTAATCCATTCTGCTATCAGCCTCTGTTATATGGAAGTTCATCCTATTCACTTTTACAGTGATGATTATTATCTCTATCTTTCCATTCTATTCCCCTCATTTATGCTTTTAGTTTTTCCTTATCACTTCTCCTCAAAAGTTTTACTTTTGATCACTACCTCCCTGAATCTTCACTCCCTTCTATCAGTCCCCTATCTTTCCTTTCCCTTTTTCCTTACTGTTTCTCCCCTTGCTTTCCCTTTTTCTCTCCAATGGCCTATAGGGAAACTTAGATTTTTATACTTTCCTGAGTATGCTATTCTCTTCTTGAACTAAATCCCATGAGACTAAATCTCAAACAATCCTAATCTCCCTCCCTTCCTTCTCTCTACTATAACCTGGTTTTGTGCCTCTTCATATGATATGTTACATTTTTCTGCCTCCTTTCTTCCTCTCAATTTGCACCCCTTAATTAGTTTTTCATCATATTAGTTAATTTATACTCACACTTTCTATGTATACAGCTTTCAAATGTCATAGTAAATATACAATTCTCAAGATTAACAAGCATCATTCGACAATATAGAGATGTAAACATTTTCCCATTATTAAATAACATTTCTTCTCCTTTACATTTTCATGTCTCTCCTGAGTCTTTTATTTGTATATCAATTTTTCTACTGAGCTCTGACTTTTTCATCAGGAATGTCTGTAAATCCCTTATTTCACTGAATGTCCTTCCTTGTCTGAAAGATTATGCTCCATTTTGCTGGGTAGCTAATCTTGAGTGTAGTCCAAATTCCTTTGCCTTCTGCAACATCATATGCTTATCTGACTGATCTTTGAATGTAAAAGCTGCAAGGTCCTGTGTGATCCTGATTGTAATTCCTCAATATTTGAATTGTTTCTTTCTGGCATCTTGCTGTATTTTCTCCTTTAGCTGATGATTCTGGAATCTGGTAACAATATTTCTTGTTGTTTTTCACTTTGTGATCTCTTTCAGGAGAAAATTGGTCTATTCTTTTTTTTAACGTTTATTTATTTATTTTTCGTTTTCAGCATTCATTTCCACAAAATTTTGAGTTCCAATTCCTCTCCCCTCCCGCATCCCAAAACACATTGCATTCTGAATACCCTTTCCTCCAATATGCCCTACCTTCTATCACACCCCTCCCTTCACTTATCCCTTCTTCTCTCTTTTCTTGCAGGGCAAGATAGGTTTCTATACTCCATTACCCATATTTCTTATTTCCCAGTTGTATACAAAAACAGTTGTCAACATTCATTCCTAATACTTTGAATTCCAGCATCTCTCTCTTCGTACCTCCTCCTCCATCCCCACTGAGAAGGCAAGCAATTCAATATAGACTGTACATGTGTAGTTTGCAAAAAACTTCTATAATAATCATGTTGTGTAAGTCTAACTACATTTCCCTCCATTCGATTCCACTTCCTTTTATTCTTTCTCTCTTTTGGCCTTGTGGCTCCACAAAAGTGAGGATTACACCCTTCTCCCATTTGTCCTCCCTTGTATAACCCACCTCACCACACTTGTCCCCTTCTCCTCCTACCCTTCTGTAGAGGAAAATATACTTTCATACCAAACTGAGCGAGCATGTCATTCTCTTAAGTCAAATGTGAAGAGAGTAAGCTTCCTTTTTTCCCTCTCACATCTTCCCTTTTCTCCACCATGGAAGAAGCTTTTTCTTATGGGTGACAATTTACCCCATTCCATTACTCCCTTTCTCCTCCCAACACATTCCTCTCTCACCCCCACAATTTTATTTTATACTTTAGACATCATCCTTTCTTATTCTACTCACCCTGTCTCCTCTCTCTCTATATGTGTGTGTGTGCCTCTGTGTGTGTGTGTGTGTGCATGTGTAATCCCTTTACCCAAATATTGAGAAAAGTCTCAAGAGTTACAAATATTATCTTTCCATGTAAGAATATAATCAGTTCAACTTTAAAAAGTCCATTATGTTTTCTCTTTCCTCTTTACCTTTTCATGCTTCTTTTGACTCTTATGTTTGAAAGTCAAATTTTCATTTCAGTTCTGGTCTTCGTCAAGAATACTTGAAAGATCTCTATTGCATTAAATGACCATTTGCTCCCCTGAAGTATTATACTAAGTTTTGCTGTGTAGGTGATTCTTGGTTTTAATCCCAGTTCCTTTGACTTCTGGAAAATCATATTCCAAGCCCTTTGATCCTTTATTGTAGAAGGTGCCAGATCCTGTATTATCCTGATTGTATTTCCACATTACTCAAAATGTGTCTTTCTGACTGCTTGTAATATTTTCTCCTTGACCTGACAACTCTGGAACTTGGCTACAATATTCCTAGGAGTTTCTCTTTTCATATCCCTTTCAGGAGCTAATCAGTGGATTCTTTCAATAGTTATTTAGCCCTCTGGTTCTAGAATATCAGGGTAGTTTTCCTTGATAATTTCATGAAAGATGATGTCTAGGTTCTTTTTTTGATCATGGCTTTCAAGTAGTCCTATACTTTTTAAATTATCTCTCCTGGATTTATTTTCCAGGTCAGTTGTTTTTCCAATGAGATGTTTCACATTATCTTCCATTTTTTCATTCTTTTGGTTTTGTTTTCTAATTTCTTGGTTTTTCATAAAGTCATTAGCCTCCATCTGTTCCATTCTAATTTTTAAAGAACCACTTTCTTCACTGAGCTTTTGAACTTCCTTTTCCATTTTGCTAATTCTACTTTTTAAAGCATTCTTCTTCTCATTGGTGTTTTGGACCTCTTATGACAATTGATCAAGCCTATTTTTAAAGGTGTTATTTTCTTCAGCAATTTTTTTTTGGGGGGGTCTCCTCTGGCAAGCTGTTGACTTGCTTTTTATGATTTTCTTTCATTGCTCTCATTTCTCTTGCCAAATTTTCCTCTACTTCTCTTACTTGATTTTCAAAATCCTTTTTGAGCTCTTCCATGGCCTGAGACCATTACATATTTATTTTGGCTGTTTTGGATGCAGAAGCCCTGACTTCCCCTGATGTTATGCTTTGTTCTTTCTCAATTGAAAGGATGGGAGAAAATACCTGTTCACCAAGAAATTAACCTTCTATAGTCTGGTTTTTTCTCTGTTTTTTGGACATTTCCCCAGCC